>NC_133535.1:47046664-47728093 GCF_048544455.1 Silene latifolia | reverse complement strand
ATAGGATCTCAATATATATATATATATATATATATATATATATATATATATATATATATATATATATATATATATATAAGATTGAATTATTTATTGTATGGATGGAATTCAATCAATATGGCCCAGTTATAAGCATGATAAAATGAAGCTCAAAGCCCAGTTATAGAATAATTCATGTAGGCGGGAAAACCTTAGAATCGCTTATTCTTTTAGTATAAGGGGAATTGAAATAGATAAAAACTTTTTCAAAGAAATGGGTCTTTTAATAAGTAATGTATGATTTATTTCGCCAGAAATTCTTTCATCGACGAATTATAGTCATTTTTATAGGAAGGGTATAAAAGCTGAATTAGTTTTAGTGTTAACATTGAAAAGTTGAGCTGTTTTTGAAAACAAGAATTAATACTTGGGTAACCTTGGAGCCTTTGCTCATACCTTTCTTTGGAAGATGCTACGGTTACACTTGATGTACGGAATATTCTGTACACTACTAATAATATTTTGACATGTCGCAGAATCTATTATATTTACCAAATAAAAAATATACTATCTATACTAACATAATCTTCAGTATATCTTGTAAAATATTTTACAACAATAATAATTTTGGATACTTTTAATTTTAGAAAAAAAACTTTCTTAGTACTACTTATTTGTGTTAGTCGTTTATTTTTAATTTTCTGAAAAAAATAATTGTCAATTTTAATACACAAGGCACATAGTACGTTTACTACCACACGCCCTTTGCCATGTCCCATCACCACCATTGCTCCAATGCTAGCCATCTCCTTCCGCCCTTTAAGAAGGTAGTTATAATGTTATTTTTCTAATTTTTCTCATTAATTGGTAGATCTAAGCATTTAAATTGAAATATATAAAAAAAAAGGAAGAAGGGTAATGGACTAATGGGTAGCCATGGTTTGTTTGGTGATGATGGAACGGTTGCGTCTTTGTTGTCGACGTTATCGAAATAGATAAGGCGGCAAAGACGAGGACGTTGTGGGAATTAAGGCCAGCGTGATAGTCGTTGATGCATGATGCATGATGCCTGACGGAGTGTCTATGGTGTTGGAAGGAGAGGTGGTTTGGGTGGACCGGGGCAATGGTAAAGATAACACGTATTAAGTTTTACTGTAAATAACAAAAGGAAATTATTAGGAGTAAATATTACAATACTAAATTTCTAAATAATTTTGTAGAAGAACTTAAATTCATATTTTGGAAGATATTAAAAGATAAATATTTAAATGTTAAAATTGATCTTCAAATTTTTACATTCCATATATAATAAAATTCATGTAAGAAGATATTCCATTTTATATCTCAATATTCTCATGTGTCATTACTTTTTTTTTTTTGGAAGAAATCAGCTTCTCATTAGAATAAGAAAAGACAATTCCTTACAAGCAATCCCCTAATGATCAACTACGGAACCAAATGATCAACTACTTCATCAAATAGATAATCACTAACATTTGCATGTAATCTAATAGCTACAAAATATTTAATTAACCGCACCAATTGGTACACAGTCCTGGAGTGACCCTAAAACAGTCTTTGGTTCCGCTCCTGCCATAAAAGATAGACAACAACAACAACAAAATTTCCTCTAACCCATTTCTTTTTCCATCCGTTCCCCTTATATCTGGACAGAGAAAGCAGCTCCTGTCTGAGACATAAAGGTCTTCTGCTTTGCCCCTGCCAAAGTAAAGTCTTTTGAAGAACAGCATTGGAGTAGGGACAATCAAAATAGATGTGCCTAATTCTCTCCATAGCAGTCAGACATAGTGAGCATCTATTAACAATAATCATCCCTCGCCTGATCAGATTATCCACCGTGGGCAACCCATTCTGAACTGCCAATCTAGTTATCACAACATGCTTTGGCAGCACCACCTAATCCATTAAAGGCTTGGCCCATTGGAGATTGGGATGCCTGCCCTGAAAAACTGAGTAAACCATATGAAGTAGCAGTTTACTAGAAGAATTCCAGTCGCCTAGCAGAACCTTAGCCCTATCCATGGAACCAACCTGATTTATGAACTCATCTCGAGTAAGCAGCAGGGCTTTCCAGATTATGAACGTTGAGTTGCCAGGAACCACAGTCCAACAATCAGCCCCCTGTAGAAAGTAATGTGAGCACCAGAGCACCGAAATAGAAGAGGCACCCGAAGAAATTCTCCAAAACAGCCTCATCAGCAAGGTATTATTCCAACTCAATATCTCCCTGATGTCAAATCCCCCTTGCTTCCTAGACCTACATACCTTACTCCAAGCAAAAAAGACCATTTTTATGGAAGTCTGATAATTCCACAAAAATTGTCTACAAAGTTTATCAATCTCCTGTATCACCCCCTCAGGCAATAGAAAACTAGCACAACAAAATGTCTCAATGCTAAAAATCACAGAATTTAGTAATTGGACCTTGCCTGCATATGACAAGAACTTGTTTGCCTAATAAGTAACCTTGCTCTTGATTTTTTCCAACAGAGTATGATACATCTCCCTTGTTAGTCTAGAAGAATGAAGAGGGACCCCTAGATATCTAAAAGGAAATGCCCCTTCCAGATAACTAGTATCCCTCAGAATAAGTTCTTTTACCTCAGGATGCACCCCTCCAAAATAAATATTGGACTTGGAAGAGTTTGGCTGTAAACCAGAAAACTCAGCAAAAGTATGAAGGCAAGCTTCCACTGCTTTGACTGAAGGATAGTCTCCTCTAGTAAAGACTAAAAGATCATCTGCAAAAATAAGATGTGTAAGTTCTATTCTGCAGCATTTTGGATGGTAGCTGAAATTTGAATCATGTATCTTTCTAAACATTGTAACACCCCTAATTTCCGTAATATATTTCTTTAATTTTATTTTCCCATATTTCATATTTTATTTTCGGGAAAATATCCGTCTTTTGCGTATTCGGCTCGTTGGGCTCGAATTTCTATGAAGACCCGCTCCCCTTGGGTTTTCACGTGTGGTTTGGAGAAGGATGGGTGGTTTTGGGCCCATACTTGATATAAACCTATGACAATCTTCTATATACATGAGAGCTAACCTAAACCCTAGCTTCTTTTCTCATATTTTCTCACAAAACCCTAAACCTAATTCTCTCCTCTCTTCTCTGCCCTTGTGTCGTGTGCCTCCACCCTCTCTAGGGTTTCGTGCCGCGCCTCTTTCCTCCTCCTTTCATCATCTTTCGTGCTTAGATCGATCCTACTTCTTGGATTTATCTATCTTCTTCGTAAGTTTTTATGTTTCGCGTAGTTTTTATAGTTTTATAGTTTTTCTATATATAGTTAGTATATTTATTAGATTCGTTATCTTTGGCACGTGGATATCCAATAAAGGCGTGGAGACCGCACCTGGAGAAGACGTTTATATCGTTGAAGACGATCTTTAGGATTATTTGCTTAATAAGGTAACTAGGTGTTTTCCTTTAATTGTGTTTATGCCAATTGATGTAATTAATATGATTTAATGATTGTTTTGTATGATTGGTACATGTTTGATTGTTTATTATCATGTTAATTATGTTTTCACATGTTTGTATATGTTTTAATGTATTAATTATATATCATATGTTGTTTATGCGTTAAATATGGGTGTCATGAGCGCAATTAGGGTTTACGAATCAAACCCTAGTGGCGGCATGATAGGCGGCCAAGGGTTCTCTCCAAAGTTATAGCTAAAGCTAGTGTAACCTTGATGATGATTCAAGTGTTATAGCTAAAGTTAATACAACTTTGGGTAGTTACTCTAGTTGTGGCTGAAACAGGTATAACCTTGGAAATATGAATCCAGGTTATAGCTGAATCTACTATAACATTGGATACGAGTAAAGGTTATAGCTGAAACTAACATACCCTGAGATTTATGGCTCAAGGTTATAGTTGGAACTAGTATAACTTTAAGTTACGTGCCAAGGTTATGGTTGAGGTAAATATAACTTCAAGTTATATATGTTGAAGTTATAGTCGAGGTTACTATAACCTCGTATCCAGAGTTTATGTTATAGTTAGGGTTACTATAACATTGAATGGTTAATGTTAAAGTTATAGCTGGAGTACTATAACATTGTATGGTTGATACTTGTTTCACATGTTGTGTTGTGTACGGTTATTATGTGACAATGTGTGCATGTGTCGTTGGTTACTCTTGTTCATATGTTGGTAGGACAGTCAGTTAAACTCTTCTACTATGTTGAGTCGTGATGTTATTCACGCATGAGTTGTATAGTCAGTTAAACCGTGCATTTGCATGAGTTGGACAGTCAGTTAAACTGTTCTTCTGAGTTGAGTCGTGATGTGGTTCACGCATGTCGTGTGCAGTAAGTTAAACTGTGCATTTATTTGTTGGCTGGTCGAATAGATGACGGTAGTATCAGTTAAATACTATCGGAATGAATCAAGAGCTGCTCTTCGGAGGTTTATTGGTCTATGTTCGGGGGTGGCCAGATTCGTCAGTTAAACGTTCTGGGTCCCAAGTGGCGTTCGATGTACAGTTAATACATCGAGAGGTCTGGCCAGGTCTTAGGCATATAGGCAGTGGTGATACACTATACATAGTACCGTGGAGTATCAGTTAAATACTTCACAACCGATGGTTCGCCAGTTAAACGTTCCATCTGCTAGTTCATCAGTTAAATGTTCTAGCGGCGTTCGCTCTATTCGCTATGCTTTGTTGCTAGTTTTGTGCCTTATGTGCTGTGGATCGTGTCTACTTTGGTTTGTAGGTGTCCATGGTCTAGTTCTTGCATATGGTCTAAGTTAATATAGTCTCATTCGTCTAGTGTTATGAATGTCATGAGTAGTAAGTCTGAGTTTGATTTTCATGAGTATAGATGATCTCACATGTTTACTCCTTATGCATTTCAATTGTTATTAATTGTTGGTTATATTCAATTGTTGTAAACATGACTGGGAGAGCATCTAGTTACTCCCGACTGATTGTCGACCCCAATTCTCAGGTTGAATGCTCGTCGTTGTTTGGAAGATGTTGTTTGGGATGCATCGAGGGGCGAGACGAATAATAAATTAGAAGTTTGCTTTTATGTTTGAGAACCTTCGAATAATGTATTAGTTGGTTTTGGTTTTAGTAATAATCCGGATTTGGTCAGGTGTTTTCGCCACCTAGACCCATTTGTTATCACATACTCTGATAATATCTTTATATCATATGTTTTCCTTTGTTTTATATTCCGGGTTGTTACAGTTGGTATCAGAGCGAACACGCTCCCAACTTTCGCTTAGTTGATGACTAAAATAAATGACCTAGTTAAACGAGTGAGAGTAAATGGGGTACAAACCAATAGGATTTGTTGGTTTTCTTATGTTTGTAGAGTGTATGAGTAGTTGTTTGGAGTGATACTTAGGTTCTACCACTTATAACGATATTTCGTTCTTGCAGATGGTGCGCAACGGAAATGGTGAGTCTGATGCAGATTGCATTAGGAGAATTGAGGCCGCTTTGTCATCTATGGTCGAAGGTTTCACTAATCACCTCAACAACAACAACAACCATCCGCAACCGACCGTGTTTGATCGCTTTGCTCATCACCGTCCTCCGACTTTTGATGGTGCTAATGATCCTACTGCTTTGGAGGCATGGATTCGAGAGATCGATAAGCTGTTCCTTGCTACTGGTTGTCCCGAGGATCAGAAGGTGGATATTGCCACCTATTATCTGAAGGATGAGGCCGGCAACTGGTGGGCTCTTGCTAGAGCTGGTCTGGAAGTTCAACCAGGATATGGTTGGGCTATTTTCTTTGAGGCTCTGAAGAAAAGGTTTTATCCCGAGGAGATGCGTTGGCAGAAGGAGCAGGAGTTCCTTCGTTTGCAGCAGGGTTCCATCTCTGTCGAGGAGTACACCAACAAGTTCGTGAAGCTGTCACGATTCGTCACTTCTGTTGCTATGGACGAGGTGTCTAGGACTCGTCGTTATGAGAAGAATCTAGCTCCCAAGGTCCGGACTACTATGTCTGGTATTCCTTCGACTTCTTACCAGTAAGCTTATGATCGTGCTCTTAATATCTACGATTCTGTCCTGGCTACCGAGGCTGAGGAGGCGGCAAAGCATAAGTTCGTGAAGAGGCCTTATGTTGCTCCCAATACTTCCCAGAAGAAACAGAAGTATGAGGCTCGTCCGTATGCTCCGCCTGATCAGGGTCAAGCTAAGAAGGACATGGTTTGCTTCAAGTGTGGAAAGGCTTACCACCCAAGTAAGTACTTTACTACTTGCGATCTGATCACTTGCTTCACTTGTAAGGCTCCGGGACACAAGTCTGTTGATTGTCCCCATAAGCCCAAGGTTGATACTCCTAAGGCTAATGCTGCGAAGACTGGACGAGTGTTTGTTATGAGTCGTGCTGAGGCAGATGCTAATCCAGATGTGGTTACGGGTACCTTTCTCGTTCATTCTTTATCTGCTTTTGTTTTTTTTTACGGGTGCATCGATGTCTTTCGTATCCGAATCCTTTTCTGTCCATGATGAACTCTCTTCTTCATCATCTGTTCATACATCTATATCCCTTCATACGGGTGAGATTATTTCTTGCTCCGTTTTGTTCAAGGACGTACTTGTCAGTATTACGGGGGCGATCCTTCCTGTTGATCTTGCCCAATTCAAACTCGGAGAGTTTGATGTGATTTTTGGTATGGATTGGTTATCTCGTTATGACGCTAGGTTCCTGTGTCGTGATCAGAAGATCGTGCTTAAGAGTCCTACATGTTCAAGGGTTTCTTATTAGGGTGTTAGGTTTACACTTACCGTTAAGTGGGTTTCTGCTTTGAAGATGGTTAACATAGGTAGAAAGGGTCATCATATCTATCTGTGCAGTGTTCAGGGAGTTTCAGTTGAGCCTAAGTTAGAGGATATCCTTGTGGTTAAGGAGTTTCCCGATGTCTTTCCTGAGGATCTACCTAGTATTCCTCCTGAGCGAGATGTAGAGTTCTCGATTGAGTTGCTACCTGGAACTGGTCCCATTTCGAAAGCTCCTTATCATATGGCACCAGCTGAGTTACAGGAACTCAAGAAGCAACTTGAGGATATGATCGATAAGGGTTTTATCCGATCGAGTGCTTCGCCGTGGAGTGCTCCTGTTTTGTTCGTCAAGAAGAAGGATGTTAGTATGCGGTTGTGCATTGACTACTGTGAGATGAACAAGGTTACCGTCAAGAATAAGTATCCTTTACCGAGGATCGAGGACTTGTTTGATCATCTCCGTGGTGCTAGTGTGTTCTCTAAGTATCCTTTACCGAGGTCAGGTTACCATCAGATCCCAGTTAGGAATGAGGATATTCCTAAGACTGCTTTTCGTTCGAGGTATGGCCACTATGAGTTCATGGTGATGCCGTTTGGGTTGACGAATGCACCTGCCGTTTTCATGGATCAGATGAACCGCACTTTCAGCGAGTATTTGGATAAGTGTGTCGTGGTGTTCATAGACGACATACTGATTTACTCGAAAGACGAGGCTGAGCACGAGAGTCATCTTCATGTTATATTGGAGACTCTGCACAAGCAGAAATGGTATGCCAAGTTCTCAAAGTGCGAGTTTTGGTTAAGGGAAGTTACCTTCTTGGGTCATGTGATATCTGGCGATGGAGTCATGGTCGATCCGTCGAAGATTCGAGCTGTGGTCGAGTGGGAGAGTCCAAAGAATATGAACGAGGTTCGGAGTGTCCTTGGTCTAGCTGGGTATTATCGTCGGTTTGTTCATGATTTCTCTAAGATCGCAAGGCCGATGACTCAGTTAATGAAGAAGGAATCCAAGTTTATTGGACTGAGGCTTGTGAAGCTGCTTTTCAGGAGTTGAAGAGGAGGTTGACTACCGCTCCTGTGTTGACTCTACCAGAAGAGGACGTTGAGTTCGATGTTTTCTGCAATACATCAAAGTTTAGGTTAGGTTGTGTCTTGATGCAGAAGGGTAAAGTTATGGCTTATGCTTCCCGTCAGTTGAAAGTTCACGAGATGAACTACCCGACTCACGATCTTGAGTTAGCAGTAGTGGTGTTTGCACTTAAGCTGTGGCGACACTACTTATATGGAGTCTATTGCAACATTTATATGGATCATAAGAGCTTGAAGTATATCTTCACTTAGAGAGATCTTAACATGAGGCAGAGACGTTGGTTGGAGCTGCTTAATGACTACAAGGTTGAGCTGCAGTATCATGAGGGTAAGGCAAACGTGGTTGCCGATGCTTTGAGTCACAAGGTGTGTCATGCTATGAGATCGGTGATGGTGTTGCCTGATGACTTGAGTCGAGAGTTCCAGAAGATGGGCCTTGAGGTAGTTCTTCCTGGTACTTTGGATTTGAGTGCGATGGTTGCTGAACCCGAGATCCTTCATGAGATCCGAGTTAAGCAAAGAGAGGATGAATTCTTAGAAGGAGTTCGAGTCGCTATAAGCGAAGGTCGTGCCACAGACTTCGACGTCGGACCTGATGATGGTCTGCGATTTCAAGGTAGTTGGTGTATACCTAGCTGTGAGGTCTTAAAATGTAAGATTCTCAAAGAGGCTTATAGTACTCCCTATTCGGTTTATCCTGGTGGTGATAAGATGTATAAGGATTTGAAGCTACGTTTTTGGTGGCCGGGTATGAAGAAAGAGATCGTCGAGTTTGTGACTCGTTGCCTGATCTGTCAGAAGGTCAAGTTTGAACATCAGAGACCTGGTGGTCTACTGCAACCCTTGGACATTCCCACTTGGAAACGTGATTCGATTTCGATGGATTTCGTTATGGGTTTGCCGAGGTTGCCGAGAGGAATGAATGCGATTTGGGTCGTGGTTGATCGTTTGACTAAGGTCGCGCATTTCATTCCGTTGAAGGAGACTTGGAGTCTCGAGGAACTAGCGAATGCTTATCAGCGAGAGATCATTCATCTTCATGGGGTTCCTAAGGATATCATCTCTGACCGTGATCCGAGGTTTTGTTCTCAGTTTTGGAAGAAGCTTCAGTCTGCTTTGGGCAGTGATCTTAAGATGAGTACGACTTTTCATGCCGCAACTGATGGTCAGACTGAGCATACGATTCAGACGCTTGAGGATATGTTGCGAGCTTGTGCTTTGGAGTTTCAGGTTAGTTGGGAGAAGAGTTTACCACTTGTGGAGTTCTCCTACAATAACAGTTACCAAGCTAGTATTCAGATGGCTCCGTTTTGAGGCACTTTATGGAAGGAAGTGTCGTAGTCCTTTGTGTTGCGACGATTCTAGTGAGGCTGTCGTTCTTGGTCCAGAGTTATTTCAGGAATCGATTGAGCGAGTGAGGTTGATCCGTGAGAAACTTAAGGCAGCCCAGGATCAACAGAAGACATATGCAGACTTACGGCGTAGGCCGATTGAGTTTGAGGTTGGCGATAAGGTTTTTCTTAAGGTTTCGCCGATGAAAGGTGTTAAGAGATTTTGGCTTAAGGGAAAGCTTAGTCCTAAGTACATTGGACCGTATGAGGTGCTCGAGAGAGTTGGAGAGGTAGCCTATAGGTTGGCGTTACCTCCGAATCTGTCGAAGGTTCACGATGTTTTCCATGTGTCGCAATTGTGTCGTTATCGCAGTGATCCTTCTCATGTTCTACAGGCTGATGTTATCGAGGTTGAGCCTAACCTGACTTATGAGGAACGTCCTATTTGCATTTTGGAACGTCAGGAGAAGAGGTTAAGGAATAAGGTTGTACTTTTGGTTCGTGTTCTGTGGAGGAGTCAGAAGTTTGAGCAAGAGACTTGGGAAACCGAAGCGTCTATGCGAGAGAAGCATCCACATCTTTTCGAGTGAGGTAGTTCTCTTATCAAGTTTCGAGGACGAAACTTCTTTTTAGGGGGTTGGATTGTAACACCCCTAATTTCCGTAATATATTTCTTTAATTTTATTTTCCCATATTTCATATTTTATTTTCGGGAAAATATCCGTCTTTTGCGTATTCGGCTCGTTGGGCTCGAATTTCTATGAAGACCCGCTCCCCTTGGTTTTTCACGTGTGGTTTGGAGAAGGATGGGTGGTTTTGGGCCCAGACTTGATATAAACCCATGGCATCTTCTATATATATGAGAGCTAACCTAAACCCTAGCTTCTTTTCTTATATTTTCTCACAAAACCCTAAACTTAATTCTCTCCTTTCTTCTCTTCCCTTGTGCCGTGTGCCTCCACCCTCTCTAAGGTTTCGTGCCGCGCCTCTTTCCTCCTCCTTTCATCATCTTTCGTGCTTAGATCGATCCTACTTCTTGGATTTATCTATCATCTTCGTAAGTTTTTATGTTTCGCGTAATTTTTATAGTTTTATAGATTTTATATATATAGTTAGTATATTTATTAGATTCGTTATCTTTGGCACGTGGATGATCCAATAAAGGCGTGGAGACCGGACCTGGAGAAGACGTTTATATCGTTGAAGACGATCTTTAGGATTATTTGCTTAATAAGGTAACTATGTGTTTTCCTTTAATTGTGTTTATGCCAATTGATGTAATTAATATGATTTAATGATTGTTTTGTATGATTCGTACATGTTTGATTGTTTATTATCATGTTAATTATGTTGTCACATGTTTGTATATGTTTTAATGTATTAATTATATATCATATGTTGTTTATGCGTTAAATATGGGTGTCATGAGCGCAATTAGGGTTTACGAATCAAACCCTAGGGGCGGCATGATAGGCGACCAAGAGTTCTCTCCAAAGTTATAGCTAAAGCTAGTGTAACCTTGATGATGATTCAAGTGTTATAGCTAAAGTTAATACAACTTTGGGTAGTTACTCTAGTTGTGGCTAAAACAGGTATAACCTTGGAAATATGAATCCAGGTTATAGCTTAATCTACTATAACATTGGATACGAGTTAAGGTTATAGCTGAAACTAACATACCCTGAGATTTATGGCTCAAGGTTATAGTTGGAACTAGTATAACTTTGAGTTACGTGCCAAGGTTATGGTTGAGGTAAGTATAACTTCAAGTTATATATGTTGAAGTTATAGTCGAGGTTACTATAACCTCGTATCCAGAGTTTATGTTATGGTTAGGGTTACTATAACATTGAATGGTTAATGTTAAAGTTATAGCTGGAGTACTATAACATTGTATGGTTGATACTTGTTTCACATGTTGTGTTGTGTACGATTATTATGTGACAATGTGTGCATGTGTCGTTGGTTACTCTTGTTCATATGTTGGTAGGACAGTCAGTTAAACTCTTCTACTATGTTGAGTCGTGATGTTATTCACGCATGAGTTGTACAGTCAGTTAAACTATGCATTTGCATGAGTTGGACAGTCAGTTAAACTGTTCTTCTGAGTTGAGTCGTGATGTGGTTCACGCATGTCATGTGCAGTAAGTTAAACTGTGCATTTATTTGTTGGCTGGTCGAATAGATGACGGTAGTATCAGTTAAATACTATCGGAATGAATCAAGAGCTGCTCTTCGGAGGTTTATTGGTCTATGTTCAGGGGTGGCCAGATTCGTCAGTTAAACGTTCTGGGTTTTATTGGTAACCAGTTTAGGGGGAATTTTATTGGTTTTAAGACTAAGCAAATAATAGAATAGACGAATTCAGATGATTTAAAAGATCTTGGGTCAAGCACAAATTCGCAACTTAATATCAATTGATCATAAAAAACCCGGTTCTAATTAGTTATCTTTACTACCTTATCGTGAATGATGAAATTCTAATTGTCCTTAAGATTAGCTAATTGAAACGTACCGTTCTTAACTAGCCCTAACTATTAAACAACCTCAACAATCCAGTTCAAGGTTTAATCTAACAACATCAATAATAAGTAGAGAATTCGACAAGGAATAAATAGCACATACAATCCAGTTGTACTTTAGATATATAATAATTGCTCCTAAGTAATTATATCAACGAATCTCGTTCAATATTAATGTAATACCCCGTATTTTATTACCTTGATCAAAGGCTAGTCAACGGTAAATGGGTAAATATATTTTATAAAATTTTATTATATTATATTGTATTTATACGAGTTATGTATGAGACGAAATAATAATACAATAATAATAATAATAATTCTTATATATATATATATATATATATATATATATATATATATAGAGAGAGAGAGAGAGAGAGAGAGAGAGAGAGAGAGAGAGAGAGAGAGAGAGAGAGAGAGAGAGAGAGAGAGCGTGTGTGTGAGTGTGTCAAGTTCAAATGAGTCCACAAATTTGGTTGAGTCCCTAAGTTCTAATCTGGACCATTAGATCTTAAAATATGGATGGTTGAGATTGAAATGAAAAAACACTCACCCAACATGTAATAAATGATTTATTATATCTTCTCTCTCATACATTTAATTCTCAATTCATGCTAAATCCCGCGCACAATTTTGCTGAATCCCGCACATTTTTCCACCTTTTTCCAAATTTATCCCTCTCATTTCACACATACACCTAGAGAGAAAAGCGAATCAAAATCCAAAAAAATAAGAAATCCCCAAAAGTGGGGCATCCATCTTCCGTCGATGTGCAGATATGGCGCAATGAAGCATCATGAATGTGCATAAACATGGACATCTCTCTTCTCATATACCAACCTTACACATAAACATAGGCTGTTTAATTTGTTTTTGGATATCTGGCCATTGGTGATTTACTCAATTGATGAAGAAAGGAATTTTTTTTAAATTTGTAAAAACCCTAATTGCGAAAATCAATTTTTCCTGGAAAAAAAAACATGTGCTCAATCGATTAAAAAACATGTATCGATGAAATTGTTGATCGAACAACGAAATTACTCGTGATATGTGCAAAGTAAGATCCATAATTACGGAATTGTTAACAAATTGATTAAGTTTTGAGAGAAGGAGAGGGGAGAAAACTTTGTTTATTTTTTTTAAGATGAAGGGTAGAATTGGAGTAATAGAGAAAAGTGCGCGGGATTTAGTAAAACTATGCGTGGGATTTAGTAAAACTATGCGCGAGATTTAGCAATTACGTTTTTTTAAATAACCAAATAATTGGCGGTTTTATAAAAAGCTCCTTATTTCTTCATCCGGACTCCGATTAAGGCGAAACAAAAGCCTATATTTATTATTTTTTCGAACCCGTCGCAATGGTAATATTTTCATATACTATTAAGCTTTCAAAATTGTGAGTACTGCTAGTTATTCGAAAGTTTCATCATATTTGCCTGAAGTTACACTCTATTTGCTTTAAGTTACACCATACCCGCTTGAAGTTACAACATTTCTACTTGAAAATAATTAAAATTACATAAATTTAAATTAATATATTAAAAATCATATTATCAAAGATTAAAGTTACACTCTTAAAAGACTAAAGTTACACCCGTAAAAGATTAAAGTTACACTCGTAAATCAGTAAAGTTTCATAAACTTATGTTAAAATTACAAAAATTCAAAATAATATGCTTAAAATCATTTTGTAGTCTTAAATTACACTACTAAGTATTAAAGTTACACTCCTAAAACACTATATATTAATTTAAGTTACACCATATTCAGTTGAAGTTACACTATTTTTACTTGAAACTAAATAATTAATTTACTCATTAATTATCACTAATTAAATTACACTAAAGTTACACTCATAAAAGATTAAAGTTACACTCATAAAGGACAAAAGTTACACTATCAAAAACTAAAGTTACACTCGTAAATCACTAAAGATACGTAAACTTATCTTAAAATTACATAAATCCAAATTAATATATTCAAAATCATACTATTAAATACTGAAGTTACCCTCGGAAAAGACTAAAGTTACACTCGTAAAACACTAAAGTTACATAAACTTATCTTAAAATTACATAAATTCAAAATCATACTATTAAGTATTTAAGTTACATTCATAAAAGACTAAAGTTACACTCGTAAAAGACAAAAGTTACACTCGTAAATACTAAAATTACATAAACTTATGCAAAATTACAAAAAATCAAGATAAAAATACACTATTAAAGATTAAAATTACACTCGTAAAACACTAAATTAAAGTGTTTTAAAATTGTCTTAAAATTACAAAAATTCAAAAGAATATTTGTACTCATAAAAACACGGCTTCATCCATCCATCATAATCTCACATCTTCATCGTCAATCTATACCGCCAAAGAGTCATCAACAATGATTTGGGCGTGGTTGACCGTCCTTACGAATCTATAGTTCTAACGAAAAAACATCAAATTTATTATATATATATTCATAAATTTATTGACAATAAGAAATCACAAAAAAAGTATGTAAAAGAAACTCATTACAATCACTCATTGTCTTATTTACTAATCATGTGTTTGAATTTAAATTAACAAAGGATCTCAATAGGTCAATATAAATTGACAATGGGTTAGTCATAAGTGTACTTTACTGGGATGAGTACAAGTATTGCATATTTGCATGCTCAGAACAAGTGTGTAATGAAATGGGTGATGGACAAAGCACGTGCGCCACAATGCATCAACAATTCAAGAGTGAATATTGCATTCATGTGAGGACCCCCCCCCCCACCAAAAAAATAGGACATACGAAGAAGTACAAAAAGAACGAACAGAGAGGAAAAGCGCACGAGAATTCGAGCATCACCTAAAGACATTGACGCCAATTTTTGACCGTATTGTGTATGAGATTTCTCTTCTCTTGTCTTATATTTACTGTAAAATTAGATGATGAAATGAGAGAAATGAAGATGAGAGAGAGAGAGAGAGAGAGAGAGAGAGAGAGAGAGAGAGAGAGAGTATTTGGTAGGGATGAAAAAGAATGACAGTAATTTGTTTTGTTTAATTAATGAATACTGATATTGGGAATGGATAAGAGATTGGGAACTGGGGAGTTTTAATGCAAGTAGGTGGGTGAGTGTATTTTTTTTGTTTAATTTTAGTCATCTATTATATAAGATCTAATGGCTTAAAATAGGACTCAAGAACTCAACTAAATAAGGAGGACTTACATGATCTCATATATATATATATATATATAGAGAGAGAGAGAGAGAGAGAGAGAGAGAGAGAGAGAGAGAGAGAGAGAGAGAGAGAGAGAGAGAGAGAGAGAGAGAGAGAGAGAGAGAGAGAGAGAGAGAGAGAGAGAGAGAGAGAGAGAGAGAAGGGTTCTTATAAGACCATTATATCATATAAGGCCCTAAGTCTTTATAAGAACCCTTGGATGAAGGGATTGAATGGATGAGATAAGGAGAGAGGGCGCCTTTTTTAGAGCAAAAAAAAAAAAGGAAATGCTTGTTGTAAGAGAGAGGGTCCACATATCACTGTTTCTGTACTTCTTCTAGTACAATCCCGCGGACAAAAGGAATAAACAAACACTAATAATTCATTTTGCATGCTTTCCCTCTTCATTCACCATTCAAAACCTCTCAACAAGCAAAACCCATAAAAATCACCATATAAACGATCCTAAATCCTGTAAAATGCATTATAAATCATCAAAAAAATAAGAGAAATTTCATTCCAACTGTAAAACTACTTCATGTTGCCGTTAAATTTCATTCGCTTTGTTGAAGATAAATAAATTGTCATTGTTCATCAGAGAAAGACGCTCAAAATGACAGTCAGTGTTTGTGAAATGGATCATATGCAGATTGAAGTTGCCGTCGATGGTGAGTTATTTGCTTTCTTATTTGTGTCTTAGTTATTGTTGTAGCTTGATGTTCAAGAATAAAGTGCTATATGTAATTTTTAATTGATGTTCATTATTGTAGCTTGTTGTAGCTTGTTGTTATTTCATTTGTGTTCATTATTCTTAATGGTGTTGTACTTTCATGGTATTCATCAGATTTGTTCTTTCATTTTGGTAGCTTGTTGTTCATGGCAAAAAATGATGGAAATTTAAAAGCTTGATAAAGAACGAATTATAACTTCAGTGGGTTTAAGTAAAACTCTTACCCGTATATGTATAACTTCAATAATACAGTTTGTGTACTCATGCAGTTCTTATATTCATTGTGTTATAACTCCACTGGTTTTTTGTATAACTCTTTGACAATTTCCTGCAACTTCAGGTAACAGAGTAATTCTAACCCTAAATTTTGCATAAAAAATATTACTAAACAACCAATTTTGATATAGTTATTCATATTATAGCTTAAGTTATACATTCACTAAGTGAAGTTATAGGATGGGGAGGGTTATACATTCTTTACTTAGAGTTGTACATTATATGATTAGAGTCATACAGTCTGTGTCTAGAGTTGTACATTATATGTTGTAGAGTTTTCATTATATGCTAAGAGTTATACATTGTATGACTGGAGTTATACATTCTGAAAACTAAAGTAATACATGCTACAATGTATAACTCTAGGCATATAATGTATAACTCTTAGCATATAATGAAAATATATAAGCATATAATGTATAACTCTAGACACAGAGTTATACATTATATGCCTAGAGTTATACAGACTGTGTCTAGAGTTATACATTATATGCCTAGAGTTATACAGTCTGTGCCTAGAGTTATACATTGTATGACTAGAGTTATACAGACTGTGTCTAGAGTTATACATTATATGCTAAGAGTTATACATTATATGCCTAGAGTTATACATTCCGTGCCTAGAGTTATACATTGTATGACTAGAGTTATACATTCTGAAAACTAAAGTAATACAGTTTACAATGTATAACTCTAGGCATATAATGTATAGCTCTTAGCATATACAGACTGTGCCTAGAGTTATACATTATATGCTAAGAGTTATACATTATATTCCTAGAGTTATACAGTCTGTGCCTAGAGTTATACATTGTATGACTAGAGTTATACAGACTGTGTCTAGAGTTATACATTATATGCCTAGAGTTATACAGTCTGTGTCTAGAGTTATACATTGTATGATTAGAGTTTTACATTCTGAAAACTAAAGTAATACAGTCTATAATGTATAACTTTAGGCATATAATGTATAACTCTTAGCATATAATGAAAATATATAAACAAATGTATAACTCTAGACACAGAGTTATACATTATATGCCTAGAGTTATACAGTCTGTGTCTAGAGTTATACAGTATATGCCTAGAGTTATACAGTCTGCGTCTAGAGTTATACAGTATATGCCTAGAGTTATAAAGTCTGTGCCTAGAGTTATACATTCTATGCTTGGAGTTACAGGGTAAATGGTAAGTAGCTTGGAGTTATATATTTCTTAATTATTTCATGGATGTTTGATTCTACTCAGATGGTCGTAAGGAAGCGGAAACTGAGTATTGTAAGCATTTGGCAGCGGAGTTTATACCTTGTGTAGGGCAACAATTTTTTGAAATCGACGAGGCAGTGACATTCTATAAAATTTATGCATTGGCGTCCGGGTTTGATGTTCGGAAGTATTCGACGAAAAAATGGCGCGACGGTGAAATCAATTCAAAGTTGCTGGTTTGCAACAGAGAGGGATTCACATATGTCCCAAAAGGCGAGGCAGTAATTAAAAAAAATGAGACCGAGATTAGGGAAGAAGAAATGCAATGGGGATTAACAACTGCGAAACAGAGGAAATATACAGTCAAGAGGGTAGGGTGTAAAGCACATGTCAGGCTATTTATGAAGAATGGAGTATTAGTTATTGACCGATTCCACATGGGGCATAATCACGAGCTTGTATCTAGTGAGGATCGTCAGTTTCAAAAGATGTCGCGGAACATAGAAGATTTTCACAAGTACTTGATAATGTACAACTCAAGGGTTAGTTTACTATTAATCAAACCTCCACTAATTGAATGGCAAACTTCTAAAGTTATAAACCGAGATCTTAGAGTTATGTAAACCTCGAGTAATTGATTGTGAAACTTCTAAATATTTTTTAAAATTCTAGAATAATTTATAACAGCCTTAGAGTTATATAGAAAGTTGTTAGAGTTATACATATTCGCAGTGAAGGTTATACTTTCAGATGTAAGAGTTATAAATAATAAGAAGTTGCACAATCAATCAATGGAGTTATGCGTATGTTTCATGAAGTTATATGAAAAGGTGTAAGAGTTATAGTTGAGGAATTCTTGATTATTACTCAGCACTGATCATGATTTGTTGTCCACTGCAGTTGAGGATAGGAGCAACTAGGACGTACAACATGTGTAAGGAACTCGTAAACGGGTTCGAGAACATTGGTGCATCCTTAACTGATTTTAAGAACTTCCATCGAGATGTGAAATGCTTCATCCATAAACGGGACGGTCAATTGTTCATAGACCGGTTCAAGAATATGGCACAAAATAGGCAGGGGTTTTATTTTGATTATGAAGTTGACAAGGATAATATCCTTCAAGGGCAATCGAAATTTGTAACCGCTAGAAGGAACTACTCCGTTTTTGGAGATGCAGTGTCGTATGACCCAACATACTCAACAAACAAGTACGATATGATTTTCACGCCATTCACTAGCATAGATCACCATAAGCGATCAGTAACATTCTGTGGGGCATTGATTGACCATGAAGACCATGAATCCTTCCAGTGGGTTTTCAACAGGTTTTTGAATGCTATGGGTGGAAAGGAACCCAAGTACATTATCATAGATCAGGATGCGGGCATTATTAAGGCCGTACCCCTTGCCTTCAAGACTGCACGCCACCGATTTTGCATGTGGCATATAATGAACAAGGTCCCATCGAAGTTCGGGGTGACAATGGAGGATTATAAGGAGTTCCTTCAGAAATTGAACAACATTATATGGGACGACAACCTAGAAGCAGACGACTTTGACGCTAGGTGGGCAGAAATAATGGAAGCGCATGGTCTTGTGAACGAAGAGTGGTTTATAGAAGCGTACGATAAAAGGATCCAATGGGTGATGGCGCATTGCAGGGACTTGAACATGGGTGGTGTAATGAGGACAACCCAGAGATCAGAGAGCATTAATAGTTTTTTTAAGAAGTTTGAGCAAAAGTCAGGTACGTTAGTGGAGTTTTGGATGCGTTTTGAAAGCGCTATGGACCATCAACGACATACGCAGAAGAGACTTGACCATGAAAACCGACACTCAACACCAGCAAGGGGGACACATTTACCCATAGAGGAATATGCGTCAAATGTTTATACCCGTGAGGTTTTCAAGGAATTCCAACTAGAGGTCATTTGCTCAATCGATACATGTAAGACCGGGGGCTATGCTGAAGTCGATGGAGTTGAAGTGACTGTCGTTAAGGATTCAATCAGAGAGAAAAGTTTTAACGTAGAGTACAACCCAGGTAACAACATTTTGGCATAATCTTTATCTATGTGGTAGTTCACATTAGTTGCTAGATATAGTGCCAAAGTTACATTGTCTGAACATAGAAGTTATACAATTGTTCACTGAACTGCAGTTATCTATTGTATAAATCTGACTACATTTTGAATAACTTTAGTTTTCAGAATGTATAACTCTTGTTATTATATGTATAACTCTACTTGCAGAATGTATAACTCTTGTTGCCATATGTATAACTCTACTTGCAGAATGTATAACTCTTGTTGCCATATGTATAACTCTACTTTGAGAATAACTTTAGAAGTTATTCAATTGTTCACCGAATGATTATTTGTAGTATAAATCGATCACATTTTGAATAACTTTAGCTTTCAGAATGTATAACTCTTGTTATTATATGTATATCTCTACTTGCAGAATGTATAACTCTTGTTGCCATATGTATAACTCTACCTTGATAATGTTGAACTCTTATTATTATATGTATAAGAGTACTATATGGATGAAGACGTTATTTAGATGATGATAACTTCATAATTTAATTTGATTACGGGGACACGGCTACACGGTGCGTTTGTATGATGTTTGAAAGGATGGGAATTCTGTGCCGACATATAGTATGGATTTTGTCGGTTAACGGCAAGAAGACAATTCCAGATGATTACGTTTCTACAAGATGGAGAAAAGATGCATTGCAATTCAGATTATCAGAATGTGATGGTGAACAAACGGATTCAAATAGTAGCGCTGATGGAAAAGAAGTTGAGATGGTGAAGTTGTGGTCAGAAGTTCATGCGACCATTGGTTTACTTTGTGGCATGAGTGTGACTGAAGTTATGAACTTAAGCTCCTTAATTAGAGAGTTCAAGGAGAAACTTTTACCGTACAAGAAAGATTTAACTAAGCAGCAGGAATTCGAGCAAATTCTTGGTTGCCCTTGATGACGAGGTAACAATACTTCCACCAAAACAATCCAAAAACAAAGGCAGCGGTAAAAGAATGGTGTCAGCTAAGGCTAAAGCCATTGCCTTGGCTTGTAAGCCAAAGCGCATGTGTAATAACTGTAAACAAATGGCACACCACGATAAACGGAACTGCCCTAACCCATTTTCTGAGCATCCACCGTCTTCACCAGCATCTGAAGGAGTAGAAGAAGAAGAAGAAGAAGAAGAAGAAGAGGAAGAAGAAGAAGAAGAAGAAGACGACGAAGACGAAGAAGAATAGAGAAACTTAACATGCTGTAGTAGTAGGCAGTAGAAAAATACCTCCGTCTCAACAAATTATTTACAATCTTTTTTTCTTTAAAAGGTAAAAAATCTGGTGAGACGGGAGGAATATTCAGTAGCTAGCTTTTGTCTATTTTGAATGGGGTTTGCACTTAAATGATGTAATTTGGTAACTTCACCTTCCAGATTGTATAACTTCAGTAATATGAGTGTGAAATTTCAAGCTAATGTTGTATAACTCTTTTACACAATTTGGATGACTTTTGTTCATGGCAAAAAATCCAATATTTAAAAGTTTGATAAAGAACGAATTATAACTTCAGTGGGTTTAAGTAAAACTCTTACCCATATATGGATAACTGTACTTCACAGAGTGTATAACTCTTATAGTTATCTGTATAACACTTCTAATTATGTGTATCTTTTGCCCTTGTTTCTATAATTGTCGATATATTTGACTAAAGTCATGTGTTGTATGACTCTTGTACACAATTTGTATAACTCTTGTTATTTTTTGTATAACTCATAACTGTCTAATAAATTTTGCCTTTTTCATAACTGCAGTCATGTGTTGTATAACTCTTGTACACAATTTGTATAACTCGTGTTATTTTTTGTATAACTCATAACTGTCTAATAAATTTTGCCTTTTTCATAACTGCAGTCATGTGTTGTATAACTCCTGTACACAATTTGTATAACTTTACTTCACAAAGTGTATAACTCTAATTCTTATCTGTATAACTTGGATTTTAATTATAACAGACCAAGATGATATAATAACAATCTATTCTAAAAAATTTGTGTAAGTTGTTAAGGAGTTTCTTGACAACATGCTAGAGTTGCAAAAATAGAGACTACAAAATGAATGGAAATACATTCTATTTTTTCCCAGGTTTTTTATCTGCTTTCCGCGACATTTTTCGCCTGGCTTCTAGTTGCTTCAGGATCTGGTCTTTCTCGCCAATGAAACCGTTGACCTTGGTCAGAACTCCTTGCCCGATGATGTTCATGTCAGCTAGGACAAGCGTCGCTGCCAGCTGGATTGACGGTTCACCTTCCTCTCAAGATCAACATGACCAAAACTATCACCCTCGTACATTAACATGTGCATCATGGTGAACAAGCCAGACTCGGTGTCGTTAATCGTTTGCTTATGCCAAGCAAACTGGATCTGACGAAACTGGAACTCCGGTAGGAATTTCCCTCTGTCCTCATCCATAGACTCCAGATAGTCGCTCATGAGGCTCGCCTGACACAAACAAGAAACGTCAAAAAGTGAAATTGTAAAGCGGTGACAACACTTTTGAGTTGAACGTAATTACAATTTAATTCCACTTACAATTACGAGACACGCTTTGCATATCTCCGACTGGCCCGGACTTGAGTAGTACTTATTGTCAAGAAGATCAATCGTACGTGAATTAAAGTTGATACACGCACATGCATAATGGGCTTCAATCTTAATAGGTACGAAGATTAAATCAGCCTTCAAGCTGAAATCTTTTCCACTATCGATTCTGAAGACGTCCCACACATTGTACAACCTTTCGGTGTTCTGTGTTTCTTGGACAGGGTTTCGTACAAAGTTCAAGATTATTTCCTGCTCAAATAAAAGTATATGTATGAGAATACCAGAGGAGTTATAGGGGTTGTGCAATGGAGTTGCACAGTAACTCTTATAGCATATTAAAGTAGGCCAAAGTTCATACTGGCTGTTAATAACTTCTCAAAACAAAATGTGTAACTCCATAGAGGGTATGTATAACTTTAGTCTTATTTTCCACTGTGAAAGTTTTAAATATCATACCCTCAAAGTATAACTCTAAAGAGGGTATGTAAAACTCTTATAGCATATTAAAGGATTGATTACAACCATACCATATGACGGATACCGAAGAAAGACGAACGAAAAAACGCGCACTCCTCTGCCTCCAAACGATTAAGCAACAAAGACCAACACTCAATCACTGAATCATCCATTGGCGTCTCAGGGAGCATGGACAACATTTGCAACCTATTAATTATTGCGTGCCGGGAATAGTTCACAAGTAGTTCACTTTGTGGTTCGCATAAAGCGGTGTTAGTCGAGGCTATAATGTCTACTAAATGGGAAGGTATCGCTATTAAAATGATCGCATAACCGGTGATGAAACATATAATCTGCAGATTAGGAATGTGTAACTCCATTAATGATATGTATAACTTTAGTTGGTAAAGTTATACATTTCATAGTTGAAGTTATACAAAGCATAAAACAGTACTCAAGTGGTTCTGTTGATTTTAGACAGCTTACCCATTTGGAAATTTGTAGTCATCAAGGAAAACGTAATCAGCCACTTGTTTGCGATACACCGGGATATCCCTAATTAATGCCTTGTTTAACTTTAGCATCTTGGCGACCACTGTAAGGTCGGCGTCTGGTTCCCCGCAATATGTGGTGCAACCAAGGCCATCGCCCTTACTCCGGGAGCGGCTATTGACCGCTGAGAGGGCCCGACTAGACGGCGTCCGGCCCAGGGCTACTTGGGAAGGTGGAGTCCGATAGGTTGAACTGACTTTGGAGCAAGGGCGTTTAGCAGAAATGTTTTCTCCGGCAACTCCGTCACCTCTCTTCCTTCCACTTGTGTTGTCGGCTAACCTCTGTGCCTCACGCAGCTCCTCCCTTTCACGGTCTTTAACCTCCTTAAAAGCTGTTACCCTAGATAACACAGCTTCCCTATCCACGTTAATGTCACTGAGGACAAGGGTGGCAGCAACTTCCGCTCACATGAGGTCATTGATGTCCTTTGTCACTATGGTACACTCGAATCGCTCTCCACGGTACAGCAACATATGAACCATGACGTAAAGACCACAGTCATTGTCAGTATACCCTGCTCCCTGCCAGTTGAATTTAATGTTTACAAAAGGAAACCCTTCAACTTTCTTCCCTTTGTCGAGCCCTTTGGAGACCATATACTTTTCCATCGCATCAGCCTCGCAGAAGTTAGGCAAGGCGTTTAAAAGGAGAAGACCAATTAACAAAACAATGGAGCTGAAAATTAATTTAGTCACCAGTTTTATAAGTCTTACAGTAATACGCGCAATCCCTCCGTATGGTAATTTCACAAGATCGTCCTCGTAAGAACGATTATCAAGGTACTCGATCTGCTCAGAGAGGAAATTTATGTAAATGCAAGAGTAGTGATCTTGATCGCCAGTGCTTACCGGGACGAAAACCTACAAACATGCACCAAAAGTCTAAGAGTTATAAAACATAATTAGAAGCTTAGAGGTATACATATTGTGCATAATTGGAATTATACATTCTATGGTTAGAGTTATACATTATATGTCTAGAGTTGTACATTCTATTTCTAGAGTTATACATTATATGCCTAGAGTTTACAAATATATGCTCGGGGTTTTGATGAGTGGCTAACTTCACTCCATAACTCTAGGCATAGAATGTATAACTCTAACCATAGAATGTATAACGCACTGCACATAATGTACAACTGTAAGCATATACTGTATAACTCTAGGCATATGCTTACAATTGCACATTATGTGTAGTGAGTTATACATTCTATGCCTAGAGTTATGGAGTGAAGTTAGTCACTCATCAAAACTCTAAGCATATACTGTATAACTCTAGGCAAATAATGTATAACTCTAGCCATAGAATGTATAACTCTAGCCATAGAATGTATAACTCTAGCCATAAAATGTATAACTGTAAGCATATACAGTATAATGTATAACTCCAGGAATAACTCCAGGTATAACTCTAGGTATAACTCCAGGCATCTAATGTATAACTCCAAAGTATATATTGTATAACTCTAAGTATATACTGTATAACTCTAGGCAAATAATGTATAACTCCAATATGGAAATGTCTCTATATTGATATCTGAGCTCACCATATCAGAGTCCAGTTAGAATGGACTAGAACACGACTCTTGCCACATGTCCCACGAGGCACAAAAGCCTTCAGAATGATCAACAACCAAGTTTTTTTTCCTGCCTTGCCAAATTGCAATTGTTAGGTCCTATAAAAATGATAGACGGGGGTTGGCAGCTTATATCACAAGTTACGTACATTTTGTCACAAAATAACTTGCGGAGTTCGAGCACACTTACAGCGTGACCTAGGCGAAGAAACAGTAGCGAACTTGCAACGATTTGCGGTGTTCGCGTGCGTAAGCTGATTGAGTAGTACAGACCAGCAGTCGATGACATTGGCCATAATCGAGACCCGGGCATCAACGTCTGGAGATCAATACGCGTTATGCAATTTGGGGTGTTATATGTGACCAATTGTTCCCTACAAGGATTAGCAAAATGAGACACGCAGCAAGTGGTGTTCATGACCTCTTTCACTGTCGTATTGAAATATAGGTAAAACTTATCTTTTCCTTACTCTTTATTATGGTCGTGGAATTGATCAAAGACATAATCCATTACATCCTTCCTCACCCTGAACACCGTCCTGAAACGTTCCTTGTTAAATCGCAAAGAATCGTGAGCATACGTCTTTGGTCGAGGTTCGGGTGCCCCGCAATCCTCAGAACAACCTAGGTTCTCAGGTACAATGTTCATACACGGAAGGGGGACAGTTGAATGCATTAAGAAAGGATAGTGGATCATGTCACATCGCGACACATAAATAGGGGGGGGGGGGGAGGGGGTGGTGCAACCGGCTCAACCCTAGCACCGGCGATTTCAACTACCACACCTTCTTTGGCCGCACTAATCATTTGCTCATCAACCCCGGCAAATGCCTCATTCACATCTGTTGTGCTCATGAAAGTCAGAGGGATTTGATTTCCACTCCATTCCGTTGAAGGATCCCCCGGGGTGACCTCCGCACCATCGACAACAACTACGTTTTCACCCCCGTTGTTAGAATGTTGTTCAACATTCTCAATTACATCCTTTAGTACAGTGGCCTGAATGAAAAATAATAAAATTAAACACCATGCTTTTGTATTAAAAAAGTTACAGGTATAACTCTAAAAGTGATACAAAGAGGTCACAGAGTTACAGAAACAATGAATTACAGTTATACATAGAAGGGCAAGAGTTATACACATATGTGAAGTATTACAAATATGCTATAAGAGTTATACATATTTGAGTTAGAGTTATACACATATGGTTAAGAGTTGTACCAAATGGCCGTTGCAGTTGTACAAATTGAAAAATAAAGTTATACAAAGAGGCACTACAGTTACAAGGCCTCATCATAAGTTTAAACAAAGTTATAATTTATCTACTTAGAGTTATACACGACCAATTAAAAAAAACGAATGTATAACAAGTATTTAGCGCAAATTAACAAACTTACCTCGCCACCAGGACCACTCCCGTCCGCTGGAAGTCCACATAAAGCTTCCTTGATTTGATAGAGAAAACATACACTCCATCAATTCTTGTGTATCCATTGGCAATGATGGGACCGTAGATTTTTCCATCTCCTTATCTGACGGTTGATTGTCTGACAATCTTTCAACATTTTCTTTCAATCCCTCCCCATGAACTTGCTCATGCACCTCATCACCTACCCCGGGCCGAGTTTCAGCATCCTCTGACCGTCCGTATGCTTGGTCAATTTCCTCCACGATGTACTTCGCCTCCAACAACAGCTCTCTGACAGTTTGGATGGGGGTGCACACAACTTGATCCTCTAACCCTGGGCTAGCATTTGACAACGGATTGGAAACTACTGTATCACCTCCCACTTCCTCCATAATCTTTGACCATGACACTGCAACTGATTTCGTTGGCGCGTCAGCTTTGTCCGACTCTCCACGCGGCTCAACACAAGGGTTACCACCCCTGCCACCCCCATCATTGGCGAGACTAGACAGAACTTCACTTATTTGACGCGTAGATGCATCGATTCCGTCATTTTTTTTAGGGGACTCACTAACTACCTCTCCAAATGCAGGAGCGTTACCAACAAAAACCTTCAGCCTTTCTGCAATCTGTTCTGCTTCAGCGACGTACTTTTGAATCTTTTCACCCTCAAAGAATTCTTGAGAGGCCTGACTAGGATTTAGGCCCGTCGGATCACTAGTTACAGCTTTGATCCTTGCGGTTACATCTGCGTACCATGAATAGAACACAATAGCGTTCCTTTGCATCTGTAGATAAAGCTCGTGAGTATGCTGCATTGAAAAAGTACAGTAAGTTAGTTATATTATAATAGATGGGTACGTTCAGCTGAAATAGAATCAATCTGCAAAATATATAATAGTTTGATCTTACATCGACAGCCTTAGCTTTCAATTCCTGGTCATCCTCGACACCTACTGGTAGTTCGATCTGAATGAACTTCTTCTCAGAAGTTGAGCCGGAGAGAGGGGGTGGGGGGGCTGATAGCAACAGTAGTTTGGGTTCACGAGGGTCGCTAAGGCTGATACTGTCCAAACTCTTAATATAAGAGGGATCTTGAAGGCACCTCGGATACCTGGTCTTAGACAAAGTTAAAAGTACCCAATCCCCCTTGAGCCACCTCAAATTTTACCCTATCTACAAGCGAAGTTTCATCCCAATGCTTAATCAAAGGTAGATCGTGGAGGCACGGCCTACCCTTGTAATCATATCGCTGAAAGTAGCTTATCATGAGGAAGGGGATACAGCCACCCAACATCGTTAACCCCTTTTTAAAGTCTGTCCCCGCTTTCACCATAATTTCCAAAATATAAGAGCACCAGTCAAAATGCGGAATGGCTTTAGGGTCTTCTACAGCCCTTAAAAACTTCAAATCTATCCCGTTATTTGGGGTAGGTGCGAGGAATGAAGACATAGAGAACAAAAAAAATAGCCGGCAAAAATGATCGTCCGCCTCGTCGTACTCCATAAGTTCCTTGTGAAATTTCCCTAAACTTATTGAACTATTTACTTTCTCCACCCCGTAAGCTTGCCGCCATTTGTCCTTCAGCTCCTTATTTTCGGGATCGTTGGACCCCTTCTGCGAACTAGTAGGTACCAACGGGAGACGGCTGGGTCCAAAAGGTATCAAAAAACAGTCATGCACGTCATGCTTACTGATCATAAACTCCTTCTTCCGAGAAGCCCTGAACACATATAACCCATCAGAGAAGGACTCCAAGAATAGGCGAACGTGTGCAAGTGGGAAGCTGCTAATCATAAGCTCCAAAAGGCCACCAAACCCAATTTTCTTAACAGCGGACACCTGATCCTCATTAAGCTTTTCAATAAGAGAGACAAGCCTTTGAGGTCGACACGAAACCATGATTTCATGCACCCTCTTTACCCTTGGCTTGGCCTCAACCATCTGGGGAAAAATAAGGACAACACACAAAATTAGACATACTGTAGTTGCAATTAGAGATATTTGTAACAAAGAAATAGACATACTGTGAATTAAAGTTATACAATAAATAGTCAGAGTTATACAAAATATAAGTAAAGTTATACATTTTGATAGTAGAGTTAGTCAGAAAATATCAAGAGTTATACATTCTGACAGTAGAAGTTATTCAAAATGTAATCAGAGTTATACAAGAAATGACTGCAGTTATAAAAAAGTCAAACTTTGAACCTTGGAATCAGGTCCTTTCTCAGTACTTGGTACATCATCCATCTGTAGGTGACAAACAATAAGGATTCAGATTATGTATAACCAAAATTCTATAAAATCAAATTTCTGTAAAATCCAAAATTCTTTTCACCATTCAAAAGAAGAGATAATCAGGAGAGTTATACAGAATAACAGTAGAGTTATACATATAATAACAAAAGTTAGACAATCTGAAACTAAAGTTATATAATGTGTAACTCTAGCCATAGAATGTATAACTCTATTAATAAAATGTATAACTCCAAGTATATATACTGTATAACTCTAGGCATATACTGTATAACTCTAGGCATATATTGTATAACTCCAGGTATAAAATGTACAACTCTAGGCATATATTGTATAACTCCAGTTATACATTATGACAGTAGAAGTTATTTAACATGTAATCAGAGTTATACAACAAATGACTACAGTTATAACAAAAGTCAAACTTTTAACCTTGGAATCAGCTCCCTTGTCAGTACTTGGTACATCATCCATCTGTAGGTGACAAACAATAGGGATCCAGATTATGCATATATTTAGTTGAAGTTATACATAATTCTATAAGAGTTATATAAAAAAGAATTTTGAATGATTTGTCATCTCTTCTTTTCAACCAAAATTCTGTAAAATCCAAAATTCTTTTCACCATTCAAAAAAAGAGATAATCAGGAAAGTTAGCTATACAGAATAACAGTAGAGTTATACATATAATAACAAAAGTTAGACATTCTGAAAACTAAAGTTATATAATGTATAACTCTAGCCATAGAATGTATAACTCTAGCCATAAAATGTATAACTGTAAGCATATACAGTATAATGTATAACTTCAGGAATAACTCCAGGTATAACTCCAGGCATCTAATGTATAACTCCAAAGTATATATTGTATAACTCTAGGCATTTACTGTATAACTCTAGGTATATATTGTATAACTCTAGGTATAAAATGTATAACTCTAGGCATATATTGTATAACTCTAGGCATAAAAACTAAATAGAAGTAGAGTTATACATATAACAATTAGAGTTTTACATTATGAAAGAAGAGTTGGTCACAGAATCAGAAGAGCTATACATCTAGTAACCAGAGTTATACATCTAGTAACCAGAGTTATACATATTGAGTACTAAAATTATTCAAAACGTAGAAAGAGTTATACAACGACTGACTGCAGATAAATAAAAGTCAAAACTTTTAACCTGGATATCAAGTCCCTTGTCAATACTTTCTACAACATCCATCTGTAGATGACAAACAATTGGGATTAAAATTATGCATATATTTAATTGAAGTTATACATCATTCTATAAGAGTTATACCAACAAGACGAGATTTTTTTACCTTTGATTCAGATTTCTTGGAAGTTTTCTTGGCATTTTTCTTGGCAAAAACCATTGTTAATTATCAAATGAACTCGTATTTGATCTGCACAACCATAATTAACAATTGAACAAATCAACATCAGCAAACCCATAATTGAAAATTGAAAAATCAAATGAACTCTTTTTATGATAGTTTAACAAAGGCAATAATTAACAAAAAACAAAGTACAAATCACTAAATAAGGAATGGAAAAAATACCTTATAAAAAAATGGAGACAGGCGAGTTTGCAGGCGAGTTGGAATTAATTGGTAGTGATGAAAATGGCATCTGTTGAGTTGGAATTAATTGGTAGTGATGAAAATGACGTCTGTTGAGTTGGAATTAATTGGTAGTGATGAAAATGGAGTTATCAGCAATGTGAAGAAAGAAAAAGGAAGACGAAATGACAGGAAATAGTGGGAAAAAAAACCGCAAGTTGTTTTGAATTATGTGGAAAATGAGGAGGGAAATGATGATGATGATGGACATGTGATAGCATGCATGGGTTAGTGGTTAAGAGGAGAGAGGTAAATCTAAAATATAAGTTGAGTGGGGTTTTACTGCGCCTTTTTTGTGCAATCTTGGCCATTGGTTTGCTTGATCCAAATGACCCACATTAAGACTTATGGACTTAATATGATATAATGGCCTTAGTTGATCTCTTCTCTCTCTCTCTCTCTCTCTATATATATATATATATATATATATATATATATATATATATATATATATATATATATATATATAGAGAGAGAGAGAGAGAGAGAGAGAGAGAGAGAGAGAGGCGGGATCTCGTGAGTTTGGTTCTTATAGTGAGTTGTGAGTTTGGAAAATCTCAGCCATTGGATCTAGGGAACCAACGACTGAGATTAAACAAAAAATAAATAAAATAAAATCTGCAAAACACGCTGCCCTTCTCCCAAGCACAAATAAATTAACAATTGAAATCAAAATGAAACTAACACAACAAATTCATCCGTCTGAAATGATTAGATCGATTATATCAATATAGAAAAGTTGATTAGATCCATGAATGAAAAAGAATTTTATTTACAGCTACTTTCGGAGATCTGACGCCTGCTGATGAGTAAGATTTTATGGTAGGGTCAAGTCTCTTATTACCAACAATATATAACCCAATTTAGTGCGTAAATCGGGGTCGAACCACAAGGATGGAGGGGTTTCTACTTAGTCTAAATAGGAGTCTAGTCTAGTCAAAAATGAAAGAAAAGGAGTTGATTTAAACTACTAGGTGCAACTAAACAAACGTTTGAGGAAAGATGTATTCGATTGATTAAAAGCTAGGGTTTTCGGGTTTGTCTAAATGGTTTGAGGGCAAACAAGACGATTCAAGGAGTCTATGATGAGGGTTTGTCCTAGGATGAAAATCAATCTCTTGATTATCCTAAAGGTGATTACTAACTCTCATTAAGCAACACACCATTCTAAAGCATGCAACAAGACCACCACAAACTCTCATTCAATGGGGGAATTAAGCAACTATGACAAAAAGCACAAGTTCTCACTCACACAATTCATCAAACACCTTGTGTGCATGATTAAGAAAGACAAACACTTCACCAAAGACTCAAAATAATCAAACTATCATGCCCAATAATCCCATTTAGACTCCCCCTAAACCCTAGAAAGATTAATACTCACTCATGTTCAAATTGTTCAAGCAAATAAATGGAAAAGAACAAATAACAAAAAGAGATGACATAGTAAAGATTCCAACAATTATAAAAGACCAGTTAAAATGTAAACAATTGATTAACCAAGTAAATAAGAGAAGATATGTACCAACAAGAGTAAAGATGATTGCTTTGATTGAATAAAGGAAGGAAATCCTCCAAAATCTCCCAATACAATCCCAAAAACCAAATGTAAACAATTGATAATTACTAATACTAACTAATTTTACTAAGTGATTAATAATAAATATGGAAAGATTAATGCTTTGATTAAGAAAAGATTACAATAATTAGGGAAATTTTTCAGATCTAGGGTTATGTGTACAATTGATTAAGGGAGGGTGTATATATAGTTTGCACCAAGATTAGGGTAGGATTTGTAAATGGGCTTGAAATGCGGGTGCGTGCTCCCAGCCGGTCAACCGGCTGCCGGGCCTATGACCGGCTGGGAAGTTCCTGGAAAGTTGAATTTAATTTGCATTATCAGGTGGCTCCAGCCGGGCAACCGGCTGCCGGGCCTTGACCGGCTGGGAGTGCATTGACTTCCTCTTGACTTCTATGCTTCATGTGAGCTCCCAGCCGGTTGACCGGATGCCGGGCTTGTGATCGGCTAGGAAGTTTCTGTAACTTTCCTTGAAATTGTGCTCCATTGTTCTCCCAGCCGGGTAGCCGGCTGCCGGGCTACCGGCTGGGGATTCCCTTTGCCTAATCTCAGCTCTTTTGTACACACTTGGTGCTCTCAGCCGGCTGACCGGCTGCCGGGCTACCGGCTGGGAGCGCTTCTCAGCTTCTTTTCTTCCTTCTTCCATGCTTAAACCAATGAGCTCGTCCTTTGGCTTCAATTCTCCTATTCCCGCCTCAATTCCTGCAAGGGAGGTACAATATCATAGGAACGGTAATCGGGGCATGAATTACAAGCAAGAACATATAAAACCGACTCAAATGGAGTCGGAAAGCATGAAAATATAGGGGAAAAGTGGCACAAAAGAGTCGTATATCAAACCTCCCCACACTTGAACATTACTCGTCCCCGAGTAAGTCCTCAACCAATGTACAAGGCACTACTATGATAAGTATGGAGAGTGGATGCACAATATAAGCATCACTCAACTATTCTACTAATAAACCGATCGAGTATTAGCGCACTCAACGCTCCTTCAACTCACAATTTGACACTCATGAGGGAAAAGTGCCCTATTGCAAGCAAGTTGGGTCTTGCTACAAAATGGCGATGCATCTATCATGAAAGCACGTAATCAAGCAATAGAATGCATCTAACAAAACGGTCCACTTTCCTCATCTAAGTGGCCGGATTTTCGAGCAACATAACACAGTCTTGGTCGGGAGTACCGTCTCAGAAGTTCCAACGGAGGTGCCAACCCCCTAAGCATGGCTCAAGCAACCCTAGTGTGATCAATACTCAAGAAACACATTCAAGAGCGGGGTAAGGGGAGATAGGCAAGTTCGCCGAGAATTACAAAACCGACACGAGATTCAACCAAAGGACCCATGACTAAGGGGACCTAGGCCAAGGACATTCTCACGGTTTTCACTCGTCACTCAATGAAAGAACAATGTGATTTTTGTGACAAATAGTAACCAAAATCACTCCTCTAACTCGACTAGCGAAAGCGTGCCCGCAATCTGATGTGTAAGACCGTCCTATGCCCAATGAAAAATGCAAACAATGGTACAATGCACACGATCTGAAATAAAGGTTGTAACGGGGCTAGGGAGTAGGACAAAACGGGATTGGTGCAAGCACCGTTTGGATATGTGGAGTTCAAATCAAGGTTGTAACGGGGCTAGGGAGTAGGATAAAACGGGATTGGTGCAAGCACCGTTTGCAACACATGAGACACGTCTATGCCCTAACATAGAATTGATGACCAAAACTATGCAAAAATTGCATAAACCCAACTCAAATTGGAAAAATTTGAAAATACTCCTCTTATTTCAACAAACGAGCAACGTCTACATCCTAACAAAGGCTCGGTTTCCCAAGTCATGCAAAAAATGTGTAAACCCGACTCATTTTGGAAAAACATCAATTTGCCCTTTTATTTAGCAACGGCTTTTTCTACCCCGTTTAATGATGAGGAGGGGTGTTGCTTGCCTCTTTCTTTTCTTGACAACATATATAAAACACAAGTAACTCATTTTTTTTGGATTTTTCATAACTTTTTTTCAATTTTCTATTTTGTTTTTCATTTCTTTTTCAAAACCTCTTATTTATATACAATGCCAAATATATACCAAATTCCGACCCAAGTGGATATGTACACTATCCACCATTATGACTCAAATCACCTCCTATAACACAACTACAAAACCGATCAATTCTTGATCAAGGAAGGGTGGTTATGGAATGTAGCTATTTTAGTGGGTTTGCCAAACGAAAAGGCTAAAGCTCAAAGGGGCGAATCAAAAAGGGAGATAATGGAAGGGACAAAACAAGGCTATTAGGCTATGTGAGGTTCATACAAACAGATTTTTGTTCCCTATCATGTGCACAAAAATGTAATGCAAATTCACGGTCTAAGGACGAAATGACACACTTATGAGTTTTGATGTGACACGCCCCGCGAGGAGGCCTACTCTCAAACCTAGATGAGGGCGGGGTATGTATGTACCCACCCTAAGAGGCTCTACCCTTACCTTTGAGTGGCTAAGTCGAGCACTAGGTATAGTCTACGGCCCTAGGTCTCACAAGATCGGTCTAGACTCATTGGTCAAGCCCGTCTCCCTCGGCTAACTAAGAGGTCACGGGTGCGAGCCACGGGGAGGGGAAAGGCACAATTGGACACATAACTCATCATGGAGGTACTTGGTTTCCTTTGCTCGACCATGCTTGTGCAAAACATTTACAAACTAAGTGCAACTAAGTCTAACCACAACACATATGCACATGTGACAAAATGCAAGCGAGAATCAAAAGAACGTGAAAATGAACATGCAACCAATATCTAATCCTGGCAGCACGCATCAACACCAACAATCCACATGGTCTCCCAAGGAGACACCCAAGGCAACAAAATTCCCATCCTCCTTCAAAATATCCAGGATACAAAAAAGAAAGAATAGTAAAAAGGAGTAAGAGATAGGAAGGATTATACCAAGCGGTCTTCTAGCTCCTTTTTGCCTCAAATGTTCAATGCGCTATGCCAAAGGTTAGATAAGACATATATATACAATGCAAATATTTTTGTAAATTTTGTGAAATTTTTCAATTTTTATGGATTTTTTTCCTCTTTTTTTTTTTTTTTTTTTTTTTTTTTTTTTGAAATTTTATCGAATTTAGAGGTATATACAAATATAAACAAATATTCAAAAAGTGGATATTTCCTTCCCCACACTTAAAATTTACATTGTCCTCAATGGAACAAAGTATAGGGAGAGAATAGGGAAAAGAAAGGAACATATTTTTGTATTTTTCAATTTTTGAAAAGAAAATAACATATTTTTGGTATTTTGTTTTTGAAAATGAAAAATAACATATTTTTGGTTTTTTTAGGCCCTCCCCACACTTATTTATAGACATGGGAGGGCAAGAAGAGAACTAAGAGAACATGTTTTTGGATTTTTGTATATTCGAAAATAAATAACATGTTTTTTGTATTTTTAAAATGGTGGAACTTCCTTCCCACACTTATTTATTTACATATTTCCAAAGGAAATAAATGTGTGGAGGAAATTTGGAAATGAATACGTGTTTTGGATTTTTGATTTTTTCAAATTTTTAGTGGTTTTTAAATAAGAATGCAATGCATACTCTATTCTATATGCGATAATTTAATTACAATTCAAGGTATACTACGTGAATGCAATTTCTAAATGCGACGATATATTACAAATTTGGAAGCTAATGCAATCCTAGATGAAGGCAACTATATGAGTTTCTAAGCTAAATGCGTGCGAAAAATTAAACATGAATGAGAGAATTTGGATTAAGGGAGGGATCATACTTGACTTTTGGATTGAAAGGGAGAGAATAGAGCCTTCATTACTAGGCTCTACTCGAAATCGGTCTCATCGCCGTCACCATCACCATCATCATCACCATCATCATTGCCGGTTCCAAACTCGGACTCACGAATAAAATCTTCCGTGTTCAATGGAGCATCCGAGTCAAACTCCCCCGCCATGTCAATAAAGGGCTCCTGGCTTCCTCCGGCCCCGCTAGAACCCCCCTCTCCAAAGATGGAAGGGGCACCCCCGAACCACCGAGTGTCATGTCCCTCCCCTTGGTTGGAAGGTGGGGTAGGGAAGACCGGGGCACTATAATAGTCGGGACGGAGGTTAATGTCACCATAAAGGATCCTCCCGTCCTCCGGATGTCCGCCATCTGGGAATAAATAGTAAGAGGGGTGTAGGTTGGAGGGGTGCTTGTATTGCCGCCTCATCATGTCGTCATAGACCGGGAATTGACCAAGAGAGTGGTCGTAGTAAATCCGGTCCATGCGCTGTTGGAGACCGAGGCGCTCCCTAGCGGCGGAGGCCATGCTAATCCTCATCTCATCCATGAAGGAGACGAGGTCATTGTGAAGAGGAGGAGGCTGCTGTGGTTGGAACGGTTGATGGCTTGAGGAGCCTTCCCCTTGTTGGAAGGTTCCGGTAACAAAAGGGGAAGAGGGCATAGCATACCGCAAGGTGGGTCTTGTGGGGATGATTGGCCGATCACGGGCGTAGAGAAGGTTGGGATTTTCTTGTTGGGGAATGGTGGGATCCTCGGGGTCCTCAATTTCTAGCAAATAATGTGGTGAATTGGGCACCACTTTCATTTTCTCGGGGTTGGGAAGGGCAATGAAATTCCTATCAACACCGTTCACTCGTATTTTCCAATAGTCTTGGTTATCATTCGGGTTGGTCTTTAACCAACCGAGGTTATGGTGGATGTAATTCTTGAAAAGCATTGTGTCCCCCACAACGTACCGCATCCCACTCAAATTCAATTTACGGTTCAATCTCTTGGCTATATGGGTGATGAGTCCACCCACCACAATGGTTGTCTTTTGGCCGGGGGAATTACTAAGGCGGTGAAGATTCAATTGACATATGATGAGCAATGTCAATTTTAAAGGTAGTGGGGTTGGAGCAAAGATAGGACCCGAGAATTTCCAACTCCTCCGTGCGGAAGTTGTGATTTTCCTCTCGGCCGAAAATGGTCCACCCCATATACCGGTGCCAAATCCAAATAGCCGCATTATGGACTGTATTGGCGGCTCTCTTGAGGCGAATGTGATCGTCTAAACCGGTAATGGCCTTCCACAAGGCCCCAATATCAAAGGTCTCGGGGGCCTTGTGAGGAGGGCTCGTGTCAAGCCCAAAATGGGAGGCAAAGGTCGGTAAAGTCAAAGAATGGTCCTTGTTCCTAAAACGGAAATGTAAGAACGCGACCTTTTGGCTTTGGTGATGCTTGTGAATTCTAAGGGAGCTCAAAAATTCCCATGTGAGACGGGCATAGGTTTTTTCATGAATGCCGTACACAAACCTCATCCCTACTCCGTCAAACAAGTCTAAGGTAACTTGATCAAGCCCTAATTCCCTCATAGATTGTCTATCAATGAATCGGGTCGGGGTAAGGGGGTGTTGTTTAAAGAGAACGAATTTACCTTTCATTGTTACGGAGATGAACTTGAGGTCCGGGAAATCCTGGTCGGAGCTCATGTCATTAGCCGCCGCCGCCACCATCTCGGCTTGTTGAAGTGCCAAATCTCTCTTCCTCACTCTCTTTTTTGGTGCCATTTTTCTGTGATTGAGAGAGGGTTAATGGAGGGGGAGGTTGTTGTGATGATTTTGTGGTGTTGGATTGGTTGTTGGAGGTGGTAGGAGGTGGTGGTTGTGGATTAGGGTGAAGGGGGTTAGGGTTTATAGGGATAAATAAGGGAGGAAGGTGTCGAAATAATGAAAGAAATTGGGGTTGTTTCGTGTTTAATTTGCGATCAAAGGGCTCCCAGCCGGTCAGAAGACCGGCCGCCGGTCACCCAGCTGGGAGAACATCTTCACTTCCATTTCTTTACATTTGCGTTCCCAGCCGGTGGACCGGCTGCTGGCCGACCGGCTGGGACTCCTCTTTAGCCCTCTTTTACCAAATTTTCCTTGAATACGTATTCTCAGCCGGTGGACCGGCTGCCGGCCGACCGGCTGGGACTCACCCTCATAAAATTGTAAATTTTCCAACAATCTACAGAAACTTCCCAGCCGATCGGAAGACCGGCGGCCGGTCACCCGGCTGGGAGTTCCCTCATAACCCAAAAACTTCAATTTTCTTCCAAATGTTCCAGGAGCTTCCCAGCCGGTCAGAAGACCGGTGGCCGGTCACCCGGCTGGGAGTACATTCAAGCTCATTTTCTAAGTTATTCCCCTTGCTCACGTTCCATCATCAATTAGCCTCGGTTAGCGCGTTTTCCTTTTTCAAAGTCGACTCATCATGTCGGAAAGAAGCTAATTGATGGTTATACACTTGTTCTTCATCTAAAATCCCAATTCCTTCAAGATGACGACCGTCATCAATCAAAATGTCAAGTATCATCGATCCCAACAAAATTCTCATAAACTACCTAAATGCATGCTATATACAAATGGTGGTTCTTGTGGAACTCCACCAAACCAAAGCTTGTTCAATTATGATATTACTCATCCGCCAAGGATGGGGGATCTTCCAAATCAACTTCATTACGGGTCTCAATGGGTAGACCTTCATAGAAGTACTTAACTCGATGACCATTCACTTTGAAGCACTCTCCCTTGTCATTCTTCAACTCAAAGGAACCGTAAGGAAACACGGTGACTACCTCAAATGGTCCCGACCATCGAGACCTCAACTTTCCGGGAAATAGTTGAAAACAGGAGTTGAAAAGTAGCACCATGTCACCCGCAACGATCTCCTTTCTTGTAATTTTCGAGTCATGCCATTTCTTGGTCCTTTTCTTGTAAAGTCTTGCACTTTCATAAGCATCCATCCTCAACTCGTCAAGTTCATTGAGTTGAAGAAACCTCTTGTTTCCCGCGGCATCTAAATCATAGTTGAGCTCTTTGAGGACCCTTCTTGCTTTGTGTTCCAACTCGAGAGGTAGGTGACAAGACTTACCATAGACCAATCGGTAAGGAGTAGTTCTGATTGGGGTCTTGTATGCGGTTCTTAGAGCCCACAACACATCATTGAGCTTAGCACTCCAATCCTTCCTAGACTTGTTCACAACCCGCTCCAATATAGCTTTGATTTGTCTATTGGAAACTTCCACTTGCCCATTGGTTTAGGGGTGGTATGCAAGAGCTATCTTATGCCAGACACCGTACTTCTTGAGGAGTGTGTAGATGGTGCGGTTGATGAAATGTGACCCACCATCACTTATAACGGCCCGGGGTACTCCAAAGCGGGGGAAAATGTAGTCTTTGAAGAGCTTGGAGACGACCTTTGAGTCATTGGTAGGGGCGGCAATTGCTTCGATCCACTTGTACACATAGTCCACCGCAACTAATATATATTGGTTACCGAAAGAAGATGGGAATGGTCCCATGAAATCCACACCCCATACATCGAAAAGCTCAACTTCCAAAATGTTGTTCAATGGCATCTCATCTCTCCTCCCGATGTCACCTCTCCTTTGGCAAGAATCACAAGAGTGTACCATAGCATATGCATCTTTGAACAAGGAGGGCCAATAGAAGCCACAATGAAGAACCCGAGCTTGGGTTCTAGATGTGGACAAGTGCCCTCCATAAGTGGTAGAACGACAAGCTTGAAGGATCGCACGACCTTCTTCTTGAGAGACACATCTCCGGTAAATCCCATCATTGCATCTTCTATAGAGGTAGGGGTCCTCCCACACATATCTCTTTGATTCATATCTCAACTTCTTCCAAGCTTGGTTATCAAATTCTTCGGGGATAAAGCTAGTACTCAAGAAATTGGCTATATCCGCATACCAAGGGGTGGAATGGGTAATAGTAAGGATAGAATCGTCGGGTAACCATTCATCAATAGGGACCCCATCGTCTTTATCCCCTCGGGACTCTTTAGTTAACCTCGATAGATGATCCGCAACAAGGTTTTCGGATCCCGGCTTTTCCTTAATCTCTAGATCAAATTCTTGAAGGAGTAGTACCCATCTCAAAAGTCAGGGTTTAGCGTCCTTCTTCACCATCAATTGTCTCAAGGCAGTGTGGTCGGAGTAAACCACCACCTTAGACCCAACTAGGTATTGTCGAAACTTTTCAACGGCATGAACAATCGCTAACATTTCCTTCTCGGTTGTAGAATACCCGCATTGTGTTTGGTCAAGGGTCTTACTTGTATAATATATCACATGATGCTTCCTATCCACCATTTGCCCAAGGACCGCACCAACCGCGAAGTCCGAAGCATCGCACTTGATCTCGAAAGGAAGGCTCCAATCCGGAGCCCAGATTATCGGGGCCGTGACCAATGCTTTCTTCAACCTATAAAAAGCTTCAAGACAAGGTTCATCAAATACAAAAGGGGTATCTTTGAGGAGTAATGAGGTCAATGGCTTTGCTATCTTTGAAAAATCTTTAATGAAACGCCTATAGAATCCGGCGTGGCCTAGAAAACTTCTCACTCCCTTCACATTGGAAGGAGGTGACGAGTTTTCTATAACGGCAACTTTAGCACTATCAACCTCAATACCCTTTCTAGAGACAACGTGGCCGAGTACAACCCTTTCCTCTACCATAAAATGGCATTTTTCCCAATTTAGGACGAGGTTGTGCTCCTCACATCTCTTCAACACATTAGTCAAATTGTCAAGACCATGATCAAACGATTCCACATGGACACTAAAGTCGTCCATGAAAAGTTCCCTGCTTTTCTCTAGAAAGTCCGAAAATATTGCCATCATGCACCTTTGAAAGGTGCCGGGCGCATTGCAAATCCCGAATGGCATCCTACAATAAGCATAGACCCCTATGGGATAAGTGAAGGTAGTATTTTCTTGGTCCTCCGGGTGAATGGGGATTTGGAAGAACCCGGAGTAACCATCTAAGAAGCAATAATATGCATGTCCCGCGAGCCTCTCAAGCATTTGGTCTATAAAGGGAATCTGGAAATGGTCTTTAAGGGTGGCGGCATTAAGTTTCCTATAGTCAATACACATGCGCCATCCCGTCACCGATCTAGTAGGTAGGGTGGTCCCGTCTTCTTGTTCAACCATTTGTACCCCTCCCTTTTTTGGTACCATGTGAACTGGACTTACCCATTTACTCTCAGTTATTTGATAGATAATCCCGGCCTCAAGTAATTTCAACACTTCATTTTTAACTACCTCGGCCATTTTAGGGTTTATCCTCCTAAGATCATCTACCTTGGGTTGACTCCCCTATTCCAAGACAATTCTATGCATGCACAAGCTCGGGCTTAAGCCCTTGATGTCATCTATGCTATACCCAAGTGAGCCTCTATGAGTTCTCAAGGTTTGCAAAAGTTTCTTTTCTTGTGACTCACTCAGGTTAGCATATATGATCACCGGGTAAGCCTCCCCCTCATCAAGGAAAGCATACTTGAGTGCGGGAGGTAAGGGTTTGAGTTGTACCTTTGGAGGGAGAAAACCCTCCACTTTCTTCAAAAGTTCTTCATCAACTTCATGATCTTCCTTCATAGCCTCATCATGCAAGGAGATTTGAAAAACCTCTTCCATTTCCACTTCTTCTCGGGCTACTTTATGTACTACCTCATCAATCAACTCAATAGTGCTCAACCTTTCTATCCTTGGTCCTTTCATCAAATTTGGGAGGTTAAATTCGACATTGTTGCCCTCAATTTGGAAGGTTAGCCGCCCATTCTTGACATCAATAAGCACACCTCCGGTAGCCAAGAATGGCCTACCAAGGATGATGGGGGTATGGCTATCCTCCGAAATATCAAGGACAACAAAATCGGTGGGGATTAAAAGCTTTCCGATTTTGATGGGTACGTCTTCAAGCACCCCCATAGGGCGCTTGACAGACCTATCCACCAATTGGAGAGTGATGGTAGTAGGAGCAAGGTTTTGAATGCCAATCCTCTTTGTAACTTTTAAAGGAATAACACTCACACTTGCTCCCAAGTCACAAAAAGCTCTTGATATAGGAACACCACCAACTACACATGGGATTGAAAAGCTTCCCGGGTCACCAAGTTTAGTGGGCATTTTGTTAAGGATATGAGCACTACATGCCTCTTCCATAGCCACTATCTCTTGGTCACCCAAGACTCTTTTCTTGGTCAAGATGTCTTTTAAAAACTTTGAGTAAGTTGGCATGTTCATAATCACTTCCGTAAAGGGTAGGGTAACCTCAAGTTTCTCAAGCATATCACAAAACTTGGCATACTTAAGGTTTTCCCTACTCTTAATGGCTCTTGAAGGGTAAGGAATTTTAGGAACAAGTTGAGAATTGGAAGATATCTTTGGAGGAACCGAATTCTTTGTTACCTTCTTAGAGTGTTGCAAAGGTACTTCTTCAATAACTTCTTCCTCATAAGGGAGGTCTTCCACATATCCATCAACATCCTTATCCACTTGAATTACACTTCTTGACGAATCTTCACAAGCTTTCTTCCCCTTCTTATCTCCACTAACTTTAGTCGACGGTACCATGGGTGAGCTTCCCTCTTCACCATTCATTTCCAACCCATTCCCCTTGGGCTCACTAGTGGAATTATACCCTATAATGGCTGTTCTAATACGGTATTAGTGGCGGTTTCCTAGCGACGTGATTGCTGGGGTCATATATTTTTTGTGTCGGTTGTAAAACCGCCACCTTAGGGTAAGCTATGACGTCGTTTGTAAGTCCAAAACCGCCACTATAGGGTAACCTATGGTGTCGGTTGTGAGTCTAAAACCGCTACCATAGGGTAAGTTATGGTGTCGGTTGTGAGTGTGCAACCGCCACTATAGGGTTACCTAATGTCGGTTGTAGGTAAACAACCGTCACTAAAGACAAACTTATAGTGACGTTTCTAGCATAAGAACCGTCATAATAGGCAAATTAATTGTGGCGGTTCATAACTTAAGAACTGCCACCATAGATAAATATTTTTTTTAAAAAAAAATATTTGCTACCTAAATTTTGACAACAATGTCCTATAAATTTGACAATCCAAATATCGAATGAACAAATAATACATACAAAAGAATGCCAACCAGCAAGCTTGCATATCATCAGACACAACAATAATGCCGATGTTAAAAAATTATACATCCAAGTGTATAAATATTTACATACACGTCTTAGTTACTAAACTAATAAACATTACGTGTTCTCTAAACCTTTGGTAGCTCACACCTCTTTAACATTATTCATATCCTCAATGAACATTGTTAAATCTGCGATAATACATTTAACAAACCAATAGTAAGAAAAACAAACCTAAACGTTATTAAATCAACTGTATAATTTTACATAAAATGAACCTAAAACACTAAAAATAACGAACTATCAATCTGTTGAGTATAGCTGAAAAAGTTTTGATTTTTGGTCCGTTCATGACCGAAGTTTTTAGGTCCGATCGTTGGTCTACCTAAATATTTTTATTCACGTTTTGGTCCGCTAAGGTTACTCAGGTTGTAACAAACAAATGTGTATTTAATTTACAAAACAAGAGAACTTACTTTTGCATCCACATCAGTTAATGATCTTGCAATCACCCCTTAGGCATCACTGACTACAGACTGAGTCTTTTCTCTTGCCCTGTAGACATGATAGAAAACACATTAGAGACAACCAACTCAAGCAAATCTCGCTCATATGGGAATAATACACATAGAATGATAAGAGATAAGATGGTCACACTCCTCGTCAGATACAAAACCACTTTAAACAAATACCCTGTCACTGCTGTCACAATGAATAAACGTCAGACATTGGCTAGCATATGTAGGCATGTAAAATAGCATTAGTTCACAACAGATTAAAAGGATCTTGTAGAGAGTTATTAAAAAATATTTCGTTAAGATACCTGACCTTGGCTGCCATGATAGTTGGACGACCCTCGATTAGTCTGTTCTGCCGGACTTAATCCTCAGTTCCTTTCACAACAATAGAAAATAACTGTAATGATCATTCTTAGAGTGATACATTTACAATGTCAAACCGTTGAGTTTTGATTACCTTTACTTTTGATACAAAGATCAAGGAAAGAGGAGGTGACCATTTCTGAGTGTAGTTGAAGGATGTCAAGTGGATGATCAAAATCTGGCAATGCATAAAATTATTTAGCAAACTGAACTCTTAAATGGAATACGCCTTCTTGAATTACCAAGGGATTAAAATCAATTAAAGAAACTAGCAAATCCATGAAATTATTATATACTTGACCTATTACAATCTTGTCACGAATATATCCGTCACAAAAGAGACTCGCTGATTTTTAAAAGATTCCAACTTTGTGTCATGACTGCCTCACAATCAAATCAAAACATAAAGGGTTCAGTAAGCGGAATCACATATTTCAACTTTGTTACAAGCTTCTAGGATAACATCCCACCTTTTATAAGAAAATATGTATGTAAAACTCAGCAGTGGTGAAACAGAAACTGAATCAGCAAAAGCACCCAACACAATAATCAACTAAATGATGAAATTGTTCTAAACACAACACATTCAGGCCCTCCCAAATCTCCTTGCTCCAAATATCATCTATTATAACCGAAAACTTCGCTAGACTTGTATGGCCTTGCTTCACACATTAATTCAAGTATCATGAAAACAATTGTATCATTGCACGGAGTAAATTGAGAATCAACTGAAACAATCAAAATCCAAACAAAATGGGAAAATGAAATGAAAAATTAGGGATTCAAACCATCAACTAGGAGAATGGTAATAATAATAATAATTGAAACAAATACACAATATGGGGCAAATTAAACAAAACAAAAAGCATGAAAAATCATGAATAAGATAAAGAAACCCAAACTGAAAAATTGAAAACCATCAATTGCACTAGAGTTAGAGGAGCATAAAGACAAAATCCAAACGAAAAGCAGGGATAATGACGAGTTCATGATAAAGACGAGTTCCCTATAAAATCCAAACGAAAAGCGGAAAGGTAAAGACGGTACCTAGAGTTAGAAAATAATGGCCATGGTAATAGAGGAGCAGTGATAGCGGTGAGTTCCCGATAGAGGAGCGGTGATGAGGAAGGAGCAGTGATTATGGAGTGGGGAAACTGGTACATATGAAGCGGTGGAAAATATGAAACGCCGAGTTGCTGAATGTTTTGCGCCAACAAGTTTTTAGATATATACGTTGGTTTTTAGATCTATCGAGTTTTCATGTTGCTCATTATTTTCTGACTAATAGCATTGTTATTGTGTCTCCTCCCTCCCTCCCATTCATTTGTTACCTTTGATTAAAATACTTCTCACTGTTGGGAAATGTGTCCTCAACAATAGTGCGATCACATGATTTAAATATTATTATTAAATCTCATTTTAAGAATACATGTGGGATGTAATACTTTACAGTCAACTGGTCCACACATATCGGTAATGATTGGCTGACTAGAGTTTGACATTACTGTCGTGCGACGGTGGTGATCAGTTGATCTCCTTAGGTCATACCTATAGGGAACTACTCTTAATTGATTATTTAATTAATCGTATACCGATACGAGTTAATTAAATTGCTTAAAATTGACGGATGATTTTGTGAGTATAATTTACGTATCTTATTGTAAATATGATTAAATGAGACACGGTCTAAGTAATCGAATTGTTTTATTACTTAGATGAAATCATTGTTTACAGAAACAATTGGAACGGAATGAATAAATCATTATAAATACATAATGTTGTAATTTATAATTTGGAAACATTTTGGCACGAGTAATTACGAATTACTAGTCAATTTTGTAAATGACATATTTTATGAGTATGTTGATTTTTAATATGTTAAAAATACATTACATTGTGACATGTCATGTAACATGTTACATGTGACAAAATTGACAAATGACAAAATAAAATGGACCATCCATTTTATTATGAAAGTGCCGAAATTAGAGGGAGTATTGAGTTAATATTGTGTTTTCATATTAGTGGAAAACATAATGATTAAAGACTACCTACTAGCCTTGCAAGCCTAAGCTTTTGAGAAGAGCAAAAACAAAAGGCATTGGGCATACTACCCAATGCTCTTTTTCGGCCATCCCACAAGAAAGAGAGAAGAGCTTTTCTCTTTCACATTATTATTATTCATTCTTTTCACCAAAATAATTTTCTAGAGAAAGAAAATGAACAATCTCTTCAAAATGTGATTTTTCTAGAGAAATAAAATCTCACATATACTCCCTCTTGACCGAGTGATTCAAGAGCCAAAAATACAATTTATTTTGTATCATTTTATAGCAAAACTAATATTATTACTAGATCTAAATAATATTAGTTATTATGAGTATTCCTTGGGTATATGCTTTTGGGAGGGATTCTATACTTGAATCCTTGTTCTTCCATAAAGGAAAGCTCAAGAACAAGAGAGAAAGGTGATCTCTCTTGTGCCCATTAAACCGAAATACCCTTTGTAAGAATAATGTTTCTTTCTCATTTTATTAATTAGTTTGCATGCATAAAATCCATATTTAATTTTATGACAAATTAATTTAAACATATATGAGTATGTTAGTATGTATATAGATCTACTTTTCCTTCAATCGGTATCATGAGCCACGGTTGTTTGCATGCAAATCGGTTAAAAGTTTTTCCGAGTTATAAGAATAACAAATAAAACTTGTAAAATTTGTGTTATTATGAAATATCACGAAATTAATCCATGCATGTTAATATTTCTGGTCCTAAAATGTTTTAGGATATTTTGGTTAATTTTACGGATTTTTATTGTTCATATTATATATTAATGGCATTTAAATATGATTTTATGAGTAAAAATGTCATTTTCGGTCTAAAATTAGCTATACTTCGAATTTTTCATTGATTTTTGGATATGTTGTCACATATATTATTTTGAGACAACCTGTAAATTTTCATAATTTTTGGACTTGTTATGCTCGAAAAATGGATTTTTCTTTATTAAATTCGGATTTAGGTGAAAAATAGGTTAATATGAGTTAAATTTCGAATCTGGTCATAGAAAATTAATATGTTGTCACATGCAATTTTACAAGATGTGTGTAAAATAATTGGCTATAAAGAAGTCTTTTTGCATGATTTATGGATTTTTGAAGAAAAATAGCATAAATAGTGACATTATTAGTGAAAAATTAATAAAACATAATCTATGACTTAGGAAAAACGTCTAATGTTGCATTTTATTATCTTTTTCAGATCTAAAATTGAAAAGTTAATGAAAATAATTTTTCCATGTTTTTTATGATTATTTTATTAAACATCGATAAACCGCAACATTGTTTTTCCGGGAAAATTTCGAAATTTTTAACCTAAGATTTTGAACATTATGAGTGTCATGGTATTTTTCCAAAATGTTCATGAGTTTAAATTTCAAATTTTGAATTTATTTGAAATTTTGTGATTTATTTGAAGTTTAATAGCTTATTTTTGTAATTTTGGACCATTAATGAACAATTTTATAAAATATAGGTTAATTATGGTCAAATTATTAGTGAAGACTAAATTTTGAGTCCTAAGAGGTTAGGGTAATTAACTTATGCATAAATATGAATTTATGTAATTTTTGTGATTATAAAATGTTGATATCACGCAAATCCGTAAAAACCGAGTAATATACGATATTGGCTAATTAAAGGCGATTTAGCATAAAATTGAGCATGTTCATACATATTATAATGCTGCATTTCCTTTATGATTGTCATAATTTTAATTTATATAATTTTTGAATTATGTAATTTTACTTAGTATGGCCTTAGATTTAATTGGTATTTCCCGAAATGTATGGGAATATCGATTCGGTTGTAATTTTATTGTGATCTCGTATCACCGTTTTGTAATTTAATAGATTTATTTTATTTTAGTTACAAATGTATAATAGGAAATTATGTAATTTATTATGTAATTTTATTCATTCCGGAGTTCCCAAAGACGGATTTCTTCAAGAATGACGATACATAAAGACGGTGTTACCTCGAGATGCGTGCCACAACCGAAGTTCAAGGGACCAATGGAGTTGGTTTCCGAATATGTAATAGTTAAATAGTTTTTCTATTTTAGGAAAGGCCATACTAGGATTTATTTATTTTTTATGCTTGCATTTTATTTTATGTCACATGCATCGCTAAATCGCCATAACTAAAACATGCATCTTCTTTTATCGAGTTTATCGACCGTGTCAATTAGAATTATCGTAGTTCACCGCTTTAGTTCACTTAAAACGTGATAGATAATAAATTGACATGACCTCTCGCTAAAATAATTAATTGAGACATAGCCTTACCAAATAGTAGAAACCATGAAAACCTATTTCGCGAGGGAGTGCGCTCGGCCCCACCGGGGTACAAACCTTGTTACGTAGGGGAAGTGGGTGATAAATGTCTATCCACCGAATTCATGTTGATAAGGGATGTATCGGCCACACCGTGCCCAAGTTAATGTGGGTTTGGATCATGGACACATTTATTCGAAATTTGGATTGAACTCAACAAAAGTTTTTGATAAGGGATGTATCGGCCCCACCGTGCCCTTGTCGGATGTGTTTTGGGCTAAAGATAAATGTTAATGTAATATTATCGACCAAGAGTTCTAAATGTAGAATCGATTAAACGTTAATCCACCGAGTTATATTGATAAAGGATGTATCGGCCCCACCGTGCCTAAGTCAATATGAATTTGGGTCTTGGAATCATTTATCATAGTTGGGTAGAGGTCACTATGTAAATGCTATACTTTTTTTTCCAAGTATTAATAAAACGATAAATGTTAAGTTTTCCACTATTCCGTTTTTATATTGTTCTATTTCTTTACCACAATTCATATACGATATCATTTCGATTTTGATACAAAATCTCCATTAAAACATCGTAACTAAAGACAAAATTTGAATTTGCTTCTAAAACCTCAAACGAACCATTGCTAAGGATCTCTTGTAAAGAGTATAGATTAAAGTTATTCATTATCAAACAGGTTTTTGATTCTAGACTAACACATCTACTTACAATGGATTGTTTTTCCATGTACTTAAATGAATTAAGTACCTTGAAGCGATAAATTGTTTTGGCAATTAGTTTTGTCAAGAATTCGTAATTGACCAAAATATCGCAACCACTTCAATGAAAGTTTTAAGACTAAAACGAACAAATGAAGAGTAATCTTCATGATTTCAATTTTGCTTCTCAAAGCAAAGACTCATTGAAATGAGTGGGAGAATTCTCTTAAACCGTTAAGATGAGGACGAGGTTCAAGAAGTAAAGATTATAATGGAATTGATACAAGGTAATGTTAAAGGTAAAGTTGTTCAGAATGACGATACTAAACCTATCAATCCCGACCGATAAAGTTTCCATTGTCTTAAATGTTGGACACAAGAAAGGAAACTACCCCAAATTATTGAAGAATCAACAAGTTAGTTGTGGGACATCTAATGGGACCTTCTTCTTTAAATGTTTATTTGATTAAACATAAATTTTGCTAGTACCACTTCGTCAATATTAGAAACCAGTGGAGGTTTTCATCATTGTACTTGATACATAGGATGATTAGAATATGACGACTAGCAACAAAAATGTCGAGAGATAGAGTAATTGTGTACTCAATCTAGTTTTTTGGATTTAAAGTTGTACTTAATTGTGACTATTAAGTGCATCTAAATAAGAATATAAACTTGTTAAGATACAAAAGAGGTTTTCACTTTTGTGACCCTATACACCACGATTTGATGTATGGCTAGCCCATTATCAAGGGGATTATATTCTAAACCAAACTAGAAAGATATATCATGTAGATGATGTAAGACTCAAAATTGGTAACACAAGATTAAACCTTAAATTTTGGAATGATGAACGCAAAGAGTTATCAAGTACTCTTGAAACCATTAGATTGTTAATGGTATATGCGTATCTTGTATTCAAAGCAAGATGTCTCGTGCCTTTTGGTTGAAAAGTAGATCGAGGTTGTAAATCATTGATCCAAGTAGGTTGATGATTTTCTTTTACCAACGATTTAAGTTAATGCTAATGTGTTCACTTAATAAGGTAAATAGAGAAATCCTTGAAGAATGTTCAAAGAGTTCAAGGAATCACGATTTAATCGTGATGGGATTATCAAAGTGAAGACTTTGATATAAGCCAAATGAATTGTGATATAGTATCACAAATTAATCTCTCTTAGCACGCATTATGGAATAATGTGTGGTTGGATAAGAATTCGAACGCTATTCGATATGGTTTGGACTTCAATCAAGTTACTTTGAGTTACTTGATCCTTTTTGGGAATTTATCATTTTTGTCTAAATTATTTTTCCACTAAATCATATGAGATATGAAATGGTAAGGGTACCATGTTTGTAAGTTTTCACAAGAAACAAATGCTCATTTTTCCCTCTTCAATTATCACGAGTACGACGGGTTTGCGGCTCGTGAAGCTGTCTTTCTAAAATACAAGTTTATTTCTAGAAGACAGAGTGGGAGAAATTATTCAAGAGCCACAAAGAATGTTATGTTGCAAGAAACTGGTCTTTCTTGGCTACATGAGACGTTTAGTGTAAGACATTGTTTCTTCAAAACCTAGTAGGTTAAAGTCATCACTTGTCAAAAGATGATGAATTCATGTTACTTTTAAGAAAGTAAAGAGCTTATAACTTACAAAAGAAATTGTTTGATTCAAGTTGATTACTTCTAGAAAGTAATGAACATATGACTTACATAAGATTGTTTAAGTCACAACTCAATACAAGGCTTAGAGCCATGAAAATCCGAAAAAAAAGGGCTTGATTAGTGACAAAGGGCTTTGCACTAATAAAGAGAGATTTCAAAGCAATATTGGTTGCAAAGGGTTTTGCACTAATTGAAATGCTTAAGTCCATTTGGATCTTCTTAGGAATTGTGTTTCATTATGAGGATATGCATACAGCATGTGAATCTAAAACCCACTTCTTCAAAAGAAGGAATGTATTCAATACATGTCTTGAGTTTAGTAGATTCTTGCAATCCTAAGATAATGTGAAACTTAAGAGAGAATCTTAAGTAGGACATCAATGAGTTAGAATCAACATTTTGATCATGTGATAAAATATTTCTCGATAAGTCGAGAAGTTGTGTTTATACATGGAGTTTAGTGGGAGTTACGGAAATTTTAATTAGTCCGATATGTGGATGACATACTGATCATTGAGAATGATTTAAGACTTTTGGAGTATTATAATACATCTTGAATATCCGGATTTATGAAGATAAATCCACATGATATTAGCGTCAGTAAGAAGTCTTATGTTAATAAGATTCATGACTAGTTCAATTAAATTGAACATATTTGATTGATTTCATTTGCTTCCGCTGCCGAATCAATTAAAAAGAAATGATGTATAACACTTCATATGCTTTGAGTATGATGAATTGTTTTCAAAATCGAATTTAAGTAATCTTTACCAAGTAAGCCATAAAGATTACCCTTAAGTGCTTGCAGAAGCATTAAGGCTATGATGCAAAGTGTTTATGATGCAATTTTGTGTAAGGGTGTTACACAAGTGACAATTGACAATTGAGATTGCGCATGGTTTCCGACAAAACCATAATCAAAACACATTATGATGGTTAAGATACCATTGTGGCAATGTTAATTAAGAAGTAGATTTTCTAGAATCGTTCTAGGCAATAAAGAACAATGAGAGATATTTATAACGGAAATTGAGTACACTTACAATCATGAGATGTGCAAGAAGGATGAGTCCCGCACACTGTGAAAACAGTGGGAGCTATTCTTAGGCTAGAGGGCCTATGTCTTGATTGGATCTCGACACGTACTCAGAAAGTTTTGTAATGCAAATGTATACATTACAAAGGAAAACGAGTATGTAGTAAGGTTGAGTAAGGTACAAGAAATTGATAAAACCTACTAACCAAAGCCTTCTCAAAGGCTAAACATGATGAGTCATGTCATTTCAATTGAATTGAAATGAACAATTACGTACAAGATCAAATTAGATTATAGAACATGAAATAGTAATCAGGCATTGACTATTCATGTGTGATAATCGCATTTATCGTTCGAGTTTTATTTTAAAACTCTTTTATTATACTTTGTTACATCCAAACGGGTTGTAGAGACAACGTTGAACCCCGTTAAAGTGAACCCGGATTAACATAGTATTAGCCCATAGTCGCTTGTATGAGGTGACGTCTCGAAGTGACTAGAGTGTGATGCGATTGATGGCAAGTTCAAGTGCCATACAGTCATGTGAGATGACTAGTCGATCACATAGGCAGATTGTTAGGAACACCTTGTCGGGCCTTATGACCGCTTATAGAGTTCTGGCAAATTTATATAGCCTGGTCGTGGCGAGAGCTGCTATAGTATTCGAATGAGTCGATTCTTTTGACTAAAGACTATTCTCCTAAGATAGCACAGTTTCATATTAACTTTGATTTGTGTTACTACGACCTTCGTAAATGGGGTCAAATGGGCATATTTTGGGTTATGATGGCTGTGGCTAGTCGAAGGGAATGAGTGCGATAGGAATTGTCCACCCCCTTGTCAGGGTTAAAATAATATCTCAGGGCCACTCGAGGAGTAATGAACTGGAAATGCGTGGCCACGCTCGGAAGGTATCCAGAGTGGATAAATCCGGTCAAACAGTTATTCTCCAGATCGAGGAAACCACTCTCGATATGATCACTTGCAAGTACGACCTGAAAGACACCTTGCATTGAGTGGGAGATAGTAATAGGACAAGAGAATTGGTGACGCACACTTGTCGAGGACAAGTGGGAGATTGTTGGGAAATGTGTCCTCAACAATAGTGCGATCACATGATTTAAATATCATTATTAAATCTCATTTTAAGAATACATGTGGGATGTAATACTTTTACGATCAACTGGTCCACACATATCGGTAATGATTGGTCGACTAGAGTTTGACACATTTGTCGTGCGTGCGACGGTGGTGATCAGTTGATCTCCTTAGGTCATACCTATAGGGAAATACTCTTAATTGATTATTTAATTAATCGTATACCGATCGAGTTAATTAAATTGCTTAAAATTGACGGATGATTTTGTGAGTATAATTTACGTATCTTATTGTAAATATGATTAAATGAGACACGGTCTAAGTAATCGAATTGTTTTATTACTTAGATGAAATCATTGTTTCGTGAAACAATTGAACGGAATGAATAAATCATTATAAATACAGAATGTTGTAATTTATAATTTGGAAACATTTTGGCACGAGTAATTACGAATTACTAGTCAATTTTGTAAATGACATATTTTATGAGTATGTTGATTTTTAATATGTTAAAAATACATTACATTGTGACATGTCATGTAACATGTTACATGTGACAAAATTGACAAATGACAAAATAAAATGGACCATCCATTTTATTATGAAAGTGCCGAAATTAGAGGGAGTATTGAGTTAATATTGTGTTTTCATATTAGTGGAAAACATAATGATTAAAGACTACCTACTAGCCTTGCAAGCCTAAGCTTTTGAGAAGAGCAAAAACAAAAGGCATTGGGCATACTACCCAATGCTCTTTTTCGGCCATCCCACAAGAAAGAGAGAAGAGCTTTTCTCTTTCACATTATTATTATTCATTCTTTTCACCAAAATAATTTTCTAGAGAAAGAAAATGAACAATCTCTTCAAAATGTGATTTTTCTAGAGAAATAAAATCTCACATATACTCCCTCTTGACCGAGTGATTCAAGAGCCAAAAATACAATTTATTTTGTATCATTTTATAGCAAAACTAATATTATTACTAGATCTAAATAATATTAGTTATTATGAGTATTCCTTGGGTATATGCTTTTGGGAGGGATTCTATACTTGAATCCTTGTTCTTCCATAAAGGAAAGCTCAAGAACAAGAGAGAAAGGTGATCTCTCTTGTGCCCATTAAACCGAAATACCCTTTGTAAGAATAATGTTTCTTTCTCATTTTATTAATTAGTTTGCATGCATAAAATCCATATTTAATTTTATGACAAATTAATTTAAACATATATGAGTATGTTAGTATGTATATAGATCTACTTTTCCTTCACTCACGAGGGATAAAAAGGTAAAAAATGATTGAGACGGAGGGAGGAGTTTATAAATGTGTGTTTTTTTAAAGTAATTTCTGTAGAAAAATCTATTTTTGACTATTTACTTTAATAACTAAGATGAATGCCACCAGTCATTCCACAACCTATTAGATGGATGTAAACACATTCTGTATCAAACTATCAATTGCAAAATTATGGAAAATTCTGTCAAACTGAAACTATGATCACTGAACTCTGTATTTTTTTTTCTACAGGTACCTATTACGCGGCTTTGATGGAGAATTATGTATATTTTAATGGAAAGGTGGTAGTTGATGTTGGGGCTGGTAGTATTCTATCATAATTACATAGCTTCCGATCAACAATCTTATTTGAGACTTTAACAATGCTGCAAACAGGAAAATGCCCATTGTATTTTAACCACAGACAGTATCACATAATCAAGCAAATAATGATCAAAATATGTCCACAGACTCCACACCATTACCAACAAATGATTAATCTCAACTACAAACAACAAACCAAAATCTCAATATTTTGATCATTGAGATTGTGGTGGCTGAAAGAAAAAATTATTTGTTAGGAAAAATCTGTCGAATTTTAAGATACTGCGGTACAAACAACAATTACCTGCTATTTGGTCCGGGATTTAAAACAGACTAGTTCGATTGACATGATATTAGCTGGGATAATTTCTGTCGCGAATGCACATGACACAACACAACACACAATTGACATGCTCAATCTAAAGGGTGACTTTTTAGCCTGATAAATTCAGATAAGTTGAGAATGTCCAACAAAATTAGCAGCTGGCATAATTTCTGTCGTGAATGCACATAAGATATGATCTAAAGGTTAACTTGAGCATAATTTGTTGGAGACTCACTCAGAAGCTCAACACATTACCTTTATGAAATGCTTGTCATACTTGATTGATTAACGCAGAGGCACACAAGAGACACATTCAAAATCGCCAAGCAACCTGCAAAGTTTACATTTTCAGTTTAATAATTTCAAAATTCAGGCTTTACAAGGACACAAAATTTTTCGTGTGCTTTCAAAACCCGGACCAAATAGCAGGTAATTTGACAGTCACCAAAATCAATTGATGATGTTAGGAAACAAAAGGGTTCACCAAAATCGGCGTAACTAGTCAAAATCGGGGGGTTGGGTTTTATTTATCACCATCTTTAGTGTCAATATTAATGTCGGTTGTATGAATAACCGCCACAAATTATCTATGATGGCGGTTTTGACTTAAAACCGACACAAATAATTTATTTTATCGTGACAGTTCTTTATCAAAACCGCCACAATAGACTTACTATAGCATAAAAATTTCGTTCCCGCCCATTTTTTTTCCTTTTATGTCGTTTCCTATTAGAACCGCCACGATAGCGGCGACACGATAGGGGGTTTTTCTACTAGTGGCGCTCTTCATCAACTTCCACCTCAAGGTCCTTGTATGGGTCCTCAAGCTCTACACCGCTCTTTAACACTACCGCATGAGCATGGTGGCTATTTGAGGCGTCCTTGGAACTTTGTCCTTGGGCCAATAGACCACCGGGCGGCCTTTAAGGGTTAGCCATAGCGTGAGAGGCCAATCTTGATTCCATTTCTTTCATGTCTTTAAGGAAGGTAGCCCTCAAGTTTGCTTGTTCTTGTTGGGTTGCCTTGGCAAAATTAGCCATTTCTTGACTATGTTGAAGTTGCATGTTCTTTATCATCTTCAAAAGCTCATTTTAGGAGAGCTCACCTTGGGGTTCTTGATAAGGTTGGTTGGCTATGGGTAGAGGGAACCCATAGTCATACCGAGTGTTGGAACCTTGGTTGTTGTTTTGTCCCCCTTGAAAGTTACCTCTAGGACCATTGTTGTTGAAGTTTGATCCTTGGCCTTGTTCTTGAAACCCTTGAACATACCCTTGCCCAAATCCTTGATTAGCTTGGTTCACTTGATTCCCTTGGTAAAACCCTTGGTTGCTTTGATTTCCACCAAAATCTTGGTACCCTTGTGGTTGGTTCCCATAGTTTTCGTTTTGATTATTGTTGGCCATTGGTTTTGATTTCCGGGGTTACTTCTTTGGTTGGAGAATCCTCCCCTTGGTTGAGAAAAACCGGGTGGATTATTTGGGGCTTGTGGTTTAAGGTGTTGTGGGTTTTGAACATTGGCACTTTTGTAACTAAAATTGGTGTGGTTCCTTAAACCGGGATGGTAGAAGTTAGTGTTTGGATTGTAGACATTGGGATTGTTTTAGGGTGGTCTTGGTGGTCTTGTATTGTTGTTAAAGCTTTGGAAAGCATTAACATCTTGAACATTCTCTTCGTATCCACCGTTATAGTTGTTGGCACACAAATCAAAGGTATGACCGCTCCCTCCACAAAGCTCACAACTTGAAGTTTGAACCACGTCCTCCATGGTTGGCCCATGTGAGGTTGTGGCTTGGTGCACTTGGTTTCTTTGTAGCTTTTCAAGTTGTTTTGTGAGTAAGTTGAGCTTAGCACTTGTCTTGGAGTTGGAGGGGTTCTCCTTAGGGAACTTGTCATTCCTTCTTAGCATATTTCCTCTTGACCCATAGTTTGCTTCTGAGTCTACCATTTTCTTGATCAATGCCGTGCCTTCTTCATCATTCAAGTGATCAAATCCTCCCCCCGCGGAGGCATTTACCATCTCCTTAGTCCTAGGTAGCAATGTTTGAAAGAATGTTTGAGTGATGTACCATTCCGGGATTCCATGATGGGGACAACTTGCTATTAGGTCTTGATAACGGTCCCAAACTTCACCCAAAGACTCCCCGTCTTATTGTTGAAAAGTATGAATCTCATTACGGAGCATTGCGGTCTTGGATGATGGGTAATATTTGGCCATGAATGATTTAGCCAAGGCGTCCCACGTCGTGAAGGTATCCGGGGGGTGAATGTTCAACCACCGGTCCGCCTTACCCGTCAATGAAAACGGAAATAACATCATCCTCAAGGTGTCCTCGGATACCCCATTCTTCTTCATCATTGAAACCTTCCGCTTGAACTTTCGGAGGTGAGCATGAGCATCTTCTTCAATATGCCCTCCGAACAAATCCTTCTCAATCAACCCGACTTGGGCGGGATGCATTTCAAAGTTATTTGGGGCCAAGGTGCCAAAATTAATAGGGTTACATGAGTCATTATGGTTAGGCCGATTGTGATCTCGTAGAGCCATTTGTGGTGGAGGGTTTGGTATATGAGGGGGTGGTGTTTGAGGTGGGTTATTTGGAATAAGGAAGTTATGAAAAGGGTTTTCTAGTAGAGTCTCAATTGTGATGTTTGGTTGAAGTGTGGTTGTGGTATCAATATTTTGTGGGGTGTGTGAGTTTGGTTGATCAATGTTTGCTTGTGGAGGGTTCCGAACTCTATCAAGGGTCCTTGTCCTCAAGGTTCTAAAAAGCCTCTCGGGGTCGGAATTGAAGAGTAGAGCTTGGTGGTTCCTTCTAAGCATGCACTCAATAAACCGTTAGTCTCCTAGTGTCTTTACACACTAGGGGAAGACAAGAAATCACACACTCTACAATGAAACACACAACTACTAAAACAAACTAACAAGTGAGATAAGACCAAAGCAAAGACTCTTAAAAAAAACTAAGTATAACCTAACGCCATCCCCGGCAACGGCGGCCTTTGATGAGTAAGATTTTATGGTAGGGTCAAGTCTCTTATCACCAACAATATATAACCCAATTTAGTGCGTAAATCGGGGTCGAACCACAAGGATGGAGGGGTTTCTACTTAGTCTAAATAGGAGTCTAGTCTAGTCAAAAATGAAAGAAAATGACTTGATTTAAACTACTAGATGGAACTAAACAAACGATTGAGGAAAGATGTATTCGATTGATTAAAGGCTAGGGTTTTCGGGTTTGTCTAAATGGTTTGAGGGCAAACAAGACGATTCAAGGAGTCTATGATGAGGGTTTGTCCTAGGATGAAAATCAATCTCTTGATTATCCTAAAGGTGATTACTAACTCTCATTAAGCAACACACCATTCTAAAGCATGCAACAAGACCTCCACAAACTCTCATTCAATGGGGGAATTAAGCAACTATGACAAAAAGCACAAGTTCTCACTCACACAATTCATCAAACACCTTGTGTGCATGATTAAGAAAGACAAACACTTCACCAAAGACTCAAAATAATCAAACTATCATGCCCAATAATCCCATTTAGACTCCCCCTAAACCCTAGAAAGATTAATACTCACTCATGTTCAAATTGTTCAAGCAAATAAATGGAAAAGAACAAATAACAAAAAGAGATGACATAGTAAAGATTCCAACAATTATAAAAGACCAGTTAAAATGTAAACAATTGATTAACCAAGTAAATAAGAAAAGAGATGTACCAACAAGAGTAAATATGATTGCTTTGATTGAATAAAGGAAGGAAATCCTCCAAAATCTCCCAATACAATCCCAAAAACCAAATGTAAATAATTGATAATTACTAATACTAACTAATTTTACTAAGTGATTAAAAATAATTATGGAAGGATTAATGCTTTGATTAAGGAAAGATTACAATAATTAGGGAAAGTTTTCAGATCTAGGGTTCTGTGTACAATTGATTAAGGGAGGGGGTATATATAGTTTGCACCAAGATTAGGGTAGGATTTGTAAATGGGCTTGAAATGCGGGTGCGTGCTCCCAGCCGGTCAACCGGCTGCCGGGCCTATGACCGGCTGGGAAGTTCCTGGAAAGTTGAATTTAATTTGCATTAATCAGGTGGCTCCAGCCGGGCAACCGGCTGCCGAGCCTTGACCGGCTGGGAGTGCATTGACTTCCTCTTGACTTCTATACTTCATGTGAGCTCCCAGTCTGTTGACCGGCTGTCGGGCCTGTGACCGGCTGGGAAGTTTCTGTAACTTTCCTTGAAATTATGCTCCATTGTTCTCCCAGCCGGGTAGCCGGCTGCCGGGCTACCGGCTGGGGATTCCCTTTGCCTAATCTCAGCTCTTTTGTACACACTTGGTGCTCCCAGTCGGCTGACCGGTTGCCGGTCTACCGGCTGGGAGTGCTTCTCAGCTTCTTTTCTTCCTTCTTCCATGCTTAGACCAATGAGCTCGTCCTTTGGCTTCAATTCTCCTATTCCCGCCTAAATTCCTGTAAGGGAGGTACAATATCATAGGAACGGGAATCGAGGCATGAATTGCAAGCAAGAACATATAAAACCAACTCAAATGGAGTCGAAAACATGAAAATAGAGGGGAAAAGTGGCACAAAAGAGTCCTATATCACCTGCCATGCCGGTGTCCCACCCAACATCACCGTCATCATCAACTACTTTCCGTTGGCTCGCTCCTTTCTCCATTACCACCGTCGTCCAACCATCTCCATCGGAGTAATTTCGACCGACAATGATGTTTTCTTAATCAAAATCGTTCGAGTAGGTCTTTTGTCTTAATATTTTTCGAAATATTGCTTAATATTCTGTAGTTTTGTGACTGAGTTTCGGTTTTATAAGGAATCCGTCGTCGAGCGGACCGATGGTGGCGGATGAAGCGGCCGAGTGATGTTCCGGCGAGGTTAGGGTTGATGTTGATTAAGTTGTCGATGATGATTGGCTAGTGGTTCAATTGGTCTTTTGTGGTAATATTTCCAAGCTTTGTTTTAACCTCTGAAGTCGAGGAACTAGAAGTGGATTTCTTAGAAGAAATTACAACCCAATGTGACTGAGCAGGATTTTTTGAAGTATATAACTGAATATGAATTTATGATATCCCATTCTACTCTAAGAAGCTTGGTTCAAACTTTGATGTCTATCTGAGACTTGCTGAAGTCGGTGATGATGACAAGGAAACGCTAACACAAAGAGTCGACTGAGCTCAGAATGGATCGATCATAGGGTGAGTATCAAACTTAGGGTCTCATCCTTTATGCTGCAATAGTGTCTATACATACATAAAACTTCATAATGATATGGAAACCAATACCGTCGATTAAGGCACATAGTTGTTGTAAACTTGTATGTCCTGTGAAATATGTGATTGAATGCTTGAAATTAGAAACTGTGCAGTTGAGATGCACCTTTGATTATGGAATTAAATAGTGACTATATATTTCTGATGCATCTTAAAATTGCTGTTAAGCTTCAATCTTTATCTCCCAATCAGTTGCGTCGTTTTGATCTCGATCAGTCATTACTCATTACCCCATAAATTTTCTGTTGTGGGTTTTCTATTGAAAATTGAAGTTGCAGAAGTTAACAATAACACAACAATAATACTCCAATAACACACGGTTAACACTACAATAACACCACAATAACAATACCATAACAGCACAATAACACGGGGAAAAAAAAAGAGTAAAAAAAAAATAATTAAAGTAGTAAAAAATCAAAGTAACACCGGAATAACATCATAATAACAATACCACTAGAATAACAACACAATAACACATGGTAAAAAAAGAGTGAAAAAATCAAAGTGACTCCGGAATAACATCACAATAACACCAGAATAACAGCACAATAACACGTGGTAAAAAAAGAGTAAAAAAATCAAAGTAGTAAAAAAACCAAAGTGACACCGGAATAACATCACAATAACACCAAAATAACAGCACAATAACATGTGGTAAGAGTAAAAAGATTTAAGTAGTAAAAAAAATCAAAGTGATACTGAAATAACATCACAATAACACCAGAATAACAATAACACCAGAATAATAGCACAATAACATGTGGTGAAAAAAGAGTAAAAAAATCTAAGTAGTAAAAAAATCTAAGTAACACTGGAATAACACCAGAATAACAATAACACCAGAATAACAGCACAATAACATGTGTTAGAAAAAAGAGTACAAAAATCGAAGTAATAAAAAAATCAAAGTGACACCGGAATAACATCACAATAACAGCAGAATAACAGCACAATAACACGTGGTAAAAAAAAAAGAAAAAAAATCAAAGTCGTAAAAAAAATCAAAGTAACAGCAGAATAACATCACAATAATAATGAATAACAATAACAACACAATAACATGTGGTAAAAAAAAGAGAAAAAAATCAAAGTCGTAAAAAAAATCAAAGTAAAAAAAAAACACAATAACAGCATAATAACACGAGGTAAAAAAATAAGAGTAAAAAAAAATTCAAGTAAAAAAAAATCTGGTACAAAAAGAAAAAGAAAAAAAGGTAACATAATGAGAAAATTAGAGAAAAACATAAGAGAAAAAAAAAATCAAAGATGTAAAAAAAATGCATAATAACACGAAGTAAAAAAAAGGAGATAAAAAAAATTAAAGTAAAAAAAAAAGAGTAGCACTAGAAAAAAGAGAAAATAAGTAAATGACAATGATTTTATATGACAGGTAAGATTAGATTTTGGCCATTCATTTCTAATATAATCTAGTGGCTGAGATTTCCAAGCACAAACTCACAACTCACCATAAGAACCAAAACTCACAAGAACCTAACACACACACTCTCACACTCTCTCTCTCTATCTCTCTCTCTCTCTCTCTCTCTCTCTCTATATATATATATATATATATATATATATATATATATATATATATATATATATATATATAAATTGGGTTGAAACGTTGTGGATGCGCCATTTGTCATCTTTTAATTGGTTAAGTGGAATTAAAGATTTAAAGCAAAATTCGAGATAAACGTATCATTGACTATATCATTTATACAACTATACATGCATGCATAGGACTTAGGATTCTTTGTATATGATTAAATTTCTACCAGTTGGTCTTCGTAAATGTTTTAAGAGTTTAAACTACATTAGCAAAATAGAATAAAACAATTAAGTATTTCCAACATATAATCAATGTAAAGACTAAAGTGAGTCGTAGTGGTTATGTTCAATACCCAATATCCATGTTTTTCAACACATTCATGGTATCAATGATTTATCACATTCATACTCCATAATTTTCAAAACCCCTTTTTTTTTAAAAAAAAAAAATGCACCCTATAAATATAAGATTTTTTTTCCTTCTCATGACATCATACTTCAAAACTTTATTTCATTTTCATAGACAATCTGCGAAGGAATATGAGAGACAATCTGCAAAAAAAAAAATGCGAGAACAAATCCATAGCTATGTTCACATTTACTATGATACCATGAATATATATGTTGGAAGTAAAATCCATAATAATGGGTAGAAGGTTAAAGGGTCGAAATATCCAGATTATCAATGCTGATAATAAGTACGGAGTACAAATTAATAAGGTTGATATATATTTTATGTTAGAAAATTTTCACATCTAAACCGCATTGTACAACCTCCTCTTATATATTTTTTTTTTCTTATTTCCTATGCATCTTGCATAATATGTATACTTTGAAAACACATACTTTCTTCTATTTATTGAACATGTCGCAAACATCGTAAAAGAGCAAGTCGATGTTGTTGTGTCTATGTGAGCAACTTCCATGATTAGGAAGGAAAGTTGATAGAGCATATGCATGAAGAAGGTATAGAATGGTGGCGAAAAGCTGAGAATTGCAGCGCATTTAATTAAAAAAAAATCATATACACGTATTATTTAGAAACTCTTTCTTTATTAATGTCTTCATCAAATAAAGAGTTTTTCAAGCTGGATAAAATCTATAAATTTTTGTAAATATTCTTTACATTAATCATTTATCAATTATTTATTTAATGCATGATGGTAATCACATTTTTTTTGCATCCATGCGTTAAGTTATTTTCATTTAGACACTATTGTCATGACTCATTGACTTGCTGTTAAAAGCATTAACATTAGTTAATTTGGTCTTAAAATTTTAATGTCATTGTGCGTTTTGTTCAACAGTGTATTCAAAGGTAAAGTCTTAAATCATTTATACTTCTTCTATTAACGGCTATTTGATTTTAGTTGTTTTGGGTTAATTTTTTTCTAACTACGACTACACATCATATATTTATACGTATATGGTTTAGCTTTGTGTTTTTGAGATATTTATATATAGGTTTTCCGAAAAATTAAGTAACAACACCACTGCAAGGTTCTCCCAAACTGGAAGTTGATTTGGGTCAATAAACTTCTGCTCTCTTAAAGCAATGTAGATATAAGTTTTCATTAGACGAAGTGCCATAAACTCCCTGGCGTTTATTAGGGCATAAATCGTCTTGAAGAGAGCTAGAGTTTTCCGTGACTCGATCATCCAGTTCAATGAAATTTTCAGGTCATTTTGCTCGAGTGCAATTCGAGTTTCACATGTGATAAAGACATTTTTCCAACAAGAATGACGAACACACAAGTCGCTAGATGAGTTGATTTTCCGGGCTTTCTGGGTTTTCTAAAAGAGAGATAGGGTACGACTAGGATAAGAGAAGTCAATTAATTGTCAGAATGCCCAAGTTTGTTGGAATAGTTTGGTAAATTGTAGAAGAAGTTGACGATAATTATGTAAAAAGAGTTGTATATGACATAAAATACTACTCATTCCGTTCGTTCATTTGTTTAATTTTGGTTTATCACAAAGACCAAGGAAAATAGAGAATGTCATTTGTAGACAAGTGAAAAAGAAGCTAATGGGTGATCAAATTACCCATGTAAAACATTCCCAAAAGAGAAGGTAAAGAAATGAATGAGACTCCTTGAAAAAGAATACATTCTCAAAATAGATAGGCAAACAAATGAATAAGACTCCTAAAAATGAAATAATCAAACAGATGACGAGGGGGGTGGGACTAACATTTATTACATGAAATCCATGAAATTAGTTATTTTCGTAGAAAAAAAGTATGTATCTTATATTTTCTTATATATATATATATATATATATATATATATATATATATATATATATATATATATATAGGAATGGGATCATGTGAGGATACACTATTTTTTTGAGGATTGAGGATTGTGTTACAATATCAGAGGTTATTCAATACAATATCACAGGTTATTCGATAAAATATCACACACAAAAAAATACCTGTGCAAAAAAAAAAAAATTTTTTTTTTTTGACAAAGGTCTGATTTTTCGTGATATTTTATTGAAGAACTTGTGATATTGTATTCACAAATCCTCAATCCTCAAATATTTAGGAGTTCTCACCGGATCTTGACTATATATATATATATATATATATATATATATAGGATCATGTAAGTCCTATCTTTTATGTTGAGTCCATAAGTCCTAATGTAAACTATTAGATCTTATAAAATGGATGGTTAAGATTAAAAGAGAAAAACACACTCCCTATGTATAATTAATTCTTTGTCTCCCATACCCCAATTTCCCATACACTAATTAATTTCTTTTCATATAATTTTATTCTCTCTCTCATCAAATCATATTACAAAAATCTGATTTTTTTTTATCAACTCACACTATTTCTCCTCTTCTTCTCTCCCATTTTATCATCTTTACAATTTCCGCGTAAAATAAAAGCGGTTTCATAAAAACCTCCGTATATCTTCATTCGGGTTCCGATTAAGGCGAAACAAAAGCCTAACTTTATTATTTTTTCGAGGCCGTTGCAATGGTAATATTTTCATATACTATTTAGTTTTTAAAATATCCAGTACTGCTCGGTTGTGCTCGAAATATTGTCGTTTGTGTATTTGTTTCTTGTGAAATTTTTGTTGAATTTTGTTAGAAATGTTGGTTATGTATTTGGAATAATTTAATTGTGCAACTTAGTGTTTTTGGATAATGGTGAGATTATTATAGTTCGAAATATAGTAGTTTGTATAATTATTTTTTTGTTGAATTATATCTACGTTTTTTAACTATAATAAATTAATGTTTTTTTATGAAGATGGAGATGATGATGATGATGATGATGATGATGATGATGATGAAGATGATGATGATGATGATGATGATGATGATGATGATGATGAAGATGATGATGAGTATTTGGCGGTATACATTGACGATGAAGATCTTGTTGAGTCTTTGGCGTAATAAATTGACGATGAAAATGTGAGATTTAGATTGATGGATGAAGAGATGAAGAAATTTTTATTTATTATATATATATATATGTAATTTTAGTGATTTACGAGTATAACTCCAGTCTTCTACGAGTGTAACTTTAGTCTTCTACGAGTGTAACTTTAGTACTTGATAGCGTGATTTTGAATATATTAATTTGAATTTATGTAGTTTTTTGACAAATTTATGTAACTTTAATGTTATACGAGTATAACTTTAGTTCTTGATGGTGTAACTTTTGTCCTTTATGCGCAACTTTAATTTTTTCTAAGTGTAACTTTAGTTTTTTATGAATGTAACTTTAGTATAATTTAATTAATGAGTAATTAATTATTTAGTTACAAGTAAAAAGGGTGTAACCTCAAGTGAATATGGTGTAAATTCAATTAAGATATAGTGTTTTACGAGTGTAACTTTAGTCTTTTACGAGTGTAAGTTTAATACTTAATAGTGTAATTTTATACTACAAATTGATTTTGTCGCATATTATTTTGAATATTTGTAATTTTAGCATAAGTTTATATAATTTTAGTAATTTATGAGTGTAACTTTAGTCTTTTACGAGTGTAACTTTAGCCTTTTACGGGTGTAACTTTAGTCTTTTATGAGCGTAACTTTCATGTATTTTAATTAGTGAGTAATTAATTATTTAGTTTCAAGTAAAAAAGGTGTAACTTCAAGTGAATATGGTGTTACTTCAATTAAGATATAGTGTTTTACGAGTGTAACTTTAATCCCTCATAGTATCATTTTATGTTGGAACTTCCGGAAAATTAACAGTACTCAAAATTTAAAAACTCAAATGTATAAGAAAACATCACCACTGTGTTGGGCTCGAAAAAATAATAAATTTAGACTTTTGTTTCGCCTTAATCGGAGTCCGAATGAAGATTTACGGGGTATTTTAAAAACCCGCTTTTATTTTACGCGGGTATGAAATTTCGTTTTTACATCTTATATTTTGATATTTGAAATATAAATAAATCATATTAATTTAATAAATTAATTGATAAGAAAGAGAAAGTAATTGATTAGATAAATTGGGAATTGAATTTACTAGAGACAAAGCATTAATTGCATGTTTGTTGAGTGTTTTTTTTTGTTTTAATCTCAACCATTAATTTTGTATGATCTAATGGTAGAGATGAGGACTTAGGGACTCAACCAAATTTGTGGACTTATCTGAATCTATCTCTCTCTCTCTCTCTCTCTCTCTCTCTCTCTCTCTATATATATATATATATATATATATATATATATATATATATATATATATATATATATATATATATATATATATATAGATAGATAGATAGATAGATAGATAGATAGAATTAGGATCACATGAGTCTACCCTATCTTTTTGAGTCTGTGAGTCCATTATACAATATCACACGTTATATTAAACAATATATATGGGTCAAAATGCTGTGGATGCGCCACGTGCGTTTCAACTTTAATTACAGTAATTCTTAAATGCGAAAGTAATAAATGTTGCATAAATCTCATCAGAAAATTAATTGCAGCTTAATAAATATTACGAGTATTTATTACATTACACTAAATAAGTATGGTGACTTCGTTATAATTTATTAAAATAAAATATATTGATAGAAACCTAAAATATAAGTAATTATGTTTATCACAAAAATTGCTTTCAATTGAGTATAATTTCTGTTATATTTACTGAAAAAAATTGATACCCGTATATAGATGATTTAAGTGAGCGTCTCACAATACTCTGCACTTAAGTAAGAAAACATTCAAAGAGACTTTAAAAACTTAAACCATTAGATCCACAACGAAAAATACATTTGTAATAATCATGATATTTATTTAAAAAAAATAGATAAATACTAAAAGATAAGTCTTATATTGTGAAAATGAAAAAATTATATTGCGACAAATTTTATAGGAGTACATATAAGACCGCATAACACAGATTGTGAGAGAGTTTAAATAGCGTGCCAATGGGTATGTATGTACACTGTGATCACGGGTGCATTTGAATAATTGCAACAATAATAATGATTTATAAATACAATAGTGTTAGACTTAGAATTAACTTAAATAAGCAGAAAACATATTAGGAGTACGTTTCATTATAATTTTTTTCAATTAACCTGAAGTTAACATTGATTATGCCTAAGTAGCTCTTACTTCTAATTACATACACCGTATTTTATATGTTGTATTTTAAATACTACCCCTTTGATTCTAACGAATTGCCGCATATGATTAAAATAGTACTCCTAACAAATCTTAAACATGGGGGAAGTTCCAAAGAAATGAAGGTAGCATGATGTTAAATCTAAAAAAATAACGAAAATATTCAATCTATTTTATTTAGGGTTATTTTATGGGAATAATCCAAACTATATCTCCTCTTCTCATATTAATCTAATCTATTGTTTAACTCATAATAATTCATAGTATTAAACTCATTTTCTCATATTGCATTCAGTGACCAACTACTTGCTAATCAGGTTACCGCATATTAATTAAAAGAAAAAAAAACTAAATTCATCAAAAGAACAGTAGCACTGATTGACTCTTCATCCCCTTCAATAGCTCAAACTCTTCAACACCAAAAAACGGTACGTCATATTCATCAAAAGAACGTACCATCCCCTTTAATAGCTCATAATCTTCAACACCATAATTACACAGTTTGACATCAAAACTCAAAACTCCCACACCACCATCGGTCACCAATCACCAATCCCTTATCTTCTCTTCCTCACTCCTCGCTGCATCTCCGCCACAACCCAACAGCAACAGCGAGACTCCCCTTGATGATGATATAATGAAACCCAAAAGAAAATCCAATTTCAATCATCAACATTCTTTTATGATTTAACCCTAGAAATAAAGTGGGACTCTCCTACAAATTTCTGATTTTCAAGTATTTATAATGCCGCAAAGAAATAATTGAAACGATGTTATTGATATGAACTGGGCTCAGGTTTCGATTCTGAGTTCCGAGTTCGAAATTTGCGTTCTTGCTTGTCACAGAAGGTGTATCGAGGACGAGATGCGGCTTAGTGGTCTGGTGGTGCGTCAGAATGGTGGTGGAGCAGGTTGTGGACTTGACGGATGGAGCTCGGATTGGTCCGCGAATAGTTGTTTATGGTGGTGATAATGGTTGTCATACTTCTACGGAGTTTCGGATAATGGTGATTAAAGGAGTGGAAATAGTAGATTGATGATGAATTAATGGAGGGAAATTGGAAATAAAGATGATGGCAGGATTAATTTGGAATGAAGATGGAGGAGTTTCATAAGGTCCATTAATTGAACATTAGGAATTAATGGGGTTTTTATTGTTTGTTGCAAATTCATGAAATTGTTCAACTTTGTGGGTTAAGGTTCTTCTTCAATTCTGGGTTTGGGTTTAGAAGAGAATCAGGAAGAATAGAAAAGAAGATGAAGAATGGGACCCACAACAAGTTGACCCTTTACATTACCGGTTGTTACCAGTTAAAAATTGCCTAAGTTCAGTATGAGACAAATGAGGCCATAGTTCAGATTATTCTGAGTTAAACAATAGATTGGATTAATATAAGAAGGAGAGGTATAGTTTGGATTATTCCCATCAAATAACCCTTTTATTTACTTAATTTATTTTCATAGTACGATTTTTACTCAATTCAGTACATTTTTACCAAAATCTTCCATTCACCTACTCTTTGCTAAAAGAATAGCCGGAACAACTCCTTCCAAACTAAATCAACACACCTCTTTAATCCATTGTTTTTTTTAATTATGTATAATAATTCGATTTGGAAAATAATAGTATTTGATTATTCATTAACGATTTATAATGGAACTATTATTTACTTCAAATTTTCGTTGTTATTGCTTGTTTGTTTAGGGTTAGAATTTTCTTTCTTATATTTGGGGGTTTCGTATTGTGTATGGCAGGGTGATAGACTTACGGTCGTCGATGAAGTGGGTGGCGCGACTGTTGATGGTGGAGGGAGGGAAAGGCGAGCCTCGTGGTGGCATTGCCGACGCGTGAAGTGGCGGTGGTGCGTTGAAGGATGTGGGTTTGATGGTTTTTTTGGGGAGAGTGAACTGGGGTAATTGTCGGTCAAGGGGCCTCTGTCGTTGGCTGTGGTGGCCGTTCACAGGGTTGCCGGCGGATGGCGGTTGGGTGGCAAGGGGTTGTACGGTGGTTGTGATACGATGTGCATTCATACATTGTTGTTAAAGTTCTTATTTTCATATAGTACATGTCGAAAAGGTTGAGAGAAAAAAATGTGTGGAAATGAGAGGGGTAATATGGGAAATAGCGTACTATAATGAGTAAAATGAGTACTGCGAAAATCAACACCCTTTATTTATCAGTAACATTATTTTATAAAGATTTTTTTTTTCAACTAAAATAACAAAATATACAAATCGGCCTTGTGAAGTACGGGATACTACCTAGTGTATATATATATATATATATATATATATATATATATATATATATATATATATATATATATATAGGGTCGGGATCCGGTGAGAACCACTAGTATAATGAGAACCATGAGAACCACTATTGCATCTAATAATATACGGAGGACTGTGTACAGCTATGAAAATAGAATTTGAGAAAATCAAATGTCCTTCCCCCAAAATCTTCTAATCTCTGTCATTTTCATATTTTCGGTCTCTCTCATCTTTCTTTCTCTATCTTCGACTATCATAGCCTTCGACATCACGAACTCACCTTATACGTCCAAAGTCGAGATTAACGCAGCCGTACTTGATGATCAACGGATCTTCGACGAGGTAAAATTTCAATATTGATGAATAATTTTTGTGAAATTAGGGTTGATGTTTTTATGTCTGTTTAATTTTTTGAAGCAATTGTTCGTAGATTGCAGCGATTTTCCAATCAGTTTGATCTATTCCAGAGTTTTTTCGACCAATTTGATCAATTCCGGCGTTTTTTCGACCAATTTGATCAATTGAGCGATTTTCAGATCAATTGTAGCGATTTTCCAATTGCATGACCTACCTGCATCCACAAATTTGGATCATTTGCAGTATAAGAGAAGCAGCATTTGAGAGGTCATACCTTTACTCTCTAAATTTGTGTCTTCTTCTTCTAAAGCTGTTACTTTAAGTACCCTTAATCATCTTCTTTCCACTACTCACCCTCATCTCTCGTCTCTTGCTCTTCCTGTATGTCCCCTTCTTTTTTTTTCTGTTTCTTCTTGGTTGCTCCATTTTATTTCATGTTTTCCGTACATCCGAACCCCCCTTACCTCGCAATTTGCGGGAGCCCTCGACTCATTGAAGCACTGAGAAATGTTAAATGTTGTTGTTGTTGTTAAAGTAGAAGAATTTATTTACTGGGTTTGATAGTGTTAGTCTGATCTTATGTTTAATTGTTATAAAAGTTGAAGAATGCGTAGTACGAGTACTGGGTGTGGTATGTTTAATTTAATCGTATATTCGACACCCTTTTACCTTACCTAAGCCTTTGATTCACTTGGGTAAGTTGAAGAATGCGTTTTTGGGTCATTCTGGGAATACCCGTGAGTGCTTACTAGTTCATTCACATTCTTACTCCATGCAAGATTGCATACCTTCATATTATGTTATTTATCATTAGAATGTCACACTTCAAACTGGATTCTACGATCTAAATAAAATGACTCAACGTATTGCTTTATTTCGAGGTAGCAATCACAATGAAATTTACAGGAAACCGAGGGAAGGCTGTGTACGTCTAGCATTCTTTCTATCCCGCTAGTGGGAGTCGTTTAGGGAATGGGGGTAATGTTGTTGTTGTTAGCCTTTGGAAATTTAATTGATGCCAAAAAGATACGGTCTTTGATAATGTACTTGTTAGGTTAGTGAATTGATGTTCGTCTATGATCCCAACTGTCGAAAAAGATATTGCCATGAGTTGTTTGATTAAGTGACGCTCGCTCAAGTTAGTTTTTTTTACTTGCTGCGCTATTAGATTGAAATTAACACTGCCTGTCTTCGTTATACTGTGATTGTTGCTGTTGAAGTAGTAGTTGCAAAGTTTGTTTTTTTTTTTCTTTTTTTTTTCAATATACGAATTCGACACAACTGTTCATATAGTGGGGTATCATCTCTAACATTATTGATCCATCGGATATATGTATCATCTGACATCACTGCTCGTACAAATTTAATAGATGTGTTGTTTTCTTGGTTTTATGAAGCGATGCGTCAGGCGATGTATGCTCTCTAACATCACCAATTCACCGCACATAATTGACATTCACACATCTATCTTTTGTTCCACTGTGATAGATAGTTTGGTGCATATTTTTTAGCATTATTTGAACTGAAGATTAGTATTTCTGATTATGTATGTTTTTGGATGTAACAAGAGAAAGGTTGAAGCTTTGCTTTGCCTTTCGAGTATACGCATTCGCAGTCTTCCGAAACTATGATATAAGATTGAAACTTTTTGTCAAAAAAGCCATGCTAAGCACCTATGAGAGTGGTAGCTGGATTATTAGCTAGGCCTAGAATCTATGAGAGTGGTAGTGGAATTTTAAAGTAAGTTATGTAAGGGACTGCTATTTGTTGTAGAACTGGCTGAAATGGACGACATATACCAAGGGTGTTAGTACCATGTCAGTATCGCCTGTTCTCTACATTATGAATGTTTACGTTTTACTTATTTTGAAAGTCAATTAGCTCAAATGGAAGAGCATTGTGCAATGCACAAGATGTGGGTTCGACTCCCATATTGGCTATGAAATACCAAATCTTTCTTTTATTCAAAGAATGAAATAATGTAATTGGTAATCCTATTTCCACTTCTTATCAAGGATCTAAAGACAAAAAAAGATGAGGAAATTGGACACTTTTTCATGCATGTACAGGGTTGTTTAATGCACATAGGTTGCTTTTTCATGCATCTAATAGGCTATATGGGACTCGAACCCATACCTTTGTGCAAAATTTGCACATTGCTCTACCATTGAGCTAATAGCCTTTAAAATACGCTAAACAAATACGAGTATGTAATAACGGGCGTATCATATGATTATGCCCCCCTAAATAACTGACATAAGTACATTAAATCACCTTCAGAGTCATTTCATTTATTTCATGCACATAGAACCTTATTTCATGTATATAGAATTAAAATTAATGTCGTCAACCAAAAGTAATTAGTATCATAATATAACCAACTGATGCAGCTGAAGAACTTTTTAATGCACATAGAACCTTATTTCATGCACATAGAATTAAATTTAATGTCCTTAACCAACAGTAATTAGTATCATAATATAACCAACTAATACAACTGAAGAACTTTTTAATGCACATAGAACCTTATTTCATGCACATCGAATCTTATTTCATGCACATAGAATTAAAATTAGGACCCTTCCCCTTATTGTCATTCGAATGGGACAAGACCAAAACACACCCTAGAGGAAGAGTAAACCCTTTTTAGGGGAAAATGGTTGGGGTAGGATTATCCAATTCCGAGTTACCATTTTCCGAAAAAGTCATTCAAAAGGGGATTAAAGAGAAAAAAAGACGAAACGGCTCACATTTGACAGGTACCACAGCTCCATTGCGATTAAAATATTTTGACAGGTACCACGGTTGCATTATTCTTTCCGGATTCAAGCATCACCTCTAGAACTGCTACATCGCGGGCACTTTCAACAAATGACAGTCGAGGATCACTTACATGGTCGCTAGATGTCTGCAAACAAATCATGTTCAATATTTGTCATGTAACGTTTACAACGCGTACTCGCGTAGATGGTATCTGATGGCCGATACTATGTACTTTTAACTCATTATTCTGCTATCAAAGTATCCTTTGGACTAACCTGTGAGATATCATGTTAAGAAAGTTTTCAATTCTTTAGTTACCCCACTGAATGGGTAAAAGGAGCTGCTGCATTGCCCATCAGTGAATTAAATTTAGAGACCTGAAACGATGGTGCAAATAAATACGATCAAGATCAAATATTCATCTAAAAAATAAAGATTACCTTAAAATTATCTGTTAGTAGCGCGACATTAGACTTTTAGCATACCAAGTAACCATGCAAATACCTGGTCAACCACCAGCCGAAACACTTCATCCTCATCTCAACAGAGGCAGGTGTGGCCCTACTGACTTTCCTAGTTAGAAATGGCTCAGTTGTTCTCAGGTATTTATTGGGAATTCATAAGGTTAATTACTCAAAAATATTAATAAAGATGAAAACCCTATGCTATGGATTTATGGAAAGACAGTCATTGAGAAATGTCACTCCAAGAGACGCCAATTTAAAACTGATGCTAAAGATAAGGAATATAGGTAGCATTTGTTCTTATGGGCTTTATTTTACAGCAGAGATTGAAACTCTACAATGTCAACAACATTAACCCGACCCTTGATAGATTATACGGTCTATGATTCTACTCGTATCATTTCCCACAAGTTACTTAAAGAAGCACGGAATTTTGAACAGGAAAATAAACTCTGTAGATTCATAATCAGTCATAGTCATAGATGCAATACTAATTAGGGCACCTGCAAAAGATAGCTACCCATAATGCAATAATATAACAAGGCAGAGCCAATGATCAAAAGATTGTCAGGATTGCTAAGGAAACATCTACTTTCCAAGGAATACAGTTGACAGCACAGCCCTGGTCTCCAACAACGCTTTCAGTATTGTAACATTAGGCTCATGGATATGCGCTTGAATTATAATATAACATTAGGCTAGTTCAGTAGATGATGCTAAAAAGACAAGTAATGTTATATTATAATTCACTGATAAGCCGGTCTCATTAGGCTAGTTCACTAGCCTAATGTTATATTATAATTCACTGATAAGCGCATATCCATTAGCTAAAAAGACAAGCTTATAGATGATGCCATTGCAAATCCCCTAATCTAGTCCAACTACTGAACTAGCCTAATGAGAATTCCGTATATTCTAATTCCTAAGACGAAAAAGCATCATAATTAGACTTCGAATCTCGATGCTACAAGGTATAACGACCTTCATTTAAGAGTCCAAATGCTTAATTAGCTGCTCCATCGTCCATACTCACAATTTGATCAATTAACTTCATTAAACAACAATTCACATCAACAGGTTCAAACTTTAATCAATTTTCCCATCACAATTTAATCTAGTCCAACTATAATTCATCATTACGACTTTAACACATTAATCAAGGACTAAATTAAACTAATTTAATCGACAAATAAAAAATTACAAAGTGAAAAAGATATAAACCATATTTTCGATAAAAATTAATCATCAATATCGAAAGTTTACCTCATCAAAGTTTCAGGATCCATTGCTGGAAGAAGCGTAGAAGATTTTGATCGGAATATTTGTGACAATCAAACGTAGAAAAGCAGGAGCTGGAATGTGTTGCAAGATTTGATAGTTTAAGAGAGAAAGAAAATATGAGAGAAGGAAATTTGGAAAATGAATGAGTTTGGGTTTGGAGGTTCGACAGGTTTTGACAAATTAGAATAAGTTTAATCAATATTTATCTCACCGTCAAATTTCAGTTTGATCTAAGGGCTGTGAGTGGTTCTCATGGTTCTCATTATCTTGATGGTTCTCATAGGATCCCAAATCTATCTATCTATCTATCTATCTATCTATCTATCTATCTATCTATCTATCTATCTATCTATATATATATATATATATATATATATATATATATATATATATATATATATATATATATATATATATATATATAAGAGATCAACTAAGGCCATGTATATATATTGAGTCCATAAGTTCTATTAAGGGCCATTGGATGGTGAAAATGGATGGCCAAGATCAACCCCAAAAAAGTGTGTTTAATAGCTAATCTCACCATCTCTCTCCTCCTTCACTAATCCACTCTAATTAATCACTAATTTACTATATATTTATTTTCCACTCATCCATTTCTCTTTCATCTTACACATTTCACTTCTCTCTTCTCTCAAACTCTAAAAAAAAAACCCAAATAAATAAAAAAAAACCCAAAAAATCCAAATAAATAAAAAACACAAAAATCCAAATAAATAAAAAAAACCCAAAACACCCAAAAACATCAAAAAAATCAAAAATCCAAACAAATAAAAAAGTTCTCTTCCTCTACACCACCACCCCACTCGACACCACCCACCGCCACGACCCACCGTCTCACAACCACCGCCGCCGCCAACCCCACCGCCGCCGGAACGTTTTTTTTTTTCGTTTTGGTGTTATTTTTTATGTTTTGAGTTATTTTTTTCATTCGTTATTTTTGTTGTCTTTTATTTTGTTTATTCTTGTCTTTTTATCTATTTTCTCAATTCTCGCTTTTTTTTACATTTTTTTTTCTTAAGATTTTGGGTAAAATAAATCTCATATAATAAGTTAATTTTAATATTTTGAAAAAATAACTTTATTATCTCGTTTTGTGGTGGTAGTTTGATGGACTAAAGTTATACAAAAAATGGACTAAAGTTATACAAAAATGGACTAAAGTTATACAAAAATGGACTAAAGTTATACAAATATGGACTAAAGTTATACAAAAATGGACTAAAGTTATACAAAAATGGACTAAAGTTATACAAATATAGACTAAACGTATAACTCCACTCAGTAAATGTATAACTTATACTCAGTAAATGTATAACTCTAGTCCATATTTGTATAACTTTAGTCAATTTTTGTATAACTTTTGTTCATTTTTATATAACTTTAGTCCATTTTTGTATAACTTTAGTCCATTTTTTGTTGAACTTTAGTCCATATTTGTATAACTTTAGTCCATTTTTGTATAACTTTAGTCCTTCATATGTATAACTTTAGTCCTTCATATGTATAACTTTAGTCTATATTTGTATAAATTTAGTCCAAAATTGTGTAACTTTACTACAAAATCGCATAACTTTTAGTCCAAAATCGTATAACTTTAGTCGTAAATAGTATAACTTTAGTTGTATTTACATATAGTTTTGAAAATTCAAAATAAAAAAAGTTGTTCCGGGTGTAATTTCGGAGCAGTGTTTTGTGACCACGTAAGCTTGTTGAATGACGTCTTTGACTTGGTACCGAGCGTACTCACTCCGACGCTCAAGTCAGTAAACTTAAAGAGGTTAAGTTGTGTGTTACTTGGCAAAGTATATTGTAGAGAGATAAGGGAGTTTATACCAGATTAATAGTGAGTTTTAGGATGAATTGTGGATCGTTTTCTCAATGAGGATTGAGGAGTATTTATAGACTTTCACCTTTTGTCACGTAGTGGCCAAGTGGCGCAGCGGTGGAAAGATGTTCTACCCTCGGCCGAGGGACCCATGGCAGGCCGGCTGGCCTGGTTGACTCCATGCCGAGGGGATTTGGATGTGAGTACGCGGATATGTCTCCCGGCTGGCTAGTTGCCTAGCCGAGACCCAAGTGACAGGCCGACAGGCTGCGTCGGTTAGGTTGTCTAATACGTTGACTTGCTGTGGATATCTTTGACCTTGCTCAATATGTTGACTGGGTCAGCGGGTGCAGAATATGCCCCATCAATTTGCCCCCAGCGTAGTCTATGCCGTGGTATGGACCTTCGATGAGTGTTGAGCGTATTCTGCGCAAGTTGAACTTCTTCCCTGGCTTCTTCTTCCTCGGCTTGGTTCTGTTCAGGCCGTACCGTATCCTCCCTCCACATGGATGTGTAATGGACATCAATTGTGGAAAAGAAAATGGCGCTGGCCGAGACCAAGGTTGAGAGTGCCGTGTGCTTTTGATTGCCCCCGGCCGGTGCTGTCTTTGCTTTGTTGATCAGCCGGCCGTTAGCAAGCAGGTACCAAGGAGCGTGTCGAAGATGTTTGGTAACTGTATGTCGATTGACATTCCGTGGCTGCATGCTTGACACGTGGCTTGGCATTGATTGGTCGACGTTTCATGGGCTTTGCCCTGATTGGTCCGCTTCATGGGCTTTGCTCTATAAATAGAGCAGTGTGCCCCGTTTTTTGGCCATCAAACTTCATTTTCTCAAAAAAAAAATTTCCTCTCTCTTAGTTTTTCGAAGAAACTTCTCTCTAGTCTTCAAAGCGTTACTCGGCGTAGCACTTTTCCAAGGTAAACAAACAAATTTTTCCAACTTTTAATTGTCAAGTTTTTGTTGTCATTATGTCTTCTGCGGATGCTCAACCCAGTACCTCTGCGCCGGGGGGCGAACCGTCGCGTCCTGATGAAGAGGAGCCACTGGTTGTCACCCCGATAGGGTTTGGGGGTCTCAAGCCGCCTTCTCCTGAAATTGATGAGCAATATTTGGAGGGTTTTGATGATGATGATGATGATGAGGCGGCCCCTTCTGTCGTAGAGAGGCCGCGCTTTTCGTGGCACGGTGATGCCTGCTCGATCAGTCCTGATCGTGCCTGGACGAATAAGTTCGCTAGTTGCTCCGGTTCTGATCTTTTTGAAGACCATTACTCCTTCGGCATGGGGTATAAAATTGTTATCCCTGAGGAGGGTCAGGCCGTCTGTTGCCCTCCCGAGGGTTGTATCGGCGTATACATCAGACACCTGGAGTATGGGCTCCGGTTTCCTCTGAATGAATACGTTGCTGCCATAATTAAAGCCATGAATGTCGCCGTGGCCCAACTGCATCCGTTGGCCATCAGGACGATTATTGGCTTTGTATGGTTGTGTCTTTTTAAAGGGGAGGCCCCAACGGTGAACCTATTCCGCCGGCTCCACCATCTTCGGCAAACTACCCTAGGTGGCACGGGGTGGTATAGCATACAGACCGAGGCGGGTTATGTTACCGTTTCCAAGTTGACGTCTTGCAAGGACTGGAAGGGGCAGTGGGTATACGTTGAGGTTCCGGAGGACTACTCGCTGCCCCGGTCCTTTCAGAGCCGCGTCAATTTGCGGTGCGAGAATCAAGGGGAGCATGACAAATATGTCTCCCGGAGTAAGCTTAAGATAGACGCCAGCAGGGTCTATCTTAATGAGGACAAAACGCGGGCAATGAGGCTGTTTGAGGCTGAGAAGGATGGCACGCCGAAGGGATGGATGCCCCCGACGCAGATCGTTCTTCAGGATGAGCTGCTCTGCCACGTCGGCCTCGGGCTGAGTGGGGTCGGTATGAGGCCCATCTTTGCTTTTTATGTTTCTGTATTTGAATTTTGGTTTATTTCTTTTACTTAACTCCAGACCGATTTGGCCCGGAACTGCCTGTCTCCGTTCTTCAGAGGCTGGGACTTGACGAGAACGGGAGAGTTGTTGAGCTGCATCCTAAGGCCCTGCCACGTGATTGCAAACCGGCTCCTCACGAACTTATGGAGCAGCAGTTGAAGGCACTGGATGTGACGGCGGCTCAGGCGCAGATTGCCGGTAACGTGCCGCGCCGGAGACCAAAGACAACGTCTAAGGCGGCAACGGCGTCAACCCCAGCTCAATCTGCAATCCCCGTTGTCCAAAAGGAGCAGGTGGTCGTTGACGTTGAAGAGGAGGTCACCGTTGTGGAGGGTCCTCCTCCTTCAAATAAGAGAAAAGAGGCCGAGTCTGCCGCCGCTGCTGTTACCGAGGCCCGGAAAGAAAAGGGGCCAGTCGGCCCTCTTTCTAAGAAGGCCAGGACCGGTACGGATCTAATCCAGGGCTCGGATTTAGCGGGCTCTTTAGGCATTCCTGATGACAGGCTCTCTGATATGTCAATGAATGTTGACATGGATGCTTTGTCTGAGATTTTTGTAGATCAACCGCCGCCGGCTGTCGGTCCCACTGAACGGCAATTGGAGAAGCGGCCTGTGCAGACGGGCAATCAAAATGTCACCGTCGACTCCTCATCCCTGAAGGTTTCCCCCGCTCAGCTTGTGGCGGAGGGCGCAAGGTTGTCCAAGAGGCTGGCGAAGTGGACTGAACTATCAGGCGCTCACATTACGGAGCAAGAAAAGCTCGTGGCTGAGGCAGCTCCTGCGCTCGAACGACTTAGGCTTGAGCTTGCTGCTTCTAAGAAAGAGGCCGAGAAGGCGAAGAAGGACTTCGTCGCCACCATGGAGAACTTCCTCACTCAGCGAAAGCTTAAGGAGGAAGCTGAGAAGCGGGTCCTAGCCGAGAGAGCCAAGGTTGAGGCTGCGTTGGCTAACGCCGCTAAGCTGCGGGAGGAGAGAGAGAAGCTTCAGGGCGGTTACGATGCTATGGTTGAGCAGAGGGAAAAATGGAAGTCCCTGCATCTGACCGAGGCGAAGGAGCACAGGAACACAAAGGCCATCCTAGCTCAGAGGGAGAAGGACATTGAGACGCTCCAAACTGTCATCATCCCTGACATGTGTGCCCAGTACCGGGACCAGGCCGAAGATGCTACCAGGGATGTAATTAAAGAGCTCCTTCCTGAAAGCTCCTTCCCGTGGAAAGATTTTGACCGGCTTCTTGATGAGAAGGCGAAGGGGCTGCTGAGGCAAAGGCGGTGGAGAAGGCAAAGGCGACGAAGGCCGCCGAGGAGGCCGAGGCCAAGGCGGCCCATCCGAAAAGGTGAAAGCGGCCGGGGAGGAAGGCGAGAGGGCAAAGGCGGTGTGAAGCCGCCAAGTCGGCTCCGGGTCGCCATCGATGGTGATGTTGCTCGCCGCCGGTGGTGGCGAGAGAAACAAGCATAGGGAGACGGGCGGTCGTCACCAGATTCACCTGGCCCTTCGACAGCCTTCACTGCTCGGGGCCAACTATTGAGCCTTTCCTCCCTGCCATCCTTTTGGCGCTTCAAGTCTTATGTCTGTAACCTTTTGTTGTACTTTTTTGTTTTTGTTAAACTTTTGGTAGGTTGTGTTTAGGCTATCCCTATGAGGACGGCCGTCGACTTTGTTTTGCCTCATCCTGTAAACATCTTTAATAAAGTTTGTTTATTTTGCCTCCATTAAGTTGTCTTCTTACGTTTCAACATATTGAGTGCTTTTTCGTTTTTACTTCCGGCTTGGCCGAGGCAGCTAGAAGGCGCATCTCAATTGTACTTAAACGTTTAAACATGTTGGCATGTCGGTCGCTTCCTCCACCACCCCCGGTCTTAGCCGAGGCGGTCAGATTTGCGCTTCCCAACCACCGTTGTGAACATGTTAGCGTATCGGTTGTTGTGTCCCCGTCGCCCCCGGCTTTGGCCGAGGTAAAACAAGGTTACGGCTCGATAGCGTTCGTATCTGTAGACATATTGATCGCTTCCTCTGCCGGGCCTTCGGTTGGCCGAGGCGGCTAGATTTGCGTCTCAACTGTACTTATACGTTCCTATTAGCGTATCGGTCGTTGTGTCCCCGTCATTCCCGGTTTTGGCCGAGGCAATCGAGGTTACGGCTCGACAGCGTTCGTATCTGTAGACATATTGATCGCTTCCTCTGCCGGGCCTTCGGTTGGCCGAAGCGGCTAGAATTGCGTCTCAACTGTACTTATACGTTCCTAAGCATGTTGGTCGCTTTCGCGAGTATCAACTGCATTTGGCACGACTGCCCGGCTTTGGCCGTGGCGTCTATTCTGGCATGACTATGGAGGGGACAAGTATTGTGATGGAAAACTTGGATTATTCTTCATAAGGTGTAATCATGCGTTGGGGTGTCCACAACGGTCTCGGACACCTCCGCCGCTATACAAAATATTTCCTTAAGTTGTTCGTGTTCCAGTGGCTCATCAAAGGAACACCCTCCATGTCCGTCAGCCGGTATGTCCCCGGCCTCATTTCTTCAACCACCTTGTAGGGTCCTTCCCAGTTGGCCGTCATTTTTCCATGGACGTTTCCTTTGTTTGTGGCGGCCGACTTTCTTAGGACTAGATCTCCTACTCTTAAGTCCCTTTTGTGGACCCTACAGTTGTATGCTCTTCTCATCCGGTTTTGATACACTGCCAAGTTGAGCCGTGCCGTGTCTCGACTTTCTTCGACCAGGTCTAAGGAAGCTCTCAGGCCTTCCTCATTTTCGACTGGGTCAAAGGTTTGCGTTCTGAATGTCGGCACCGCTGCTTCAATTGGCAGGACGGCCTCGGACCCATAGACTAGGTGGAATGGACTGTACCCCGTTGCTTCTTTCTCCGTGGTTCGAAGTGACCACAGGACGCCGGGTAGTTCATCAGCCCATCTTCCCTTTAGATCTTCGACCTTCGTTTTTAGCCCGTTCAGGATTATTTTATTAGCTGCTTCCGCCTGCCCGTTGCTCTGAGGGTGGCAGACGGAGGAGTATGCAAATTTTATTTCGAGCTCCTCTAACCAATTCATCACCATGTCGCTCCAAAACTCTCGGCCGTGGTCAAATACCATGACTTGGGGTAGCCCAAAACGAGTTATGACGTTCTCCCAAATCACTTTTCTTACGGCCGCCGTGGTCTTGGCAGGTACCGCGACAGCCTCGACCGATTTGGTGAAGTAATCAACGGCGACAATTAGGTACTTTCTTCCTCCGGAGGCCGTCGGAAATGGCCCTAGTAAATCCATCCCCCACTGTGCAAATGGAAGGGGACTAAGCACCGGTTGCAGGTCTCGGGAAGGAGCATGTATCATCGGAGCATGCATATGACAATTCTTGCACTTCTTGGTCTTTGTTCTGGAATCCTCAAGCATGGTGGGCCAGAAGTAGCCGGCTCGGAGAGCTTTGTGGGCTAGCGTTCTTGCCCCCATGTGATGTCCACAGATGCCTTCGTGAATCTCTGTCAAGATAGCTCCGCGTCGGCTGGGCCGACACATTTCAAGAGTGGCCTTATTACAGACCTTTTGTATAACTCTCCTTCGAACACTGAGTACCTTGCGGCGATCCTTCTTATCTTCTGCGAGAGACTGCGGTCCTCCGGCAATTCATTTGTCAGTTTGTATTTCATTATCGGAGTCATCCACGTCGTCTCGGCCTCGATGCCGCCCACCATGCCGACGGTCTCAGTGATGCTTTTAGCATTCCTGATATCCACCAGCACGGTTCGACTGACATTCTTGATGCTTGAACTGGCAAGTTTTGAGAGAGCATCGGCTCGGTTGTTCTCGACACTGGGAATGCATCGTATCTGGAAAGATTTCAATTTTGAGGTGTCAGCTTTTACCCTCTCCAGATACCTTATCATCCCATCGTCTCGAGTCTCATAATCTCCTCTGATTTGATTAGCCTCTAAGAGTGAATCTGTCTTCAACACAACATGCTCCGCCCCGACAGCTCTAGCTAACTCGACTCCAGTTATCACCGCCTCATATTCGGATTCGTTATTTAAGGCCGAGAAGGTAAACTTCAAGGCGTACTCAAACTCGTCCCCGTTAGGGCTGATGATAAGGATGCCGGCTCCTGAGCTGTTTGCCGTGGAGGACCCGTCGGTGTATACTTCCCACACACCGGGATGTGATTCTTCTTGGTATGTGCACTCGGCTAGGAAGTTTGCAAGTGCTTGCCCCTTTATCGAAGGCCTCGGCTTGTACATCGAATGCCGGCCGGATAGCTCCACCGCCCATTTGATAAGTCCGCTCGATTTTTCGAATTTTTCTAAGGCTTTCTCCAATGGCTGGTCGGTTAAGACCGTCACGGGATGTGCGTCGAAGTAGGGTTTTAACTTCCTTAAAGAACGACGGCGGCGAAGGCCGCTTTTTCAATCGTGGGTAATTTCTTTCGGCGGGCAGCAGTGTATGGCGATAAAGTAGATTGGGTGTTCTTTGCTTATTTTCTTCCTCGACAATTACGGCAGACCGACCGTGGCCGAGGTAATGTTAGATATAGGTATAGCGTCTCCCCGGCGTCGGCACTGGGACGGGGTCGGGAGAGTTAGTAGGTGGGCTTTCGGTTGCTTGAAAGCCGCACTGTTCCTCCCCAAAGCAAAAGTCTTTATTCCCTTTCAAAGACCGTAAAGAACGGAGTGCTCTTGTCGGTGACCGAGAAATAAAGCGGGCAAGAGCCGCCATCCTCCGGTCGATATCATAACCTCTTTTCGGTTTCTCGGTCCGCAGCAGGTCTAGTATTGCTTGGACTTTCTCTCGGATTGGCATCAATTCCCCCGGCACCGACAAGCACGCCGAGGAACTTTCCGGCCGGACACCGAAGTTGCATTTCATTGGGTTAAGCTTCATCTTATATTTCCTTAGTGAACAAAATGTCTCGCTCAAGTCGGCCAAGTGCTCGCTGTCAGACTTGCTTTTTACAATAGCATCGTCGACGTAAGCCTCGATGTTTCGCCCTTTTTTATCTTGAAACACTTTGTCCACTAGGCTAGTGTAAGTTGCGCCATCGTTTTTCAAACCGAACGAAATCATTTTATACATGTATGTGCCGTGTATGGTGATGAATGCGCACTTAGGCATGTCTTCCTCGGCCATGAATACCTGATGGTACCCCGAGAAGGCGTCGAGCGTGCTCAAAGATAGTGTAGCCTGCCGTTGCGTCAATTAAACTATCTATTCGAGGCAAGGGATAGCAATCTTTAGGGCATGCTTTATTAAGATTGGTAAAATCAACACACATCCTCCACGCCCCTGATGACTTCTTTACCATTACAACATTTGCTAGCCACTCAGGGTAAGTACAAGGCATGATAAAGCCTGCCTCTAATAGTTTATCTACCTCGGCTTTGATGGCCTCATCCTTCTCGGCCGAGGAGTTCCCCATCTTCTGCTTGACAGGGCGAGCGGTGGAGAGTACGTTCAGCTTGTGAACGATCACCTCCCGGCTCACGCCTGGCATCTCGGCTGCTGAGTATGCGAAGACATCTTTGTTCTTCCTCAGCAGGTCTAGGAGATCGGCTCTGAATTTTGGCTCCAGGCCGACACCGATAGTTACGGTGCGCCCTGGGTCAATTTCTACTTCCTCGGTTTCGGCTCCTTCGACCATGCCGACGTTGGTGTGCATCGGATCACCCTCCTGCTGTAAGGATGGGCTCTTCCCCTTCTCTGATTTCTTCGCCACTTTGAGGGATTGCATGTTGCACCCTCTGGCAGATACTTGGACATTGACAATTTCGTCTCTCTCGTCCTTTGAGACGAGCTTTTGTGCTTCCCCCCGGTCCGAGACATACATCAATGTCAGGGCCCGGATGGACATCACAGCATCGGCCTCGCTCAAAGTGACCCGGCCTATGAGGACATTGTAGGCGGACGAACCATCAATAACCACGAACTCAGACCAAACATTTTTGGCCGCATCTGCTTGGCCGAACATCACCGAAAATCTGATTGACCCCAGGGGTACCAGGCCGGCCCGGAGAAGTCAGACAAACGGTTTGGTGCGCAGGGGCCGAGATCTTCAATCTTGAGGACCGAGATTGAGAAAGCACTCTCTCGAACATGATGTTCGTGTAGGCGCCTGTGTCAATCAGGCACCTCTTCACCAAGTGGTTGGCTATGTCTAGGTGGACTACGAGCGGGTCGCTGTGCGGGGCGATGACTCCTTCGTAATCCTTCTTTCCGATGGTTATATCGGGGACGGTGGAAGCGGGGATCGCTGTTTTGGGCACAAAGTTGATGGCTTGGTATAGCTCATTCAGGTGCCGTTTGTGCCCATTAGCTGACCCACCGTTCTCGTTTCCTCCGATGACAACCTGGATCACTCCCATCCTCTGGAATACTGATTTTCTGTTCGCCCCGTCGGAGCTTATTTCTGGGCCTCCAGCTACATACTTGTTGAGGGCCCCCTTTCGGATCAGCTCCTCGATGGCGTTCCTCAGATGCCGACAGTTGTCGGTCTTATGGCCGGGTTGGCCGTGGTAGTCGCAGAACTGGCTAAGGTCGCCGTCCCCCCTCGCCTTGGGGGGCCTTTGCCCATTTCTGCCCTTCGTTCTTGCTTAGGGCAAAGACTTCGGCCGGTGATTTAACCAGGGGGGTGAGACCGCTGTACCGCTTCGGGGTGTATGGTCCCGAACTCCCCGCGCCCGCCGAGTTCTGTTTCCTATTAAATCTCTCAGGCCGTGACCTATTCATGTCACGGCGTCCTTCGTCTACGTTGACCCGACGGCTCCTCCTTTCTGGGTGCCCAGCTTCACTGTGGCCTACCCAGGTCTTGTGATAGTCCTCCACCTTTATGGCTCGGTCGGCCATCTTTCTGGCGGAGTCTAGGTTGAGGTCCTCGCACTTGATGAGCTCATTTTTGAACTCGCCTTTCGGCAGGCCTTTCATCAGTGCGAAGGCCTCCAGTTCGGTGTTCAGCTCACGAATCTGCTGAACCTTAGCGTCGAATCTCGTGACGTAGCTCCGGAGGGACTCGTCCTCCCCCTGTCGGATAGTTAGGAGATCAGATGTCTCCACGGCCCTTCGCTTGTTGCAAGCGTATTGGGCTATGAAATTGTCCCTTAGGTCGGCATAACAGTACACCGAGCCATTAGGTAGCCCCTTGTACCAACTCTGAGACATGCCATGGAGGGTCGTTGGGAAGACTCGGCACCACACCTCATCAGGCTGCTCCCATACCGACATGTACGACTCGAAAGCCTCGGCGTGGTCGGTTGGCTCGCTATCCCCTTTGTATGATAGGGGCGGCAGCTTCAGTTTGGTCGGCACCGGGACTTCGAGGACAAAGGCATTGAGGGGCTGTCTGACCACGTGCCGAATGACACGCGGCGATCGGCTCCTCGCAATCCTAGTCCGGCTTCTCTCCCCGTGGCGGGAAGGGCTTCTTGTTGTCCGACTTTGGAGAGTCGGACTTCTTTCTTCATTTCTTCGGGGGTGGCCTCGTTGTTGCCGCGGCGACGCTGTCCTCCCACGAGTGGGGGAAGGACTTTGGTCTGCCACTGGCAACACGGGCTCCGCCGGCGTCCTTGCATGCCCAGCTCCTTGTATTACTCCGGTCAAGTTGTTCGGAGTTACTTTGTGGGCCCTGGTCACCAGTGGAGGCGCTGCCGTCACCGTCGTCGTGACAGGGGTGACCGGCGTACCGCCCATCAGGTCCAGGAATAGCTTCAGTTTAGCTGCATCGACCACATGTCCCATGACAGTGACCTGGCTGGTGGGCAGCGGTGTTTCTGGCTCCCTTGGCATCCCGTACTTCACCGGCTCAATCACACGGCCGGTGGGGGACTGCCCGATCTCCGAATTAGGGAACGTCTCATCCTGGTAGAATTCGGTTTCTACACTCACAAGTTCTGGCTGTTTTGACATCTTCTTAGCTCTTTGAATGGTTTTTTTTTTGTTGTAAGGTAGGTGACTAGCTTTTAGTATCTATTTCCCACAGACGGCGCCAATTGTTCCGGGTGTAATTTCGGAGCAGTGTTTTGTGACCACGTAAGCTTGTTGAATGACGTCTTTAACTTGTCTCTTCCTTTCGCTCTTTCCTGTTTAAGATGAACAAACTGAGGGCTCGGCTTGGTACCGAGCGTACTCACTCCGACGCTCAAGTCAGTAAACTTAAAGAGGTTAAGTTGTGTGTTACTTGGCAAAGTATATTGTAGAGAGATAAGGGAGTTTATACCAGATTAATAGTGAGTTTTAGGATGAATTGTGGATCGTTTTCTCAATAAGGATTGAGGAGTATTTATAGACTTTCACCTTTTGTCACGTAGTGGCCAAGTGGCATAGCAGGTGGAAAGATCGTTCTACCCTCGGCCGATGGACCCATGGCAGCCGGCCTGGCCTGGTTGACTCCATGCCGAGGGGACTGGATGTGAGTACGCGGATATGTCTCCCAGCTGGCTAGTTGCCTAGCCGAGACCCAAGTGACAGGCCGACAGGCTGCGTCGGTTAGGCTGTCTAATACGTTGACTTGCTGTGGATATCTTTGACCTTGCTCAATATGTTGACTCGGTCAGCGGGTGCAGAATATGCCCCATCAAAAGTGATGAAAGTTGAGAAGAAGAAAACTAGATATGAAAACTAATAATAGAAAAAAAACCAAATAACAATAACAAAAAAAAAATCCATAATAACAAAAACCAAAAAAACCCATAATAACAAAAACCGTTAATCTATCAAAAAACCCGTAAATCTAACAAAACAACCAAATATAAACAAAAAGCCAAATAACAATAACAAAAAAAAACCCCTAGAAGTAAATCATGATTCATCAAAAAAAACTAACAATGAAATACAATACAATAACAATAATTGAAATAAAAAACGTTAGATCTAAATATTTAAATATTTAAATTTGAAAAATTTATATATCGTGTGTATAACTTTAATGCACGCAGTGTATAACTTTAATAGACAAGATGTATAACTTTAGTCCAAAATTTGTGTAACTTTCACCTCAAAAAAAAAAATTTGTGTAACTTCAATTTATACAATGTATAACTTTAGAGGTTAATAGTATGAATGACCCATGACAATAACAAATTATATACATAAATAAAAAAAAGTAAATCTGAAAAAAAAATCAAATAACAATAACAACCAAATAACAAAAACCGAAAAACAATAGCAAAACCAAATAATAATAACAACCAACTAACCAAAAAAAAAAAAAAACAAAACAAAGATCTGGGAGGCTGAAAACAAAACACACGAAAAGGGAGGCATGAGGGGACATTCATTGAAACAAATCTGAAAATTTGAAAATTTGTTTTTAAAAAAAAAGGAAAAAGGAGAAAGGAAGAAGAAGATGGGACATTCATTGATACCGACACATCTCACCCTTTCCTCTTCTTCCCCGCCTGCCACACTGACCCGACTCCCGAGCATCACGACCACCAACCCGACAACCGTACCCCACACCACCACTAATAGGTCTGAAAAAATTATGAAACAAAGAAAAAAAAGTAGATCTGCATGAGGGTGGTGGACGAGTGCGGCGGTGTTGGTGCGTCTTCAGTGCGGTGGTCAGGTGCGTCAACGGTCGTGGTGTGGTGGACGAGTGCGGCGGTGTTGGTGAGTGAGGAAGAGGCGGTGGCGGCAGGAGCGGGTGTTTTGTGTTTGGTGTCGGGATGGCATATGGTGGCTGGTTGTGTATGGCACGACTGGGTGGTGTTGGAGGAGCCGTGAAAGAAGGAGGAAAAGGGTGTTTATGGGTGCCGGGTTTGGGGTGAGTGAGGGATGTGGTGGAGTGGTTTTTTTTGGTTTGTTTTAGTTTGTTTTTTTTTTTTTTTTTTTTTTTTTGTATCAACTTGTTTTTTTTGTTTTTGTTTAGAGAAGGTGGGAAGAAAATGAGAGAGAAAGAGTGAATGTGAGAAATGAGAGAGGATGAGTGAATGAGGAAATGAGTTGGGAGATTAGAATGGTGGAAGAGTTATACAAAATTAGGAGGAGTTATACAGAATTAGGAAGGGAGATTAGGGAGGTTCATTTGTGACCCTTGAATGAGATGTAATCTCATCCCTCCATCCCTTCCATCCTAAGGTCCTTATAAGGACTTAGGGACTCATAAGATGTAAGGGCCTTATGAGAACCCTTCTCTCTCTCTCTCTCTCTCTCTCTCTATATATATATATATATATATATATATATATATATATATATATATATATATATAGATTCAGGATCATATGAGAACCACTAGGATGATGAGAACCATGAGAACCACTAATAATACTACTAATATTAACATTACTAATTAATATTACTAATAATATTACAACTTTACGCGCTCAACTCCCCAAACCCTTCAATTTCATTCATTTCCCAATTTTCCCTTTCTCACTCATCTTCTTCTCTCTCTACGACCCTCATCATCCCCGTTTCCGATCGTCGCCATTTCCGTTCGTCTTCTCCGATCGTCGTCGCTGCTCATCTCTATCCTAACTTCATCGTTTCCGATCATCTGCTTCTCATATTACGGTTCAATCCATTCATCAGGAGCATTTTCGCGAGATTTATCAATTTCATTCCTACAAATTCAGGTACTATGCTTCGGATAATGGCGATTGTACTGTAATTTTATCATGCATGTATTTTTTCCTTCGACATTCATCAATTCCCCCAACATTCATCAATTCATATTAAACTATTAACCCTAATTTGCAGTAATTTCCCTAATTAAGGTCTTTTAGTTGTTATTCTATAATGAATTCTTAGATTCGGGACAGAAATTCAGAGTTTTAATGTATTGAACACATTTACATAGAAAATCAGAGTTTATACGTTGCTTATAGTTTAGCGATTTCTGCATTTTTGTTCTGAGTGCATGTTCAAGTAATTTTTAATAATTGAATTTACGGATTTGTGAGTTTTTATTCTGATTGCATGTTCAAGTACTTTTAAATAATTGAATTTGCGTATTTTGTGAGGGTCTTTTGGCTTTAAATGATCTATATTGTTTGGATCTGAAAGAATAGTCGAGTTGCTTGTTGTTTTCAGTATTTTTTAGCCAAGTAAGCTGAGGTTTTAGGATACCCGTCCTCTGTCCGTGCATGAAATAAGGTCCAGCGTGCATAAAATAGGGTTCAATGTGCATCAAATAAGGCCCTGTCCGCATCAAACACGGCGTCACTTTAAAATTAGCAGTACGTTCATTGTCGATAAGGTGCCAATGCTTAATTAGTAGAGGGCCCTTGACTCGGATAATCTGCATATTTTCCAAAATCTAAATGCTCTCGGTTGTGCATTGGCCGAAATTTCTATTTTCACCTGTGTTAACATTAGTCAATACATTCACAGATATGAGGCGAAAGACTGTTGTAAGGAAGAAAAACACACCAGTCAAAATTACACAAATAAAAGGAGGTAGATCAGTGAAAGATTATTTCCCACCAAACCCAACAAATTCAACTCTAAATGATGCTGTTGACCAAAGTATGTTGTAAGAAAATATGCATAGTTTTGTCTGTTTTTATGTTTCATCCCTTCCTTACCCCAAAATAATGATAAACTATATTTTAATGCTCTCTCTAAACTTGGATGCAATACCTGTATTGCTTGCTTAATGTGATATTTCCTGAATTTATCTTAGTGTTTTTCTGCATGCTTTATGTGATTTTCAAATGACGGACTGCTTGTACTCTTTTCCTTACTAGTTCCTATTTCTAGTTTTTTCATTCGAGAGTTCAATTTGTGATGCTTGTAGGTCATTCTCTTACTAGCCAACTACTTATACATAGCCAAGTATGGCCAATTGGTGCAAGGAGTGGGTAGTCAATATTTATGAAGAAGATAAAGCACTTTTTGTCAAAAATTACGTAAGAGAAAAAAAAGAGGCTATGGGTTTGTCATTTGCTCCCTTAGACAAAGTTCAGCTTACCGACAACTGTTATCAAGCCTAACTTGATGATGTTTTCAATAATCAAGATCTAGTGACTAACATATTTAACCAACTAGATTTTAACGAAGATAAGGCAAATATGGCGTTGGTCTGTAGGAATTGGTCTCAGCTTTTCCTCATACACCCAACTGCACCTCGCATTGAACATGCATATGGCATTTCTCTACGAACCAATGATATCAATGGTGTAAGAATTGTTCGTAGGGGTCCTAAAATAATTTATAAAAGATGCAAATGCTTTATGACTGAAGATTTGGCAGCTAAATTGCTCCTGCATCATCAACAAGAGAAAAATATTTTCCAAAGAGAACATCTTAACGCTCTTGATGATGCTGAACGTGCACATGTGAATGAGTTGATTTATGCTTTAGCCACGCCATCTCCTACACGTGACACAGCAGTTGCCATTTCAACAGACTTAGCAACTCGGGCCAGTTTGCCTTTTTTCGGTTTTCTCCTCTATTTAGGCCTTTAACGGTTCAGGTCTTAAAGTTGCCCTATTTTCAGTCTTTTGTGGTACTCTTGTATAATTCCATGTATTAAGCCACCTTTGTATAATTATGTAGTCGGGTTTTCCCATTTTCAATGTTGTTAAGCTTTGTCATGTATGGATGATATGTTTTATTAATGAAGTTTCTTTTCCTTATTTTGTTAATCATCGAGCTTTTCATTGTTTCATAATTACATGAAGTTTTTGGATCTATGGAACAGCCTTATAGATGCATCAAAAAACAATCTCAGTGCATTAAAATACCCTTGTGTATGCCTTAAATAAGCTGCCTTCTTAACCTACTTACTTTGTCAGATAATCCTCCCAACCCAAGTACTACAGCTGCAAAGCCAGAACAAATTCCTCCTCCACGTCAACAGAGTCCACGTATCCAACCAAAAGTTACTGAGCAAGTACCACCAGATATGCTTTCTGGTAACAACAATGGTGAGGGTTTGCCTTTTCTTGTCCCTTTTAAAGATTTCTAGTATATGTCGTTTGTTCGAATATTAATGGTGATGGTTTAAGGTGCAATACCCTTATGAATGCATCAAGTAGCCTTATAGATGCATAAAAAAACAATCCATATGCTTTAAACAACCATGCCTTGCGGTTTTCATCTTGTTCGAATGACAATAGCAAGGGAAAGGGTTTAGGGTTGGATTAGGCGGACCCGCGGTAGCGGTCCGCCTAATCCAACCCTAAACCCTTTCCCGTCCCGTTTTAGGACACCCGGGCCCCTTTTAAAAATCTCGTCCCCAACAAAGGGTTCACTCGTCTCCTTTTAGGGTGTCTTTGGGTTTTCGTGTTCGAATGACAATAGCAAGGGAAAGGGTTTAGGGTTTGATTAGTCCGCCTAATCCAACCCTAAACCCTTTCCCGTCCCGTTTTAGGACACCCGAGCCCCTTTTAAAAATCCCGTCCCCAAAAAAGGGTTCACTCGTCCCCTTCTAGGGTGTCTTTAGGTTTTCGTGTTCGAATGACAATAGCAAGGGAAAGGGTTTAGGGTTGGATTAGGCGGACCCGCGGTAGCGGTCCGGCTAATCCAACCCTAATCCCTTTCCCGTCCCGTTTTAGGACACCCGGGCCCCTTTCTAAAATCCCGTCCCCAAAAAAGGGTTCACTCGTCCCCTTCTAGGGTGTCTTTAGGTTTTCGTGTTCGAATGACAATAGCAAGGGAAAGGGTTTAGGGTTGGATTAGGCGGACCCGCGGTAGCGGTCCGCCTAATCCAACCCTAAACCCTTTCCCGTCCCGTTTTAGGACACCCGGGCCCCTTTTAAAAATCCCGTCCCCAAAAAAGGGTTCACTCGTCCCCTTCTAAGGTGTCTTTAGGTTTTCATGTTCGAATGATAATAGCAAGGGAAAGGGTTTAGGGTTGGATTAGGCGGACCCGCGGTAGCGGTCCGCCTAATCCAACCCTAAACCCTTTCCCGTCCCGTTTTTGGACACCCGGGCCCCTTTCTAAAATCCCGTCCCCAAAAAAGGGTTCACTCGTCCCCTTCTAGGGTGTCTTTAGGTTTTCGTGTTCGAATGACAATAGCAAGGGAAAGGGTTTAGGGTTGGATTAGGCGGACCGCGGACCCGCGGTAGCGGTCCGCCTAATCCAACCCTAAACCCTTTCCCGTCCCGTTTTAGGACACCCGGGCCCCTTTTAAAAATCCCGTCCCCAAAAAAGGGTTCACTCGTCCCTTTCTAGGGTGTCTTTAGGTTTTCGTGTTCGAATGACAATAGCAAGGGAAAGGGTTTAGGGTTGGATTAGGCGGACCGCTAGGTAGCGGTCCGCCTAATCCAACCTTAAACCCTTTCCCGTCCCGTTTTAGGACACCTGGGCCCCTTTCTAAAATCCCGTCCCCAAAAAAGGGTTCACTCGTCCCCTTCTAGGGTGTCTTTAGGTTTTCGTGTTCGAATGACATAGCGAGGGAAAGGGTTTAGGGTTGGATTAGGCGGACCCGTGGTAGCGGTCCGCCTAATCCAACCCTAAACCCTTTCCCGTCCCGTTTTAGGACACCCGGGCCCCTTTTAAAAATCCCGTCCCCAAAAAAGGGTTCACTCGTCCCCTTCTAGGGTGTCTTTAGGTTTTCGTGTTCGAATGACAATAGCAGGGGAAAGGGTTTAGGGTTGGATTAGGCCGACCCATGGTAGCGGTCCGCCTAATCCAACCCTAAACCCTTTCCCGTCCCGTTTTAGGACACCCGGGCCCCTTTTAAAAATCCCGTCCCCAAAAAAGGGTTCACTCGTCCCCTTCTAGGGTGTCTTTAGGTTTTCGGGTTCGAATGACAATAGCAAGGGAAAGGGTTTAGGGTTGGATTAGGCGGACCGCGGTAGTGGTCCGCCTAATCCAACCCTAAACCCTTTCCCGTCCCGCTTTAGGACACCCGGGCCCCTTTTTAAAATCCCGTCCCCAAAAAAGGGTTCACTCGTCCCCTTCTAGGGTGTCTTTAGGTTTTCGTGTTCGAATGACAATAGCAAGGAAAGGGTTTAGGGTTGGATTAGGCGGACCCGCGGTAGCGGTCCGCCTAATCCAACCCTAAACCCTTTCCCGTTCCGCTTTAGGACACCGGGCCCCTTTCTAAAACCCCGTCCCCAAAAAAGGGTTCACTCGTCCCCTTCTAGGGTGTCTTTAGGTTTTCGTGTTCGAATGACAATAGCAAGGGAAAGGGTTTAGGGTTGGATTAGGCGGACCCGTGGTAGCGGTCCGCCTAATCCAACCCTAAACCCTTTCCCGTCCCGTTTTAGGACACCCGGGCCCCTTTTAAAAACCCCGTGCCCAAAAAAGGGTTCACTCGTCCCCTTCTAGGGTGTCTTTAGGTTTTCGTGTTCGAATGACAATAGCAAGGGAAAGGGTTTAGGGTAGGATTAGGCGGACCCGCGGTAGCGGTCCGCCTAATCCAACCCTAAACCCTTTCCCGTCCCGTTTTAGGACACCCGGTCCCCTTTTAAAAATCCCGTCCCCAGAAAAGGGTTCACTCGTCCCCTTCTAGGGTGTCTTTAGGTTTTCGTGTTCGAATGACAATAGCAAGGGAAAGGGTTTAGGGTTGGATTAGGTGGACCCGCGGTAGCGGTCCGCCTAATCCAACCCTAAACCCTTTCCCGTCCCGTTTTAGGACACCCGGGCCCCTTTTAAAAATCCCGTCCCCAAAAAAGGGTTCACTCGTCCCCTTCTAAGGTGTCTTTAGGTTTTCATGTTCGAATGATAATAGCAAGGGAAAGGGTTTAGGGTTGGATTAGGCGGACCCGCGGTAGCGGTCCGCCTAATCCAACCCTAAACCCTTTCCCGTCCCGTTTTTGGACACCTGGGCCCCTTTCTAAAATCCCGTCCCCAAAAAAGGGTTCACTCGTCCCCTTCTAGGGTGTCTTTAGGTTTTCGTGTTCGAATGACAATAGCAAGGGAAAGGGTTTAGGGTTGGATTAGGCGGACCGCGGACCCGCGGTAGCGGTCCGCCTAATCCAACCCTAAACCCTTTCCCGTCCCGTTTTAGGACACCGGGGCCCCTTTTTAAAATCCCGTCCCCAAAAAAGGGTTCACTCGTCCCTTTCTAGGGTGTCTTTAGGTTTTCGTGTTCGAATGACAATAGCAAGGAAAGGGTTTAGGGTTGGATTAGGCGGACCCCCGCTAGCGGTCCGCCTAATCCAACCCTAAACCCTTTCCCGTCCCGTTTTAGGACACCGGGGCCCCTTTTTAAAATCCCGTCCCCAAAAAAGGGTTCACTCGTCCCCTTCTAGGGTGTCTTTAGGTTTTCGTGTTCGAATGACAATAGCAAGGAAAGGGTTTAGGGTTGGATTAGGCGGACCCGCGGTAGCGGTCCGCCTAATCCAACCCTAAACCCTTTCCCGTCCCGCTTTAGGACACCCGGGCCCCTTTTTAAAATCCCGTCCCCAAAAAAGGGTTCACTCGTCCCCTTCTAGGGTGTCTTTAGGTTTTCGTGTTCGAATGACAATAGCAGGGGAAAGGGTTTAGGGTTGGATTAGGCCGACCCATGGTAGCGGTCCGCCTAATCCAACCCTAAACCCTTTCCCGTCCCGTTTTAGGACACCCGGGCCCCTTTTAAAAATCCCGTCCCCAAAAAAGGGTTCACTCGTCCCCTTCTAGGGTGTCTTTAGGTTTTCGGGTTCGAATGACAATAGCAAGGGAAAGGGTTTAGGGTTGGATTAGGCGGACCCGCGGTAGCGGTCCGCCTAATCCAACCCTAAACCCTTTCCCCGTCCCGCTTTAGGACACCGGGCCCCTTTTAAAAATCCCGTCCCCAAAAAAGGGTTCACTCGTCCCCTTCTAGGGTGTCTTTAGGTTTTCGTGTTCGAATGACAATAGCAAGGAAAAGGGTTTAGGGTTGGATTAGGCGGACCAGCGGTAGCGGTCCGCCTAATCCAACCCTAAACCCTTTCCCGTTCCGCTTTAGGACACCGGGCCCCTTTCTAAAACCCCGTCCCCAAAAAAGGGTTCACTCGTCCCCTTCTAGGGTGTCTTTAGGTTTTCGTGTTCGAATGACAATAGCAAGGGAAAGGGTTTAGGGTTGGATTAGGCGGACCCGTGGTAGCGGTCCGCCTAATCCAACCCTAAACCCTTTCCCGTCCCGTTTTAGGACACCCGGGCCCCTTTTAAAAACCCCGTGCCCAAAAAAGGGTTCACTCGTCCCCTTCTAGGGTGTCTTTAGGTTTTCGTGTTCGAATGACAATAGCAAGGGAAAGGGTTTAGGGTAGGATTAGGCGGACCCGCGGTAGCGGTCCGCCTAATCCAACCCTAAACCCTTTCCCGTCCCGTTTTAGGACACCCGGTCCCCTTTTAAAAATCCCGTCCTCAGAAAAGGGTTCACTCGTCCCCTTCTAGGGTGTCTTTAGGTTTTCGTGTTCGAATGACAATAGCAAGGGAAAGGGTTTAGGGTTGGATTAGGCGGACCCGCGGTAGCGGTCCGCCTAATCCAACCCTAAACCCTTTCCCGTCCCGTTTTAGGACACCTGGGCCCCTTTCTAAAATCCCGTCCCCAAAAAAGGGTTCACTCGTCCCCTTCTAGGGTGTCTTTAGGTTTTCGTGTTCGAATGACAATAGCAGGGGAAAGGGTTTAGGGTTGGATTAGGCGGACCCGTGGTAGCGGTCCGCCTAATCCAACCCTAAACCCTTTCCCGTCCCGTTTTAGGACACCCGTGCCCCTTTTAAAAATCCCGTCCCCAAAAAAGGGTTCACTCGTCCCCTTCTAGGGTGTCTTTAGGTTTTCGTGTTCGAATGACAATAGCAAGGGAAAGGGTTTAGGGTTGGATTAGGCGGACCCGCGGTAGCGGTCCGCCTAATCCAACCCTAAACCCTTTCCCGTCCCGTTTTAGGACACCCGGGCCCCTTTCTAAAATCCCGTCCCCAAAAAAGGGTTCACTCGTCCGCTTCTAGGGTGTCTTTAGGTTTTCGTGTTCAAATGACAATAGAAAGGGAAAGGGTTTAGGGTTGGATTAGGCAGACCCGCGGTAGCGGTCCGCCTACTCCAACCCTAAACCCTTTCCCGTCCCGTTTTAGGACACTCGGGCCCCTTTTTAAATTCTTGTTTTCCTGAAATAAGCTTGTATATGCATCAAATAACTGTTTAAGTGCATTAAACAACTTTGTACATGCATGAAATAAGCTTTCTTCCTGAAGCTAATCACTGTTTGGTTTGGCGTACAATAGTCTAATGAATTCATGGACCAACCTTGTATATGCATCAAATAACTGTTTAAGTGCATTAAACAACTTTTGTACATGCAGGTGGCTGGTAGAAGTGTGCTCCCTAAGAGGTGTGTTGAGGTAGCGAATGTTTACCGGTCACCTTACTTTATTAGAAACGTGGACATGGTTCGTGACTTAAGTCGATCGGAAAAACTGGTAGGAGACTATGCATTTTCAGAGGACTTAGATGAAGAGTATGTATCACTCTCCTATATTTTAATCTTATTCGGCATATATGTATTACATTTTTTGTGTATAACACTAAGTTTCATGTTATCATAACTGTATAGGGAGGTTTTATTTAGCTGTGCGGGCAAGACTCTCACACGAAGTCATATGAAGAGTTTGCTTCTTGATCGTCGAGTTCATACAGATGTCATTTATGTGTGGTGTGATTATTTGAATGAGGGCAACAAATTCAGAAATCGTAAATGCCCTTGCCGTCTATTTATCATAGAGACAACTGACGTAAGTGTTCCATGGCTGTTCTCAAACTTGGGCTGCATTAGACTTTCGAATGCATGAAATAAGATTGTAGATGCACGAAATACCAATCTAGGTGCATTAAACAACTCTGAACATGCATCAAATAAGTTCCCAATTATTACAAGTTTTTATTCTCTAATACGGGTCACCTAATTTAATGAACAGATTGACTCATTGGATGTCAAATTTGCAGACGTGGAGTTGGTAAGTCCTTCAAGATTTTCACATTTCCATGGCTGTTCTCAACTAAGTGTCTTTCTTTTCATTATTGTCTTTGTTTTCAATGTCGCATGGTTTTCATTCCTATTGTTACACCCTTGCCATTTGTCTTCTGTTACCATGTTAGTAAGAAGCTGTTAGAAGTGATGCACTTGATGCCTCCGTCAACTGACTATTCTCGCCATGTTAGACCTATGGTATATCTTCAGATCTTTTTGCAATAAAGTGCCTGATTTTCGTCTAATTTTTGTGACAGATTATTTACTTGTCATTGTTTTACCTTTATCAGAAGAACTTGTTGGGTACGCTTTCAAGTAAGATTCCAAACTTGGTGTCTTCATGGCTTTTGATTCCTAAGTTGTATATTCCGCACATTGCCGTTGATGTCAAGCATGATACTGGAATCTACCTCATGCGTCATATGGAGATGTACAACGGGGCTAAGGGACGCTTAGGTTCAAAGGTGGGTCGTAAAGGGAGTAAGTCTGTATTATTTAATTCAACTTTCCCTTGTATGTGCATTAAATATGAAGTCACTGATGTTGATTTCTTTTGTTGTTATTGTTCAGAGAGTTAATGTTAAACGTTATGTTGTGAGGGTTTGCAATGAAATTCTAACTTGGCGATACAACTCTTATAAACTTCAAGTGACAGCTGCAGCAAAGGCTTACAAGAATGGCGGTCAGATTCGGTAATGCGAAATCTTAAGTAGCTTTGTTTTCCGTTTTTCCGTTTTTCCATGTTAATAAAGGAGCTTTTATTTTGCCCTTTTCTCAGTAATGAAGCGCCACATGATGATTTATCATATACAGATGCACACTTGATCAATTATATTCGGAATAATAAGAAGAACAAGGAGTAAGTTCTAATCGACCATATGACTTTTTAAAAACTTGAGTTTTTGTCCACTCTCTTTGTTCGTGTTTTCTAATCTAATTGCAACATGTGCATCATTAGTGAGGTCGTTGTAGAAACCGATTGGTTGCAAGTTACCCAAGACGCGCTGCAGACTTGCTTTGCCAGGAAATTGGGTAATGGATATGGTTATGATGATCTTTGTTGGTATTCGTACTACAATCGAAAACCCAAGTGTTGTGTATTTTCCGACAATCATAAAGGTATTCATATTCCTTATTGTGTCAAATGCTTGTTTTTGGGTTTTGAAATGACAAAGAATTTTGACAAATGTTCTCAAATTTTCAGGGAGTTGTCAGTAAAAAGGGGTTTCGAAGTCAATACGTCCTACTTGACTACTTGCCCCTTAATCTAAACACAACCCAACTGGTAAATAAATATTCTCTTACTTTTTTTTTTCCATGCAATTTTTTCCCAATGCATTTTTTTTCCATTTGAAGTCGATCAATCCTACTTGACTAGTTTGTAATATTTCAAGCTTTCTTTTCTTATTGTGTGGAGAGATCACATTGGTTTGCATGCGTTGTTGACTTTGGGAAAAGGATGAACTTCATACTCGACTCCAACCTGCCCAGGCGCCGTGAAGTTAGGCAAAAGTTTTTAGTTGAACAGGTATGATTTATTAGTTTTTGCACAAAAACATGTTACCCCTCACTTATTATATCCGGAAGGCTGCTCAACAGTTTTTGACTGCCCAAAATGCATTGTCGAATGAAAATATTGTTGGTGATCTTTATGTGCATGAAATACCCTTGTATGTGCATGACATACCCTTGCATGTGCATTAAATAGCCTTATAGCACTACAAGAATAACTAAAACAGGCGACCGAAATTTGGCGACTGATACTGGTAGTCGCCAAATTGGCGACTGATTTACAATTTGGCGACTGAAATCAGTCGCCAATTTGGCGACTGTCTTTTTTAAAAAGGGAATCTAATTTGGCGACTGATATATCAGATTTGGCGACGGATTTTAATGTAGTCGCCAATTTGGCGACTGAAAATCAGTCGCCAAATAAAAATTCAGTCGCCAAATTTTTTTATACAAACCAGACCCCCCTCTCTCCTACTTTACTCTTTCGAAACCAAAAAAAAAAAAAAAAAAAAGGCGATTGCGATTGCGGCGACGACTTAAACGGCGACGAGACTACACTACCACCACCACTTCCACCGCCATTTCTACCGCCATTTCCACCGCCACTTCCACCCTCTTTAATTAGGTTAGTTTTTTTTTGTTTAATTTCAGTTTAATTAGTTTAATTTGTTAGATTAATTTGTAGTTAGTTTGATTAATTTGTGGTTAGTTTGTTAGATTTATTTGTAGTTAGTATGTTAGATTAATTTTTAGTTAGATTTAGTTTAATTTGTGTTTGAATTAAAAGGGGATGATTAAGAGGTTTGTCTTTAGGTTTATGGTTATGGGGGGAGGGGGTTTCGGCCGTGGGTGGGGTTGGTCGGGGGTGGGTCATGGTGGGCCGTGGGTGGGTGGGTCGTGGGGTGGCCGTGGGTGGGTCGTGGGTGGTGTATGGTGTTGGGTAGCTAAGTGAAACCGTCTCATTATCATAAGTATTAAGCTAAGTGGAACCGCCTTAATTAATAATATTATTATTATTATTACTAAGTTAAGTGAAATCGTCGTATTATTATTAATATTAAGCTAAGTGAAACCGTCTTTTGGATTAATGGAATTAGCTAAGTGGAACCGTCTTTTGGATTAAGAGAAATTAGCTATTAGCTAAGTGGAACCTTCTTTAGGACTTGATTTTGATAAATTTAGTTTGATAATTCATGTTATTGATGAATTGAGGTTGAATAACCTTGTTTTTTTTTTGTTTTTTCTTCTCTTTTCAGGGTTGTCACCGCGCTGCTAGGCACCACCGTACGCGGTAGCTGTTGCTTCTTGTTTTCTTTTCATTTTTGCTTTTACTTGATTAGGTAACCTCCTCTTACCAGTTACCTTTTAAATTTACTAATTTTAGTTCAAATTATGTTACGGACTTTAGGATAGAAGCCTTTACTATGTGGTTGAATTGGGCTATTGATTGACTTAATTAATTTAGTACTTGATTGTGTTGTTTTTTGATTTGATGTTGACTTAGTACCCGTTCAAGAATTACTCATTAGGAGTAATTCTTGAATAGTCCCCATTTTGGGACTGTCTTTGTACGTTTCAAGTCATTTAGGTAGTAAACACGTACTTGTGATTTATTAGTGAGGAATGAGTTTGGTGGCGATCCCTTTAATGTTCTCCGAATACATGTATATGTGTATTTGGAGAACTGAAGGGAATTGCTGCCGAATTTTTTCCTCATTAATAAATTACAAGTGTGTTTGCTAGTGACTTGAAACGTACATTGACGGGTTTAGGTTGGAGTGATAAGGACCCCATTCGAACTTGGACTAAGCCAAAAGACAAGCAATTATATGTAAGTTTCCGTAACACTTAATTTTTGTTAATTTACTCTCTTTTAAAATGTCGTATATAAGGTGGTTACCATATTAACTTACAACCATTTGTTTAATATTGTAGGAAGCATTTGAACAAGAAAAAGCCGCCAATCCAGAAACTCCGGATAATGACATATGGTTTAAGTTGGTGGATGGCTTCAAGAAAGGGAACGTGTATGGTACCGGAAGTTCAACACCGGCTTTCTATGAGAAAACGCGTAGGAGATCGACTTCAACAATTCCCAGCAACACGTATCAACCGGGAATTATTAGTCAACTTCAAGGTCAAATAAGAGAGCGTGATGAACGTGATGCCAAACGTGATGAAGAACTTGCCAAACGTGATGAAGAATTCCGGCAAATGAAGGAAAGAATGGAAATGTTTGAGAATTGGTGGCAAGGTTGTAACCCCGGACCTAGATCCAACTACGATCCAAATGATCCGCATGGTCCACATGGGGGGAGTGGAGCCGGTGTTGGCTTCCAAGTAAGATGATTTTAGCATGTAAGCTTGTAAAACTTGAACACTTTAGACTTGAACATTTAGAATAGCTTAGCTTGTAAAACTTTCATTTTCAATATATGAAATGAAGTTTGAGAAATTGGGAGGTGTTGGGTTGAAATGTATGGTGTTGTGTGTGTTGAAATTTGGGATGTATGGTGTTGTGGAACATCGGTTTGTATGCAGGTTGTAAATATTTGGCTAGCAATGAAAACGAAAAAAACCACCAAAACTTACAGTAGCTTTGGCGACTGATTTGTGATTTGGCGATCGCAGTCATCGCCAATTTGGCGATCGATTCAAGGTAGTCGCCAATTTGGCGACGATTTGTAGTCGCCAAATCCCAAATCGATCGCCTAAATTGCCTCCTAAATCAAATCGCTACGTCACCCAAAAAAGGCGATTGTTTTGGCATTTGGCGATCGCTATTGGGCCGCCAATTTGGCGACTACCTTGAATCGATCGCCAAATTGGCGACTACCCCATCCGTCGCCATTTTAATCATTTGGCGATCGATTTTTCATCGCCAAATTTGGCGACCGACTTTAGTCGCCAAAGCTAGAAAAGGCGACTAAGGTCATGATCGACCTTTGGCGATCGATTTGATCGCCAAATTGATTTTGGCGACTGATTTCAGTCGCCAAAATCAGTCGCCTGTTTTAATTCTTTTTGTAGTGTAGCACAATCACAATCACTCACTGTCTTGTTTTTGTATAGCTCCTGCCTGCTTTGGAGATCATCGCAAGAGACTCTCCAAGATACACAAGGTTGTTGGAGATTAAGACTTTTCAGTGGGAGGTTGTGCAAGTGCCTCAACAAAAGAATGGGTATTCTTGTGGAGTTTATTTGTTAAAGTGGCTAGAAAATTTGTGTGATCAAGCATCATGGAGTGATGAGCGTTCTTACGAGGTATAAATTTTTCAACAAACTTTTGTAAACATTATTCAGTATATTTTATTTCAAGCATTTCAATATTTGTTGTCAAATAAAATTTTTACCCAGGATTTGGATGAATATGGTACGAGTATGATTGCACGTCTCATCAAATGGAAGCGAAACAAGAGAAAGGTAAATATAAAGAACCTTGAATGTCTAATTTAAATTTTGCCTAATTTTAATCTTCTTTTCATTAGATTCTGTCTCGGAGTGACTTTTACGTAACAGTATTTTCCCCCCGTTTTTTTGTAGGATTATCACTAGGTGATATTTTCTAAACACTTGAGTCGAGGGATGTGCAAAGGGAGTGGCAGATGACCTAATCCAAAATTCGAAACACTGCCATTTTTTGATCTGATTCCTTGAGTCGAGGGATGTACAAAGGGAGTAGACTCTGGAATATTAGATTCTTGTGGAGTTTATTCTGGAATATATAGTACACTAAGTCTTGAGAGTACATATTAGATTTTGGAATATGTAAGGCGTGTAAGACATGAAGTCATGTTTCTGGACTAATTCTAAAAACATGTCACGGGGCAACTAAAACGAGAAACAATTTTCAAAATTGGATAACGAACATGTCACGAGGCAACGAAAACGAGAGACAATTTTCAAAATTGGATAACAAACATGTCACGAGGCAACGAAAACGAGAGACAATTTTCAAAATTGGATAACAAACATGTCACGAGGCAACGAAAACGAGAGACAATTTTCAAAATTGGACAACGAAAAGGTCAGAATGAAATCGAAAACATCGTAAATGCATTAAAAACTGTTCCACATGCATGAAATAACAGTGTGCATACATGAAATATGTAACTCATGTGTCCAAGGTCAAATCTTAAAGTAATCTCAAGTGAACTTTTAAAATGTTGCATTTTAATTTAGATTTTGGAATTTTATTATTAACTTTGACGGTTGGGGATGTGGTAGCAAAGAAGGATGTAGTGGTAGATCAAATTAATCGCCGTAAGGTTTCTTGATACTAGCATAATGTGTGCATGAAATAACGTTCTTTGTGCATGAAATACATGTGTATGTGCATGAAATACCGTTGTATGTGCACGAAATAATGGTGACAGGAACACTCAGGCTTTTCATTCTATAAGTGTTACATTCATTCGTTTTAAGAAAAAAAGTCCAACATCTATCAAATAAAATAAAAATTCCCGAATTATTCAATAAGGCAAATGTCCAATATCTATCAAATAAAATAAAATTCCCGAATTTTTCAATAAGGTAAAATAAAAAATTACTCTACTCATTGTCGGTTGTCCTTCGGTCACAATTCCTACTGTCGTGGTTCGCCATCTCCCCACAGGCCCTGCATTTTCTTAGCGCTTTCTTGTTCACTTCCCCAACTCGTTCTCTTTGTGAGATCAGCCTTTTTCCCGACCCTTTGTTTTTGACCGCCTTGGAGGCAAAACCTTAATCTCACTAGGGATGCTTGTTCCTAAAAGCATCCCAATTTCAGCATTCTTGTCCTTTACCTTTGCAAAACCAGTATTTCCACTTTCATCAGGGGTAATTTTTACCCTTTCCTTGAACTCACGCAAAATCCCAAGCAACTCATCACAATGCCCAGGACTCTGTTCAACAAGTGCCACACAAGTAAACAACTCTGACCATAACTCGCCAACTTTGTTTTTCTGTACATCCATTGATGTACAATCGCAACAATGGCCATTAGGGCCGACGATTGGCTGGCAGGTTGCTAGTTTGCTCCACCGACTAAGCAGGTAGTCACTTGGAACTTTCTTAATTCCCCGATCTTTAAAGACACACAGAGCATGTCGACAGAGCATTCCATGTCTTTCAAACTTCTTGCAAGTGCATACAACTGAAACATCATCCTTCTTAAAACCAACCTTATACGTTTTATTTCGAACTTGATCTATGATATCTGTGTATAGAATTGGATAGGTTTTATCTTTTTCTTTATCCCCAACATCACATGAATAGCAAGCTGCTTCGACTTCCTTTTGAAACTCGCCGAAAATTGTTGGAGTGTAGATTTCTGATGCATGCTTTTCTAGGGCTAATGGAGTCGACAACTGGGGGAAAGAGTTTTTTGATTGTGCAACAAGTTTCGAATGAGTCCATCTTTGAGCATCCATTGGACTCTCAAATCTCATCCAAAACTCGACTAGGGTTAAATTAGGATTAGTGAAGTTGCTGAAAAAGTGGTTTTCTGACTCTGACCTGGAGGTCGTTCTCATCAAGCCTCCTAAAAACAGATCACGAAAGTAAGCTGGAACCCACATATTTCTAATGTTGTACTTCTTCTTAAGCCACTCATTATCCGACAACCCATGAGATTCAACTACTGTTGTCCACCTTTCCTCAAATTCAGGCAGCTCCACATCTTCGCTCCAAACACATCGGTTTATCTTCTTCAGGAACTCAGTATCTTTACATATTACAGGCCCTACTTTCTCAGGCAACTTTTTTAGTATGTGCCACATGCAATATCTATGTTGCACCTTGTCTTAACAGGCTAATTTCATTCCTTCTTCTATCCCCGCATCTTCATCAGTTATCATACAAACTGGATGACGACCCTCCATAGCCTCTACGAATTTCGTAAATAGCCAAGCAAAGGACTCCTTACTCTCATTTATAATAAGTCCAGCCCCAAAGGTCACGCATCTCTTATGATTATCCACCCCTGTAAAAGGACCAAATATCATCCTGTACTTGTTTTTTCTAAAGGTCGTATCGAAAGAGGTCATGTCCCCGAATAGCAAATAGTTTTTAATACTAATAGGGTCAGCCCAAAACACATGTGACAATCGACCTATCTCGTTTACCTCAAAATCAAAATAAAAAGATGGACACATGTGTTTTATCTTCATAAAATGCTCAATAACCATTTGAGCATCTCCCTCTGATAAATAATTTTTGATATCTCTAGAAAAGTTCTTAAAGTCTTCCAATGACGCACCCACATTCCTATAACCTCTAACATACTCCTTGAACAACCTATACGACTTAACTGGACCTATGTTATTTTTGGAGTTGTCAATTATCATTTTTTTGTGAACTACATTCAACTCTCTCGTTTGTGTCAAATGTACCATTGTTGATGGTGTTTGTGGCATATGATTATGACCTTCATGAAAATCATATATTTGGTATTTACCCATATCAGGACCTTCCTCCAAAATTCGCTTAAATTTAATACAAGAAGGACATTCTATCCTAGTCCTTTGCCTCCTGTGATTTTTCCCTTTCGCTTCACATACTCCAGCCTTATTACACACAACTTTTTTATGCGTAACAACGCCATTTTTAGACTTTTGTGAGCTTAATCTAGTCACAAACCCACATTCTTTTGCATATGCTTCATAAAACTCAACACCTAGTTCAAGGTTATCGAAACAAACATACCAATATCGGGCTTAAGATGGTTGAGACACTCAAAAACACGATTCGTGTTGCTTGAAGAACCTTCTCACGCCTCCTCGTCCCTCGCCTCCTCTACTATGATATCTGCATATGTGGTGCAATTAAAGTAAGAAAGATGAGGGATACAAAAGCATATGAAATGTACCTTTAAAAAGCTGAAAACATCAAGCAACTACCAGGATGAATAGAATTGTACCTTCAACAAATTCGAAAGTCACAACTTCAGGAACATCATGTTCATTTGCTATTGGAGATATTTCTAATATGGTGACATGCATTAGCTTCAACATTCGCTCCTTCGTTTGTAATGACATTTGAAGAAGTTTGTGATAGTATTGAGGAGTTTTCATTATCACGCAACAAGAAATGTCAAAAATTAAATAAGCAACAATACAACAGTATAATTCATGAAATTGAGTCCCTGATTTTAACAAATGTAGGCAATTTCATAATTTCTCCAACCCTAATTTCTCAATTAAGCCAATTTGATTCACAAAATCACATTTTGATGCACCTAAACAGGAATTTGATGCATATAAACAGAATTTGGATGCACATAAACAAGATTTTGATGCACATAAACGGTCTCCAACCTTAATTTCTCTGTTTCCCCAATTTAATTCATGAAACCCTAATTTCTCAATTAGGCCAATTTGATTCACAAAATCACATTTTGATGCACCTAAACAGGAATTTGATGCATATAAACAGGAATTTGGATGCACATAAACAAGATTTTGATGCACATAAACGGTCTCCAACCCTAATTTCTCAGTTTCCCCAATTTAATTCATGAAATTCTAAATTCAGAAGCATGATTTATCAATCCAGAAACTTAAGAGACGAATCAAACCCTAATTTCATGGTTTCAACAAATTTCTCAAATCCCCTAACCCTAATTTCTCAGTTTCCCCAATTTAATTGTGAAATCCTAAATTGAGAACCATAATTGTTCAATTCGAATTCTAATCGGTTAATCAATCCCTAATTTCACGAACAATCTAATTTAATCGACTAAATCAACTAATTTCACAACAAATAATCATAAATATCGAAATTTTACCTCGAATTTAAAGGCGTCATTGATTGAAGCAGCGTCGCAAGGTTGATTGTCGAAGAATTTATCGTTCGATTGTAGAGAAAGAGAAACAGGAATTTGATGATGGAAGAGGCGATGGCGGAAGGTTAGAATGATGAGAGAGAAGCAGAATTAGGAAATGACTGAGATTACGCGGGTTTGGAGGAGACGCGCGAAAAAAGTTGAGGGTTTGGTTAAGGTAATCTCAGCGTATTATTAGATTGTTAAGTGGTTCTCATGGTTCTCATTATATGGGTGGTTCTCACCGGATCTCGAATATATATATATATATATATATATATATATATATATATATATATATATATATATATATATATATATATATATATATATATATATATATATATATATATATATATATATATATATATATATATATATAACTAGGTTGGAAAGCTATGGATGCGGCACATGTCATATTCAGCCTTAATTACAACCATTAATGACAAATTAATCATTAATTACAGACATTAATCAACACCAATTTAATAAAAATATTTATCAGATTAAATTAAATAAGTAATATGGTTACTTTTAAAAATATTTTGAGAAAAATTACGAAAATAAATTTATCGCAAAAAATGTTTTCATATGAGTATAATTTTCATAATAATTATTAAAATATTAAATTCAATAAATGTGTACTCCCTGTAGTAATAAGTACTCCATCATTTTACATATGTATCTTTTTGAAGCGAGGTCAAAGTTTTAGAACTTTGACCATGTACAAATTATAAGCTATATTATATTTTATGATATGATTTTTGTAAAATTACATTTGTTATAAAAAAATCTTTCATAAAAAATTATTCTCAATAGATAATCTTATTTTATAAATCTTATATCCATATATAAAGTTGGGTTGAGAAAATGTAGATTTAAGATGCGGCATTAAAAAAAAGAGAAAAGTTATCTTATTAATTTCTATTAGTATGATGCATTGTATATAAAATCTGTTGAATACTATGCTACTATATTCAATTGCACAGAAGACAAATGAAACGCATATATATACCTAGTAGAAACAAACTTTTAGTGCACTAAAAAAAGTATACAAGTTCATTGCATGGATACATATAAATAAATTAAATTTAACACATTTTGATGTATATGTATAATGTATCTAAGGAGCAACCTACTCATATAAATCTATGAGTAATTTTAGTTTTTATTCCCTTATCATATACTCATCTTATTATTAGAATATCTACCTTTCAAAATCTCCAAATTACTACCTATGCGAAATGTTAAATAGAATGAAAGTGCTCTCTATTAGTTATCTCTTTCATCAAAATGTCAACTATAAAGGTTTAAGACAGCATACCTCCATGTTACGTTGTGGTTATTTATTTGTTAATTGATATGATAAGTGGGGTGGACATGCTTAATCAAGCTCATCTAGAAACTGGTATTTTGTATAACTGGTGTATACATTATCACACTAATAATTTCTATTTTTATTTTTACCATCACCTATAACATTTGTTCTAAACTTAAATTAGGCATGCCATAAGTACAACAACAACAACATTACCCCAGTGCCAAAATGGCTCCCGCAAATTGCGGGGTAAGGGGGACTCGGATGTACGCAGCCTTACCCTTGTGTTAGCAACACAAAGAGGCTGTTTCCGAGTGACCCAAGATGAAAATTGCGTCGAGAATTGCATCGAACGACCATTACTTCACAAGAGAAAGAAGCGCAATCACTTTAGTGAGCCATTTTGCTTTATTCCATCATAATCCAGAACCAAAGAGTAATGAATCTTTGGCTCAATTGGAAATATGGAAACAGGCATGCCATAAGTACATGTTAAAAAAATTTCCAAAGAAAAGAGCAAATTGCACTAGAACTTTCTCCATATAAGGAAAATAATGTTCAAGTATTCAATGTTTTTTTAGTTTCATAACAACATTTCAATTATATATATATATATATATATATATATATATATATATATATATATATATATATATACGAATCCAATGAACCTATATTTTGAGTCTCATGAATCCACTTATGTATCACACGCTGTACACAAGAATATCACGAATTGAATAACAATAGGGTTAAGACTACGATTCTACTCACATTACAAATCCGACTTTCAAAAATTTGGGATGGTATATGAACGACGTTACCAACCCAACTCTTGTCCTGACAAAGACAGAAAGGAGGCTTTCATAGCAAAAGTATGATTTTGGATGGTTTTAAGCCTCATGTGTCTTTATCGTCATAAGTCCACACATTTTGTTATTTTTTTTTATAAAAGCTGTGTTTAAAGGATGGGATCATGTATCCTTATTTTAAGCTAAAATTCCTGTCCAAAATTTTTGATGATATTATGATAATTCAAAAGAAGACATCAGATAGCACACTCCTCACTAAATGAAAAATAACGTCTTCATTAAGAATTTTCAAAGTGACAGGTGAACATACACGATACAACAGAGTACAAACATCCGTCATAAAATCTGAAACTAGAGGCAGCACTGAAATCAAAGACAGTCTATAAGAATTTCAAAAATAAGGCGGGTTTAGTTTAACCTGGTTGTAGTATCCAGTATCGGGATTTCCGTCCAAGTCTAGTGTGATAGCCATTGCAATAGTGTATCTCTTTATCTTTCTTGATAGGATACAAATCAAATCATTATTGTGAACTGTGTTGATAGAACTTTATGAACGTTTGAATGAGAAAGTAATATTATTGATGATGAAAGAATTGTGTGTGAAATACAATGACTGCTAGGCTATATATACAAGAGATATTGCACTATACAAAAGATATTGCACAACTTATTTACGGCAAAGAATTATATGGCAAATAATATGGGTGATCTAATTCCTCTTTTGGTTAAAGTGAACGTTGGAAGAGCAACGTCTTTCTTGAGCATTCTGACCGTTGATTCTGCTAACACCCCCCCCTCAAGTTGGCGCGTGTAGAGACGAGATGCCCAACTTGGAAAGAAGCTCTTAAAAGGAGGCACGTCCAAGTGACAGTCTATTTCGATATGTTTGGTTCGTTCATGAAAGACGGGATTTTTCGTGATGTGGAGCGCTGATTGATTGTCGCACAGTAATTTGATGGGTTGTTTGTGTTGAATGCCAAGGAAACCGAGCAACCCTTTAAGCCACTTGAGCTCACATGTAGTGAAGACCATAGCGCGATATTCAGCTTCGGTTGACGATAGAGCAACCGTAGGTTGTTTCTTAGTTTTCCAAGAAATAGGAGATGAACCCAAGAAAACTAAGTATGCACTGAGTGAGCGTCGAGACGTAGGACAGCTAGCATAAGAAGCATCGCAATATGCGTGAAGAGATAACTCACTGTCGGACCGAAGTAAGAGACCTTGCCCCGGTGCATTTTTGATATATCGGATGACATTGAGAGCGGCATTCCAATGTTCGGTCGTCGGAGCGTGCATGAACTGTGCTAGAATATGGACCGAGTATAGAAGTTCGGGGCGTGTAATTGTAAGGTACACTAATCGACCCACGAGCCGTCTGTAAGGTTGTGGATCATGCATAGGAGCGGCTTTAGATAGGCCGAGGCTGTGATTGGGCACCATAGGAATTGAACTGGGCTTTGAGCCAAGAAGACCGGATTCGGATAAAATGTCGAGGGCGTACTTCCTTTGGGAGACGAAAATGCCGGATGGGTGACGTGCAATTTCGAGCCCGAGAAAGTATTTTAGGGGGCCTAAGTCTTTCATATGAAAACATTTGTTGAGGTAGAGCTTGAAGTTGTCGATCATAGTAGTATTATTTCCACAAATGACAAGATCGTCGACGTAGATAAGGACATGTACCTCCGTATTGGCCTTGGTTATAGAGAATAAAGAATGATCATATGGGCATTGCCGAAAACCATATTGGGTGAGGGCGGAAGCGAGTTTAGCGTACCAGCATCGAGGGGCTTGTCGTAGCCCATATAAAGACTTTCTTAGTTGACAAACTCTGCCATCATTAGACGGAAGAAAACCGGGAGGAGGTTTCATACACACTTCCTCATTGAGATCGCCGAGAAGAAAGGCGTTATGTACATCCATTTGATGTATGGCCCAATTCTTTGCAGCGGCAATGGCTAATAAGGTCTGAACTGTCACCATCTTTATAGTAGGTGCAAAAGTCTCATTGTAGTCAACACCTTCGACCTGTCGATTACCCATCACCACTAGACGGGCTTTATATCGCTCGATTGATCCATCCGAATTGTACTTGATTTTATAAACCCACTTGGAGCCTATAGCCTTTTTATGGGGAGGTAGAGGCTCAAGAGTCCAAGTGTGGTTACGTTCGAGAGCTTCAATTTCCAATTTCATAGCGTCGCGCCATTCAGGAACCTGCACTGCATCTTTATAAAAGCTAGGCTCGTGGTGTTTAGTCACGGCCGTCAAAAAAACACGGTGGTTAGGAGTAAATTTAGAGTAGTCTATGTAGTGAGAAATAGGATACCGAGTACCTGAAGATTGTGTTGGTGTAGTGAGAAAATTGGCTGAGGGACGTATAGGTTGTAACACATAACCGTCAAGATTCGAATTCGGTTTCTTGAGACGATGACCACGGCCCAATTTGGTAGGAACAGAGTCCGTAGTTGGAATGGGGTCACTGTTGGGTGAAGTGAATGTCGAGAGGGAAGCGTCGGGTTGGGTGAGTGGGGATGACGTGGGAGGTTCATCGTGAGGCGTACCTTTGGCCTGGTCAGTAGGGGACGTGATGGTGATGGGCTCATGGTGGAGCGTGTTTGAGGGGTTGGAATGGTTTGTCTTGGTGTTAATGATCACCTGATTAATGGGAGTTAAGGTGTCATTTGTAAGAGGAAAATCGTTTTCGGAATCACGAGTATTAATTGTTTGGTATGGAAAATTATTTTCAATAAAAATAACGTCACGAGACTCAAAGTATGATCCCGTGTCCAAATCGTAAAGTTTCCAACCTTTTTCCCAAATGGGTACCCGAGAAAAATACATTTGCGACTGCGAGAGTCAAATTTATTTCGGGTCCGATTTTTAGCGTAGGCTAGGCAGCCAAAAACGCGAATTGCAGCCATTGGTGGGGGTGTTTGAAAGAGCATCTCATACGAAGTTTTTCCTTTGAGAAGTTTTGATGGGGTGCGATTAATTAAATGAACCGCCCCTAAGACACACTCGCCCCAAAATAAAAGTGGTAGGCTTGCTTGAAAGAGAAGGGCGCGAGCTACATTTAAAATGTGACGATGTTTTCGCTCTACCTGACCGTTCTGTTGTGGGGTGTCAACATTTGAAGTTTGATAAAAAATCCCATTTGTTCGAAAAAAAGGAATGAGTGGTTCAAATTCGGTGCCGTTATCACTACGTAAAATTTTGATATTTTTGTTAAATTGACGAGTAACCATCGCAAAGAAATTTAATAAATTTTGCTTAGCATCACTTTTATTTCACAAAAGGTAAACCCAAGTCGATCGAGCGTAATCGTCGACTATTGTTAAAAAATAGCGAGATCCACAAGACCCGTTTTCATCATACGGGCCCTATAAATCGCAATGGACCAAATCAAAAGTGGAAATAGCAGTAGAATTACTTAACGGAAACGATGTTCGAGTCTGTTTTGCTCGAATGCAAATATCACATGATTTATTGTGCGAAGAATTGAAATCAGTTTGTGAAAAAAAATTTAAATAACGTAAAACAGAGGGAGATGGGTGTCCAAGTCGACGGTGCCAAAGATCGAAATTGTCAGCGGGTTTTACCATATGAACTGTGGCCTTCTCGTCATGGATACCTTGAAGATAATAAAGTCCCTCGCGTTGCTCACCCGCACCAATCACTCTCTTCGAGGAACGGTCCTGTATAAGACACAAATTATGAGAGAATTGGATCGTAAGAGAGGTGTCGAGAAGCAAACTAGAGACGGAAAGTAAATTACATTGTAAGTTTTCAGCATAAAGTACGTTACGCAAAATTAGATGAGAAGAAAAACAAATATCGCCACTTTTAGTAGCAATAGTAAGATCACCATTAGGCAACCCAACCGACAGTGGAGAAATAGTACGAATATTAGAAAATTGAGATAAAGAACCTGACATATGGTGTGACGCTCCCGTATCAATAATCCACGGAAAATTAGAATTATTACCGTGAAGAGTGTCGGATGCGGGAGCGGATTAATGAGCACGCCAAAACCCTGTTATCTCATCTAGTTGATGTGGACTCATTGAATTAAAGTCCAACCTGTCCATGTTTGATAGAGATGGACCAGAGGAAGACGCACCAGTAGTGATACCAATAGAGTTATGCACTGAATTTCCTGCTGCCATATGTGCCTTAGGTGGATGACCACCTGCCTTCCCCTGTTTTCGAATGCGATCCCAGTTCGCACGACCTTGTACATCCGGTACAAAGGTAGCCTTGCTTAAATCTGTGGCATGAGGGTCGACAAAAATACGGTCGCGGGGACGCTCTCCCCACCAGTCCGGGAATTCACCCGTGACACGATAACACTTTTGAAAATAATGACCGGGTCGATTACAAGCAATGAAAAAAATACGGTTCGGGTTATTTGTCGAAGCAGAGGAAGGGCGTGTATGAGCTTGAGAATCACGACCCCCCCTGAAACGTTAGACCCGTTAGTAATACGGGCAGCAAATGCCATTGTATCGGGCGTACTGTCGGTTTTTGGTTGAGACAAGTTTCTCACACCTTCATCCTGAAGCAGCCTGTTATAAACAATATCTAGTTGGGGAAGAGGGGTAATACTAATAATTTATGATCGGGCATTAGAGAAGCGGGTATCAAGACCCATTAAAAAATCGCGTACCCGTTTTTTTTCTCGGCGAGAATTAATAAGATTCAGCCAGTCACAAGAACACGGGTTGCACGAACACTTAGGAAGCGGGTCATGCTCTATAATTGCGTGCCATATTGTCGTGATTCTCCCATAGGAATCCATCAGGCTCTCGGTTGGACCTTGTCGGCAGGCCATCAACTCCGCCTGATGTTCATATACTCGGGCTTCATTTGTTTGGCAAAACCTATTTTTGATGTCTTCCCATACTTGCTTTGCCTCCGGTCGAAGCGAGATCTGCTTGCGTACCGAGGGTGTAAAGGTATTAAAAATCCATAGAGTGACAAGAGCGTTGGTAGACTCCCAACTTTCGTACGAATCAGCAGTAGAAGATGGTTTCTTGATGGTACCTTTAATATAGCCAAATTTTCCTTTGGCCATTAAGGCGAGGTAGAAAGATCGTGACCAATCATCATAGTTGGTACCATTAAAAGTGACCGTAGAGATTGAGTGGCCTGGATTTTCGACATGAACAATCGAATATGACGAATTGGGTTGAGACGTATTGGTTGGATTAACGATTTCGGAATTAGGCATAATGAATTATAAGTTGAAACGAAAGAAGAAAAAAATTTGATTGGAAAATTAGTGAACCTAATCTCCTGATACCATGATAGAACTTTATGAACGTTTGAATGGGAAAGTAATATTATTGATGATGAAAGAATTGTGTGTGAAATACAATGACTGCTAGGCTATATATACAAGAGATATTGCACTATACAAAAGATATTGCACAACTTATTTACGGCAAAGAATTATATGGCAAATAATATGGGTGATCTAATTCCTCTTTTGGTGAAAGTGAACTTTGGACGAGCAACGTCTTTCTTGAGCATTCTGACCGTTGATTCTGCTAACATGTGTGCTTTATACGTTATCATTGCATGACATTAATTGATTGTTAAAACTTTTCTCAACTGCAGGGTACTGATAGTGCAGTAGATGACTGTGTTTACCATTTAATTTGTCCGTGATGTAGTATTTCTCAGATATGCTTCTACAATTTCCGTTTTTTTTTCTTTCCGAGTCTTCTGACATTGTGTAGAAACTGCGCGCTCAATTATGGATACATGTTTAGAACACGCCTAGTTTTGTACTTTGGTTAATTCCCAAATTTTTGAAAATCTTGTATCAACAATTGTTGTGAACGACCCTTCCACATGAAATTTACCAAATTTATTATATATATACATTTGTTAGTATATACTATGATAATCCTCTTGTCTTCTTATCTCTCTCTATTCTCTAATGGGGTTGAGCTATGTAACAGAGCAGACACAAATAATGGCGGATTACAATGGTGGACAAGATGACTGACAATGAAGATGGTGAAAGGCGGAGTTAGGTTCAGTGGTGTGATATTGTATAGTATAAGATATTGTTTAATACAACCAGTGGTATTGTTTATTATAAGGTCTGTTATTGTTTTGTATAATTTGTGATACTCTTTTACTGGACTCACAGACTCAGATACAATATCACAGATTATGCTAAACAATATCATAGCTTAGACTTCACAAAAAAAAAATCATAAAAAAAAAATATTCATAAAAAAAACGTGATATTATTGTGTAGAGCCTGTGATACATAAGTGGACTCACGGGATTCAAAAAGATAAGGTGGACTAATGTTATCCTAGTTCTATATATATATATATATATATATATATATATATATATATATATATATATATAGAGAGAGAGAGAGAGAGAGAGAGAGAGAGAGAGAGAGAGAGAGAGAGAGAGAGAGAGAGAGAGAGAGAGAGAGAGAGAGAGAGAGAGAGAGAGAGAGAGAGAGAGAGAAGAGATCAACTAAGGCCAACATATATATTGAGTCCATAAGTTCTATTATGAGCCATTGGATGGAGGGAGATGGAGGGATGAGATCAACCCCAAAAAAGTGTGTTTATAAGCTAATCTCACCATCTCTCTCCTCCTTCACTAATCCACTCTAATTAATCACTAATTTACTATATATTTGTTTTCCACTCATCCATTTCTCTTTCATCTTACGCATTTCATTTCTCTCTTCTCTCAAACTCTAAAAAAAAAAACCCAAATAAATAAAAAAACCCAAAAAATCCAAATAAATAAAAAACCCAAAATATCCAAATAAATCAAAAAACTCAAATAAATCATTCATTCCTCTCTTCCTCATTCACCACCACCCACCACCACCCCACCCGACACCAACTAACCACCCACCACCCCCGCCGCCGCCACCCCTACCGCCTGACTTTTTTTTTTTTTTTTTTTTTTTTTCAACTCGGGGTTTTTTTTTTTTTTTTTTTTTTTTTTTTTTTTTTTTCGTTTTGTGTTAATTTGTATGTTTTGAGTTGTTTTTTCCATTCATTATTTTTTTTGTCTTTTATTTTATTTTAGTTGTCTTTTATTTTGTTAGTTCTCATTTTTTATTCATTTTCTTAAATCTCTTCTTGTTATACGTTTTTTTTAAGATTTCGTGTTTTAAATCTCGTTTTTTTTTGTGAGATACTTTTTTTTCATCTAAGACAAAAATGGACTAAAGTTATACAAAAATGAACCAAAGTTATACAAAAATAGACCAAAGTTATACAAAAAAAGACTAAAATTATACAAAAATTGGACTAAAGTTATACAAAAAATTGGACTAAAGTTATACAAAAATGAACCAAAGTTATACAAAAATGAACCAAAGTTATACAAAAATGGACCAAAGTTATACAAAAATGGACTAAAGTTATACAAATATGGATTAAAGTTATACAAATATGGGCTAAAGTTATACAAATAAAGACTAAAGTTTTACAAAAATGAACCAAAGTTATACAAAAATGAACCAAAGTTATACAAAAATGAACCAAAGTTATACAAAAATGGACCAAAGTTATACAGAAATGGACTAAAGTTATACAAATATGGCTTAAAGTTATACAAATAAGGACTAAAGTTATACAAAAATGGACCAAAGTTATACAAAAATGAACCAAAGTTATACAAAAATGGACTAAAGTTATACAAACATGAACCAAAGTTATACAAACATGAACCAAAGTTATACAAAAAAAGACTAAAGTTATACAAAAATTGGACTAAAGTTATACAAAAAATTGGACTAAAGTTATACAAAAATGAACCAAAGTTATACAAAAATGAACCAAAGTTATACAAAAGTGAACCAAAGTTATACAAAAATGGACTAAAGTTATACAAATATGGATTAAAGTTATACAAATATGGACTAACTTTAGTCCATTTTTGTATAACTTTGGTTCATTTTTTTATAACTTTGGTTCATTTTTGTATAACTTTGGTCCAATTTTTGTATAACTTTAGTCCAATTTTTTGTATAACTTTAGTCCATTTTTTGTATAACTTTGGTGCATTTTTGTATAACTCTGGTCTATTTTTGAATAACTTTGGTTCATTTTTGTATAACTTTGGTTCATTTTTGTATAACTTTAGTCCAATTTTTTGTATAACTTTAGTCCATTTTTGTATAACTTTAGTTCATTTTTGTATAACTTTGGTTCATTTTTGTACAACTTTAGTCCATTGTTGTATGACTTTAGTCCAATTTTTGTATAACTTTAGTCTTTTTTTGTATAACTTTGGTCTATTTTTGTATAACTTCAGTCCTTTTTTGTATAACTTTAGTCCATTTTTGTATAACTTTAGTCCTTATTTGAATAACTTTTGTCCTTATTTGTATAACTTCAATCATTTTTTGTATAATTGTAGTCCAAATTTGTATAACTTTAGTCCTTATTTGTATAACTTTAGTCCTTATTTGTATAACTTCAGTCCAAATTTGTGTAATTTTAGTCCAAAATTGTATAACTTTATTCCATAAGAGTATAACTTCAGTCGTTTTTTGTATAACTTTAGTCCAAATTTGTATAACCCAACCAAACAAAAAACCAACAAAAAATTAATAACCAACAAAAATTTAAAAACCAAATAACAATAACAAAAAAAACCAAATAACAATAACAATAATAACAATAACAAAACAAAAAACCAAATAACAATAAAAAAAACAACACCCACAGAAAAATAACATAAAACCAAACGAAAATTAAAAAAAAAAAATGAAAAAAAAGAACGAAAAAAAGGAGAAAGGAAGAGCAGGAGGGAGAAAGGAAAAAACCAAATAAAAAAACCAAAGTAAATCTAAAAAACAAAAAAAAAAAGAGAAAAAAAGTGAGAAAACAAAGACAGCAACAACGACACCACCACACCACCTTCTTCCTTTTTCCTTTCTCGCACAACCACCGCCACCCCCACCATAACCACCATGACTGACCCACTCACCTCACCTTTCTCCCCAAACCGCAACAACCACCACCACCACGAGCAACAACAACGGCCGACGAGCAATGGAGGAAAAGCGGGATTTTCAAATTTTGAATTTTGAAACTACGCGGGCGCTTTTTGTTTAGATCGAAGAAAAAAAGGACGAAGTTGGCGAGGGTTGTTGCGGTGTTGTTGTTGGCAGGTGTGGGCGGGTGTGGTGGTGGTAAGGAGGGTTGTTGGTGTTGTTGTTGTTGTTGTTGTTGTCGTGGAGTTGTTGCGGTGGTAGAGGGAGGAGGGAGTCGTGGAGTTGTTGTTGTTGTTGTTGTCGTGGTGTTGTTGTTCTTTGGTTGTTGGCGTTGTTGTTGTTGGTTATTTGGTGGTGGCAGTTCAATGGAGGGAGACGAAGGATCCGGTGGTGTTGGGTGGTGTTGGTTCTCGGTGGTGGTGGTGGGTCTAGTGAGGTGGAGGTGGCGGCATGGTGGTGTACGGCCGAGAAGAAGGAAGGAAAGGGATGCGGTGACGGGATGGTGTCGGGATGAGGGTGGTTTTTTTATTTGTTGGGAATTTTAGGGAAAATGGTTTTTTTTTTTGGGTTTTTTTGTTGGGAATTTCAGAGAAAATGGGATTTAGTGAGAGGGTGGAAGGGTGGGATAATGAGAGGAGAGATTAGGAGAGGGTAAAGTTTAAGGAGTTGGAATGATTAAGGGAGGTAATTAGAGGAGATTAATTTGTGACCTTTCATTTAGATGCAATCTCATCCCTCCATCCCTTCCATCCAAGGGTTCTTATAAGGACTTAGGGCCTTATATGGTATCAAGGCCTTATAAGAACCCTTCTCTCTCTCTCTCTCTCTCTCTCTATATATATATATATATATATATATATATATATATATATATATATATATTTTAATTAAAATTCAATTTTGGTTTTGTTTTGATTCAGTTTCAAGAATGGTATTTCCTACGTCCTGGTCAATTGTTGTCCTTTGATTTTGGCATAAAGACCAAGGAGAGAGGAGGAAACCAATTATAAGATAACAAGTGGACCAAATTGAGTGTGAAAGATCAAATTGGTCATCAAATGTATTCCTAATTAGAAAGGACAACAATTGACTGAGACACCCTAAAATGGAAAAGAACAACAAATGACCGGGACAGAGGGAATATTATTTTACTGCAAAAGCTAAGGAGTATTTGTTGGTTTGTAACAAAATCATGCAATTTTTTTTTCTGTTACAACAACTAACATTTGTTTAGGTAAAAAAAACTATGATAATATTTTTAATTCTATTATTTGATGCAAAAATTTACATGAGACAATTTATGTAGTATATATATACTATACCTATGAATATTTGGAATTTAGGAGTAGAAAAAATATATATCTAATATTTTAATTAAATGTTACAAATGGAGCTAAAAATCGTTTATATTTCAAAATTGTGAGAGATACAATAAGAATGATTTTTTGTTTGAAGAAGAAAAATTGTTGCATAGCCGTTCTAAGTCATAGAGGTCTGGGAATATTATTCAATGCGTATGAAAGTTTTAAATATTGTAAAGAATCAAATGAGCTTAACTTTTTTTTTTCATCAAGGACCATCAGATTAATTAATGATTATATTTAAAGGATTTAGAACTCATCATTAAGTTGAAGCAAAGTTTAAGGTCTGTAAAGAGTAGAAGAAATTTGGCAATTAAGGTGATACTTATATAATGATTGATTATTTACCAAAAAATGATGAAAATACTTACGCGATATGTATAGTTTTAACGACAACAAATAACAAATTTTATCACAAAAAGTTATGTGCTTATAAAAACGAAGTACAAATCACAATTTCGAGTAGATATAGACAATGTTGTAGCCGGTATGTATGTGCACTTTAGCATAAAGTCCATATGAATATTCATTGGAAACTTAATGATATTAAGAGAATTTGCATAATAAAAGACGCGAGAAATGGAAAACAAAATTCTTCTTTTTAAATATTCACAAATAAATATTATATACCTCATTTGTAAAACATTATCACACAATAGTAACTCTCACTTAGAAGTTACAACTATATATGTTCATTTGAGAAGTTACACCTAGAAAACTAAGATTTTAGAAAGGTTAACCTATTTTTATTTATAAATAAATCTTAAATTTATATATTACTATTTCTTAAATTATAATAATAAAATATATACACAGGCCGCTCGAAGCGCGGGATACCACCTAGTGTATTATATACACCCACTTTATATAATCCATCCTACCCCTTATCCACTTACCTTATCCACTCACAAAATCACAACACAATCCACACAAACATGAGAGGAGAGAAAAAAGGGAGATTTCAAAGGAGATTTTGTCCCTCTGCCTCGAGATCGTAAGGTAAGACCGTCTTATACTATCTTATATATTAATTAAATTATACCGTTGATCCACCTCGACCTTAACCCATCCTAGGACCGTCATTGACCACCATGGGACCACCGTTGACCGCCCAAAAAGGGTTTTAACCGAACTAGATCTAAGGTTTTGTTGTTGTTGTTAAACCGTCTTAAGACGGGTTTTTAACCCACATTCGTGGCCTGACCTGGGAGGGTGTTGGATGGTTGTTGTCGTGGGTTGAGTGAAGGCTATGGTGGAGGTCGTGGTTGGTGGGTTAGGTGGCGGTAAGGGGCTGTTTACACGGGTTTTTCAGGGGCTACACGGGTTGTGTTGGTGTTTGTTGTGTCATGTGTTGTTGTTGGTTGGGCTGGGGTTGAGTGGTGGCTAGGGTGGCGGTGCTGGGTAGTGGCGATAAGCCGTGACCACCATGGTGGTGGTCGCCCACGGTGGTGTCTGTTTTGGGTGGTGGTTTGTATGTATATGTCGGGTGGTGTAGTGAGTGTGTATGGTTGTTGTTGTCGTGCTTTGTTATTGTTGTTGCTGTGGTTTTAGGTGCTGGTCGTGGACCACCATGACTGGTGATGGTGGCCCACGGTGGCAGCAACATGTGGTTTTAGGTGGCGGTGGTTGTCGTGGTTAAGGAGGGAGTTTGGGTGTGAGTGAGTCACGGTTTGAGCCGTGTTTTGTGAGGCGTACGAATCGGGTTTTAATTATCGTATAAGAGATTATGATTCGGGATTTGAATTTAATTATATTAAATTATATATTATAATTTAATTAGATTAAGTAGTAATTAAATGTATTTAATTATTTTATTTAGGTGACGGTTTTGTGGAAGATTATTATTATTCGGATTGCTTACGGAGTATGCTAAAAGGTAGGTTAATCCTACTCAGTTTCAATATATTTGAATGGTCATGTGAGTCGTGTTTTAGTGGTCATTAAATTATAACATGTTATCGTAAATTCATATGTTACGGAAAATGCATTATAACATGGTATTGGTTAAGACGACTTGATGAGTCAGTAATTGGCATATTGTGTGGTATCTTGAATTTATTATATTTGTCATGTGTATTAGAGAATGTGACGGTTGTGATTGTTTGGTTGTTGTTGAGGAGACGAAAGACGGTTGAGAGACCGTCTTCCACTTGAGTCGCCTCTTGGTGATTCCCACTCCAAGAAGGATGTGCACATTAATGACTTGAGTACGGAGGGACTCGTGTGGTTGAGACACGACGTCTGGCAGGGGACCCGGTTGGGTTCCGTACCCGATACGTCTGCGTGTCCCAGTACCTGTTTATGTGGTTTGGTGTCGTGGGCGTGTCCCTGGCACCGATGGTTATGGGTACGTCTGGACGTGTCCCGGTACCGGCATGGTGGTTGTTTGATAGCGTCTCATTCATATCGTAGTCATGTTGCATACTAACACATTTTGTGTCGTGTCTCACTTTATTTATTGAAATTGAGGTGTTGTATGTCTGTGTAATTGTCACGTATTTCCGAGGTGGCCTGTGTCGATCCATATGATATTTCCGATCATATGGAGACCAGGTTAAGTACAGGTTATCTTTGATAGTACGTGGGAGACGGGACGAGCCTTGTTGACATCCGAGTCGAGTATAGCTGGCTAGAAGAGTATAGTTGTCATGAGTTGTACTTTCCTTTGTTTGTTAGTTTATGGTTTGTAATCACTAAACTTCTTATTTATATAAAGAGTTTCTTAATTGTAATTCCGATTTCATTGCCTCGGGAAATCGAGACGGTAACATCACCTAATTACCTTTGGCCGAGTAAGAAGGAGATGTTACAAAGTGGTATCCGAGTGACGATTTTGGAACATAAACCAAGAACCAAAATGAACGTAGGTTCGTCTAATAAAATGAACCCGACATAAGTACAATAGGAGGTTGGTTTTGGGTGAGTAGGATCTCTCATCTCAAAACTAGATCCTATTGTCTCGGTTGGTCACTACGTGGATAATTATGAATATGGGGGAACGCTAAGTGATATGTTGTGTGATTTCATGTATGCAATGTTAAGTTGGAAAGTCCTCGCATGACGTGGTTTTGTATGTGTTGATATGAGTTGATAAATTTCTTGTTTAACATAACCTTTCATTGGCATATGATTATAGGTGATAGTTGAAATGATGGAATTGAAATGTTTACTTGAGTGAGATATATGTGATATGAGTAGAGGATTGTTTTCATATGAAATGCATTTATTTGTATCAGCGTTGTGTGTTTGAATATGATGAGTTTTAAGCCATGATTTACGTGTGTGTTATAGCCCGTTGATAGGCTTCTTGCATAATATGATTGTTCATATGGTATGTGATAACATGTATAAGTTGGATGAAAGTAATGATACGTATGACATGTTTTGAGAATGATTGTTACGTGTTGGTGTGTGAGGGGTCCTAGCCTCGTCCTTTGGCATTTTAATATCACATATATGTTTGGCTTTCACTAGTGCTATAGCTAGAGCGTGATCGGTGATAGTGTTACTAGAATAGTCGCTAGTATAAGAAAAGTATTCCTTAGTCGGAAATTCCAAACCATAGGGAGGCTCCCAATTGAGTGCGAGCTAGTACTCGGTGGAGTACCAGTCACTCGACCGAGTGGACCCTAACACTCGACCGAGTGGACCATTTTCCAGAAACTTGAAAATTTCTGGAAGTGGGTAACTCGATCGAGTGGAGAGGGCACTCGACCGAGTGGATAAGCACTCGACCGAGTGCCATTTTTTGGATTGTGAATTTCGCGAGATTTGCATTATTACCTTATCTATTGCATTTCTTCATCATTTCTCATAACAAAAGTTATCAAAATCTCTTTAAATTTTTTCCCAAAACTCCATTGTTGATGTTTGTTACTTGAACTTAAGCTTTCTATTCCATTTCATCCTTTTAATTCTTGATAATTAAACAATGTGAGTGGTTTTCTCCTTGTTTTTATTTTCCCCAATTTGATTTTTTTAAATCGACGCTAATTCCTCCAAAATTTGTCAATTAATTGCATGTTTTGTTTAATTCATGATATTAGTCACCTTTTTAATCAAGTATAAAATTTTGTATTGAATTTTGCCTAAAAATTTTATGAACTCGAAAATATGTATTCTCGAGTCAATAATTTGATTTGGTGTTTGTTGCTTGGTTAATTGTTTGACATGGACTAAAGTTGGTTGTTATTGCTAACTCTTGTCGTACATTTGAAATTTCATCTTGAAGATTTTGTTCCGAAATTTTCAAAGTTTTGATGTCCATTTTGAAGTTCGATTTATTTTAGTGATTAAAAACTTAGTTTAATTGACTAATGAGGAACTATCTTTGTTGGTAACGGCATGTATCATCTTGAATCAAAGTTTCATTTTAAAATGTTGCCCAAATATTTTAGAATTTCATCTTAAAATGAATGATTTTGATTCTTGCACTCAAAACATGATGTAAGTTTGTTCGTTTAATGTGGATTTAAACCGTGTAAGTAGGTAGGTGTATAATTTACGTTTGGAAATTGGGAGTACAAGGAAATGGCTTTAGCTTGTCTTGAGTTGAGTAATTAAAATGATTGTAAGAGGAAATTTGTGGATAATGGGTGATGTGCGATGTGGGTCGAACATTTGAACTTATTGTAATACTATGGTTTTATGTGTCTAAGGGTACTCTATCGAGTGGGGCTTACTCAGTCGAGTAAGTAGTTTTTGACGCAAAACAGTAGACTGCCTGTAGGGCACTCGATCGAGTAAGCTTGGCACTCGATCGAGTAAGGGTCACTCGATCGAGTAAGTGTGTTTTACGGGCTGAGTTTGACGGGTTTTGTTAATGATGCGAGATTAATATAAAAAGGTTTATTATTAGTTTCTTAAACACTTTTCAACATATTAAACTTTTCAAGTGACGATTACGAGTTACATATCTTGCTTCTCTCGCATCATTGGCAAATCCCTAAGCTGCATTCGTCGGATCATCTTGTTCTTTACATCGTTGCGATCGTCGTGTCGAGGGTAAGTTCCTTGTATAGTTTATGTTGGGTTTTGTTGAGTTTCTTTAAAACCCTAATTGGGTATTATTGGAGGTTTTGGGTGATTTATATGAATATGGTAGTAATTGTATGTATGTATATCATAGGAGGAGGTTTCGTTGAGGAAAGATTCTGATTTAGCTGCTTGATCGTCTGTTGGTGTTTGCTTTCCAGGTAGGGTTTCCCTACTCATTATTGGCTACATAAATTGTTGGTGATTGTTGTTATGTTTGTTGAATAATTATAATGTTGAATTGGTTTTGGTGATGTTAATAGTATATTGTTGATTGATTGTGTAACTGTCTGTGATCTTCGGGGTGCGTCCCTGGCTGAGTGGAGTCACTTGCGGGAGTGGCTTCACGCCCTTGATTCGCCCCTTGTGGTTCCCGTCACAAGGGGGATGTGCACATTAATGAACTTGGGTTTATCGCTCGATGGAGATGAGCGGGGATTTGGTGGGAACGGCTGCGGTCCCCCACTGGCGGCGTGGAGTACTTGTTGCGATGGGTGCTCTGGCAGGGCTACACACTTTAGTGTGTAGTCAATTGTGTGGAGATTGGAGATGGAGACTGGAGATTTGTTTGAGCTGTTTGTGATATTGTTCCTTTATGGTATTTGTTTTATGTAATCAGTACTGACCCCGTTAATTGTTTTAAAAACTGTAGTAATCCATTCGGGGATGGTGAGCAGTTGTTGAGCAGGTATGATGGCTTATACGAGGGATAGCTAGGATGGAGTCACCACCGGTCTTAGAGTCTTCCGCTGTGTTTATTTAGTTGTTTGAGTACTTTGGTTTTGGAGACAGTTGTATTTCCTTTTGACAGTTTTTGGAACCTTGTTGTATCACCTAAACTTTATTATCATTTAAATACGTTTCGTTATTGTCTAATTGAGTATCATTGCCTCGGGTAACCGAGATGGTGACGTTTTCATACCTTAAGTGGTCCTGGTAAGGCACTTGGAGTATTGGGGTGTCACACTTATGGATGGTGAACGAGGTCTGAGTTGCATGTTGAGGGATATTGTTATTGAGCATGACTTGGAAACTTTGATTGATTGATAATTGAGATATATGATGGTGGAATAAGTATTACCAAGTTTTGGTTTTCCTGGTCATAAGAGTAAGAGTGTGGCATGTAATGCTTGAGGATTCAATCATATTATTGAGGTATTTGATCATTCGTGTTGTAGAGTGTAACCATTTAACTTGAGTATGTATACATGAAGCGTGAAAGTGTTTGCGGGGTGGTATAGATGTTGGTTGTAAAGTTGCCTCCCAATCGTTAGGTAAAGCGTCCATGGTATACATCGTAATCTTGTTGTAGTGTCCATTTGAGGGGTGATGTTTTTATTATTCATTGAGAATAATGGGTGGTTAGGGCCGTGTCCGTGAGATAGTGTAAGTGTTGTGGATACTGATGTGACTATTGTGGTTGTTGATGACGGTATGGTGCTACCGTCGCCTGGTGTGGGGGAGGAGGTAGAACAATTGCGAAAAGAACTATGAAATAGTATGTTTGTGTCGGTAGTATGTCTTGGATATTTTTTCTTAATTATATAGTAATGATTGCCATAGGCTAAGAGTAGTTTTAAGTTTGGTTGTTTGATGGTGTATTAATCACCATTGGAGTCTATTAACATTTGTGTGATGAAGTAGGAAAGCTTGGAAGCAAGTTTGAGGATCAATACCTTCTGCCCAGGTGACACTCGATCGAGTGCATCGAGTGGCCGCCTACTTGGCCGAGTAGCCTCCTACACTTGACCGAGTGGTCTGTTTTGACCCCTGCCTCGTCAACACTCGACCCAAATATTGGTTATATACACTTATTTTCACGATTTATAATGTTTGGTTTGTGTCGGTTGAACATGTTGACCCCATATGGATGAGACCTTGTGAATTATTTATGTTATGTGGCTTTTGCTATTTAAGACTAAAATTTAAATGAAAGTTGTTAATTGACATGGGTAATTGGATGACAAGAATGATGTGACGATTGTGTGTGGTACACGTTAATTGTCGTGGATTCATTTGGTATGATAACAATGTCCGTATTATGTGAGTTTTTGTCATGATGTGTGTGTCGCATAGTAATCTTGAATGCATAATCAAAGTCTCATGATGCTAGTAACGGAAGTATTAAGGATGGATGGGAACAGATGTGGAAACACATGTCTGATAATTGATGTGTCCATTTTATATACGATTTTACCCCCTATTTTAGCTCAGTTTTAATTGAATATCACACTTTTATTAGTGTATTTGTGAGCTAATTCCGTGTTCTAGTGTCTTTACTTGTTTTTATTGTATTTTATAGAAAATGTAGCTTTTATAGTTTTTTCCCGTCAAAAGTGCAAGCAATAAAGTTCACGAGGCTAGATGTAACAAGACATGCAAAAGGAAGGACATTTTGGAGAAAACCGAGTAAAGGAATCCCGAGCATGAAGAAATGAGCATGGGTTGATACAAGTAAAGAAATGAAAAGAAGCCCAAAACAAAGTCTAAAAGAGCAAGTCAAACTTGCAAACTTAAGATGCCAAATGATGCTCTAACTCGGGTTATTAAGAAGCTTAATGACGGAGCATAGGATACCTTGTGCTAATTAATCGAGGAATTAAAGCTATAAATCAGAAATCATACGACCCCGATCGGGGTGGCCTGTCTGTAATACCCGGATATTGTGGGACCCAGAAAGGAACCTTGGGATGCATGAGAAAACCTTATACTCCCTCCTATTCACTATAATCTTCCCTATTTCCCTTTTCGGATTATTCAGATTTTCTTTCCTATTTCCTCTTTTGGGTTGATTTATGTGGTCTAAATTCAATTGCATGTGAGGTAGTGTGTTTTGTGTGGTCCAAATTAACTTTCTTATTTCTTGTGCAAAAAGGAAAGGGGAAGAATAAAGTGAATAGGAGGGAGTACTAGACTAGAGGTCACTCGAGAGTGAAGTATGACTATAAAGTGGGCCGAGTATAACCTATACTAGACTTAGTGGAGTTGTTATAATGTTCGCCTATAGAAGGGTCGTCTTAAAACTGTCTTAACTTGAGATCTAGATATGGTATTGATGTGATTCTAATTGGAGGTGATAGATTGTTCTCCTACGATTCCAACGGTAGGTCACACGCTCAAAATGATCAAGAAACGAGTGAGATATGACTGTTTTACGAAATCTGTGTTAAGTTCTATAACCCCTATTAGACTCTTCTAATGGTGATCTAAATAACTTGTTGATTTAGAACTAGTGGATCTAGTTGCATGCAAGATATATTAAATCAAAATAACGAGAAAAACGATTTTTCTTACATTTTATATGGACCGAAATTTAGGGCACTAGATTTGGACTCCTTCTAAATCTAGATCTTGAGCTTAGTAATATTGGGAATGATCCTCCAAGATCACCAAGTCTTCAAAGTAGAAGACCTCCTCTTAGTTGCACCCAAGAACTTACCCAAATCTCTAATAAATGTTAACTAGATATCTTATTAGAGTACCCTTGAATTAATATTTTAATATTACTAACCTCTTAGTAATTTTAATTGAGTTTTTGAGAGATAAGTTCATTATATTTTTCATCAAAAATGAAGTAGTAAAAATGAACAATAATCATAGGGGTGTGTTGGGGGAGGCCAAAATGGAGGGAGTAAATAGAGGGAGTTGTGGGTTGTGTTATGTGCCCAATAGAATTAGGTATAGATTAGACAAAAAGTGCAATGGGTGGGAAGAGCACCCAATAGAATGCATGCATTAGTAATAATTGTGTCTCACAACACACAATTACACTACCATTTACACGGTCCAAATGACCCATTTACGGGTCCATTTTGGTTCTTATATTTGTCGCACAAATATGTGTAATTTCTATTTAAACATCGTTTATGTTTAAATGCTTCCCGATAAATTTCGTCTAAAACACTCCGTAAATATACGTGTACAGCTACACATATATTTTACGTACCAATACTAATCACATTAGTTAATTAGTACTAATTTAACAATTAACCGTTTAATCATTAATTCCCGTCTCAATTAATTTATTATTCAATTATCACATAATTAAATAATAACTGTCGCGCCTCGAGTTCACAACTCGATATCTCTCTAAACTAAATTAATCGACTAACTCATAGTTAATTTATCAAGGAACTAATTAAATTGTATCTCATATAATTAATTAGCTTTCGTTTTGGGGTTCGTTCCTTTAGGTGTGACCTCAAGGGATCAACTGATCACCACCGTCAAACGACAGTAACGTCAAACTCTAGTCAGCCAATCGTTACCGATAAATGTTGATCAGTTGACAATATATTGAATCATCCCTTTTATATTTTTGTTATGAGATTTAATATGTGATCGCAGTATTATTGAGGACACATACTCCAACAATCTCCCACTTGTCCGAGACAAGTGTGCGTCACCAATTCTCTTGTCCTATTACATCTCCCACTCAATGCAAGGTGTCTTGCAGGTCGTACTTGTATTTGATCATATCTAGAGTGGTTTCCTCGATCATGAGAGTAACTGTTTGACCGGAATTATCTACCGTAGACACCTTCCGAGCGTGGCCACGCATTTCCAGTTCACTACTCCTCGAGTGGCCCTGAGATTTAAATAACCCTGACAAGGAGGTGGACAATTTCTATCGCATTATTCCCTTCGAATAGCCACAACTCATCATGATCCAAAAGATGCCCATTTGACCTCAGTTACGACAGTCGTAGAGCATAAATCAAAGCCAATCAGAAACTGTGCTGACTTAGGCGAACAGTCTCTTAGCAAAGAATTGACTCATAAGAATACTATAGTAGCTCTCGCCACGACCAAGCTTTATAAAAACTACCAAAACTCTATAAGCGATCACTGCCCGATAGAGTGTCCCCTACAGTCTGCCTATGTGATTGACTAGTCATCCCTTATGACCTTATAGCACTTGAACTTGCCATCAATCGCATCACACTCTAGTCACTTGGAGACGTCACCTCATATAAACAACTAGGGGCCAATAGTATGTTAATCCAGTTCACTTTAATAGGGTTCAACGTTGTCCTTACAACCTATTTGGATATAACAAAGTAATAAAGAAAAGAGTTTTGTATAAAACTCAAACGATGAATGCATTATCACATATGTAAAATTGATACAATATAAATTACTACATAATCTATAATTCATTCTTAATTTTGTATATAGTTTGATCATCTCAATTCAATTGAAATGACATGACTTATCATGCTTAGCCTATGAAAAGGCATTGGTTAACAAGTTTTAGCAACACTTTGCACTTTCCCTAACCTTACTATATACTATTTCCCATTCTTGTGTATAATCTTGTATTATAAAAACTTCTTTGAGTATGTGTCTAGATTCAATCTGGACATAGGCTCTCTTGTCTTTGAATAACTCTGATACATGAGGGACATGAGTATACGTTCAAAACGAATCTTCAAGTCACTCTTGTCATTTAGATTCGTTCACTTGATTTAAAAGCTCAATATCTCCGAAAATATGGCTATTTTTGGTGTGATATTTATTGGAGATGAAAGTACATGATGTTAGCTTTCCAACGGGTGGTCATACGCCTTATTTGGTTAAGTAACGAAGGAGATATGATCATTTTAAGTTGAGCTGTCCAACTTATACGCGGGTGACGAACTGACTCAACTTGACTTCCCTAAATCGAGTCTTATTATTTGTTTCCTTATTTTATTTTTCCTAATAAGTTTAAGGTAGTGTTGTTTATTTCATAATTTTAGCAAGTTGTAATAAGGCAATTTTGCCAATTCTCTAAGGGTCGAATTTAGGAAAGTTGTTTTTAGGCAGTTTTAGGAGTCCTCTTAGTCGGCTTACTCTACTATAAATAGAGGGTTTTGTATTCAGTTTTATTCATTGAAATAAGAGAGTTAATTCAAGTTTTATACTTGGTTGTTCTAATTGCTTGCGAGTTATTAGAGTTATTATTTCTTCCTTACGAGGTTGAGATTTTAGTGTGATTCGATCCCTGCGAGGTGAGAGCCACCATTCGTGTATATCTTCAAATTTCTTGCGAGGAAAGAGAGTTTATTCACGTCATATCCTAGTTTTAGTTGAAGGGTCTTGCGAGATTATCACAACTAATTCATATCCTTTATTTTTTCGTTCCAATTTAAACATAAAAACACATAAAAATTTATTCCGCTGCAAAATAATACTCTAAAATCGTGAAAACTCGTGGTTATTTTATATCAATTTGGTTATCAGAGTTGTGTTCAAATTTGTTTCTTAACAAGTTTATCTTGGGAAAAGTATAATCATGGGAGATAAAGATGAAAAAGAGCTGGATTGCTACAATGAAGAAGTTGAACTAGAGGATAATTTATTCGTTTCCAAAGATTTTAAGGAGGATATTGATTCTTCTTTAAATTTCGATTTGCCACCAATATTTGACGATTATGGTGATGAGCTATTAGATGTTGTAAGCTTTAAAGTTGCAACTCCTATGAACTTTTATGAGGTCGATTTTCAAGAAGAAGAGTGTTATCAATCTCCACTTGATAAATCCATTGATAAGAAACTATACAGTAAAAAATTATTTTTTCTTGTTGGATTCAATTATTATGGATGCTCATGATGATCGTATTGTTTCGAGCAACTATTGTTTTGATTTTTCTATGATTGTGCATGGAGGGTGGTGGGGTGGAAAGCACAAGAGAGGAAGGAACAAACCCAAGAGGACTTTCGTTTATGATACTTGTTGCAACTACAAATCAAACAAGCTTACAAGATTTGTGTTTGATGCTGGAGGGCCTGATGATGAAAATTTCAACTTCAAGATTTTGAAAATTCGAGGACGAATCTTTTTGAAGAAGGGGAGAATGATACATGAGGGACATGAGTATAAGTTCAAAACGAATCTTCAAGTCACTCTTGTCATTCAGATTTGTTCACTTGATTTAAAAGCTCAATAACTCCGAAAATATGGATATTTTTGGTGTGATATTTGCTGGAGATGAAAGTACATAATGTTAGCTTTCCAACGGATGGTCATACACCTTATTTGGTTAAGTAACGAAGGAGATATGAACGTTTTAAGTTGAGCTGTCCAACTTATACGCGGGTGACGAACTGACTCAACTTTACTTCCCTAAATCGAGTCTTATTATTAGTTTCCTTATTTTATTTTACCTAATAAGTTTAAGGTAGTGTTGTTTATTTCCTTGTTGTTTATTTCCTAATTTTAACAAGTTGTAATAAGGCAATTTTGCCAATTCTCTAAGGGTCGAGTTTAGGAAAGTTGTTTTTAGGCAGTTTTAGGAGTCCTCTTAGTCGGCCTACTCTACTATAAATAGAGGGTTTTGTATTCAATTTTATTCATTGAAATAAGAGAGTTAATTCAAGTTTTATACTTGGTTGTTCTAATTGCTTGCGAGTTATTAGAGTTATTATTTCTTCCTTACGAGGTTGAGATTTTAGTGTGATTCGATCCCTGCGAGGTGAGAGCCACCATTCGTGTATATCTTCAAATTTCTTGTGAGGAAAGAGAGTTTATTCACGTCATATCCTAGTTTTAGTTGAAGGGTCTTGCGAGATTATCACAACTAATTCATATCCTTTATTTTTTCGTTCCAATTTAAACATAAAAACACATAAAAATTGATTCCGCTGCAAAATAATACTCTAAAATCGTGAAAACTCGTGGTTGTTTTATATCAATTTGGTTATCAGAGTTGTATTCAAATTTGTTTCTTAACAAGTTTATCTTGGAAATGCATAATCATGGGAGATAAAGATGAAAAAGAGCTGGATTGCTACAATGAAGAAGTTGAACTAGTGGATAATTTATTCGTTTCCAAAGATTTTAAGGAGGATGTTGATTCTTCTTTAAATTTCGATTTGCCACCAATATTTGACGATTATGGTGATGAGCTATTAGATGTTGTAAGCTTTAAAGTTGCAACTCCTATGAACGTTTATGAGGTCGATTTTCAAGAAGAAGAGTGTTCTCAATCTCCACTTGATAAATCCATTGATAAGAAACTATACGGTAAAAATTCTTTTTTCTTGTTGGATTCAATTATTATGGATGCTCATGATGATCGTATTGTTTCGAGCAACTATTGTTTTGATTTTTCTATGATTGTGCATGGAGGGTGGTGGGGTGGAAAGCACAAGAGAGGAAGGAACAAACCCAAGAGGACTTTCGTTTATGATACTTGTTGCAACTACAAATCAAACAAGCTTACAAAATTTGTGTTCGATCCTGGAGGGCATGATGATAAAAATTTCAACTTCAAGATTTTGAAAATTCGTGGACGAATCTTTTTGAAGAAGGGGAGAATGTACATGAGGGACATGAGTATAAGTTCAAAACGAATCTTCAAGTCACTCTTGTCATTCAGATTTGTTCACTTGATTTAAAAGCTCAATATCTCCGAAAATATGGATATTGTAGGTGTGATATTTGTTGTAGATGAAAGTACATGATGTTAGCTTTCCAACGGGTGGTCATACACCTTATTTGGTTAAGTAACGAAGGAGATATGATTGTTTTATGTTGAGTTGTTCAACTTATACGCGGGTGACGAACTGACTCAACTTTACTTCCCTAAATCGAGTCTTATTATTAGTTTCCTTATTTTATTTTGCCTAATAAGTTTAAGGTAGTGTTGTTTATTTCCTAATTTTAGCAAGTTGTAATAAGGCAATTTTGCCAATTGTCTAAGGGTCGAGTTTAGGAAAGTTGTTTTTAGGCAGTTTTAGGAGTCCTCATAGTCGGCCTACTCTACTATAAATAGAGGGCTTTGTATTCAGTTTTATTCATTGAAATGAGAGAGTTAAATCAGGTTTTATACTTGGTTGTTCTAATTATTGCTTGCGAGTTATTCGAGTTATTATTTCTTCCTTGCGAGGTTGAGATTTTAGTGTGATTCGATCTTTGCGAGGTGAGAGTTACCATTCGTGTATATCTTTGAATTTCTTGCGAAGAAGGAGAGTTTATTCACGTCATATCCTAGTTTTAGTTGAAGGGTATTGCGAGATTATCACAACTAATTCATATCCTTTATTTTTTTGTTCCAAATTAAACATAAAAACACATAAAAATTTATTCCGTTGCAAAATAATACTCTAAAATCGTGAAAACTCGTGGTTATTTTATATCAAACTCCCACTGTCCTCACAGTGTGTAGGGATAGGACCTTCGGTTATTGGAATGAACTACCATAGTTCCTCCAATTCATAAAACCGAATCCTAATATGATCCCCTCCTTCTTGCATATCTCATTATTGCAATTATACTCAATTTCCGTTGTATATATTTCATTGTTCAACTGCCTAAGACGTTTCTAGCAGATTTTCTCCTTAAATAATATAGCCAAGATGGTTCTATAACCATCCTTATGTGTTTAGAATATGTTTTTTTGTGTAACTCCTTGCACATAAATCCATCTCATTTCTAAATGCTTACCTTCATATCTTTAGTACTTCCTGAGTACTAACTAATGAATTATGTGGCTATATAGAGACTTCTCTCAAAGATTCGATTTGTAACATCTTGTCATACTCCAAGTATACGAGTTTTAAGAATGGTGATACAACATAGCTTAATGAATTAGTCCCGCAGCGGAAGCATGTGGATTCAATTTCTATATGTTCAACACCTTTGAACTTGTCTAGACTTTTATCAATATAAGAATATTCATTTAAGGCTAATATCCTCTTAGAACTATCTTTATAGGTCTGGATACCCTAGAGATGTATTATTCTTCTCCTAAGTCTTCCATCATTCACAATGATCAATATGTCTCTTACATATAAGACTAGTAACACTACATTACTCCCACTAAACTCCATGTATAAACAGAACTACTCGACAATTCGAGAAAAGTTTATCACATGATCAAAACATACAATTCAACTCCTTGACTTCTACTTAAGACTTCTTCTTAAGTTTCCATCCTACCTTAGGATATTTGCGATTTTCAAAACTCATGCAAGATGATTTTAAAATCCAACTATTAGAAAATCCAAATTTAACGAAGCGTTGCAATTGGTGTAAACCTCTTACCACCGATCAACCAAGTTATGTAAACATATTAATGTTTATGTTCAGTTCGGACTTTTGCGGAGTTGAAACTAGATAAAACATCTTAATAAGTTACAGGTTTGTTACTTTAAAAAATAACATGACTCCTGTCCACTTTAGGTTTCGAAAAAATAATTACTGATTTTGACCAAGAAGGAACATCTTCCTACGTCTTATTCTCAGTTTGTGGCTCTTGAACATTTTCTCCCACTCTGTCTTTAAGAAATAATCCTCTTTTCTTTAATAGACGGCATCACGAGCCGCAAACCCTTTGTTCTTGTGATGATGTAGGAAGAGAGAGTACATGTTTACTATCGAAGCAAGCTATAATTTAGGTACCATGCCTAACCATATATATCTCATATGAAAAACAGAAGTAGATGATGCTTTAACCATGTTTTATATTAGTGGAAAATTTAAATGCCAGACAAATTTTATAACAGGAATTACCTCCAACTTTATTGTAAAGATTCAATCATATCATATAGGATTATTTGTCACTTTCTAACACACCTTATCTAATATTATGTGCTTATGAAGGTGAACTTGTGATACCATATTATACTCCTTTTGGTGCAAATAAAAGTCTTTTCTTCATTGTTCCCTACCTTAACAAAGTACTAATACTTTGTTTTTATGATCTCTAGGTTTTGTTACTTTTAAACATTCATTGAACTTATTCAAAGAATTTCTCTTCTTACCTCATTAAGTGGATATCAAGTATCTGCCTAATTCGTTGGTAAAAGAGATGAAGAAGTAATAACCTTCTCTGATTGAAATTGTATTCGACTATACACTTCAAAGTGTAAATAGGGCGAATAAATTGCTCTATTCATAATCCTTTCCAGAAAAAGTCATGAATTAACTTGCTTTGAATACAAGATTCGCACACACCAAAAGATTTCCAATCAAATGGTTTGGGAAACTAGTCAAAACTAGTTTCTAAATGTGATTTTCAATCGAGAATTGAGAAATGATTGGGGTCACCAACTTGAGTCTTGTATATATGACATTTTATTTATAGTTTGAATATAATTACCTTGATTTTTATGGTCTCACAATAAACTTAATCGTGGTATGTTAGGGCACAACGCTTGTTTTAATTGCATAATAGAGAAACCCTTTTGCGTTTTCTACAAAAAGCGTGAATTATATTCTTATTTAGAGTTAGTGTACATCATAACAATTATTGAGGTACATTTCTAAATACAAAACTAAAATGAGTACACTATAACACTTATATGCCCATTGATGAAATGGCAACTACCCTAGTTCCATTCATGTAAATTTCTGAATTTATTCTTGATAGTCGTCAAACGATAATGCCAAATATTATAATGAAATCCACAAATTTGTATCAAATACTTATGATGTGGTAATTAGCAAGAATGCAATGTCAATGTCATAGATATTCAAGGAGGAATATGTTGGAGTCACACGAACAAGTTCCTTGATCTTTACTTATTTGGGGTTTGTATCTATTTTAATGTCTAACACCTTCTCTTTCGAGCCTAGTTGTATCCTTAACAATTAAGATAGGTACTTACTTCTTATCGCTCCCACCGACTTCAAGAATTTCTACTTGATGAAAACTTATCTTCATATAAATTCCTAGTTAATCCTTCACAAGGATGAGCTCTATTGTGGTATTTGGTCAATCAAAATTTCTAGCAAATCAATTTACCAATTTAACATTGTCATATTCTTAACAATTTAAGTGCTTGATGACAAGTGTTTAGGTTGAGCAATAAGACTTTTGAACCATGGATGCATAGAAGATATTATCAAAACATATTTTGACTAATCGTTACCTCTAGTCATATTTCTTCACAAGAAATCATACATAGGTATGTTAGGAATTTAAGAAGCTAATCTTATATGACATAGGACAACTCCTATGGAGTTCTATGGAATAGAACGATTCCTATGGAGCTAGTCCATGCCTTATTTAAATGGTTCAATTGAGGCTTTTAGAAACGAGATTCTATTTGTCTTTAGCTATAGTGGTTTAATGGAGACATAAGTTAGAATCGAAATGACATCGTATATGTCTAGGAGCAAAGAAATAGAACAAATTAAACAACGAAATAGTAGGAAAAATTAACATTCATCGTAATATATGAAATTTTTTTAGCAAGTTTTAGCATTTATATAATGACCTTCACCCAATTATATAAATGATTCTGAGACCCAAAATTCATATTAACTTTGGATGTGAGCCTACGGGCCCTCTACACCTCTTATTAATATAACTTGGTGGGTTAACTCTTTTAACCGATTCTACAATTAGAATTCTCGGTCGATGAATTTACGTTAAGTTCATCTTTAGCCCGAACCTATTGCGGCTACGGTCGCAAATACCTTCGTTGAGATCAACCAAATTTTCGAAGTGCAATAAGTATTTATTACCCACTTACCCAACGTCAAATGAAAGTACCCCGAAAAATTGTATTGTACTCCTTACGAAATTGAGATTCATAGGTTCCTACTATTTGGTAAGGCTAAGTCTCAATCTTTTAAAAGTGAAGGTCTTGTCAATTTATTATCTTTCTCTTTTAAGTGAACTAAATTAGCGATCTATAGATAATTATAATTGACAAGGTCGATGATTCGATATAAAAAGATATGCACGTGATGTTTATGGCGATTTGGCAATGCATGCAAACATATAAAGGAAAAATGCAAAGCAATAAATAAATTTCCTAATATGGCCTTCCTAAAATAAAAAATCTAATATTCTATTTACAAATTCGGAAACCAACTCCATTGATCCCTTGAACTTCAAATGGCATGCTTCCCAAGGACTCTGTCTTGATCGGAACGCCTTTCCGATTGGCACCGTCTTGAAGGAATTCCGGAATTACAAATAATAATAAAATTACATAGCATTTCTATTATACATTTGTAAAAATGAATCTATTAAAAATAAAAGTGATACAATATCACATTAAAATTACAACCGAATCGGTATTCCTTACATTACAGGTAATACTGATTAAAACTAAGGCCATACTAAGATAAAATTACATAATTCAAAAGTACGTAAATAAAATATGACATTCATAAATAAAATATGCAGCATAAATATATGTGTGTAACATGCCAAATTAATGTACCAAATCGCCCTACTTAAACTTTATATCTTATATAATCCGGTTTTATGGAAATGTGTGATAATAACTTGTTAAAATCACAAATCAATACTTAAATCAAATTTAAGCCCTAGTTAATTATCCTAACCTTCTTAGGACTCAAAAATTAGTCTTCACTAAATATTTGACAATAATTTAACTTGGTTTTGTATTATTGCTCATTTAAACTTCTTATAATCATAATAATTATGAAATAATTACCAATAAATCACAAAAATTTGGAAAAATTAGAAAACACATTTTGTAAATACTGTAATATTATCAAGATTCCAAAAACGCAATAAAATTTGCCCACAAAATATATATAATTTACTTCATTAAAAATCATATAAATCATAACTTTTACCATTTAATCCAAATTAAACATAAAAATTATTAAAAAATCAAAATCAAAATTTTGAACATTCTTAAATAATTTCCAGAATCTGGAAATGGCAAAATTTTAACCAAAATTTCGAATTAGTTTTTATGACTAATAAAGTTGCTCTTTTATCGATTTTATCACATAAAAATCAATAAACATACCAAATAAATCAAAATTAATCATGCAATTTTAGATATGATGTCCATATCATATATACAATATTAGGGAAAAATTTCATGCCATAAAATTCATTTTAGCTATTTTTGCTAAAAAATAGTCACTATTTATATCATTTTAACCATTAAAATTATAAATCATGCATAATAAATCACATTTATCTCAAATTTTACATACAATCTGTAAAATATGCATGTGACATCATATTAAAATTTCATGACCTGTTTTGAAGTTTAACTATTTTTAGTCATTTAACCTCCATTTATAGCATTTTTATCATATAAAAATCATAAATCATGCAATATTAATCACATTAATACGAAATTTTACTTACAATAATTAAAATATGCATGTGAGGTCATAATAAAATTTCATGGTCAATTTCAAAGTTTAACTATTTTTAGTAAATAAAAGTTCATTTTACTCATTAAAATGTGATTATTTCACTAAAAATCATTTAAATAAGCAATAATCATCCATAAATCATCAATATGACCGAAAAAAGAATTTTTGAACCAGAATATATTACATGCAAATAAATTTCGTGGCTTTATTCTTATAAATCAAAATTTTAGTTTTTATTTTGTTATCAAATAACTCATAAAAAACAATAAAATGATATGCATGCAACACCAAAGCTCTGATGCCAATTGTTAGGTTCTATAACCCCTATTAGACTCTTCTAATGGTGATCTAAATAACTTATTGATTTAGAACTAGTGGTTCAAGTTGCATGCAAGATATATTAAATCAAAATAAGGAGAAAAACGATTTTTCTTACATTTCATATGGACCAAAATTTAGGGCACTAGATTTGGACTCCTTCTATATCTAGATCTTGAGCTTAGTAATATTAGGAATGATCCTCCAAGATCACCAAGTCTTCAAAGTAGAAGACCTCCTGTTAGTTGCACCCAAGAACTTACCCAAATCTCTAATAAATGTTAACTAGATATCTTATTAAAGTACCCTTGAATTAATATATTAATATTACTAACCTCTTAGTAATTTTAATTGAGTTTTTGAGAGATAAGTTCATTATATTTTTCATAAAAAATGAAGTAGTAAAAATGAACAATAATCATAGGGGTGTGTTGGGGGAGGCCAAAATTGAGGGAGTAAATAGAGGGAGCTGAGTTGTGGGTTGTGTTATGTGCCCAATAGAATTAGGCATAGATTAGACAAAAAGTGCAATGGGAAGAGCACCCAATAGAATGCATGCATTTGTAATAATTGTGTCTAACAACACACAATTACACTACCATTTACACGGTCCAAATGACCCATTTACGGGTTCATTTTGGTTCTTATATTTGTCGCACAAATACATATAATTTCTATTTAAACATCGTTTTATGTTTAAATGCTTCCCGATAAATTTCGTCTAAAACACTCCGTAAATATACGTGTACAGCTACATATATATTTTACGTACCAATACTAATCACATTAGTTAATTAGTACTAATTAACAATTAACCGTTTAATCATCAATTCCCGTCTCAATTAATTTATTATTCAATTATCACATAATTAAATAATAACTACCACGCCTCGAGTTAACAGCTCGATATCTCTCTAAACTAAATTAATCGACTAACTCATAGTTAGTTTATCAAGGAACTAATTAAATTGTATCTCATATAATTAATTAGCTTTCGTTTTGGGGTTCGTTCTTTTAGGTGTGACCTCAAGGGATCAACTGATTACCACCGTCAAACGACAGTAACGTCAAACTCTAGTCAGCCAATCGTTACCGATAAATGTTGATCAGTTGATAATATATTGAATCATCCCTTTTGTATTCTTGTTATGAGATTTAATATGTGATCGCACTATTGTTGAGGACACATACTCCAACTAACTGGTCATTGTTGAGAACTGCGTCGCACTTGACCGAGTGAGGTTCAGTCGACCGAGTGGACTCGGCACTCGATCAAGTGAGTGACACTCGACCGAGTGGACTCGCCACTCGACCGAGTGGTAAAGAATCAGAACACGGGATAAGGAAATCTTATCCCCTTATCCTCATTCATTCTATCTTCTCCCTTCTCACTCCAATGCTCTCCCTTCTCTCTAAAACCTCCATAAACACTCTTACCTAGGATTCAAGCTTACTTTGATGGATTGTTCATCCTTTTCCATCCTCCCTCAACATTTGTAAGTTAAGATCTACCCTTCTTTAATTAGTTTAAACCCTAACTTTTGGGGGTTTTGTGTTGGGTAATTAATTAGTAATTAGTATATGTAATATGGGTAATTAGTGGGTAGTAAGAAAAGGTTTTATAGTTTATAATAGTATCGGATGTATTTATGATAGTATTACATGATTTGTATAGGATTAAGACGGTCTTGCGAAACGGAATCAAGTGGGATTCGAGTTGCTTATGAAGAATGCTAAAAGGTAGGTTTATCCTACTCGGGTTCAATATTTTTGTGTGCATATTTGTGTGTCTTGCATCATCATTTTTATGTATGAGTCGATTGGGATAACATGTTGGTATTTGAGGAAGTTTTATCCATGATATGTTTGGATTGAGTTCATGATGAGTCATATAATTGGTGTTGTGTTGCATTTTCCATGTATGGTCATTGTTGTATTGGGTTAGAGATCATTGGTGGTGTTACTTGGTTATTGAAGAGACGTAAGACGGTTGGGAGATCGTCTTATGCTTGAGTCGTCTCTTGGAGCTTCCCACTCCAAATGGGATGTGCACATTAATGGCTCGAGTTACGGAGGGACTCGTGTGGTTGAGACACGATGTCTGGTAGGGGATCCGGTTGGCTTCTGGACCCGGTACGTTTGGGCGTGTCCCGGTACCTATTTGTTGTTGTTGGTATGTCTGGGCGTACCCCGGTACCAGTGTGGTTGTGGGTATGTCTAGGCGTGTCCTGGTACCGTGGTGGTTGTGGGTACATCTGGGCGTGTCCCGGTACCGGAGTGGTTGTTGTTTGATAGCGTCTCATTTATGTTATAGTCATGTTGCATACTCACATACTTTGAGTTGAGTCACACTGTATTCATTTATTGAAACCGACGTCTGTGTGCCTGTGTAATTGTCACCTTTTTTCAGGGTGGCCTGTGTCGATCCATATTATATTTTCGATCATAGGGGGAGCAGGTTGAGTACAGGTTTTTCTTGTTGACGTGATCGGGATTTTGGCCGCGCCTTGGACTTGGAGTCGAGTAGCATAGCGTAGATGACATAGATGGTAGTCGACTTATAATTTATATAGTTCACTTTATTCATTTGTTTAAATTTTTGTAATCACTAAACTTGTTATTTATTTAATGAAGTTTCTTAATTGTAATTACAATTTCACTGCCTCGGGAAACCGAGATGGTAACATCTCCCAATTACCTTGGCCGGGTAAGAAGGGGGTGTTACAAAGTGGTATCAGAGCGTCGATTTTGGAACCTAAACCAATGAACCATAATTAATCTATAGGTGTCTAATAAAATGAACCCGACTTGAGTACAATAGGAGGTCGGTTTTGGGTGAGAAGGATCCCTCATTTCAAAACTAGATCCTATTATTTCGGTTGGTCACTAAGTGGGTGGTTATGAGTCGGGAAACGTGAAGTAAAATATTACATGATATACTTGTGTAATACCCCGTAATTTAGTGAATTTTATATAACTATTTACGTAATTCGAATACATAATTTGTAGATACCCAGTATCTGCACCTTCCAAAAACCACCCGATGATGATCGGACTATAACGTGTTTTTGATATGCGTGCGTGGATTGGCTATACATGAGACGGTTTAATGCACTACTCGGATATGAAAAATGATTTCAAAAGTTTTCTAACTTAATTTGCATTAAAATAACACTATTTAGAGTTAAAACCATCTTCTGACCCAAAACCGACTCAGAAACCCGCAACTCGAGTCAACCTGAGTCAACCCAAATCTCGAATGTCAAAAATAATGCCATGAATTTTCTTTATCATGTTATTTCCATTAAAATGACCCTAATTAGAGTCAAAACTGACATCGAGCCAAAAACCGACTCGAAATTCAAATCCCGACTCACACGGGTCAAACCCGAGTCAAAGACACAAATTACCTACCTCAAGTAACACCAAACTCATCTTATTAGATGCCCATATTGTTACATGACATCTCATATGAATGCCACATATCAACAATGGATGGAGAATTGGCCACATCTAAATTGAAAGGGACAATACACCCCTTTCCATCACGAGGTGGCTCGCGCCTCTTTAAGCCATCTGCTTAGCCTCTAAGAAAAATCAACCGACCTAACTCCTCACATTTCTCTATAAATACCCACCATCACACACTACAATCTTTACGCGAGCGTCCGCCCCTTCACCTCTCCCTTAAACTTCTAGACTCGACTTCCTAAGTCACAAAATCGACACGTGTTTACGACCTACCGATCGTAAACACAAGCCTTACACATATTGTTTGGTACCGTCGCCGTGCATTCCACCGACCAATTTGACCAACTCAATTCATCAATCAACATGTTTTAATTAACATATTTTCAAAACAAAATCCTTTTTTAAGGCACTCATTTTAAACTTCTTTGATCGCGAGTAGTCACAATGAGAAAACCGTCTCTAAAGTCGTCTACCACGCAAACATCAAAATACGTAAGTTTGAGGGTGTAAATATCTCACTTTAATTCATGTCTTCACTGTTTTAATGAGTTTATAAGCATGAACAATGCATAACACGATTCAAATTTAAGTTAGACGAGCCAAAACTGAGTTTTTGCCTGAGACAGGAGCTCCTTGCTATGCAAGGAGGCTCGCGCCTCTTGTGGGTGTCCAGGTCAGACTCATCCGTGTTTGTTCTCGTCTTTCCTCTTTATTTCTTTCTTATTTGCAATCGGTTTTTACCATTTTAAATGTTTCAAATCGTTTTTAGGACAAACTTTTTTAACCATAAATCATAATCACCCTTAGTTCTTAATACCATGACGGTTTAATCCGTGACTCGGTGATATTAATTGGTTAATTACATTTTAAAGGAAATCCTTTTCTTTTATTTACCATTTTAATTCATTTTTATGATAAACATATTTTGACCATTACAAAAATCATCCTTGGTTCCTTATACCATGACGGTTTATTCCGTGACTCGATGATATTATTGGTTAATTACATTTTAATGGGTATTTTAACACCCTTTTCTTTTATTTACCATTTTTATCATTTGTTTACATTTTTAAATATATTAGTCATAATTCGTAATCATCCTTGGTTCTTTATACCATGTCGGTTTAATCCGAGTACGATGATTAACTTGACTAATTAGAAAGAAATGAACTTAACATGATTAGTTCAAATCAAGCCTTTTACATTTTTATTCGTAAAAATACTTTTCAAACTTGCAAATCCGATAACGAATATTACTAACATTATAGTAATTATTCCGAGTCATGCAAATCATACTTGCAAATCATTTATTCACAAATACGGTTTTAAACAACCATTTTAACAACCAGGAGGCATCTCTTAGTTTGCCCCATGACTCGCGCCCCAAGAGGCCCTCTGCTTTCATATTTCAAAACCTGAGCAGAGCCCCTTACCTCGCCAATAGGCTCGCTCCTTAACAGGGCTACCTGGCACTGTTCTGCCTCGTTTTTAGTACTTGTCTAGGACGATCCCGATTACGGTTTATCCGCATACATGACGGATCAGAGTGACAGGTTTGTATTTTACACTTTATCTTTTAAACACACTTTTTCAAATAATGGATCGTGTTGAGCATCATAACCCGAATTTGGTAAATGGATGTTTAATTTCCATTCTCACATTCAAATCAACCATAAATACAACTTGACATCTTATACTTGATATTTGGATTAACAAACCAACTTAGAAAGCTCACATGTTAGGTTAACACTTTTGGATGTGCATTCATGCATTTACACCGTTTTATCAACTCTTGCACTTAAACAACCACGATCGATTAGTAGAGGCCGCTAACGCAGGCGGTATTGGGTGTCCGATTAAAGGGCTTCCCAATACGTACCCTCACCCCTTACTCAGAACCTTTGGATAGTGGATGGCCTTATCCAGGGCGTACGAGAGTCATTTTAGGCATAGAATGCTAAAAAGGGTGCAAGTCCTTATCTTTAGTAACTATGTCAAACACCGCTTTTTGCTTTGATTGACCTAGGTATAAAATGGATTCGAACGGGTTCCAAGCATCCCACAAATGTTTGGTGGTGACTCCGAACATCTCTAATCGTTTCGAGACCTTTACTGAGACAAAACCGACCGATCTAAAGCGATTCGGTCGAAAGCATTTTTACGCCACCGAGCGTGGCTTTCTAGACCGCTGCATGTCCACAGATTGGCTTGGCGTGCAGGTGGCCGTGACCGCAGATCGGTAGGTGGCCCAAATCCACAGACCGGCCTGTGGCCCATGTCCACAAATTTGGCGACTTCGCTGGGAAAACTAGGACACTTGTGTCTTTGTGATCCTTAGAGGTGAAACTCGAACGAGGTCGTGGTTAAAGTGAATTAATTGATATTACGGTCATAAGTCGGGTTCCTTGTCTGGGTCCACAACCTAACCCTTTTCGACCAATTGGCTCGTCTCGTCGGCGTGAGTTTCTCATCCCCGCATTTCTCATCCCGATTGAGTTAAGCATGCCATTGACGTTACACATCTCTGCTTCGTCAAAGCGCTTTCATTTCCTTCGTGCACGAGGCTAGGGTACCCTCCTTACACATTTTGTTTGGAATGTCGCAAATCGGGGTTTGATCGCTTGGTGTGTAACCCACCCTTTTAAGCCAAAACCCGTGTCAGCATTATGCATAATATAATGAACTGTTAGTGGTTATGTGTTTTGTGATCATAAGTCCTTCCGTGTCATTTTTTAAAACTTTCAAAAGCACCTTTTTGCGCCGTTATAATGGTCGTTTCAAACCTCGGTCTTTCACCGACCGTTGCAAACCTTTTTAGGCCGTCGTAATGACGATTTTCAAACCCGGTTTTTATAACCATTTCAAATGCACCTTTTTAGGCCGTCGTAATGACGATTTTCAAATTCGGTTTTTCACAACCGTTTCAAACCTCGGTCTTTCGCCGACCATTGCACACCTTCTTATGCCGTTGTAATGACGATTTCAAAACTCGGTTTTCACAAACCATTTCAAAATACCCTTTTACGTCGTCATAATGGCCATTTTAAACCTCGCTCTCTGGCCGATCGTTGCATTTCTCAACGCGCCCTTTTACGCCGTCGTAATGACGTATTCTACCCACGAATTTTCAAAAATTTGAAATCAGTTTTCAAATAAAAACATTTTTCAAACCAACATAATGACGATTTCAACCCATGCAACTTTCCAAATATCAAAATCAAATTTGGCTTTTCTAAGCCGTCATAATGAAGATTTCAATTTTCACAATCTTCCATTTGCATACCGTCTTTCAAAGGTTAAAACGGTTTTCTAACCCGTCGTAATGACGAATTCAATCCTCATAATTTCCAATTCAAAATCATTTGAAAACAAATTTAACCGTTTCCAAATTCCAAATTCAAAATAAAGTCCTTGAAAACAAATTTAAACGTTTTCAAATTTCAAATCCAACTTCAAATCATTTATAAACAAATTTAACCGTTTTTAAATTTCAATTTAAAATCAAATCTTTGAAAACCAATCTAACTGTTTTCAAATTCCAATTCAATTTCAAATCATTTGAAAACAAAATTAACCGTTTTCAAATTTTAAATTCAAAATCAAATCTTTGAAAACAAATTTGACCGTTTTCAAATTTCAATCCGAAATCAAATCTTTGAAAACAAATTTAACCGTTTTCAAATTTCAAATCAAAATCAAATCTTTAAAAACAGATTTAACCGTTTTCAAATTTTCAACCCAATTCCAAATTCTTTGAAAACAAGTTTAACCGTTTTCATGGCCATTGTGATGACAATTCTTCAATTCTTCAATTCTCGATTTTCTAATCTGTGATTCAGAATTTTAAAAACCGTCTTCGGAAACAACACATTGTTTTCATAGCCGCCGCAATCTCAACTTAAACCGTCTTTTGAAAACAAACCTAAGACAACCCTTTTAACTGGCCGATCTTCTAAAGATCCCTACTCTTCGGAAGCTGTCTTTCCTCTACATTACAGGTCAAAGGTCAAGTTTGTGTATATGTCTTGTCCAACGGCGTCACGCCAGCAACAAACCTCCAAATCTCATCAGAAGTCGTCTGTCTAGGCATCACTATGCCAAAGTCGACACTCGAGTCTAAGTTCAAAGTCATGCACCATGAGTTTAAACACAAAAAGTCATTCACGATCTTTAATGAACTCATAACCGAGTCACCGTCGCGTCTTCACGACATAACTGCCTTTTATACATATGTGTCGCACTTGCCGTTGTTTTTGCAACCCCCTACCAAGACAAGTTATAACGCCTATCGTTATGTCAAATAGGAATCCCTTGGGTGCCATCAATCGCCAACCAGGAACTCAAGAAGCTGATCAATCTACATCCGCCATGACTTCTACTGAAACCAACAACATTGTCCTGCGACTCCTAGCTACCGTGGAAAACTTGAGCACTCGTCTCTCCCAAGTTGAGGACAAAATGATAACTGGGAATTTTACCTCTTCTGATATTGAGCAAAGGGTTAAGCTCCTTAAAAGTCGGCTACTTGCCATCGACAAAACCAAAACCAGACGGCCTCATAGGTCCTTCCCTGATTTGGGTATGCCTTATGCCACAGCCTTGGAAAGGCTAATCTTATAAGGAAAACTTAAACCAATTGGTCCAACTCCAGACCCTCTACCAAACAAGCGAGGTCGAAGATGGGACGGAAAACTGTTTTGTAAATATCACCAGGGTCGCGGACATGACACTGGGATGTGTCTCCCTCTAAAAGGCGCCATCTTTAATATGATCGAAAAGGGTGAATTACCACAACCTCCCTCAACAAACAACAAAAACAACCATCCAGAAAACCCAATTGGATACAGTCAAGAATCTTTCCTAGACTGCTCTCATCTCATCTCTCCTGACGATGAGAAAATTCATGCAATTGACGAAGATGACATACAAAGCGCTATAATGATGCTCTCTGTCTCTATCAACAATATATTCTCAAAGCTGCAAGTGGCTATTGATGATTTGAACACTCGGGTAGCTAGTTTGGAGAAGAGGTTTGGTAGTACCAAAAATGAACCTGACCATCAAGGAAACCAACCCTTGGTTCACCAACCAACAGCTGTTGAAAATGAGGAATCATCCGATAGTTCCCATACCCACGAACCTACCGACAAAGAACATGAAATGACCTCACCAAAATACCCTTCAAAATATCAAGCAACATCGCAAAAACTTCCCACTGACAACAACCCAATCCTGCTTCCGCCCATGATTGAAAAAAACAAAAACAAAACTCACAAAAACATCCCAAAAAACACCAATGTGGGAACTATGGGAAAACATCAAAGGGTATTCATAGATCTGGGAATAACATATGGCACTGCTCTGGATATACTTGCTTCAGAAGGAATGCTCCAACCCATTGGTCCGACTCTGGACAAACCCGAACACAAAAGAGCCCGATCTTGGGATGGTAATGCCTATTGCCAATACCATCAAGGCAAGGGCCATGACACCAAACCCTGCTTCAAACTCAAGCATGTCATTCAAGATATGATTGAAGCTGGCAAAATCATAATTGCACCTCTCAGTCAAGACAATCCTCCTGAATGTCTCAAATCAAACATCAAGGTTGAGCGTTCTCAAAGGACATTCACTAAACTCAACACAACCTATGCCGAAGCTCTTCAAAAACTAAACACAACTTAAGGGAAGCTACAACCAATCGGGCCCACTACGGACCCGTCTGAAAGCAGGAAATCCCGTTTCTGGGACGGCAGTGCCTATTGGCAATATCATCAAGGAATTGGTCATGACACTGAAACGTGCTTCAAACTGAAACATGTTATTCAAAATATGATCGACAATCATGAACTGATAGCTTCACCCCTATGGCAACCAAGTGATGAAGACAACCCTAATGAACATCTCTTTCTGCAAGGAGATAAAAGCCTCATCGACTGTTGTCCTCATATCATTCCCAACAACGAGAGTGAAGTGCTCAAGTGGGTCAATGCTCAAGATCAAACATTCAAGCCGCTGGATGCTGCAAAGGAGATCCTTGAGGAGGAAAGTTATCATTAGGAGTCCGTATCTACGATTAAGTCTGAGTCCGAGTCCGAGTCCGAGTCTTAGGCTTTCTCATATCCATCCTAGTGTCTGTCCTTTTATTCCTAAGTGACAAACTGGGGGCTGTCCCCATGATTCACATGTATTCATCGAGTCTGTGCTAACATCTTATTTATCTAAATAAAAGCACAATTTCCAGCTATCATATATTCTCCTCTTTACCATTTCCCGTTGACAACGAGAATTGATTTGAGAATTGATTTAAAACAAACAACATGTTCCAATTCAATGTGAGTTCACTCGAGTGACATTCCGTGCTGAGTAAGCAGAGAACTCGAAACTCCGTGTCCATTCTCTTTACCGATTCCATGTCTGGAAATAGAAACCTTTCAATAGCACCCAATTTAGAACGAGCTTCTATCAACAGGATCCTGCGACGAACCTAGATTACAAACCAGAACATCTCCTTGTTCATGATCAATGACGGAAGGCAAGCCCATTCCCCACAAAAACATCACATCACCAAATATCAACCTCTCACCAACAGGCACATTCCCGTCTGCACCTTTACCTTCCTCGAACGAAGGACAACAAAAAACAATATAGCCATTCATCCAAAGCCAAAGCGAAAGGCCAAAATTAAAGGCCCAAGCCAATATCCATTCACCCAAAGCCAAAGCGAAAGGCCAAAATCAAAGGCACAAGCCAATATCCATTCACCCAAAGCCAAAGAAAAAGGCCAAAATCAAAGGCCCAAGCCAATAGCCATTCACCCGAAGCCAAAGCGAAAGGCCAAAATCAAAGGCCCAAGCCAATATCCATTCACCCAAAGCTAAAGCGAAAGGCCAAAATCAAAAGCCCAAGCCAATACCCATTCCCCAAGCCAAAATCAAAACAAAACAAGATTGAAACCCTTTTTCTCAAAAAGGCCAAAACCCAAAGAAAACATCCAACACACAAAATCTCGAACCAGTAAGTCCAAAACACCAAGTCCAGGACCAACAAGCCCAAAGCCCGGGACCAACGAGTCCAACACACCAAATCCCGGATCGACAAGTCCAAAACACCAAACAAGTCAGTCCAAAACACCAAGTCCAGGACCAACAAGTCCAAAGCCCATGACCAACGTTTCTTCCCTCCAAACTTCGGGACCAACAAGTACAAAACACAAAAATACCAAAATCATACGTCAAAGAGCTAAAATGATAGCTCAAGACTCGTCAATTAACAACAAACCCATCCTTTCTTCACCCTTAAGTCCTTCCAGAGACTGTCACAGGGAGACCTATTTAGGATCCTAGGGATTCCCCTCAAGGTCATAACCAACACTGCTCACACAACAAGAAACATTTTCACCAGCTATGCCTCTTCGATTCATGATCAAGAGGTATTTCTCTCCAATCAACTTTCGAGTCACCAAACGGAATTCACCGTCGTGACCCTTAACTCCATATTTTTATCTGTCAAACAAACCCATTATTACCAAGCTTCACATTCCATAATGTCGAAGCCATTTTTTACCCTGACCCAGATACGGAGTCCTCGAATGCTCTGCTACCGAGAACGGGACATACCCAATCTACCCTTAGAGTCCACTTTTTAGTGTGCTCACATGATAAGGAACATTTTTACAAATTACACCTCTTCGATTCATGATCAAGGAGGAATTATCTCAAATCAATTTCTCGAGTCACCAAACGGAGTTTACCGTCGCGACCCTCACACTTTAAGGTCCTAACAACTGCCTTAGGCACACATTCAGACGAGTCACCAAACGGAATTTACCGTCGTGACCCTCACAGTTTAAGGTCCTAACAACTCGCTTAAGCACATGTTCAGAACTACGATCTGGTTTGATTTCACACCATGTGAATACGTAGGCAGTCCTTCAAGGACACAACCATACACCTCAAAATCACTTTAAGGTCCTAAAAGTTAACTTAGGCACACACATTCAGAACTACGATCTGGTTTGATTTCGCAAACGCGCGAATACGTAGGCAGTCCTATTACTAGGACACAACCACACCCCCACACTCATTCAATTTTCACACCTTCAATTTGCAACCCATTGCACACACAGCTCAGAACTACGATCTGGTTTGATTTCGCAAACACGTGAATACGTAGGCAGTCCTATAACAAGGGCACAACCGCATACTCCTTTCACAACATTTCCAATTTTCAATCCTCAATAACCAGCTCAGAACTATGATCTTGTTTGATTTCGCAAACATGCGAATACGTAGGCAGTCCCCCAACAAGGACACAACCGCACACCCATTTCAATCTCAACCATCAACATCAATCCTCAAAAGCAGCCCACCCAGCTGCCAAAATTAATCTTATACCTCTTTACTGGGGGCTTCTTCCTTAAGACGTCACCCATTCCTTACTTTGTCAAAATCCAACCTTCTCACTCTGGGGGCTTCTCTTTCAAGACGCCACTCATCTTTTATCCTCAAACATCTTTTGAGTCTCAACTACAGTCCAAAATAAAACCGCCCATAGCCTAGTGCTCGGTTCGGACGATGACAAGGTCTTGGTTCCGCTCTCAGAATCATCATACCTTGAGAAGGGATCTCAAACAAGAAAACGGAGGCAAAGATGTCTGAAGAAGATAATCAATTCATGTTCCCCAGCTGAGCGGACCTTCCAATCCAGGGATCTGATGCGCGTTGTCACCCTTTCTTAGCTAGGAGTTGCACTTACATGTGCAAAGTCTGTCAGAGTCACCCCCGTGTCGTGTCGATACCGACTTTGTATCACGTTCACGATCGTCTGCTTGTCAGTCTGTCAGTATGCGTCTATGTGAGTCAATGTCGCAACGGTTATGTGTCTCTAATTTATCAAATCACAGATCTACGAGTAACAAGACTCGCCTTTAAGCTTCACAACATTCAAAACTTCTATCTTCCTTCGCGTGAGACATTACATGCCAGTTGCTTATATGCTAACTGCTCACATGCTTATGTGCTTATGTGCTTTTATGCTTGCATGCCTACGTGCTTGTCTATGCGACTGCGGATTTGTGTTGTCACTAACCATACAGGTAATCTTGAGAAGATAAACTCACTCCAGCTAAGTATTGGATTCTTCCCAACAAACGGCGACCCATCAAGTCCAAGAGCTTTAACCCCGCCGATTACATGGCTTACTCTACCTCCCAGCGAGCAGGAACTCATATCCCCGACGAGTCCTGAGAAGTTTCTAACTCCCCAGCGAGTGCCGATTTTTAAATAGATGTCACACATGCTATTTTCTACAGTCGATCATTCGACCATAGATGGTTGGCGAGCCTTACAACGCATATGGCTGGCGAGCCTTTGTCCGTAAACAAGATACAACTCAAGGACGTATCTCGAAGATGCCTCGGGTACGACTCCTTATCACAGCTGGCGAGCCTTTGCACGCACACATGATACGACTCAAGGACATATCCCGAAGATGCCTCAAGTATGACTCCTTCCTATGGCTGGCGAGCCTCAAAACGCACCGTCTTCAACACCGGCTGGCGAGCCTTTGCGCGTAAAAGACTCAAGGACATATCCCGAAGATGCCTCGAGTGCGACTCCTTATCCGGCTGGCGAGCCTCAAAATGCACCACCTTCAACACCAGCTGGCGGGCCTTTATCCGCAAACTTGCAAGGACGTATCCGAAGATGCCTCAGGTATGACTCCTTCTTATGGCTGGCGAGCCTTTATACGTAGTCTAATGGACATTAAACGACCCGAATAGGAAGTTGACAAACTCTAAAATGTTCCCGATGGCAGGTCCTTGACTCGAATCCCTGAGTCGCCTCGACGTCGCCCCTCCCGACGGCAGGTCCTTGGTTCAAACCCTTTTGAGTCGCCTCGACGTCGCAATGGTTTTCAGGTTGTAATCTTCGATTGACCTGGAGGCCATAATTTGACTTTCGCCCTGTCCAAGCCTCAGTCAAAGTGGGGCTCTGTAGATACCCAGTATCTTCACCTTCCAAAAACCACCCGATGATGATCGATCTATAACGTGTTTTTGATATGCGTGCGTGGATTGGCTATACATGAGACGGTTTAATGCACTACTCGGATATGAAAAATGATTTCAAAAGTTTTCTAACTTCATTTGCATTAAAATAACACTATTTAGAGTTAAACCATCTTCGGACCCAAAACCGACTCAGAAACCCGCAACTCGAGTCAACCTGAGTCAACACGAGTCAACCTGAGTCAACACGAGTCAACCCAAATCTCGAATGTCAAAAATAATGCCATTAATGTCTTTATCATGTCATTTCCATTAAAATGACCCTAATTAGAGTCAAAACCGACACCGAGCCAAAAACCGACTCGAAATTCAAATCCCGACTCACACGGGTCAAACCCGAGTCAAAGACACAAATTACCTACCTCAAGTAACACCAAAATCATCTTATCAGATGCCCATATTGTTACACGACATTTCATATGAATGCCACATATCAACAATGGATGGAGAATTGGCCACGTCCAAATTGAAAGGGACAATACACCCCTTTCCATCACGAGGTGGCTCGCGCTTCTTTAGGCCATCTGCTTAGCCTCTAAGCAAAATCAACCGACCTACCTCCCCACATTTCTCTATAAATACCCACCATCACACACTAAAATCTTTACACGAGCGTCCACCCTTCACCTCTCCCTTAAACTTCTAGACTCGACTTCCTAAGTCACAAAATCGACACGTGTTTACGACCTACCGATCGTAAACACAAGCCTTACACATATTGTTTGGTACCGTCGCCGTGCATTCGACCGACCCATTTGACCAAATCAATTCATCAATCAACATGTTTTAATTAACATATTTTCAACATATTTTCAAAACAAAATCCTTTATTAATGCACTCTTTTTAAACTTCTTTGATCGCGAGTAGTCACAACGAGAAAACCGTCTCAAAAGTCATCTACCACGCAAACATCAAAATACGTAAGTTTAAGGGTGTAAATATCTCACTTTAATTCATGTCTTCACTGTTTTAATGAGTTTAAAAGCATGAACAATGCATAACACGATTCAAATTTAGGTTAGACTAGCCAAAACCGAGTTTTGGCCTGAGACAGTAGCTCCATGCTATGCAGGGAGGCTCGCGCCTCTTGTGGGTGTCTAGGTCAGACTCATCCGTGATTGTTCTCATCTTTCCTCTTTATTTCTTTCTTATTTGCAATCGGTTTTTACCATTTTAAATGTTTTAAATCGTTTTTAGGACAAACTTTTTTAACCATAAATCATAATCACCCTTAGTTCTTAATATCATGACGGTTTAATCCGTGACTCGGTGATATTAATTGGTTAATTATATTTTAAAGGAAATCCTTTTCTTTTATTTACCATTTTAATTCATTTTTATGATAAACATATTTTGACCATTACAAAAATCATCCTTGGTTCCTTATACCATGACGGTTTATTCCGTGACTCGATGATATTATTGGTTAATTACATTTTAATGGGTATTTTAACACCCTTTTATTTTATTTACCATTTTTCTCATTTGTTTACATTTGTAAATATATTAGTCATAATTCGTAATCATCCTTGGTTCTTTATACCATGCCGGTTTAATCCGAGTACGATGATTAACTTGACTAATTAGAAAGAAATGAACTTAACATGATTAGTTCAAATCAAGCCTTTTATATTTTTATTCGTAAACTATACTTTTCAAACTTGCAAATCCGACAACCAATATTACTAACATTATAGTAATTATTCCGAGTCATGCAAATCATACTTGCAAATCATTTATTCAGAAATACGGTTTTAAACAACCATTTTAACAACCAGGAGGCATCTCTTGGTTCGCCCCATGGCTCGCGCCCCAAGAGGCCCCCTGCTTTCATATTTCAAAACCTGGGTAGAGCCCCTTACCTCGCCAATAGGCTCGCGCCTTAACAGGGCTACCTGACACTGTTCTGCCTCGTTTTTAGTACTTGTCTAGGACGATCCCGATTACGGTTTATCCGCATACGTGATGGATCCGATTGACGGGTTTGCATTTTACACTTTATCTTTTAAACACACTTTTTCAAATAATGGATCGTTTTGAGCGTCATAACCCGAATTTGGTAAATGGATGTTTAATTTCCGTTCTCACATGCAAATCAACCATTAATCCAACTTGACATCTTATGCTTGATATTTGGATTAACAAACCGACTTGGAAAGCTCACATGTTAGGTTAACACTTTTGGATGTGCATTCATGCATTTACACCGTTTTATCAACTCTTGCACTTAAACAACCACGATCGATCAGTAGAGGCCGCTAACGCGGGCGGGATTGGGTCTCCAATTAAAGGGCTTCCCAATACGTACTCTCACCCCTTACTCAGAACCTTTGGATAGTGGATGGTCTTATCCAGGGCGTACGAGAGTCATTTTAGGCATAGAATGCTAAAAAGGGGTCGAGTCCTTATCTTTAGTACCTATGTCAAACACCGCTTTTGCCTTGATTGACCTAGGTATAAAGCGGATTCGAACGGGTTCCAAGCATCCCACAAATATTTGGTGGTGACTCCGAACATCTCTAATCGTTTCGAGACCTTTACCGAGACGAAACCGACCGATCTAAAGCGATCCGGTCGAAAGCATTTTTACACCACCGAGCGTGGCTTTCTAGACCGCTGCATGTCCACATATTGGCTTGGCGTGCAGGTGGCCCGTGACCGCAGATCGGTAGGTAGCCCAAAGCCACAGACCGGCCTGTGGCCCATGTCCACATAATTAAAGGCATTAATATTTAATAATTGAAAATAAGACGGGATAAATATAATAATAAAATAAAGAAAGACGGAATTGGAGTTGGGCCGTGTGCTATAAGGCTTGGGCCAACCATGTATGTTGCGTAAATTAATAGAGTAATTTTCGGGATTAATTGATGGGTCGTGTGCATTGGGCCGCGTGCCGAGTATAGCTCGAGTAATATAGTAGTAATAATAATAATAGTAGTATTTTTATAATAAATAAACAACAACAACAACAACAACAACAACAACAACAACAACAACAACAACAACAACAACAACAACAACAACAACAACAACAACAACAACAACAACAACAACAACAACAACAACAACAACAACAACAACAATAATAATAATAATAATAATAATAATAATAATAATAATAATAATAATAATAATAATAATAATAATAATAATAATAATACAATAATATTCCTAATTGGTGTCCATATAACCTTAACCTACCTATATAAATAGATGACAATCTACAACAATAGACCTTATTCATCATAAAAACACAAATAATTCAAATAAGAGAAAAGAGAAGAAAGAATTAGCTGGGAGATCGTCACAAGGTAATTTTCTAATCATCTCATAACATACTCACCTTAAGACTAATATAATTCGTTAAATAGACAACCGTTGACTGACCCGAGACCGTCACCATGACCTTGGACCACCAGGGATTTACCAGGACCCACCATTGACCACCACGGACCACGGGTAAAGGGAGTTTCAGGCGGGGTTAGGGTGGTTGTTTGGGTGCGTTGAACATGGGTTTTGTACCCTTTATTGAGCATGCCTTGACCTGGGGTTGGTAGGTGGTTCCTAGGTGAGGAGTCGACCACCGTGGATGGTCATGGGTGGTCTAAAGTGGTGTTTTGCGTGGTGGTTGCCGGAAAACACGCGATAGGGCATGGTAATGCTAAACACGTTTGAACCGTTTTATACACGATTGCTTTGACTTGTTGGACTCGAACTAGGCTTGGCTTGGTCTATGGTCATTAGTCGGTCCTAGTGGTTGTGTTAGGGTTGTCGGAGGTGGTGATTTGTGTGGATGGTTGACGGGTTTTGCGAAAACAGGGGGAGTTTTGGTTGTTGTTGTTGTTGTTGTTGTTGTTGTTGTTGTTGTTGGTGGTGGTGGTGCCATGAGTTGCTGGCCGTGGGTGGTGGTGACTGATGGTTGTTTGGCCGTACCTAGGCTGCTCCAGGAGGGACTCGTGGTGGTCACGGGCTTCCATGGTGGTGAGTTGTTTGTGTTGTTTGTCGGTGTCGGGTTTAAGGAGGGAAAATAGGGCGTGGTTGTGTGGGTTGTAGGGGGCGGTATGTCTGGTGGTTAGGGGCTGGTTGTGTGCGTCATGATGCAGGCTAGAAGTGGCGAGCCTGGGTGGTGTCGTTGGTGGTTGGTAGTGTCGGGAAAAGACGGGTGAAGGAAGGGTATTGAACATGGTTTTGACGTGTTGTATGGGGTTGTGTTCACGTGTGTGTTCACGGGTTCTATTGTTGGGTTTTATTTAATTATTAAGACGGGTTAACTCGGGTTTTGATGAGTAATCGGGTTTTGACTTTAATAAACGGGTTTTCGTATTATAAGTAAAACGGGGTTTATAATTACACGAAATTATAGTTAACGTAATTAATTAATTAATTTATAATTGATTAAAATAAAGAATAAAGAATGATGTATATAATTTGTAGATTATTAAATAAGAGTAATGTAATTAATAAGTAAATTCATAATTGCTATTAGGTGACGATTTTGAGGTGAAGTATTTCTAAGTCGTGCTTGAGCTAATTAATTGGATTTGCTATTGAATTATATTTGCTGCGAGGTAGGATAACTACTCAACTGGCTGTTATTATTGTACTTCACATGAAGTATTTATTAAGGGTGTTCATTCGCGGTTCGGTTCACCTAACCTCTAATTTAATTCGGTTCGCACACGGTTCGGTTCGTCAAAACTCCGAACCTAAACCGCACCGTTAGAAACGGTTATAAACGGTTCGGTTAACCACTTTAAACGGTTATTAGCGGTTCGGTTACCAGTTAACCGTTAATCGTTCTATATTAAATTTTTTTCAGTTTTCGTTAATTTTTGGGAATTTTTTCTAATAGTTTAATTAAATTTTCATTATATATTATACCCAACAATAAAATTAATAAGCTAAACTTTAGCATTAATCAATTTAAGAAATTTTAAATTTGGATACACTAAGAAAATTAAACGAACGAACAGTTTTTTATATAATATTTTAATTTTTTGCTTACTTTTTTGTGAAATGGTTCGGTTCGCGGTTAATCGGTTATCTAAAATTGCGAACCTTAACCGAACCTTTTCCATAATTAAGTTAATGGTTCGGTTCAAAGAACCGCTTTGTCGAAACAGTTCGGTTAATCGAACCTTTAAAATGGACGGTTTTTCGGTTATTGCGGTTCGGTTATTGCGGTTCGGTTTATTCTGAACACCTCTAGTATTTATGACTGGAAGTATATTTGTTAGTGTTCTGGCTGGGTTGTCATTGTGGTTGATTATTGTGGATTATATCCGGCTGATTATTATTATTTATCGTTGCATTCATATAAGCATGACATTTACATTATTTATCAGATTTATTCTGGCAGACATTACTTATAGTAATGTATAGTGGTTATCAGATTTATTCTGGCAGACGATTATAATCGTGAATTCTCAAGGCAAGCCCCAGGCTGGTTCTGCAGACCGTCTGGTGGATATTTATCAACTGTGTGTTGAGGCAGACATTACTTTATAGTAATGTGTTGTGTTTTATCACCTTCGGGTTGAGGCTACCCCAACCAGGGATTGGCGGGATGAATAGTGTTGCGAGTGATGAACTCGGCTGAATGGTTCTATTAAGTCATATCATGCATATTCATATTGTTATTGTCATCTACTGTTGTTAGTTATTCCTACTCAACCTCATGGTTGACAGTGTATTCGTGAACACCTGTGATGAACCATAATGGGGAGCAGATTTGACAGGCACTAAAGATTAGCTGACTTGGGAGCTTATAGGAATGCGTGAGGATTTGGCCAGTCTACCTAGAAGTCTAGACCACATAGATTATCTAATCACTTTATTTATTTCCGCTGCGAGTTGTACATTAATTTGATATTAAGTTTTAGTTAGTTAATTTGTAATGAACATCGAATCGCTAAAGTTTTATTTAAAGTACTTTGGTTTGTTGTACTTTGTTATTCACGACCTCAGGAAACCGAGATGGTAACAGTCCTATTTATTTGGGAATGTCTTGCTAAAGGCTCCTAAATAAAATGGAGGTCTTACACTTATGTATAGTTTTGTTGAGCATTTTGCATGATATAGTTGCTGTGTGGTGAATGATAACATATGATAGTTGAAAGGATGAAATTGAAATGTCTACTTGAATGGGGTATATGTGATATGAGCAGGGAATTGTTTCATATGAAATGCATTTATTTGAATTAGTGTTGCGTGGTTGAATATGATGAGTTTTGAAGCCGTAATTTGCATAGTTGATAAGATTCTTGCATGAGATAATTGTTCATATGGTATGTGATAACATGTAAGAGTTGGATGAAACTAATGATACGTATGACATGTTTTGGGAAAGCTTGTTACGTGTTAGTGTGTGAGAAGTCTTAGCCCCGTCCTTTAGCATTTCAATACCGTATATATGTTTGAATTTCATTAATGCTATAGTTAGAGTGTGATTAGTAATGGTTGTTAGTAAAATAGTTGCTAGTATAAGAAAAGTAATCCTTAGTCGGAAATTTCAAACCATAGAGAATCACCCAGCCGAGTGCGAGCTAGTACTCGACCGAGTACCAGTCACTCGACCGAGTGAACCCTACCACTCGACCGAGTGGACCAATTTCCAGAAACTTGAAAATTTATGGAAGTGAGGCACTCGACCGAGTGGACTCAGCACTCGACCGAGTGCTATTTTCTGGGTTGTGAAATTCGCAAGATTTGTATTATTACCTTGTTTCTTGCATTTCTTCATCATTTCTCTTGGCAAAAATACCAAAATCTCTTTAAATCTTTTTCTAAAACTCCATTATGGATGATTGTTGCTTGGACTTAAGTTTTCTACTCCATTTTATCCTCTTAATTCTTGTTAATTAAACAATGTAAATGGTTTTCCTATCACTCTTAATTTGTTCCAATTTGATTTCGTTTAAATCCACCTGATTCCTCCAAATTTTGCCAATTAAGTGCATGCCTTGTTTGATTCATTATATTAATCACCTTTTTTACCATTTACAATGTCAAGCGCAAAATTTTCATGTTGAATTTTGCTCAAAATTTTTCTTATGAACTCGAAAATATATGTTTTCTTGAGTAAATAATTTGACTTGATGTTTGTTGCATGATTAATCGTTTGACAAGGACTAAAGTTGGGTTGTTATTGGTAACTCTTATCATACATTTAAAATTTTATTTTTGAAAATTTTGTCACGAAATTTTGAAGCTTGGATGTTCATGTTTGAGTTTCGGTTTATTCTAATGCTTAAAACTTAGTTTAGTTGACTAATAAGGGCCAAAAATCTTGTCATGCTTAAGTTTTGACTTTCCTTTGTCAATATCGACATGTATTATTCCGAATCGGAATTTAACCTTAAAATGCTATCCAAAATCTTTTGAAATTTCATCTTATAACGAACGGTTTTGATCTTTGCACTCAAAACATGATCCAATTGTTCTTGATATTTAATGCTCGTTGACGTTGCATTGTATTGTATTAAGCTAGCCGGTTTGCCTTACAAATCGCCTCAAGTTTTGACATGTGTGTTAGTTATATCGAAAGTGACCTAATTTTGATTTTCATGCTCTATTCTTTGTCTAGTTATGTCGTAAAGTTTCAAGTGTTATTTGTTGATGTTGGGCATAGCCTTAAAATTTGAAAAATTTGTTTTAAATTTTTCTTGAATTTATTGAGTAATAAGAGTTCAATTTCTATTAGTAATGTTATGTATTGTCTTAAGTTTAGAATTCTGCCTTAAAATCTTGACCGAATTTTGATTTCCTGCTTTTATCTTAAACTTGGCTTAACGGTATTTTTAAAGCAATAATCTTTATGAGTATCACTGTAATAACATGGTTTAAATCGAAAATTTCCGTTTTAAAAGTGGACCAAGTTCTTTTTGAGATTTCATGTGTACACCACTAAATTTTGATTTTCATGATTGAAACATGGCTTAATTGTCCCATAGTGCCCTCAACCTTTATTAACGGTGATATGTATGGAAAATTAAAGTGTTAATGCTCAATTTTGGATTTTGTGCTTAATACTTGGTTTAGATTTGCCACAAGCTTACATACAACCTTTGTTAATAAATGTGTTATTTTGCTTATATATGAGTCTCAATGCTTTGTTTACCTTTTGGGTCGTATAATTTTGATGAGTAAAGACGTATGGATAATTTGTTGAGTAGTAGTTTTGATGAGGGTAGTTGGACAAATGCTAATAATTTGTGATGAGTGGTGTTGTATTTGAGGGTTATGAGTGTGAAACATGTGTTTTATTGGGGTTAATGTAAGTTTCGTTTGAGTTTGATTTGAACCGTGTAAGTAGGTAGGTGTATGATTCATGTTTGGAAAGTAGGGGTAGTAGGAAGTGATTTTAGCTTGCGTAGGGTATTTTGGAATTGAGTAAGATCATTGTATGAGGTGATTGTGGATAATGAGTGATATGCGATCTAGGTTGACTATTTGTTGAGTGTTTGAACTTATGGATAGTGAATGAGGTTTGGATTTCATATTAAGGAATATTGTTGTTGAACATGACTTGGAAATTTTGGTTGATAAATAAATGAGATTTGAATGGCGGAATAGTGAGGAAACAATTGAGGTACCTAAGGATAGAATAAGGTGCTAATTTGGGTTGTTGACGTGAGCGTGTCGTTGTACACCCAATCAAAACACATTTATAATACTCAACAAACAACTAGTTAGTGGTAAGTCGAGGTCGATCCATGGGACGGTGTGCTTTGGGTTCTAAGTCTATCTATCTCAATTTATGCTAGTGTCACATTTTGTTTGGGTTTGTAGTTGTGTTCTAGACTAATGGAAGCAATAAAGTATAACAAGCAATGAAATGAAGGATGTAAACAAATGATTAAAAGTTCTAGGATATCATGGATTCATAGGGGATTCATGGGAGTTCATCATACAAACATGTTCACAAAGTTGCAAGCAATTTATGTTGTAAAGGAACCGAGTTGGTTTATGTCTTACGGTTCTTAGGAAGAGTTGGGTCCCGGAGCCGAATCGATTAGATTGTACAACACCTACAAGTCGACTTACTTTCCTCCTAATCACTTCTATGCATGGTCTAACAAGACTCAAGTTGGTTTATATCTTACAAGTCAAGTTGAGTAGATAAGAGATGGTTGTAAATGCAAGGATGCATAGGCTTAGCATTTCATCAAACATAACATGTGCATAGGTTGACATCACAACAAGCAAGCAATTTAATCATGGAAACATATTAGATTAAGCATTAATCATTCCCCGTGTTGGTTTCCCCTAATTATCCACTAATTCTAGTTTAGTAACTACTCACTTATTATCATGGAGAACATGTCATTAATGGTGTCAATCATCACAACAAGTGTAAACATGATAAGAGAATGAGGAGATAAACAATAAAGAGTAAAGGGTAAAAGAAATATACCAACTTAAGATGATCCAAATAATAAAGCAAAGAATAATAGACGAAAACTTGATTGATTGATGAAGAGTTGTCAATTCTCCAATAATAACCCAATAATCTTTAATTACCCAAAAGTAACAAACTTGAACAACAATTAAGGAGAGATTAATGTGAAATTTGTGGAAAGATTAAGGAGTAATCTAGTCTATTCTACTCCTAGTCTAATCTAAGAGAGTTTTCTAATATGGAAGCCCCCCCCCCCTTTGATTATCATCAAAATGGGGTATTTATGGTAGTGCCTCATTAGGTTAACTAAGGCTAAACTAGTAATTAACAATTCTAAGTTCTAAGCAGGGAATAGCTAGTATTTCGGAGAGATGGGCATCTTTGCTGAGGACGCCACGATCCGCTCGTCCAAGAGGTAAATCCGCTCGGATTGTTTCATGGAGGGACGAGCGGCTGAGTGGCTGGGACGCTCGGATCCAGGGCTTCTTGGACGAGCGTTTTGGCTTCTTGGACGCTCGGATTCTTCTTCAGAATCCTTCTCTTCGCGAATTCCTTATTCTTGCAATGTTAGTCTTTGGTTCTTGCCCTTCCTTCAATTCCTGTTCAACCAAGATCGTCAATGTCCTTCCGAAAAGGCTCAAGAGACGGGAATTTTCCGCCTAATTGTCTCCTTTCCTACAAATCAAACACAAAGCAATAGGAAAGCAAAATAGGAAACATTTGACGGGTAGAATGGCTATGAGACGCTATAAAAATATGCAAAATAGGTTCAATTAGGAGACTAAATGTGCGCAAATAATGTTCACATCAAATATCCCCAAACCGAACCTTTACTCATCCCGAGTAAAGAGGTGACAAAAACTAGACCTTTATTTAAACTAACATACTAATATAGCCGATGTGAGATAATTAGCGGGTCTCACTCCGCCCCTTCAACTCACAACAAGACAACCATGAGGTAGGATGCCTTCTTGCAAGGCAAGGTGGGTCTTGCCAAAATGGCAACACATCCAATCATTAAAGCACACAAAATCAAGTAATGGATGCATCTACAAAAGAATAGCCACTTTCCTCATCTAAGTGGCGTAAATTATCTAAAGGGGAAGCAATTCAAGGGTACACACTCCTCCATAGATACAATTTCTTCAAACTACTAAGCCTAGAAGGATACCAATAAATCACCTCCAAGTTGTGTCAAGCTAGGGTACCTTTGTCCTCAATCGTTAAATGCTTTCGTCAAGAGTAGACTCCCTATGGTGTTAGAAACACTGGAGGATCGCGGAATTCCCCTTCTTGCCTAGACAAGAAGAAGGGTCGTCCCCTCTCTACCATGCACAAATATGGATACGATGGATAAAGGGATCAATAGGATTTGAGTTTCATTTGGTAGTTTGCTTTTGTTGTTGTTTATCCCCCCAATTTCTTGTGGCATTTGAGATTTTGAGAACATTTCTTTTGCCATTTCTTTGATGTTTGGCATTTCAGTACTTGACAACTTTCAACTTTTTGCATTTTCTTTTGAACATTTTTAAAGTCACCCCAATTTGTAACGAGGGTGCCTTATATTTAAAGCATAGGAGTTTTCATTTTTGTTACTCCTCTTTTCTTTTGATGCATTTGCAAACTTTTTCTTTTCTTTTCATTTCATGAACTCAAATTTTTGAACAATTTTTGTGTGCCCATTCCCTTTGATGACAAAACGTGGTAGAATATGGATGATGGATGGTTGCATGGTTTCAAGAGTCACCTTGGAATAAATGGTAGCCAAGGAGTTATCACACCACAAGGTACTCTTGACTAGGCCTTAATCCATGGGTCAAAGGATACTAGGATGACACATCCTAGGGTGTTTTCCAAGTATTCTAACAAGCAAAGTTTTAAGAAGAAAAGCATCTACAAGGGCCTTACATACACTTGTCAAGCTTCCCAAATAGATGGTTTCACAAAATTTTCTAACCATGCAAACTACATGCCATGATGCAACTAACATATATATAACCTAATGCATATGCTTCTACCAACTAGTATGCCAAATAATCTAAATGCAAATCCTATAATCACATTGTTTATACCGCATCAATCAAAATAAAGCCACATAGTCATTAACATAAAGAGGAAAAAGGAGATTGGAAAGATCATACCATGCTGTCTTCAATATCCTCATGTCTCAGATGTGGCATAGTCGATCAATGTGAACAAGGATGAACAAACACAATGTATACAAAATATACAAGACTACACTATAAAGGAAATGAACTTGTTTTTGGATTTTTAAATTTTTCAAATTTTTTTTTGTATTTTGTTTTTAAGAAATTAAAAGACATATTTTTGTGATTTTTTTGAAATTTTTCAATTTTTATGCATTTTTAGATTATAAATCCCCATCCCCCACTTTATTTTGGACATTGTCCTCAATGTATATGTAGGAGTAGGAATAAAAAGGAAATACATGTTTTTGGATTTTTTAATTTTTTTAATTTTTTGAAGTAAAGTACAAATGCAATGATGTGATATGAATGCATGCTCTAACTAAATGCAATTCTATATGACATATATAACAAATGAATGCAATCTAAACTATACTACATGTTGCATGATTTCTAGTAAATTATGGTCACCTATGATCAAACCTCCCCAAACCGATTTAAACACTATTTCTAGTGTAGAAATGAATAGGGTTGGTCATTAGTGACTATCCATGAATTCTAGTCTATATGCAACTATCTACATGGGGTATATCACAATGCAAACTATACTACATGAAAATGCAATATGAAATATAATACAACGCATGTGAAGGCTAAACTAAATGCAATGCACTATACAAAAGAGAGAGGGAGAGAAGAGTATCATACAAATGGAGGTGGTGAGGTAGGCATCTCTCACTCGTCATCATCATCTTGGTGGTAGCCATACCTACTAGAGCTTCCTTCTTGATCATACCCTCCTCCTTGACCAGAGTATCCTCCACCTTGACCACTAAAGTTCCCGGCTTGGTTCCCTTGATTAGGGAACAAAAGATGTGGTTGAGCCCAAGATGGTCGAGGGCCATTAGGGTCGATATACCCTTGTTGTGCCATTTGATAGTACTGGGGATAAAGGGCCATGTAGTTATCGACCCTCCCTTCATGCACCCCAAGATAAACTCTATTCATAAGTTTCATCAAGTCATGAATACCCGTAGCATCGGGGATTTGTGGTTCGAATGGCGTGTGAGAAGTAGGGTACGGTGGGATAGGCACATAGGATGGTGGGGGAATGGGCCTTGCCGGTATCCCACGAGGTTGTGGTGGTTGGCGGGGTACTTCTTCTCTTAGAGGGGGGTTGCCGAGGATTTGGATGTTGAGAAGGTAGCTCGGCCTATGCGAATACGGGCTCAACCTTGGGTCGGTACCGGGTATATTCCACCCCGAAAGAACAATAGAAGTGCACCTTTTGTGAACCATTCTACACTCCCTTCTTGAGTGTAGGCACACCACTGGTGGTGGTTGAAGACGGCGTCCTCATCAATCAAAGTACTCCCCTTAAGGGGTGTATAAGTCCCATATTGGTTGAACCCGGGACAAAGGTAGTTTGCCAAGATAGTAATTAGACCTCCCATCACTAAGGTCTTAAGTTGGGTGTTCCCTTGAGAGAAATCAAAGAATCTCGTAAGCATCTCAAGGGGGGTATTGAAGTTGTACCTCCTTGTCCCCCGGACATTTAGATAGGACTCAAGGAATGTCAAATCGAGGAGAGTGTACCTATCTTGCTCATATCTCCCATTAATTGTGCCGGCTACGAAACGTTCGGTGATCCGAATCACCGGGTGTTGAATAACAAAGGTGTAGCATTGTTTTTGGTGAATGAAATCCCTCCCGGAAATAGCTTTCCATAATAGGTCCACATCAAAATCGGAGGGTTTGTTGATGTTGTTTGTTGGCACAATAAGACCAAAAATTTGAGCAAATTGGTCAAGTGATAGGCTATGGTCAATGTTGCACAACCTAAACTCCATACCAACATTCACCCTCGTGTTCAAAACAATACAAAGGCTACTCAAAAATTCCAAGGTGAGGCTAAGGTACGTCTCTTCATGGGCATGGAATAGTTTCCCTATCCCTAGACCGTCAAAGAAAATTTCGGTCTGGTACCTTATCCCTAGGGTTTCTAACACCCTAGTATCAATAAACTGAGTGGGTTCGTAATGCTTACCTAGAAACTTGATGAACTTGGTACGGTGGGCATCGGATGTGAAGAGTACCTCCGGAAAGTACTCAAGTTGCTCCACCCCTTCTCTTATCACGGGATGAAAGTTTCTTGGTATCACCATTTGTTGAGGGGATGAAGAAGATGAGCCCCTGCATTTCTTGGTAGCGGTTTTAACAAGTTTCTTGGCTTTTCCCTTGAGGTTCATCATTTTCGATTTGGGAAAGTTAGGGTTTTGTTGTTTTTGTTGAGAAGGGAGTGTTTTGGGGATGAAGATGAGTAGATTGTGTTTAGATAAGATGAGTAAATGAGGGATGGTGGGGGTAGTTTTATAGAAAAGAGGGGTAGGACGAGCGGCTTCGGGTTGGGCCTGGGCGGATAATCTGAGGAAAATCCAGGAATCCGAGCGTCTTCGCGTGTGGGACGAGCGTCTTCTTCTAGGTGGTCAGAGCGTCATGTGAAGAATCCGCTCGGATTTCGTTACAGGGTCTTGCCTTTTCCGGGAGCAGCAAAAGACGAGCGTCTTCGCTTTGGGACGACCGGCTTAATCGGGACGGGCGTCCTCTTTTGAAACCGCTCGGTTTTGTTCAGTCCCAAAATTTTTATTTTTTTCTTCAGGTATCAAGCAGGACGAGCGTCCAATAAGGAATACGGGCGTCTTTTTCAGGACGAGCGTCTTGTCCTTCAATCCGCTCGGATTTTGTTACAGAACTGGACACCACATGGAGGGAGGCTCAGGACGAGCGTCCAGGCCTCGGGACGAGCGTCTTCCACTGTTCTTCAGACTTTTCTTTCTTTTCTTTTTCAAGATCGTACCCTTGCACCCTTTTGATATTCCTCCTTATCTTTCTCTGAAATTTTGCTCAATAAGAATGTAAGAAAACTCTCTCTCACTACTCTCATGCAAGAAATTGTAAATAAAAATGCAAAAATGTACAATATTATACAAGGTAAAGGTCCTAGAAATATCTTACAAATGGTGGTTTGAGATAGGACTCCACCAAACTAGTTCAAATTGTAGAAATACTTGTCCATAGAGCTCAAGGCTCTTAGTAGAAGATCAAAAGCTTGTGAACAAGCTCCAAATAAGCATAAGTATGGTTTGCTTAAATTCAAGATGAAGCTTGGCCAAGGGAATTTGTCATTCATTCTTGTTTTCTTCCTCTTCTTGGCACTTGAATATTCACAATGCTTCAAACCGATTAGCCCATGATTCTTGTCATTATAAGGCAAGAAGTATGGTTCATGGTTGTCCGGAGACTTCCATTCACTACCTTCTTTTTCAACTTTGGTGACGATGATAGCATTTGAATTCATCAATCCTTCAAGAGTAGAAGGAGAATTCTCATGACCTTGATGACCGGGTTCCTTAGAAGTTGACATTGTGGGTGCCAAATTTCCACAAGTAGCTTCACGTGCAAGTTTCTTTTTGAACTTTTGCACCAAGTACCCTTTATATGATGCTTTGACCTTTTGAAGAAGGTCCACCATATCCTCTCCGACAATCATTGGCTCCATGGTAGGTGCCATGTAGTCTTCATGGGAAATAGAGAAGGGACATTCATCTTCGTGATAAGATATCTCGAATATCTCAAGGATAGGCTCCTCAAGCAAGGTGATATCACAAGTCCATTCCTCTCCCCTATTCCAAAGGTCCTTATAAGACACGTATTCTTCATAAGCCTCTTCTATGGTCTTGTCATCATCGCTATCTTTATATGAATCATAAGTGGGAACTTCATTCAATTCTTTCTTCAACATCCAAATGTTCACATCAAAAGACACACCCTCATACTCACAAAGGCTAAGAGTATTTGGCTTACTCAACCTCATGTCTTATTCATCAAATATCACACTTTCATACTCACAAGAGCTCAAGGAGGTCGGCTCTTCCCACTTTTCATCTTCCGTATCAAAGGTTACTATATCAAATTCACATTCATGATCAATATCCAAAAAACGGTGGGGAGTGATTGCTTGGGATTCTTTCATTTGGGCAATTTGAATCTCCAATTCCTCACCTTGGGCAACAATGCCTTGAAGAACATTGTCCCTCTTTTGTCTCTCCTCTAGTATTTGTTTGAAGAAGTTTTGGTGATCTCCCATCATTTGGAGAATCACATTTTGAATGGGTTCATTATTTTGTTGTGGGCATGTGTGAAAGTGGTTGTATTGTGGCAATTAAAATCCATTATAAAGTGGGTATTGAGTGGGTGGTTGTTGTGGATATTGTTGTAACACCCCAAGTTATTGAGAGTAAGGTTGTCCCACATCGGGGAATTGAGGAGGTTGTGATATGTTTATAAGGGATTTCACCCACCACTTAGTAAAAAGGCCTTGTGCTTTTGGGCTTAAGTGAGGACAAGTAATGGGCCCAAAGGTGCACACCCATCTTATTGGGGTTGTGTTACGACCGTCGTGGGTCAGGTTGTTATAATTGCATGTGGTGATTTTGGTGGGAAAATTGAGGTAGTGGTTAGGATTTTCATTGTACAAATAGTAAGGTAGGTTTGTGTTGACTTGCTTCTCAAACTCCCCATACCCATAGTCATACTCAAAAGATCCACCACATACTCCATATGTCAAGTCTTTGGTCAACATAGCTAAGACAAGGAAACAACTACAAGAATGGAAACTACACAAAAACGGTAAAAACAATCCTTAAGGAAGAAGTTCCTCAAGGTTAAAGTGAAATCAAAATAGACAAACAAGTAAAAACTTAATCACATAGCACCATCCCCGGCAACGCCGCCATTTTTGACGTGAGCGTGTCGTTGTACACCCAATCAAAACACATTTATAATACTCAACAAACAACTAGTTAGTGGTAAGTCGAGGTCGATCCATGGGACGGTGTGATTTGGGTTCTAAGTCTATCTATCTCAATTTATGCTAGTGTCACAATTTGTTTGGGTTTGTAGTTGTGTTCTAGACTAATGCAAGCAATAAAGTATAACAAGCAATGAAATGAAGGATGTAAACAAATGATTAAAAGTGCTAGGATATCATAAATTCCTAGGGGATTCATGGGAGTTGATCATACAAACATGTTCACAAAGTTGCAAGCAATTTATGTTATAAAGATATGTCTTACGGTTCTTAGGAAGAGTTGGGTCCCGAAGCCGAATCGATTAGATTGTACAACACTTACAAGTCGACTTACTTTCCTCCTAATCACTTCTATGCATGGTCTAACAAGACTCGAGTTGGTTTATATCTTACAACTCAAGTTGAGTAGATAAGAGATGGTTGTAAATGCAAGGATTCATAGGCTTAGCATTTCATCAAACATAACATGTGCATAGGTTGACATCACAACAAGCAAGCAATTTAATCATGGAAACATATTAGATTAAGCATTAATCATTCCCCATGTTGGTTTCTCCTAATTACCCACTAATCCTAGTTTAGTAACTACTCACTTATTATCATGGAGAATATGTCATTAATGGTGTCAATCATCACAACAAGTGTAAACATGATAAGAGAATGAGGAGATAAACAATAAAGAGTAAAGGGTAAAAGAATTATACCAACTTAAGATGATCCAAATAATAAAGCAAAGAATAATAGAAGAAAACTTGATTGATTGATAAAGAGATGTCAATTCTCCAATAATAACCCAATAATCTTCAATTACCCAAAAGTTACAAACTTGAACAACAATTAAGGAGAGATTAATGTGAAATTTATGGAAAGATTAAGGAGTAATCTAGTCTATTCTACTCCTAATCTAATCTAAGAGAGTTTTCTAATATGGAAGCCCCCCCCCCCCTTTGATTATCATCAAAATGGGGTATTTATATTAGTGCCTCATTAGGTTAACTAAGGCTAAACTAGTAATTAACAATTCTAAGTTCTAAGCAGGGAATCGCTAGTATTTCGGAGAGATGGGCATCTTTGCTGAGGACGCCACGATCCGCTCGTCCAAGAGGTAAATCCGCTCGGATTGTTGCATGGAGGGACGAGCGGCTGAGAGGCTGGGACGCTCGGATTCAGGGCTTCTTGGACGAGCGTCTTGGCTTCTTGGACGCTCAGATTCTTCTTCAGAATCCTTCTCTTCGCGAATTCCTTATTCTTTCAATGTTAGTCTTTGGTTCTTGCCCTTCCTTCAATACCCGTTCAACCAAGATCGTCAATGTCCTTCCGAATAGGCTCAAGAGACGGGAATTTTCCGCCTAATTGTCTCATTTCCTACAAATCAAACACAAAGCAATAGGAAAGCAAAATAGTAAACATTTAACGGGTAGAATGGCTATGAGACGCTATAAAAATATGCAAAATAGGTTCAATTAGGAGACTAAATGTGCACAAATAATGTTCACATCAGTTGTTCATAGTTGTGGGAATATGCAAATTGAATTCAAGGATTGGCGAGAATTGAAAGATGGTAACAACAATTTATGAAATAGGAATATAAGAGAGTATTAGATAGAATTTGAGGTGATCAATGATATTTGAGGGTGAGATGTCTAGTAAAGGTCGTAGTAAGAACGAATGGCGAAACTAATCGAAAGTTAGTGTACACGTGTGACATGGTAATTGATGGTTATATTACTATACCGACGACGGTTTTTCGGGGGATGTTATCTTGTGAGATAAAGTTGTAGATGTAGTATCACTAAGTTACTCTCCATGGGTATGATTGTGAAAGTGTTAGGGTGAAATTTGGGCCTATGAGCGGTAGTATAGATGTTATTTGTAAAGTTGCCTCCCGCTCGTCACGTGGAACACCCACGGTGTACATTGTGACCTTGTTGTAGCGCCTAATTGAGTGATAAAATAGGAAAGCTTGAAAACGAGTTTGAGAATGAAAACCTTCTGCCCAGGTGACACTCAACCGAGTGCACCATGCACTCGACCGAGTGGTCGTCTACTTGGCCGAGTGGCCTCCTATACTCGACCGAGTGGCCTCCTATACTCGACCGAGTGGTCTGCTTTGACCCTTGTTTTGTCAATACTCGACCTAATATTGGGTGTACCTTATCTCGAGGTTTATGTTAGTTGACTTTTATTTAGATGAACATGTTGACTTTACATGAGTGATATTTTGTGAATTGTTTACGTTTGACCATATTGGGTAGCTTTTGCTATTTAAGAACGAAATTCAAATGGAAGTTGTGAATTGACATGTGTATTTGGATTACAAGAATGATGTGATAACCTTGTTTGATGTGTGTTAATTGAGGTGATTTTATTTATTTTGTACAAGTACGATGAAAATGCAAGTTATGTGTCACATAGTGGTCATTGCATGATAGTGATTGTGGCCTTTTATATGAGCGGAAGTATTGATGATGAATGGGAACGGATATGGAAACATATGTGTGATCATGTAGTGGATTGGACGCGGTATATGCATGGCATGATGTCTGGAAATGGGAATGTAAAACATGACTGAGTCACACGATGAGAAATTTTGCATTAATTGATTGTTTTCTGGAGTCCGCTTAATTGGTGTTTTGATGTGCATACATTTGAAGGTATGAGATTTGACGTGACATAGATACGTAGTAATAATCGAGTTATACCACGTGATAGATATATATATCTAACCAACATGAATGGGAGTTAGTTACGGGATTATAGATTGGAACCGTGGGTTTGACCTAACACTTGACCTTTGGGAGGCTTGTAGATGGGGGAGTATATGGATAGAATTATGACTATATGTTATTTGATTACGGATTTGGAATAAGTAAGATAGAATGTTGAACCTGGAACATAGTCATTATGTAATTTGGTAATGAGCATATAAGTGCACCTTATGAGGTTTGACAGTTGAACTTCGAGACGAAGTTCTCTTTTAGGGGGAGTGAATGTAATAATTAGGAAATTAAGGAAAGAAAGAGTACGACACATGAGGAAGTAATGAGAATTGAACAAATAACCTTGGGATAAGTACGATAAACATGTGTGATTAATAAGAGTGATAATGAAAATAAGAATCTTGACGGACTTTATGATAGATAAAAATGGCGAGAGACTACATGGGAACTGGTAATGAGACTTGAGAGAAGATTGAGGAATAATTGTGAAAAGAGAGAGTGAGGCAAACTTCGGGGACGAAGTTCATTTTAAGGAGGGAAGATTGTAATACCCGGATATTGTGGGACCCAAAAAGGAACCTTGGGATGAATGAGAGAACCTTAGACTAGACTAGAGGTCACTCGGGAGTGAAGTATGACTATACAATGGGTCGAGTATAACCTATATTAGACTTAGTGGAGTTGTTATAATATCCGCCTATAGAAGGGTCGTCCTTAAACTGTTATAACTTGAGATCTAGATATGGTATTGATGTGATTCTAATTGTAGGTGATATCTTATTCTCTTACGATTCCAACGGTATGTCACACGCCCAAAATGACCGAAAAACGAGTGAGATATGACTGCTTTAGGAAACCTGGTCATTGCCTAGAACTGTGTCGCACTCGACCGAGTGAGGTTCAGTCGACCGGGTGGACTCGGCACTCGATCGAGTGAGTGACACTCGACCGAGTGAGTGACACTCGACCGAGTGGACTCGTCACTCGACCGAGTGGCGCTGAATCAGAACACGAGACAAGGAAATATTATCCCCTTATCCTCATTCATTCTATCTTCTCCCTTCTTACTCCAAATACTCTCCCTTCTCTCGAAAACCTCAATAAACACTCTTACATGTAATTCAAGTTTACTTTCATGGATTGTTCATCCTTTTCCTTCCTCCCTCAACATTTGTAAGTTAAGATCCACCCTTCTTTAATTAGTATAAACCCTAACGTTTGGGGGTTTTGTGTTGGGTAATTAATTAGTAATTATTATATGTAATATGGGTAATTAGTGGGTAGTAATAAAAGGTTTTGTAGTTTATAATAGTGTAGGATGTATTTATGATAGCATCGCATGATTTGTATAGGATTAAGACGGTCTTGCGAAACGGAATCAAGTGGGATTCGAGTTGCTTGTGAAGAATGCTAAAAGGTAGGTTTATCCTACTCGGTTTCAATATTTCTGTGTGCATATTTGTATGTCTTACATCATCATTTTTATGTATGAGTCGATTGGAATAACATGTTGGTATTTGAGGAAGTTTTATCCATGATATGTTGGGTTTGAGTTCATGATGAGTCATATAATTGGTGTTGTGTTGCATTTTCCATGTATTGTCATTGTTGTGTTGTGTTGAAGATCATTGGTGGTGTTACTTGGTTATTGAGGAGACGTAAGACGGTTGGGAGACCGTCTTACGCTTGAGTCGCCTCTTAGAACTTCCCACTCCAAAAGGGATGTGCACATTAATGGCTTAAGTTACGGAGGGACTCGTATGGTTGAGACACGATGTCTGGTAGGGGATCCGGTTGGCTTTCGGACCCGGTACGTCTGGGCGTGTCCCGGTACCTATTTGTGGTTGTTGGTATGTCTGGGCGTGTCCCGGTACCAGTGTGGTTGTCGGTATGTCTGGGCGTGTCCTGGTACCGTGGTGGTTGTGGGTACGTCTGGGCGTGTCCCGGTACCGGAGTGGTTGTTGTTTGATATCATCTCATTCATGTTATAGTCATGTTGCATACTCACACACTTTGAGTTGAGTCACACTGTATTTATTTATTGAAACTGACGTTTGTGTGTCTGTGTAATTGTCACTTATTTCCGGGGTGGCCTGTGTCGATCCATATGATATTTCCGATCATATGAGGAGCAGGTTGAGTACATGTTTTGTTTGTTGATGTGATCGGGATTTGGGCCGCGCCTTGGACTTGGAGTCGAGTAGCATAGTATAGATGACATAGATAGTAGTCAACTTATAATTTGTATAGTTCACTTTATTCATTTGTTTACATTTATGTAATCACTAAACTTGTTATTTATTTAGTGTAGTTTCTTAATTGTAATTTCGATTTCACTGCCTCGGAAAACCGAGATGGTAACATCTCCCAATTACCTTGACCGGGTAAGAAGGGGGTGTTACACTGTCCCCGATCGGGGTTACCATGGTCTATGATTTTTTACATTTCACCCCTATTTCACTATAAATAGGGGCCTTAATCCGTCATTAGAGGATATCTTTTTACACTCTTTTACATCCTTCATACACTCTTAAGCACACAATTCTCTTAGTTTTCATTAGTTTACATTTTGTTAAGCAATCTTTCCTTTGTTATAAACAATTTCCATTAAGCATTTGTCCTTTATAATACAAGTTCTCATTCAAGTTATTTGGGTTTCATATTGTGTTCTTATTGTTCAAGTTCCACTTTCCTTGTTACGGTAATCTCAATTCTTGTTATTTCATAGTTTTTATTATTTCCTATTAGCATTCTCATATTGTTATTAGTTATTACATTTCATTATTAGTTATTATCACTATAGTTTATCTCTAGTAATTCCTTTTACATTTCTCATCATAGTCATTTCACTAATCATTTGTTATCACTTTAGTTGTTGTATTTATGTTACCATCATTTAGTATAATTCTAGTTCTTATAATTTCATTAAGTTATAATCTCATTGTTATCATGTTTATCATTTCATATATTGTTATTAGTTTAATTTCCATCATGAGTGAGTAGTCTATTTTGTTTAGGGATTAGGGAAGCCATGCATAATAGTATTTGTAAATATTAAAATAGGAAGATGTAATATTGTTTAATAGTTTCTATCACATGATTGTTTTATTTGCTAATCTTTGATAATTGATCACTATCTTTGATTAATTTATTAATTTAATTTTATAAGTCGAGAGGCACGAAAATGAATTAGACTAAGCATGTTTTAGTAGATCGACCTAGCCATAGCGAGAGCTAGTTAGGACCCGTTCTATGGTTAACAATAAGGCCGAGAGGTGATTGTCATAAGACCTAAACAATTGACAATATTATCTATTCCGAGTTTAACATCTATGTATTTGCATGTGTGACCCGACTCCCCTAGACTATTTTATCATATATTATTTACATCGTTTTATTTGCAAGTTATCAAACCAAACCAACCAACCAATTGAATCGACCAAGATAGAATTCTACTCATAGCATTTCATAACGCAATTCCCGTCTCCTTGTGTTCGACCCCTACCTTACTACATTAATTTGCTAGTCGAGTTTAGGGTATCTTTGATTAGGTTGCGACATCCTATCAAGCATGTGGTGGATTTGACGCGGTATATGCGTGGCATGATGTCTGGAAATGGGAATGTTGAATATTGTTGAGTCTTATAATGAGAAATTTTACATTAATTAATTGTTTCCTGGAGTCCGCATATTCGTAATTCAATGTGCATAGATGTGAAGGTATGAGATTTGACGTGATATAGATAAGTAATAATAACCGAGTTATACCTCGTGATAGATACGTATACGTATAACCAACATGAATTGGGAGTTATTATGGGATTATAGATTGTAACCGAGGGGTTGACCCGGTGCTTGACCTTTTGGGAGGCTTGTAGAGGGGGATTGTATCGTTAGAATTATAACTACACGAGATTTAATTACGGATTTACAATGAGGAAGAGAGAGGGTTGAACCTGGAACATAGTCATTTGTGGAATTTGGTAATAAACGTATGAGAGCACATTATGAGGTTTGACAGTTGAACTTCGGGACATAGTTCTCTCTTGGGGGGAGTGGATGTAATAATTCGGAAAATTAAGGAAGAAAAGTACGGAATGTGAGAAAGGAATGAGAGTGGAACAAAGAACCTCGAGATGAGAGTGATAATTAGAAAGAGCGCATACGGTTGAGAAACATGTGAGGCGAGGGAGAATGCATGGGAATCAGTGATGAGACTTGAGGAAATGAAAGAGCGGGGCAAATTTCGGGGGCGAAGTTCATTTTAAGGGGGGGGGGGGGAAGACTGTAATACCCCGTATTTTATTACCACGGTCAAAGGCTAGTCAACGGTAAATGGGTAAATATATTTTATAAAATTATATTATATCATATTGTATTTAGACGAGTTATGTATGAGATTGAATAAAATAATAATAATAATAATAATAATAATAATAATAATAATAATAATAATAATAATAATAATAATAATAATAATAATAATAATAATAATAATAATACGTATACATATGTACTATATACACCGACCTTATATACTCCACCCTACCCCTTATCCACTCATTTTATCTACTCACAAAGTCAAAACACAATCCACACAAACATGAGAGGAGAGAAAAGAGGGAGATTTCAAAGGAGATTTTGTCCTTCCGCCTCGAGATCGTAAGGTAAGACCGTCTTATACTATCTTATATATTAATTAAATTATACCATTAACCCACCTTGACCTTAACCCGCCCTAGGACCGTCGTTGACCAACATGGGACCACCGTTGAATGCCCAAAAAGAGGTTTGACTGACCTAGATCTAAGGTTTTGTTGTTGTTATAAAACCCTCTTAAGACGGGTTTTTAACCCACATTCGTGGACTAACCTGGGAGGGTGTTGGGTGGTTGTTATCGTGGGTTGAGTGGACGCTACGATGGAGGTCGTGGGTGGTGGGTTAGGTGGTGGTAAGGGGCTGTTTACATGGGTTTTTCAGGGGCTACACGGGTTGTGTTGGTGTTTATCGTGTCGTGTGTTGTTGTTGGTTAGACTACTGTTTGGTGGTAGCTTGGGTGACCGTGCTGGGCAGTGGCGACAAGCCGTGACCATGGTGGTGGTGGTGGCCCACGGTGGTGGTTGTTTTGGGTGGTGGTTTGTATGTATATGTCGGGTGGTGTAGGGAGTGTGTATGGTTGTTGTTGTCGTGCTTTGTTGTAGGTGCTGGCCGTTAACCACCATGGCCTGTGGTGATGGTCCATGGTGGCAGAATCAGGTGGTGGTAGGTGGCGGTGGTTGTCGTGGTTAAGGAGGGAGTTTGGGTATGAGTGAGTCACGGTTTGAGCCGTGTTATCGGGGACGAGATTATGAGTCGAGATTTGAATTTAATTATAATAAATTATATATTATAATTTAATTAGATTAGTTAGTAATTAAATGTATTTAATTATTTTATTTAGGTGACGGTTTTGTGGAAGATTATTATTATTCGGATTGCTTACAGAGTATGCTAAAAGGTAGGTTAATCCTACTCAGTTTCAATATATTTGAATGGTCATGTGACTCTTGTTTTAGTGGTCATTGCATTATAACAAGTTGTGGTAAATTCATATGTTACCGGAACTGCATTATAACATGGTATTGGTTAAGACGACTTAATGAGTCGGTAATTGGCGTATTGTGTGGTATTTTGCATTTATTTTATTTGTCATGTGTATTGGTGGATGTGACGGTTGTGATTGTTTGGTTGTTGTTAAGGAGAGAGTAGGCGCTTGAGAGACCGTCTTCCACTTGAATCGCCTCTTGGAGCTTCCCACTCCAAGAAGGATGTGCACATTAATGACTTGAGTACGGAGGCACTCGTGTGGTTGAGACACGACGTCTGGCAGGGGACCCAGTTGGCTTCCAGGCCCAGTACGTCTGGGCGTGTCCCGGTACCTATTTTTGTGGTTTGGTGTCGTGGGCGTGTCCCTGTCACCGGTGGTTATGGGTACGTCTGGGCGTGTCTTGGTACCGGCGTGGTGGTTGTTTGATAGCATCTCATTCATATCATAGTCATGTTGCATACTCACACACTTTGTGTCGTGTCTCACTTTATTTATTGAAACTGACGTGTGGTGTGTTTGTGTAATTGTCACCTATTTGCGAGGTGGCCTGTATTGAACCATATGATATTTTCGATCATATGCGGAGCAGGTTAAGTACATGTTATCTTTGATAGCACGTGGGAGACGGGACGAGCCTTGATGACATCCGAGTCGAGTATAGTTGGTTAGAAGAGTATAGTTGTCATGAGTTGTACTTTCCTTCGTTTATTAGTTTATGGTTTGTAATCACTAAACTTCTTATTTATATAAAGAGTTTCTTAATTGGAATTCTAATTTAACTGCCTCGAGAAACCGAGACGGTAACATCTAATTACCTTGGTCGGGTAAGAAGGGGGCGTTACAATTAATCCCTAGTTGTTACCAATCAATATAGAGTAATCAATAAATCCTATTAATGTTAACTCTAATAACAATAGAATGATGAATTAAACAACTAGTTGCGCACCTAGAAATCATAAGACAACATTCTTAAGGTAGAGAACAAAGCAATTAACAATAGTCAAGATAAAAACTAGAACTTTCAAACTCACAATTGAATTATAAGTGTTTCAATGTCTTGAACTAAGAAGGAGGAATTAATTCTTCATAATAGATCTAGAATAATTAGATTTTTCTCCAAATCGCATAAAGTGAAAAGTGTTTTCTAAAATCTAAAAACTAAGCTTATATAGTAACTAGGTAAGTATGACTAAATTAGGAACAACAACAACAACAACAACAACAACAACAACAACAACAACAACAACAACAACAACAACAACAACAACAACAACAACAACAACAACAACAACAACAACAACAACAACAACAACAACAACAACAACAACAACAACAACAACAACAACAACAACAACAACAACAACAACAACAACAACAACAACAACAACAACAACAACAACAACAACAACAACAACAACAACAACAACAACAACAACAACAACAACAACAACAACAACAACAACAACAACAACAACAACAACAACAACAACAACAACAACAACAACAACAACAACAACAACAACAACAACAACAACAACAACAACAACAACAATAATAATAATAATAATAATAATAATAATAATCTATCCCTCCTAAATGCCGTCTTGGGTTTGCTCGGGCTTTGAAAGGGGCCTTGGATGCGGTGTTTGATGCCCCTAGTGATCTCTCCCACTGGGTTCGTTTGCTTGTTCTACCACTGTGTCTGCTCAGGACTTTCGCTCCTCGGAGTAATCATGAGTGTCGGTCTGCTATTCGGTGTCAACATCAGGAGGAGAGTATTGCCAGGGCTATTCTTGCTTGGGGGACACCTGGGGGAGGTTTGCAGTTGTTACAGGAGTGCTTTGATGAGGGTCCTTCTTCTTTTTCTGTGGAGGAGGATCTGGATTTGTGTGAGCTTAACCTCCGCCAATGTCGGCGGAAGATTTCTGATGGCCATTATACTGCTGCTGTACGGGTGCTTTCTTCCTCTGGGGTCGCCCCCTACTCCGATGCCACTCTCGTGGCCTTGCGTGAGAAGCATCCTGTCGCCCCGCCTCCTTCATTGCCTCCTCTGTCTGGGGATCATCATCCTCTGGTTGCCTCTTCGGCGGTGGTCTTGGATATGATTCGGAGCTTCCCTCGTGGTACTTCTTGTGGGAGGGATGGTTTTCGTGCCCAGCACCTTATGGACTGTTTGAGTGGCGCTGCTGTGGCTATCTCCGATGATTTGATCACTTCTATTACTAGGGTGGTTAATCTTTTTCTTGAGGGCGGTGTCCTCTTCCTGCGGGTGAGTACATTGCCGGCGCTCCTCTCACACCACTCGTTAAGCGGGTGGTGGAGTTCGTCCTATTCTTTGTTGGTACGGTCTGGAGACGGCTTGTCTCTAAGGTTGGTGCTTCTATGGTTGGCCCGTCTTTATCTTCTTATTTTGATGGGCTTCAGTTCGGGGTGGGTGTGTCCGGTGGAGGAGAGGCTATCTTGCATGCCTTGAACCGGCCCATTGAGGCTCGAGGGGCTCAGGTAGGGCTTTCTATGTTGCTGGTTGATTTCCAGAATGCGTTCAACCTTGTTGACCGTTCGACCATGCTCCAGGAGGTTCGCCGTCGTTGCCCGGCTCTCTCCCGTTGGGTGGAGTTTTGTTATTCCAGCCCCGCCCGCCTTTTTTATGGGGAGCACTGCTTGTGGTCTTGTCAGAGTGTTCAGCAGGGTGATCTGTTGGGGCCTTTGCTTTTCGCGTTGGTTTTGCATCCCTTGGTTTGCAAGATTCGGGACACTTTTGACCTCACTTTGCAGGCATGGTACTTAGATGATGGCACCATTGTGGGTGATACTTTGGAGGTGGGGAAGGTTTTGGACTTGATTAGGCTGGATGGCCCTCGTTTTGGTTTACACCTTAATGTCTCCAAGACGGAGGTCTTACGGCTGTTGAGGACCCACGGAGCCGGCTTCCGGGGTCTTCCCCACTTCTATCTCTCGGCCATTGCGCGGTGTTACGATTTTGGGAGGACCACAAGACTTGTCCGGGTTTAGCGGTGAGATTGTGGCGACGAGAGTAACTAAGACCATTGAGCTAATGGACTTGGTTGCGAGGATTGAGGACCCGCAATGTGAGTTGCTTCTTCTTCGAGCTTATCTTGGTATTTCTAAGCTCTACTTCTCCCTTCGTACCTGCTCTCCTAGTGTTTTTGGGTCTGTCCATCTTCCTTTTGATGCCGCTCTGCGTTCTAGCTTGGAACGTATTGTCACCGCGTCAGGGCCGGGATTTGGGGATTGGCAGTGGCGCCTTGCTACTTTCCCTTTTCATCTTGGTGGACTTGGTGTCTATGCGGCGGGAGATGTTTTATTTTATGCTTTTATTGCGTCCCTTGCGATCTTTGGTTTGCGGGCTAAGCTCCTCGGCCCTTCCGGTATTGTAGCCGCTGGCCCCGCTTTTGATGATCGCGCAGTGTTTCTGCGACTACGGGTTCGATATATTAGGTCACCCTAGTGAAATTGTCGCCCCAAACTTATGAAGAAATTGGCGGACATTTATTTCACGACGGTTCTTCTTTGCCTCGTAGTCTGTTTTCTCTTTGACACCGCGCCTTGCCTTGCTTTATGGCGATCTCGGCGGGGTTCTCACTCCTCCGATTGGTTACGTGCGGTTCCTATCTCGGGGTTGGGTCAGACTATGAACGGGAGGACTTACCGTAGTGTGTTGGGGTATCGTCTGGGTGTTCCGTTATTCACGGTATCTAGGCCCTGTCCGCTTGCTCTCGGGTTTTTTCTTTGGGGATGTTTTTGGGGAGCACGCTGTTTCTTGTCCGGTCTTGTGGGCGTTAAACATCGGCATAACCTTGTCGGGACACTCTTTTTGACATCCGCTATAGATCCGGTATTTCGCGGGGAAGGAGGTTGATATCGGTTTGGTTGATGGGCATGGTGGCTCTCTTCGTCCTGCGGATTTATTGCTTTATTCTTGGGACAGGGGGCGTGATGTGTGCGTCGACCTGACAGGTTCTTCACCTTTGACTCAGACTGGGTTGGCGGATTTTGTGCGGGCGGGTTGTCGCCGATCTTTCGCTTTCGAAAGTGTGCTAAGTATGGGGATTTGTGCGCGGTAGCGGGTTATGGTTTCCTACCTTTCTCTTTCTCTTCAATTGTGGAGTTGAGTTCGGATGTTGTTGCCTTTCTCAAGCGGATCCAGAAATTCTCGGTATCTCAGGATGCTGGGGCTCGGGTAGCCGCTTACATTTTTACTCGTCTTAGCTTTTCTATTTCTAAAGGTGTGGGAGCCCAGATTGTCTCTCGGCTCCCCACCAATTTCATGTAAACTTTTCCTTTTATTTTAATGAAAGCTGCGCGCATAATAATAATAATAATAATAATAATAATAATAATAATAATAATAATAATAATAATAATAATAATAATAATAATAATAATAATAATAATAATAATAATAATAATAATAATAATAATAATAATAATAATAATAATAATAATAATAATAATAATAATAATAATAATAATAATAATAATAATAATAATAATAATAATAATAATAATGGCGGATGGCCCCCTTTTTGGACTGCACCTTAATGTCTCCAAGACGGAGGTCTTTTGGCCTGTTGAGGATCCTCGGAGTCGGCTTCCTGGGGTTTTCCCCCCTTCTATTGCTCGGCCCTTGCGTGGTGTTACAGTTTTGGGTGGACCTGTCAGTACTTGCCCTGGTTTTGGCAGTGAGATTGTGGCGAGGAGAGTAACTAAGACCATTGAGCTAATGGACTTGGTTGCGAGGATTGAGGACCCGCAATGTGAGTTGCTTCTACTTCGAGCTTGTACTGGTATTTATAAGCTCTATTTCTCCCTTCGTACTTGCTCCCCTAGTGTTTTTGGGTCCGTCCATCTTCCTTTTGATGCTGCTCTTCGTTCCAGCTTGGAACGTATCGTCACCGCGTCTGGCCCGGGTTTTGGGGATTGGTAGTGGCGCCTTGCTACTTTCCCTTTTCATCTTGGTAGTCTTGGTGTCTATGTGGCGGGGGATGTTTTACATTATGCTTTAATTGCGTCCCGTTTGCAGTCTGCTGATTTGCAGGCTAAGCACCTCGGACCTTCTGGTGTTGTAGCTGCTGGCCCTGATTTTGATGATGCCGCGCAGGGTTTTACTGCGACTACAGGCTCTAGTATCTTAGGTAACCCTAGTGAAATTGCTGCCTCCAAACTTATGAAGAAATTGACAGACATTTATTTCACGACGGTTGCTGCTGCCTCAGAGTATGTTTTCTCTTTGACACCACGCCAGCTTGCTTTGTGGCAGTCTCAGCAGGGTTCCCACTCCTCTGATTGGTTGCGTGCGGTTCTTATCTCGGGGTTGGGTCAGACTATGAACGGGAGGACTTACCGTAGTGTGCTTGGTTATCGTCTGGGTGTTCCGTTATTCACGGTATCTAGGCCCTGTCCTGCTTGCTCTCGGGTTTTTGCTGATGATTGTTTTGGGGACTGTTGGGGCTGGTGTCCTTTACAGTTAGTGCAAGGACTTATAAATCTCTAAAAGGATCAAAGGGTATACTTTTGTATCATAATCAGTTGGTCCACGTTTATCAATAACGGTTGGCTTGCTAGATAAGTTTGACGTTATTGTCATACAGATGGCGGTGATCAACTGGTCCCTAAAAGTCACACCTATAGGATACGTTTGAGAGATGTGACGGTATGAAAATACAGTCATGTAGATGCCAAATTTGACTAACCAGTTAGTCTGAGTTATTTGACTATTAATTAGTCAAAAATGTGATGTTGAGATATTTTATTTAATACGGATTAAATAATAATGGCTAAAGCGAATTAAGCAGTTAATTCGTAAAATTGAATATAAACGATTTATATTTGATTAATGTATATTGAATAAATATAATTATACAATATCGTCTTTGTCGGACATGTATTAATGTTTCAACTAATCCGTATTATTAGTTGATGCTTTAATAACCGATAACCGATGACGATTTATGATAAAACCGTGTCATATACATTTAGCGCATTTCGGGTCGTACCATGAGTTAAAAATAAGAGAAAGTGGAAAGCCCACTCTCCCCATCTAAAGCTCACGGCCAAACCATACAAAGAGGGAGTCTCTCCTCTTTTGTAACCTAATTGTCATTTGCAAAAATACATTAGGGTTTTGAGAAAATTGCCTCTCAAAATTCGGATCTCTCATCCAACAAAACCTCACAAAACAATCCTCTCAATATTGCAAGGCAATTAGAGGATTCAATTCTAGCACAAGGGCATTTCTCGGACAATCTTGGGTGCAACAATTAGGAGGAGATCTACTTTGATCTCTCATTGCCGAATTGCACTAGGACCGGAGGTTATTGCTTAATCTTTATCGTTTCATTATGTTTTTCGTTTATGACTATTAATCACGTATAAAATTTGCGTTATAATCCTTCAATTTATGGGTTTTATACGGATATTACCCTTCAAGTGGTATCAGAGCGAGGCCACGTAAATTTTTCTATGTGATTTTCATCAAACGATTTTTGAATCGATGTATTATTGATAAACGTGGACCAACTGATTATGATACAAAAGTATACCCTTTGATCCTTTTAGAGATTTATAAGTCCTTGCACTAACTGTAAAGGACACCAGCCCCAACAAGCTCCCACTTGTCCGTACAAGTGTATGTGCAATGACGTTATCCACACTAACTGGAGGACACCACCTCCAACAAACTCCCACTTGTCCGTACAAGTGTATGTGCGATAACCGATTCTCATATTCATTTAAAATTTCTCCCACTCAATGTAAAACAATTTGCAGATCCGGATCCGCAAAGGTCGTATTTTACAATCGATCTGTATCTAGAGTGGTTTCCCCGACTAGAGAGTAACTTAACTGATAAAACGAATCCGTATCCGAGCATGGCCATGCATTTCAGTTACAGCTCCTCGAGTGGCCCTGAGAAATGTCGAGTACCTGATAAAGGCTAAATATCTCCTTCAACTCGAACTCCTTCCGATCTAAGCACAGCATGAAATGACCCAGAAACAATCTACTTGGCCCCCTGTTACGGATGACCGTGAGAAAGAAACCAAAGTCACCCAAAATCTGCCTTAGTCTCAAGAGACAGTCGATAGTCAAAAGAATCGACTCTTAGGATCACTATGGAGGTCCTATCCACGACCGGGCACCGAATGTTGTAAAACATTTAGGACTCCACGTTGATGTCACAATTGTGTCCTACGAGATATCCGTATAAATCGCCTCTGTGATTGGTCAGTCAACCTGTTGACTTATGGCTCGTTGAACCCACCATCAACCAACGTCACAAAATAATTACCTTGAGTTATCAGCTCACGTGGGTAATTAAGGACCAAAAATATAATGCTTGTTCAGTTCACTTTGTGGTGTTCAAAATTTGTCGTACAAATCCACATGAAAAACAAAATATATATAAAATATCAAAACGATGATGTCGTATATAGAGTACAAAAGAGGATGAATCTAATCTATAAAAGAGTACTACAACTTAGGAACACGTTTAATTCCCATGGAATTAACGTGCCCTTCATGCTTATCTTGTCGTAATGGTTTAGTGAGAGGATCTGCTATGTTATCATCTGTAGCAATCTTTTCTATCACTACTTCCTTTTGCTCCACGTAATCCCGGATTAGATGAGCTTTCCGTTGTACATGTCTAGACTTGTTGCTAGACTTTGGCTCCTTAGCTTGGAAGATGGCACCTCTATTGTCGCAATAGATGGTGATCGGGTCATTCGAACTAGGCACTACAGATAGTCCATGTAAGAATTGACGCATCCATATCGCTTCCTTTGTAGCTTCAGACGCGGCATAGTACTCGGACTCGGTCGTAGAATCTTTAACAGTTTGTTTGGAACTCTTCCGGTGATCTGCAGCGCCATTAAGAGTAAAAACGAATCCGGATCGAGATTTCGAGTCATCACGATCCGTTTGGAAGCTAGCATCTGCGTAACCGGTTGCGCATAGCTTTTGATCGCCTCCATAAGTCAATGCCCAATCTTTAGTCCTCCGTAGGTACTTAAGAATGTTCTTGACAGCCATCCAATGTGATTCACCCGGATCTTTGTTGGAATCGACTTGTCATACTCAATGCATATGCCACGCGGGACGTGTGCATATCATGGCATACATGATTGATCCTATAGCCGAGGCATAAGGAATCCGTGTCATGCGCTCTTTCTCTTCCGGTGTCTCTGGTGACTGAGACTTGCTCAAATGCACCCCTAGAGCCATGGGAAGAAACCCCTTCTTGGAGTTAGTCATGCTGAATCTCTCTAGGACTTTGTCTATGTAAGACTCCTGACTGAGAGATAGCATCCGTCGTGATCTATCTCGATAGATACGGATGCCCAGAATTCTTTGTGCCTCTCCCAGATCTTTCATCTGGAAATGGTTTTTCAACCATACTTTCACCGAAGTTAAGAGAGGTATGTCATTCCCAATCAGGAGTATGTCATCGACATACAATATTAGGAAGACAATCTTGCTCCCACTCGACTTGATATAAAGACATGGTTCCTCGACCGATCGAGTAAATCCATTTTCTTTAATCACTTGGTCGAAGCGATGATTCCAACTCCGAGATGCTTGCTTAAGTCCATAAATGGAACGCTTAAGTTTGCACACTTTCTTAGGATGTAAAGGATCGATGAAACCTTCGGGTTGTACCATGTACAACTCTTCCTCCAAAAAGCCGTTTAAGAAGGCGGTTTTCACATCCATTTGCCAAATTTCATAGTCATGAAAAGCGGCAATCGCTAAGATAATCCGAATGGAACGCAACATGACTACGGGTGCAAAAATTTCATCGTAGTGCAAACCTGGCACTTGGGTGAAACCTTTAGCAACTAGTCGTGCTTTATAGATATCTTGTTGACCTTCCACAGAATGCTTTATCTTGTAAAGCCATTTGCATTGAAGGGGACGAACCTTAGCAGGTAAGTCAACAAGATCCCATACGTTGTTCTCATACATAGAGTCCATCTCGGATTGCATGGCCTCAAGCCATAGCTTTGAGTCGGAACTAGTCATGGCACCTTTATAGGTTGCGGGTTCACTATTCGTTAGGAGTAGAACGTCATCTATGTCATGTTCCTCGACCATACCAATGTATCTGTCTGGAGGAATAGAGACTCTTCCCGACCTCCTAGGTTCTTCAGGAATATTCACCGCAGCCGGGATTGAAGGAATTGGTTCCTCCAATGGTTGCTCGGTATTTGGTTCTGGAATCTCCGACAGGTCGAAGGTTCTATCACTCTTTGCATTCTCGAGAAATTCCTTCTCTAAGAATGTCGCACTAGCCGCAACAAAAACACGTGGTTCGGTTGGCGAATAGAAGTAATGACCAAGTGTTCCTTTAGGATAACCTATAAAGTATGTCTTGACCGATCGCGGGCCGAGCTTATCCTCGTGTCTCCACTTGACATAAGCCTCGCAGCCCCAAACCCGTATAAAGGACAAGTTAGGGACCGTTCCCTTCCATAGTTCATATGGAGTCTTGTCAATGACTTTAGACGGACTTCGGTTAAGTATTAGAGCAGCGGTGACAGAAGAGCATAACCCCACAATGAGTCGGGCAACACGGTGTGACTCATCATGGATCGAACCATATCAAGTAGTGTTCGATTTCTCCGTTCGGACACACCATTCACCGAGGTGTTCCGGTGGAGTTAGCTGTAAGGCAATCCCACGATCTTTAAGGTGTTGATCAAACTCGTGAGAAAGATACTCGCCACCACGATCCGAACGCAGTGTTTTAATCTTTCTACCCAATAGGTTATGTACCCTATTCTGGTATTCCTTGAATTTCTCAAAGGATTCACTTTTGTGCTTCATTAAGTAGACATAGCCATATATACTTAAATCGTCCGTGAAAGTGATGAAATACCTATAGCCTTCTCGTGCGGTGATTGACATAGGACCACATACATCCGTGTGTATGAGTCCTAATAGGTCAGCAGCGCGCATTCCAACACCTTTGAAGGAAATCCGAGTCATCTTACCGATGAGACATGATTCACACGTGCCAAATGATTGAAAATCAAAGGCCGAGATAGCTCCATTTTTAATGAGCTGTTTTACGCGTTTCTCATTAATGTGTCCCATACGGCAGTGCCATAGATACGTTTGATCTTTGTCACCAACCTTTAACTTTTTATTCATTACGTGTAATATTTCGGTGGTCTGATCTAAAACATAAATTCCGTTCATGGAGACTGCCTTGCCATAAATCATATTGTGTAAAGAGAAAATGCAACTATTATTCTCTATTACAAATGAAAAACCAAGTTTGTCAAGTGCAGAAACTGAAATAATGTTTTTCGAAAGACTGGGTACATAATAGCAGTTATATAAAAATAACTCAAATCCGCTAGGAAGCTGGATCACGTATGTTCCCCTTGAGACGGCAGCCACTCGTGCTCCATTCCCAACACGCAGGTCCACCTCACCCTTTACGAGGGGTTCGATGTTTCGGAGCCCCTGCACATGATTACACAGATGAGAACCACAACCAGTATCTAGTACCCAAGTTCCGTAACTTGCGTGGTTAATCTCAATCATATGAATAAAAGTAGAAGAGAGAGAAGACATACCAACAGGTTTAACGCGACCCGCTTTTATGTCCTCATGATAAACAGGACATGTACGCCTCCAATGCCCAGTCTTGTGGCAGTGATGGCATTTCTTTGTTTTCTTTTTGATCTTTGCATATTGTATTGTAATCGATATTCATTGCAATGTGTAAAAGATCTATCAAAGTGATTGCATAAAATTTAGTGTGGCACAAATTTTTTGTCTCGAAAAATTTTTGAAAACCGTGTGGCCTTATGTCACGGCCTGTTTTCTGTTTTTGCGTTGATTTGCGTGCCACACATTTTGTTAGATCGTTCGATCTCTTGTTTTCAATCGTTCTTCACATGTTGTAATTTTAACCGATAATTATTGCAATATGTTGAAGATGTAACAATTGTAGTTTGATTTCTATACGGATTAGATTAAAATTGCAATTGTGTTTTATCAAACCGTTTTGTTTTGATCTTTTGTTGCTCACGATTTTGAGCCGTATAAATTTTTTTTTTTCGCTTTTTGATGCTCTCGGCTTTACAGCATTTAAAAAAAAAAAATTCGTGGGTACTGTTCACGCCCAACAGTAAAAGAAAAAAAAAAATTCAGTTTTTTTTCTTTTTTTCGGCCCTTTTGTTGCATAAAACGAATTTATGCTCTCGCTTGATAGTGAAACGGTTCACCCACGTAAAATTAAGTTACTTTAAAACGATTTATAGTAACGGATTATCTCGGATTAAAATTAACTTGACTAAAGCGGTTTTGTCATATAATTTTAATTATCTTTGGTGGTTTGGATAAATTTAACATAATTACGGAATTATGTCACGAATAAATTTAATTTAGTTGATGCATTTTAGTGCGGATAACGTCATTGCACATACACTTGTACGGACAAGTGGGAGCTTGTTGGGGCTGGTGTCCTTTACAGTTAGTGCAAGGACTTATAAATCTCTAAAAGGATCAAAGGGTATACTTTTGTATCATAATCAGTTGGTCCACGTTTATCAATAACGGTTGGCTTGCTAGATAAGTTTGACGTTATTGTCATACAGATGGCGGTGATCAACTGGTCCCTAAAAGTCACACCTATAGGATACGTTTGAGAGATGTGACGGTATGAAAATACAGTCATGTAGATGCCAAATTTGACTAACCAGTTAGTCTAAGTTATTTGACTATTAATTAGTCAAAAATGTGATGTTGAGATATTTTATTTAATACGGATTAAATAATAATGGCTAAAGCGAATTAAAGATTAATTCGTAAAATTGAATATAAACGATTTATATTTGATTAATGTATATTGAATAAATATAATTATACAATATCGTCTTTGTCGGACATGTATTAATGTTTCAACTAATCCGTATTATTAGTTGATGCTTTAATAACCGATAACCGATGACGATTTATGATAAAACCGTGTCATATACATTTAGCGCATTTCGGGTCGTACCATGAGTTAAAAATAAGAGAAAGTGGAAAGCCCACTCTCCCCATCTAAAGCTCACGGCCGAACCATACAAAGAGGGAGTCTCTCCTCTTTTGTAACCTAATTGTCATTTGCAAAAATACATTAGGGTTTTGAGAAAATTGCCTCTCAAAATTCGGATCTCTCATCCAACAAAACCTCACAAAACAATCCTCTCAATATTGCAAGGCAATTAGAGGATTCAATTCTAGCACAAGGGCATTTCTCGGACAATCTTGGGTGCAACAATTAGGAGGAGATCTACTTTGATCTCTCATTGCCGAATTGCACTAGGACCGGAGGTTATTGCTTAATCTTTATCGTTTCATTATGTTTTTCGTTTATGACTATTAATCACGTATAAAATTTGCGTTATAATCCTTCAATTTATGGGTTTTATACGGATATTACCCTTCAGGGACCACGCTGTTTTTTGTACTGGTACTGTGGGCGTTAAACATCGTCATAACCTCGTCCGCGACACTCTTTTCGACATCTGCTATAGATCTGGTATTTCTGCGGGAAAGGAGGTTGATATCGGTTTGGTTGACGGGTACGGTGGTTCTCTTCGTCTTGCGAATTTGCTGCTTTATTCTTGGGACAGAGGGCGTGATGTGTGCGTTGACTTGACAGGGTCTTCTCCTTTGACTCAGACTGGGATGACGGATTTTGTGCTTGGCCGGGTTATTGCTGATGCTGCTCAGCGTAAGTGTGCTAAGTACGGTGATTTGTGCGCGGCTGCGGGTTATGGTTTCCTTCCCTTCTCTTTCTCATCACTTGGGGAGCTGGGTTCGGATATTGTTGCCTTTCTGAAGCGGATCCAGAAATTCTCGGTATCTCAGGATGCGGGGGCTCGGGTAACGGCTTACATTTTTACTAGACTTAGCTTTGCTGTTGTTAAGGGTGTGGGAGCCCAGATTATTTCTCGGCTCCCCACCAATTTCATGTAAACTTTTATTTTTCTTTTAATGAAAGCTGCGCGCATCCTTTTATAAAAAAATAATAATACTAATAATACTAATAATAATAATAATGATAATAATAATAATAATGATAATAATAATAATAATGATAATAATAATAATAATAATGATAATAATATTAATAATAATAATAATAATAATAATAATAATAATAATAATAATAATAATAATAATAATAATAATAATAATAATAATAATAATAATAATAATAATAATAATAATAATAATAATAATAATAATAATAATAATAATAATAATAATAATAATAATAATAATAATAATAATAATAATAATAATAATAATAATAATAATAATAATAATAATAATAATAATAATAATAATAATAATAATAATAATAATAATAATAATAATAATAATAATAATAATAATAATAATAATAATAATAATAATAATAATAATAATAATAATAATAATAATAATAATAATAATAATAATAATAATAATAATAATAATAATAATAATAATAATAATAATAATAATAATAATAATAATAATAATAATAATAATAATAATAATAATAATAATAATAATAATAATAATAATAATAATAATAATAATAATAATAATAATAATAATAATAATAATAATAATAATAATAATAATAATAATAATAATAATAATAATAATAATAATAATAATAATAATAATAATAATAATAATAATAATAATAATAATAATAATAATAATAATAATAATAATAATAATAATAATAATAATAATAATAATAATAATAATAATAATAATAATAATAATAATAATAATAATAATAATAATAATAATAATAATAATAATAATAATAATAATAATAATAATAATAATAATAATAATAATAATAATAATAATAATAATAATAATAATAATAATAATAATAATAATAATAATAATAATAATAATAATAATAATAATAATAATAATAATAATAATAATAATAATAATAATAATAATAATAATAATAATAATAATAATAATAATAATAATAATAATAATAATAATAATAATAATAATAATAATAATAATAATAATAATAATAATAATAATAATAATAATAATAATAATAATAATAATAATAATAATAATAATAATAATAATAATAATAATAATAATAATAATAATAATAATAATAATAATAATAATAATAATAATAATAATAATAATAATAATAATAATAATAATAATAATAATAATAATAATAATAATAATAATAATAATAATAATAATAATAATAATAATAATAATAATAATAATAATGGCGGATGGCCCCCTTTTTGGACTGCACCTTAATGTCTCCAAGACGGAGGTCTTTTGCCATGTTGAGGATCCTCGGAGTCGGCTTCCTGGGGTTTACCCACCTTCTATTGCTCGGCCCTTGCGTGGTGTTACAGTTTTGGGTGGACCTGTCAGTACTTGCCCTGGTTTTGGCAGTGAGATTGTGGCGAGGAGAGTAACTAAGACCATTGACCTAATGGACTTGGTTGCGAGGATTGAGGACCCGCAATGTGAGTTGCTTCTACTTCGAGCTCGTACTGGTATTTCTAAGCTCTATTTCTCCCTTCGTACTTGCTCCCCTAGTATTTTTGGGTTCGTCTATCTTCCTTTTGATGCTGCTCTTCGTTCCAGCTTGGAACGTATCGTCACCGCGTCTGGCCTGGGTTTTGGGGATTGGTAGTGGCGCCTTGCTACTTTCCCTTTTCATCTTGGTGGCCTTGGTGTCTATGTGGCGGGGGATGTTTTACATTATGCTTTTATTGCGTCCCGTTTGCAGTCTGCTGATTTGCAGGCTAAGCTCCTCGGACCTTCTGGTATTGTAGCTGCTGGCTCTGATTTTGATGATGCCGCGTGGGGTTTTACTGCGACTACATGCTCTAGTATCTTAGGTAACCCTAGTGAAATTGCTGCCCCCAAACTTATGAAGAAATTGGCAGACAATTATTTCACGACGGTTGCTGCTGCCTCAGAGTTTGTTTTCTCTTTGACACCACGCCAGCTTGCTTTGTGGCAGTCTCAGCAGGGTTCCCACTCCTCTGATTGGTTGCGTGAGGTTCCTATCTCGGGGTTGGGTCATACTATGAACGGGAGGACTTACCGTAGTGTGCTTGGTTATCGTCTAGGTGTTCCGTTATTCACGATATCTAGGCCTTGTCCTGCTTGCTCTCGGGTTTTTGCTGATGATGTTTTTGGGGACCACGCTATTTTTTGTACTGGTACTGTGGGCGTTAAACATCGTCATAACCTCGTCCGTGACACTCTTTTCGACATCTGTTATAGATCTGCTATTTCTGCGGGAAAGGAGGTTGATATCGGTTTGGTTTACGGGCATGGTGGTTCTCTTCGTCCTGCGGATTTGCTGCTTTATTCTTGGGACAGAGGGCGTGATGTGTGCGTTGACTTGACAGGGTCTTCGCCTTTGACTCAGACTAGGATGACGGATTTTGTGCTTGGCCGGGTTATTGCTGATGCTGCTCAGCGTAAGTGTGCTAATAAGTATGGAGATTTGTGCGCGGCTGCGGGTTATGGTTTCCTTGCCTTCTCTTTCTCATCACTTGGGGAGCTGGGTTCGGATGTTGTTGCCTTTCTGAAGCGGATCCAGAAATTCTCGGTATCTAAGGATGTGGGGGCTCGGGTGGCGGCTTACATTTTTACTAGACTTAGCTTTGTTGTTGCTAAGGGTGTGGGAGCCCAGATTGTTTCTCGGCTCCCCACCAATTTCATGTAAACTTTTATTTTTCTTTTAATGAAAGCTGCGCACATCATTTTATAATAATAAATTAAATAATAATAATAATAATAGTAATAATAATAATAATAATAATAATAATAATAATAATAGTAGTAATAGTAGCAATAATAGCAGTAATAGCAATAATAGTAGTAGTAATAATAATAATAATAATAATAATAATAATAATAATAATAATAATAATAATAATAATAATAATAATAATAATAATAATAATAATAATAATAATAATAATAATAATAATAATAATAATAATAATAATAATAATAATAATAATAATAATAATAATAATAATAATAATAATAATAATAATAATAATAATAATAATAATAATAATAATAATAATAATAATAATAATAATAATAATAATAATAATAATAATAATAATAATAATAATAATAATAATAATAATAATAATAATAATAATAATAATAATAATAATAATAATAATAATAATAATAATAATAATAATAATAATAATAATAATAATAATAATAATAATAATAATAATAATAATAATAATAATAATAATAATACTTTCACGAATTTTCGTTTTTTAATTGAGATTTCCAATAGCAATAATACTTAAATTATTATTTATTTGAGTAAATTTAAATAAAATAGAATTAGGTACTAGGTTTCATGTGAATTGCGAAATAGCTCCTTTGTTGGTGAACTTATGCTTTGGACTAAGGAAAGGGAAGGAAGAAAGAAAATGAGTGGGTAACACTAATTTTTCATCTTCAAATGAGTCCTTCCCTTGGGCTATTTTTTGAATGAATAAGTATAAGTAATTGTGTAGTGACGAAATTATAATATAATGTGAAAAAACAACCTGCACGTCCAAGACCCTAAAAGAAATATGAGAAATATATATTTCTTTTTATCGGATTAAACAAAAGGATTTGCAAATAAAAGGGTTAATGCTACAACCAATCCATAAAATGTTAAAGCTTCCATAAAAGCTAGACTTAGTAATAAAGTACCTCGGATTTTTCCTTCTGCCTCAGGCTGTCTCGCAATACCTTCTACAACTTGGCCTGCAGCAGTACCTTGACCAACTCCAGGTCCAATAGAAGCAAGCCCTACAGGCTACATCCAATCCAGCAGCAATAACGGAAGTGGCAGAAATCAGTGGATTCATGATAGATAAGTTTCTCACAAAAAAAAAAAAAAAAGAAATGGTTAATGATACGATGAACCAATGAATTAGAACTTAATTATTCCATTGGAATATCCATCCAGTAGAAAGAATTAAAAGAGCTAAATTTTAATTATTATATTATTAGATCATTAGTTAGATCATTAGAAAAGCTTCATCTTTTTTAGTTACTAATCGGAGAGTCTTTCTGACTACATACAACGACTGACATCTCTAGCTAAATTCAAATAGTGAAAATTACGTTCATATATAACTTAACTTGTCAATATATAATATAAAATATGTTAGAATTTTTAATATCATTATATAACATATTCATATATGTGACAATTTAATTTAGTCATAAATTAAAATTAGATCTTATGCATGCAAACTTGAATAAGAATAGAGAAGAAATCGTCTTTCTTACAATGGAATTTCGGATTAAAGGGCACAAGTAAGATCTCCTTCTTACTTGTTCTTGAGCTTTCCTTATATGGATGAACAAAGGATCCAAAGAAGAATTCCTCCCAAAAGTGAATACCCAAGATAACCTCTTAAAAGACTAATATTATTAGAACTAGAACAATATTAATCTTACTAAAATTGACCAAAAATATTTGTTTTTGTCTCTTGTAATTTCGGTCAAGAGGAAGGATTTTTGGAGATTTTATCTCTCTAATTTTTCATAAGATGTAGAGAGAGTTTTTATAATTTCTTACACTAGAAATTATTTTGTGAAGAAGTGAATAATTAGAGGAAAAACAATTGGCATTTTAGACCTCCAAAAACCGGTTGGCATAGGGAGAGTAGAGCCAATGCATGAGCTTGTTATTCTACCCAAGAAAGAATAGGTATGCATGGCTATATTAGGTTGCAATCATCATGCTTTCCACTTAAACATAATTAACATAATTTAAACCTAATACTCCATCCTTTTTTCGGCACTTACATAAAATGGGAGGTCCATTTTATATTTTGTCATTTGTCAATTGTCACATGTCACTAGTCATGTGAAATTGTCATGTATTTTTAACATATTAAAAATCAACGTATTAATAAAAATACGTCATGTACAAAATCGACTTAGTAATTCATAATTACTTGTACCAAAACGGTTTACCAATTATAAATCACAACGTCTTGTATTTATAATAAATTATTCATTCAGTTTCAATTGTTTCGTAAACAATAATTTTATCTAAGTAATAAAACAATTTGATTACTTAGACCGTATCTTATTTAATCGGATTACAATAAGATACGTCAATAATACTCAGAAAATCGTCCGTCAATTTTAAGCAATTTAATTAACCCGTATCGACATACGATCAATTAAATAATCAATTAAGAGTGTCACCCTTTAGGTATGACCTAAGGGGATCAACTGATCACCACCGTCGCACGACAGTAATGTCAAACTCTAGTCAGCCAATTATTACCGATATGTGATGACCAGTTGACTGTAAAATATTACATCCCACAGGTATTCTTGAAAGGAGATTTAAACATGTGATCATCAAGATCGACAGTTGTGATCGCATTATTGTCGGAGGACACATATTCCAACAATCTCCCACTTGTCCTCGACAAGTGTGCGTCACCAATTCTCTTGTCCTATTACTATCTCCCACTCAATGCAAGGTGTCTTTCAGGTCGTACTTGCAAGTGATCATATCGAGAGTGGTTTCCTCGATCTGGAGAATAACTGATTGACCGGAATTATCTACCATAGATACCTTCCGAGCATGGCCACGCATTTCCAGTTCATTACTCCTCGAGTGGCCCTGAGATATTGTTTAACCCTGACAAGGGGTGGACAATTCCTATCGCACTTATTCCCTTCGACTAGCCACAGCCATCATAACCCAAAATATGCCCATTTGACCCCATTTACGAAGGTCGTAGTAGCATAAATCAAAGTTAATCTGAAATTGTGCCACCTTAGGCGAACAGTATTTTGTCAAAAGAATCGACTCATTAGAATACTATAGTAGCTCTCGCCACGACCAGGCTATATAAATTTGCCAGAACTCTATAAGCGGTCATAAGGCCCGACAAAGTGTTCCTAACAGTCTGCCTATGTGATCGACTAGTCATTTCATATGACTCTATGGCATTTAAACTTGCCATCAATCGCATCACACTCTAGTCACTTTGAGACGTCACCTCATGTAAGTGACTATGGGCGAATACAATGTTAATCCTTGTTAACTTTAACGGGGTTCAATTGTCTCTACAACCCATTTGGATGTAACAAAGCATAAGGTGAGTTAATAATAACTCAAACGACAAATGTCGACATCATATTCGGGTAGTCAATACCATATTACAACCTTGTGATGTATATCGTAAGTGTGTAAACACTAGTCGTTTGCAACATGAGTTTAACATACCATGTGTCCATGTGTTCAAACTCCTTGTATTGCACTTTCCTTTATATTCATGTTATCTCTCATAGCATGAACCTAACCAAGTACACATCTAGGTTCCCAACCTAGGTTTAGGTTCTTTGTCTTGAAAGAACTTTCTTGTTGTTTGTCACATAACCAACGAATTGTGGTGGATGATATAACTTGCACTGGTCAAGTGTTCTACCAACTCACAATGCACTAGGTATACGTTTTGTAGGGTCTTGCAACAATTGTCAAGATGATTAGCCTAGCACTTCTCATAAGTCCTAGCATATTAGAAAATACTAGTTTTGAGTAACTTGTTACTATAACAAGTATCTTTCCAACTTCTTATTTCTCTTTAAGCTTAATTAGCTTAGGATCTTCATAAATCCTTACGCGTTTTCGAATTTCAATATGTGCAACTTCTTGTCACATAACAGAGTGTTCTGTCAAACACTAGAATAGCTCATTAGTTCTCCTCGAGAATTCATGACGATTCTTCTATGGCTTACCAATGACTCATCATGCTCTTAAGCATATGATTCATTCTTGGACATGTGCATGATTATTCTAATGGCGGAAACATTAGTAATCTTTAATCATGTGATCAACCATTCTTAGGTTCAATGAATGACCATGACTGCTAACGGTAATTCCATTTTCATCGATATGAATAACCTACGTTTCTCGTTGATTTGGTGTGTATATCTCAATACCTATCCAACATCCCATGATGTGATTGGATTCATCATAGTCCATTTTCATCTAGAATTGAAACTCAAATACTTCTTTGTGAAAGATAGTACTAGCTCGTCATTCTCAATGAGTAATGAGTTATAAATTTTACAAGATGATTGCTCCCACTAAATTTCATGTCTTCACATGATAATTTCAAACTCCTACTTAATTCCACATGTTTCGCAATTGACTACTCAATCGAAACATTTCAAGAATTAAAATACATTTTGCTTTGCCAAGTTATTAAGATTAAAACCATATATATTCCCAACATATCCTTTCAAAATACCTATTTTGAAAAGGTTTCAGTCTTAAACTTTATGGAAAGAGATTTTAATCTCTAACTCATTCATTTTTATAATGATGCGTAGCAATGTCATTATTTAAATGTGAAATTCCATTTAATACACGTCCTTCTCAAAATACCCTTTTCCGGAAGGAGGTTTAACCATTTTATTTTCATAATGAGGTTAAGTAATGACACTAGCATGGTTAACAATTAACTTAGCTTTTGTAGATATCGACATATCTTCCTTTGCAACTTTTAATCATAAATCTCATTTATATTCAAGGATGCAACTTTGTTTCATTTAGGCTCTTAAGTAAATATCAATATTGAGACTCTTGGTCATATATTGTTCATAAACTAGCCAAATCTCTTGTTAAGACTTTTCTTTAGTCATTTTCTTTCAAAACTTTCTTTTGGTCTCCTCGTGTAGTTATCTTGAGAACATATTCTTTTGATTACTTCACTTGGTCTCTTTTGTCATGTAGATCTCATTTACTCAAGCATACAAATTATTCTTTGTATTCTTTGTGTCTTCATTTTTCTCCCACTCTATCTTTAGAATAAATACACTAAATATTCAAAGATAGTTTATGAGACACAAGTGATGATTTCGAAGTAGAGGGAGGACTATCTCATAGATTGACTAAAAGATTTTAAATTTGATGAGTGTACTTGGTAATTGACATTTCTTTAGGAGAGTTCATCAACTCAACATCACTTTATAATTGATCATACACAAGCCTTAAGCTTGTGGACATATAATGAATCTCATCATTATAGTTGTCTATTGGATCACTTTAAGTAGATGATCATATGTTTCTATGTGCAAGCATATAAAGACGAATTTTTAGAACAAAGAAATATGATAAAAGGGGAGACTTAGGTTGCAAACCAAGCCACCATAATCCAAAATACAACCATTGTTTAGAAAGGATCAACCATTTCCATGTCGAACACGGAAATCAAAATAGTTCTAAAAATCCGAAATACAACTTAAAATAAGACAATAATAAAAAGCCAAGCTTCATTGGTAGCTACTCCTAGCTCCTTGATGATTTCTCAAGCTTGCTTTTCCTTTCCTTTGTCTTTGCTTGGAGGAGGCCCTATTTACAATAAAAAGGGGATACATTATCACAACTTTGTATCAAAATACCATAGTTGAATTAGAAACATAAGAGAAAGGATAGTCATTTACCTACTGGAGTGATCTTTCCAGCTTTGATGTCACCAAGGTACTTGGAACAATTCCTTTTCCAATGTCCAACACCATTACAACAATGGCATTTATCAAGAGGACCTTTCTTGGTCTTGGAAGTGCTAGCTTCAAAAGTCTTAGCCTTGGTGGACATGGGAGCTTGCCTCTTACCCTTTTTCCCATTCTTCTTGAACTTCCCCTTGCTCTTGGTGCTTATATTAAGCACATCCTTAGGTGGGTTAACATTTAACCTCATGTCTCTTTCGGCTTGCACAAGTAACTTGTGCAACTCTTCAAGAGACACGTCCTTGTCTTGCATGTTAAAATTCACCCGGAATTGAACATATGCTTTGACTTTGGATAAGGAGTGTAGAATCCTATCTACAATGAGCTCTTTGGGGATTTCAACCTTTTGAAGTTTCAATGTCTCGACTAGCTCCAACAATTTGAGCACGTGAGGGCTAACCTTTTGGCCCTCCTTAAAATCGAGATCAAAGAATGCCGAGGCCGCCTCATATTGGAAGATCCTCGGAGCTTGCGAAAACATTGTCACAAGTTTGGAATAGATTTCATAAGCGGTGCCCATTTTAAAGGCTCTCCTTTGGATATCCGCCTCCATCGCAAAAATCAACACTTTTTTCATAGCGGCAGACTCTTTGTGGTAAGCCTCATATGCTTCCCTAGTGGCGGCACTCGACCTAGCATTAGGTTCGGGTGGAGAGGCCTCGGTGAGGTAACGAAGCTTGTCGTCACCTTGGGCGCCTAATTTGAGTTGGGCATCCCAATCGGAGAAATTTGACCCATTCTTTTCAAGTTTACAACGATCCATGAAGAATCGGAGCCATGAAACATTAGTGAGAGGTGCGGCGTTGGTGTTTGGTGCGGCCATTTGTTATGAGAAATAAAAGTGGTCTACAAAATGAAAATAGAAGGAATAAAACATTTGTCGTTTTCAAAATAATAATAACACTCGTAAATTTTAATTTAAACAAGTTTTATTGCATTTATCTAGTGACCTCTACCCAACTTTGATAAATGATTCCAAGACCCAAATTCATATTAACTTAGGCATCGATAAAGCCGAATACAACCCTTATCAATATAACTCGGTGGATTAACTCTTTAATCGATCCTACTTTTAGAACTCTTGGTCGATAAATTTACATTAATATTTATCTTTAGCCCGAAACACATCCGGCAACCGTCGAGAATACTTTCGTTGAGTTCAACCGAAATTTCGAATAAATGTGTCCATGATCCAAATTTACATCAACTTGGGCATCGGTAAAGCCGAATACAACCCTTATCTTTATAAATTCGGTGGGTAGACATTTATCACTCACTTTTCCTACGTAGCAAGGTTTGTACCCCGGTAAGGCCGAGTGCACTCCCTCACGAAATAGGTTTTCATGGTTTCTACTTTTTGGTAAGGCTAAGTCTCAATTGTTTATTTTAGCGAGAGGTCATGTCAATTTATTATCTATCACGTTTTAAGTGAACTAAAGCGGTGAACTACGATAATTGTAATTGACACGGTCGATTTACTCGATTAAATGATAATGCATGTTTTAGTTATGGCGATTTAGCGATACATGCAACATATAAATAAAATGCAAAGCATAAATAAAATCATAGTATGGCCTTCCTAAAATAGTAAATCTAATAAACTATTACAAATTCGGAAACCAACTCCTATGGTCCCTGAACTTCGGTCTTAGCACGCACTTCAAGGCAACACTTTCTTTGATGGATCGCCTTCTCGAGTGGCACCGTCTTCAAGGAACTCCGGAATGAATAAATTACAAAATGAATTACATAATTTCCTATTATACATTTGTAACTAAAATAAAATAAATCCATTAAATTACAAAACGGTGATACGAGATCACAATAAATTTCAACCAAATCGATATTCTCATACATTTCGGGTAATATCAATTAAAATTAAGGCCATACTAAGTAAAATTACATAATTCAAAATTACATAAAATTAAAATATGACAATCATAAATAAAATGCAGCATTATAATATGTATGAACATGCCCAATTTTATGCTAAATCGCCTTTAAGGAGCCAATATCGTATATTAATTGGTTTTTACGGATTTGCGTGATTTAACCTTTTAAAATCACAATAATTACATAAAATCATATTTATGTACAAGTTAATTACCCTAACTATCTTAGGACTCAAAATTAGTCTCCACTAACATTTGACAATAATTAACCTAGATTTCTTAATATTGTTCCTAAATGGACTTAAAATACAAAATTATGCCATAAACTTCAAATTAAATCATAAAAATTTCAAATAATTTCAAATTTTGAAATTTAAACTCATGAACATTCTGGAAAAATACTATGACACTCATAATGTTCAAAAACTTAGGTTAAAAATTTCGAAAATATATCGAGAAAAACAATGTTGCGGTTTATCGGTTTTAACAAATATGACCATAAAAATATGAGAGAAATTATTTTTATCAACTTTTCACTTTTAGATCTGAAATATATGATAAAATGCAACATGTGACGTTTTTTCTTAAGTCATGAAGTATGTTTTAGCATTATTACTAATTTTAGTCACTATTTATGTGATTTTTCATCAAAAATTCATAAATCATGCATAAAGACTTCATTATAGCCAAATATTTTACACACATCTTGTAAAATTGTATGTGACAACATACTAATTTCCATAATCATATTCGAAATATAACTCATATTAACCTATTTACCCATTTAAATACGATTTTAACTTGAAAAATCCATATTTTGAGCAAAACAACTCATTTTATCATAAAAATTTACAGGCCATTAGTAGATAATATATGTGAAAACATATCCAAAAACCACTGACAAATTCGAAGTTTAGCTATTTTTAGTCCAAAAATGACATTTTTATCATAAAAATCACATTTTAATGTCATTATTATATAAAATGAACAATAAAATCCATAAATAAACCAAAATGTCCTAAAAAGCACTTAGGACCAGAAAACTTTAACATGCAAATTTATTTTAAGATTTATCTTCATAAAACCAATTAATTAGTTTTGTATGTTAATCATATAACTCGGAAAATCTATAAACCGATTTGCATGCAAACAACCTAAGGCTCATGATACCACTTGTTAGAATTTTTAATCTCATTATATAACATATTCATATATGTGACAATTTAATTTAGTCATAAATTAAAACTAGATCTTATGCATGCAAACTTGAATAAGAATAGAGAAGAAATCGTCTTTCTTACAATGGAATTTCGGATTAAAGGACACAAGTAAGATCTTCTTCTTACTTGTTCTTGAGCTTTCCTTATATGGATGAACAAAGGATCCAAAGAAGAATCCCTCCCAAAATTTAATACCCAAGATAACCTCTTAAAAGACTAATATTATTAGAACTAGAACAATATTAACCTTACCAAAATTGACCCAAAATATTTATTTTTATCTCTTGTAATTTCGGCCAAGAGGAAGGATTTTTGGAGATTTTATCTCTCTAATTTTGCATAAGATGTAGAGAGAGTTTTTATAATTTCTAACACTAGAAATTATTTTGTGAAGAAGTGAATAATTAGAGGAAAAACAATTGGCATTTTAGACCTCCAAAAACCGGCTGGCATAGGGAGAGTAGAGCCAATGCATGAGCTTGTTATTCTACCCAAGAAAGAATAGGTATGCATGGCTATATTAGGTTGCAATCATCATGCTTTCCACTTAAACATAATTAACATAATTTAAACCTAATACTCCCTCCTTTTTTCGGCACTTACATAAAATGGGAGGTCCATTTTATATTTTGTCATTTGTCAATTGTCACATGTCACTAGTCATGTGAAATTGTCATGTATTTTTAATATATTAAAAATCAACGTATTAATAAAAATACGTCATGTACAAAATCGACTTAGTAATTCATAATTACTTGTACCAAAACGGTTTACCAATTATAAATCACAACGTCTTGTATTTATAATAAATTATTCATTCAGTTTCAATTGTTTCGTAAACAATAATTTTATCTAAGTAATAAAACAATTTGATTACTTAGACCGTATCTTATTTAATCGAATTACAATAAGATACGTCAATAATACTCAGAAAATCGTCCGTCAATTTTAAGCAATTTAATTAACCCGTATCGACATACAATCAATTAAATAATCAATTAAGAGTGTCACCCTTTAGGTATGACCTAAGGGGATCAACTGATCACCACCGTCGCACGACAGTAATGTCAAACTCTAGTCAACCAATCATTACCGATATGTGTGGACCAGTTGACTATAAAATATTACATCCCACATGTATTCTTGAAACGAGATTTAAACATGTGATCATCAAGATCGACAGTTGTGATCGCATTATTGTCGGAGGACACATATTCCAACAAAATATACATATGTTTGTGGACATGGGTCACCCGCCACGCCAAGCCAATCTGTGGACATGCGGCGGTCGGAAAGCTACGCTCGGTGGCGTAAAAATGCTTTCGACCGGCTCATTTTAGATCGGTCGGTTTCGTCTCGGCAACGGTCTCGAAACGATGTTAGAGATGTTCGGAGTCGCCACCAAACAATTGTGGGATGCTTGGAAACCGTTCGAATCCACTTTATACCTAGGTCAATCAAGGCAAAAAGCGGTGTTTGACATATGTACTAAAGATACAGATTCGTCCCTCTTTAGCATCCTATCTCTAGAATGACTCTCATTCGCTCTGGATAAAGTCGTCCACTATCCAAAGTTTCCGAGTAAGAGGTGAAGGTACGTATTGGGAAGCCCTTTAATGAGACAACCCAATCCCGCCCGCGGTAGCGGCCTCTACTGATCGATCTTGGTTGGTTGAATGCAAAAGTTGATAAAATGAGTAAATGCTTGAATGCGCATCCACAAGTTTAAACCTAACATGTGAGTTTACTATAACGGTTGTTTATTCAAATATCAAGTAATTGATGTCAAGTTGGATTTAATGTTAATTTGCATGCAAGACGGAAATTAAACATCCATTTACCGAGTTAGGTTTATGGTGCATAACGTGATCCATTTGTCTTAGAAAGGGATTTTGCAAATACAAAATAAAATGTGGACTTTGTCAATCTGACCTGTCCTGTATTCAGGTTAACCGAAGTCGGGATCGTCCTAGACAAGTGCTGGGAAGGAAGCGGGACCTGCATCAGGCAAGCTATTGAGGTGCGAGCCTTAGGGCGATGCAAAGGGGCCTGTCCAGGTTTTAAAACTGGAAATCAGTGAGCCTGTTTAGGCGCGAGGCAGTAGACGACCCAAAGGGATATCTCCTGGTTGTTAAAAATGTTTATGAAATGGTTTGTAAAAGGGTATTTGAACACATCTTTGTTTGAAAAGGTCATTTGGGCCGCTTTTGTGCCAATATGAGGAACGAGACTTGAATACTCATCATTGAATTGACGATATTTGATGTCGGGTTCAGTTTTGCAAGCTTGAATAGTTTTGAAAAAAAGGATGTAAAAATGTTTATTTTGAACTAATTGTGTTAAGTTCATTGTTTTGTAATTAGTCAATGTTTATCATCGTACTCGGATTAAACCGACATGGTATGTGAAACCAAGGAAGATTATGCATGTATGACTAATATGGTTGTTTTTGAAAATGTAAACAAATGAATAAAAGGTTTTAAAATACCTTTTAAAATGTAATTAACCAAATATTATCACCGAAACACGGATTAAACCGTCATGTTATAAGGAACCAAGGGTGTACATAATTTATGGTTAAAAATATTTATCATAAAGATGATTTGAAACGGTAAAAAACGATTGTAAAATCTAATGAAAATGGAAATAATGAACTCAAACACGTTTGAGTTCTGACCTGGACATCCCATATAGGCGCGAGCCACCTAGTTGTGACTAGGGGCTCTTGTTTCAGGTCAAAACTCAGTTTTGGCTCATTCAATCCGTATTTTGGACTATGTTATGCATGTTTTAGCATGTTAAGGTCATAAAATCAGATAAAGAACATGAAAGAAGAGGATTAATTATACCCTCATACTTACATGCTAGGTTGTCGGCGAGAAATCGACGAAAATGTAAAAACTTGTTAAGTCGGAAAACTCGGTTGAAAACCGTTTTAGCAATGTAAAAAGTGTTGTTTTGTTTAGTGATCGTGTAGTTGGTCGAAATGGTCTGTCAAGTTATTTAATGCACGATGACGGTACCAAACAAAGTGTATGGCTCGTATTTTCGATCGGTAGGTCGAAAATACGTGTCGGTTTGTGACTTGAGAAGTCGAGTCTAGAATTTTAAGGGAGAAATAAAGGGTCGGACGCTCGCGTGACTTCAAATGGTGGCATTTGAGGAGTATTTATAGAGGATTGGGTGTTTGTGTGCGTTTTGAGCGACGTGGCGGTATAGGCTACTCGAAGAGGCGCGAGCCATTTCGCGGGTCTTCGAGCTGTCTTGTCACTATCACGCATTTGAAATCATGATTTGTTCTATCCTAGATTTTGGATGACATGATTTTTGTACTTGACCATCAAGTATACCGTGTATACTTAGTATGGAAGCTTTGTGATGTTTGCTTTTTGTGTTTGACTCGGTTTGGAGTCGGGATTTGAATTTTAAGTCGATTTTGGGTCCGGTGTCGTTTTTGACTCTAGTTAGTGTCATTGCGACCCCGTGGTCGTGCATAAAACACTCCAGGTACTTTTGAAAAGTTTTGAAAATATTTTGTTTTCGAAATCGTTTTGATTTTTCCGACGTATAGTTATACAAACTGTCGATTAAACGTAGCGATTCTTAAGCATGTTGTAGTCCGATAATCATCGGAAGTTTGTTGGGGATTCAACAGATACTGGGTATCTACAATGTTTCTTATATAACGTAAACCGCCTATATGTCTCTTAAATTCAATCAGATTTTCTAATAATTCTTCGAAACATCTAATCGAAAAAAATTTGAACTTCAAAATATGAACATATAAGCATTAGATTCTACATATCTGGTGCAACCACTCTCTACTAACCAACTAAGTTTTTTTCAAGAGACTCTATTACCATTAGATTCTATCTTGATAGAATTTAATGGTAATAGAGTCTCTTGAGCCACACATGATTGGATCTAAACTAAATCTTCCTAAGACTAATCAATGATGACCCTCCATGGATTCGCCTATATAAGCTGCGGCTATAGTTGCAAAAAAACCTAAACTCATCAATCAGTTCCAATTTGGTGATTTAATCAAGTAGGTATAGGTATATTCAGATATTTATCTATACGATTTGATTTATAATTAATGTTTAAAGTAAAGAGTAAGAACATCATATGAACAAATATGAATTGATCAATCAATCATTAAATATATTATCTATGTTTATACTTTAACAAGAAAAAACATGTTTTTAAAGTGAATCTTTCGAGCAAAGCTTTTTTAGAAAAACTTATCTATCTATTTTTTTTTTATAAAAACTTATCTATCTATTAGTTATAGAATATATAGAATTCTCTGGTTGGTCATACCTATCCAAGTAAAAATCGAATATAGTATTAATCTTTTTTTTTTGCAAAAAGTTATCATTTTATTTCAAGAAGAAATAAAACTACAAATTTGCAAGGATATCACACTAGAGAACAACTCGGGAAAAAACCCCAAGTAAACTGAGCTCTTTTTAAGAGCAAAGCTTATCAAACATGACACTAGACGACTTCCTCATGTACATCCTAACCGAGACTATAAATTTTATGCTATCAATGAGAGATCTAACTGAATGCTCCTGATTCCCAAAAACACGTGCATTTCGTTCCATCCATAGCCTAAAAATAGCAGCAGCGAGGACAGTCCTATACCAGGCAGTGGACCAGCCAGATTTGCTACCATGATCAAAGCTCCATTTCATCCCATCTGCCAAACTAGAGGTCTAAACTGTAAGCTTCTGCCATTGTTGCAGACCAGACCAGACTGTCTGAGAAAAGGAGCATCTGAAAAAGAGATGTTGATGGGTCTCAACATCCTGCTTACACAAACAGCATCTGTTAGCCAACTGAAATCCTCTTAACTGAAGGTTGTCCACAGTAGCCAGCTTTCCTTGAGCTGCAAGGATAGCAATGAGCTTGTGACTAGGAACAATACTAGAATGGGATAACACCGAGTGCCAATCTTCCTGATCAGGGATCTGTAAAAGATGATCATAAACAATATTGGCCTGCAATTTACCCCCAGCACCCCAGGACTCCAAAAGATCCTTGACAATCTGAATGGAACCAAAATGGGTAATCAAGAAGTCTCTAGCAGTGAGAATTCCCTTCAAACTGGCAGAATACTGAGTTTTAGAAGGAAGAGACCAGATGCTATCTGTCTTTAGAACATAATATTGATGCCATCTAGCCCAGAGACCAACTGGAGCGACATTTAACTTCAAAATCCAGTGCAATAAAAGAGCAATGTTCCAGAGATACACATTTTTAATATTGAACCCTCCTTTCCTCTAAGGGGCACAGATATGAGCCCAACTTTTGAACTGAAGCTTCCTCTCCCCTTCTTTAATCCCCCAGAAAAAAATTCCTACTAAGCTTAGAAATTTTTTGAAGAACATCTTGAGGGAGCAAGACACTAGAAAACCAGTAATTTTCAATCCCAAAGAGTTTTAGTAGACCAATGCTGCAGTTTCTTCTGAATTTTGATTAGGAGATTATCAAACATATTAATAGAATATCTTTTAGTTCCAAGAGGCAATCCCAGATATTTGAAAGTGAAATCACCAATAGTAAAACCAGTAGCAGCTAGAATTTCAGTTTTGATATCTTGAGAGACACCTCCAAAAAAAATACTAGTTTTGTCCATATTAGCATGTAAACCAGATAGCAAGGCAAAGTCAGTTAAAGCTTTTTTAACAGCCTTCACTGAGGGGACATCACCACGGACAAACACCATCAAATCATCAGCAAAAATCAAGTGAGTGAGGTTGAATTGACAGCATTTGGGATTGAAAGATACAGAGCCTTGTTGACAAAGGGTTCTCAAAGACCTGGACAAAATCTTCATGCTTAGAACAAAGAGATCTGGGGAGAGAGGGTCCCCTTGTCTAAGCCCACTCTTACCAGGGAAAAAACCAGTCAAACCTCCATTAATTTTTAGAGAACACCAAGTACTAATAATACATCCAAGAATCCATTTGATAAACTGCTACGGGAAACCAAACTCATTCAACATTCTTTCAAAAAATGGCCATTGCAAGGAGTCAAAAGCTTTTCGAATGTAAACCTTGATTAGGCATCTAGGAGAGATGAACTTTTTATTAAACCCCTTAACCAAAGCTTGAGACAACAAGATGTTTTCATGGATACTCTTGCCTTTAATAAAAGCAGCATGCTCCTCACAACAATACCAGTGAGCACTTGTTGTAGCCTTGTTGTTAAGATTTTACTTACGGTTTTATAGAAAACTGTACAACAAGAGATAGGCCTAAAGTCCATGACACTACTAGGGGTATCTTTCTTTGGCATAAGAGAAAGGATAGTGGAATTTGCTTGCTTAGCCAATTTACCAATCCTAAAAAAACTTTGAACAGCCTTACAAAAATGAGTAGCAATGATATTCCAAGCAGATTTAAAAAATCCTGCAGAGAAACCATCAATACCTGGACTACTATTAAAATCCATACTGAAGACATCAACTCTAATTTCTTCAGTAGAGATAGGTTGGATAAGGCCAAGTTTCTCCTCATCAGTGACAGTAGGACCAGGTGGGCTATTATCAAAATCAACAGTAGCAGCAGTAGATCCTAACAGATGCTGATAATAGTCTTGAAAAGCTAAGCCAACTTTATCTAAGCCATGCTGATCAACACCATTCCTATCCTTGATGGTCCCAATAACCTGTTGATGCTGTCTTTCAGAGATTTTAGCAAAAACATATTTAGTCCAAGAATCAGAAAGCTGGATGTGCTTGATTTTAGCTCTTTGCTTCAGAATATTGAGTTCAACAGTCTTAAATTTGCTACATTCCTGTAACCAAGTCTTTTCCTCTTGAATTAACTCAGAAGAAAAGGGACCAAGTTGCAGATTCTGCTGGCATTGCACCAGCTTAGCTTTAGCAATCTGGCCCTAGAAGAAATATTACTAAATTCCTACCCATATAAGTTAGAAAGGGCATGTTTAACAGACTTCAGCTTTGCAAGAAAACAAAACATAGGACTCCCAGTGTGAGAGGTATGCCAAGCAGATTGCACAATGGAAAGATAATCAGGATGATCAATCCAACTGTTTAAGAAACTAAATCTTTTCAAAACCCTCCTATCCTCAAAAATGTTAACAAGCATAAGAGAGTGATCAGATATCTGTGGACAAGGCCCTCGGGAACTGCGTCCGCGGGATCCACACCAGGCATAATCGACTCGAGGTTCTTTCGAATCGAATTAAGACAAATTAGAGTCGCCACCAAGTTTTTTGGGAACTTGGAACCGTTCAAGTCAACTTTACACCTTTCATCGAAAAGCATAAAGCCAATCGACTACGAGTGATTAAAGATAAAGACTTGTACCCTATATCACTCGATTTGAATGACTCTCGTAATCCAATGGTATTTAGACGGATCCACAAACCATAGATCTTGAGTAAGGGGTGAGGGTACGTGTTGGGAAGCCCATAAGGACACCCAACCCCGCCCGTCAATAACGGCCTCTACTAAGTCAAGTGTCGGAGTTCAAACAAGGTCATAGCTACGTACGATGTATGATATGCAAACGTTGTTTTAACCCTATCATGTGACAACAATTTCTATGTCGTTTTAGATGCAACTAAGCTAACTTTGTCAAAGTTGTAATTTAGCATGCGGGTTGATTGATCTAGCAACATTCAAACGAAACAAACAAGGCTTGATGGGGAATGAGGGAGCCGTTGGGATCTACCTATTACAAACCAGGCATTTCATGCCGACACAACAATAAATTAAAGATACAACTCGATCTAAATACAATTGCTACATACAACGCAATACATGACACCACACACGGCCGTTTGGCCTAGAAAACCGTGCACATGAGGGGTGGCCCACGGCTCACATGACCCACGGCCTTGGGTCACTCCTCGTAATGCGTGCTCGCACTTAATCTCATCGAATTAGACATAGGGCTACGCACCAAAGCATGCATTAGCATAAACCGGGCCATGTTGCTTTAAACAACATGCGGTTTACTACGCTCCTACAAGCATTGGGGAACAACCGTCTAACCAAATAAGACTAAGGTTTTTTTGAAGAGGTTTTGACTCAAAAGAAGTAAAACAAACTCGAAAATTACAACTCGATAAACCAACGATAAATTACAAACAATGAAACAACGAGAAAACAAACGGTATAAAAACAAAACGAGAAAGGTAAAGAAAACGGCCACCTCACGGCCCAAACCAACGGCCACCCTCACGGCCAAGACAAGGCCAACCTAGTTCCTAAGTTAGGTTCATTAGTTAGATCGAATGATTGCGAAAAGGGATAGGAAACAAGTTAGAAAACGAGTAAAAAAACGATGTTGATTGATTGTCGCACGAGGGTGCATTCTACACGGCCTAAAGGGTCTAATTAGGTCAAATTCGCTAATTAATTTAACTCATCGAGTGTCAATAAGAAGGTGCTAATCACGCACTCTTATTCTAGCGAGAAACTAGGTGAAAGAGAGAGATGCATTCAATTATTTACAGAATCGTCGATTGATTTTATAACTTACGTCGAAGCCACCTATCGTGTCTAATTAGGTTATTAAATTAAATTAATGTTATCTAAATATGTCATAGGTTAAAAATCAGATGTTAAACTAACATACAACGGGTCCTAGGGTATGTCGATTTGGCCGAAACAAAAGGGGGTCGAAAGCGAAGAACGAAGTTAGACAATTGTTTTATTTATGCCCTACCTTGAACACGAGGATATGTAAATGAGACGGGGGTGTACGACCGACTGATGTAGCGGTTTCTTTTCCCATCTCAAGTCAACGCGGGTGTTCATGGTGGTACTTTAACTCATACTCGGACTAACTAGTTTCATAGTTAATTTAAAACAATCGATAAACAAACGAAAAAACAAACAAAAAACAAACTAAAAAAAGCATAAGAAAACGAAATAAAAAAGAGGAAAGAGAAGGGGATTTGATGCACCCTCAACCTACATGTATCGTTGACACCGTCTTGGGTCGTAATCGATGGTAGATTTTATCTCGAGAGGCCGTCGTCGACGAAGAATAAAGCAAACACGCGTTTTGGAAACTTTCTGGACAGCGATTTTAAAACAGTGATATCTCCCTCGTTTCACGACGAAAATTCGATTCGAAAGATGTTTTGAAAATTAGAAAGAGAGGAGAACAAGGATCTTAAAGCAACCCCTGCTCGTTTTGGGTTATTGGGCACGAAAAACGAGCACAAACAGAACTGGACAGACAAGAAGAAACCGCAAAAAAGCAGTGTTATTTCACTCTGTTTTTCGAGGGATTTCGTGTACTCTCAAGGGCAATTTGGCTCGTAATTCTTTGTCTACTGTGTAGATGGATGTTATGTGGTTAATTAGGAACAAGAAAATCGAGTTTTGATGGAGGTTTGAGGGAGGAACGAACTGTTTTTTCGAGGAGGACACACAAACAGTTCAGTTTGTGTGTCGGTTTTGTTTAGGGTTTTTGGGAGGCAATTAGGGTTCGTTTCTGAGGTTTAAAGCTTGTGGGTGATGGTAGGATGTATGGAGAACTTAGAGGAATGAATGTATGGTAAAGGGGTGGTATTTATAAGGAGTTAAAGTAGGGTAAAAGAGAGGGAGAGGCAATCGGGCTTCATCCCGTATGGCTGCTGTCCAGCAGCTTTTGTGAGGGTTTGAGGGGAGTTTTCTTGGTGATTAAGCTAGGATAATATGGGTAGGATACTAGGGTATGGGTTAGGGTTAATGGGTACGGGTCTTGGTAGTGTTTGGAGCGGGTTTTGGGCTCGGGATTGAGCTGCCAAAACAGGGGGCTGCTCGGTTTAGTGCGGGCTGTTTGGGGCCTGTTTTGGACGAGAATTTGGGCCGTGGTTAGGGGGTTCGAACAAGGGTGGATGGGTAGAGGCTTGGGTTGGTTAGTGTACTCGAGATTCGTGCCAATTCGTAAAGGAAACGGGCTCAAAAACCGAGCTAAAAACGAGCTCAAAAAAACATGTTTAAAAACGAGTTTTCTTCGCTTTTAAAATCGATTTTTCAAATCAATTAACCCATTAAAATAAATGACTCATAAAATGATTTTTCAAATCAAATATTTATTTTATTTTCAATAAAATAAACTTGGGAAAATAAAATTCAAAATAAAATAAATTAAATTGAAATCATCTTTAAAAAAAAGACTTTAATTTAAATATCATTTAAATTAAATTAATAAAATGAACTCACTTAAAAAACATTAATTTAAATATCATTTAAATTAATAAAATACTTCATCGACGACGCCCATTTTACCTCGTAAAACGAGCTCCAAATAATGACAATGACAACTAAAGAATACATGTGTCCTATCATCATCGGGTGTTTGTCGGGTTCTCTATAAATTCCAATATCGACGGATACGGGTATCTCTGAGCCCCCACTTTGACCGAGGCTTGGACAAGGCGAAAGTCAAAGTATACCCCAGGTCCCTCTCGACCCGAGGATTCTTCGGGTCGTTTATAGTCCATTAGACTTGCGTATATAAGCTACTTGACCATAAGAAGAGACCATACCGAAACTTCGTTGGGATTGACTCTCGCTTCTGTTGTGTCAAATTATCGTCGTTGGTCGTCGACCCGTAAAATTGCATATATGGTGGATTGAGCCTTATCCTTAGGCGCCTACGTATCCGTTTCTGACGGAATCAAACCGCGTCGTAGTTCGGCAGCTGCTGACTCATGCCCAAAGTTTATCATCGGCTGGCACTTGTCCGAAATTCATCATCTGCTGACATTTGCCCAAAATTTATCAACCGCTGGCGGTGTCCAAATGGGACGGGACTTTCAAGGAGGTTGCCGCCGCTTTCATCATTTGCTTTCGGCTACGGAATTCTTCCATTTCATACTCTTGTATTGAATTGAATTCTTGGTGGATGTCATCCTTTACATCTTGATAATGGTCTATGAAGCCAACGGCTTCAGAGCCCCCAGTTTGCAATGGCTTTAAAGTCGAAGACTTTAGAGCCCCGATGAAGCATATCTGCTACATTTGAAACACAAAAACGTACTAGCAATAATCATCACATAAGCACATTTGGATCATCGATCCTAAAATTAGATCATTTGAAAGATTGGGTCATCGACCCGAAAATTGAATTTGAAAATTTTGAATAATTGGGTCATCGACCCGAATTTTGAATTTGACATCACTTGGAATGTTGGGTCATCGACCCGAAATTTGAGTTTGAAAGGCTGGGTCATCGACCCGAAATTTGAACCTGTTGAAAATTTTGAATAATTGGGCTATCGACCCAAAAAATTGAATTTGAATTTTTGAATTTTGAAAGATTGGATCATCGACCCGAAAAGATTCTACTACTTGGATCATCTATCCATAATTTGCAAAAAGTTTTTGAAATTTCGGAATTTTGAACTTTTGAATTTTTTTTTTTTTGAAATCGAACCTTGATGGGTGAGCATGAAATACGACTCAGACACTCTGTATGACTTGTAAACCACGTGGGCGTAGCCCGCTACCGTAAAACAAAAAAAGAAAATAAAACCGTAAGTGTGCATGGGTTTTAGTTCAATTATTGACTTGTTGGGGGTATAAATGTAAATTGGCCATTCTGGCACCAAAACATGGCAAATGGGAATCACTAGGTTGTCGGACTTGAGACGGAGATATCATATGGCATGGGCGTGCTCCCAAGGGCACATGGGAATCAAGATCACTTGGCATTGACAAGGTGGATTAAACTCACAGAGCAACAACGTTAGCTTCGCCTAGACACTAAACACAGACTGATTTTATGAGAACAGTTGGACATCACACATCACTCTTGTTGGGAACATTCTGCCACTCTTCTCCTCGCCTCCTTTCTTTTCAGCGAGTATTCATCATTTCTTGCCACCGCCTTCTTTCTTTTCAGCGGGCTTTTACTATTTTTCTTCCACGCCTTCTTTCTTTTCAGCGGGTTTTTCATATTTTCTGTTCCCAACACAAACCTACATCTATATGACTCGGCATTTTTGCCTAAACCGTTAGATAAAGCTCATTCCGAGACTTGACACTACTTATCTGAACCTATATCCTTATCCTAGCCTACATCGAGTGCTAAGACTGACTCAAACAAAGGTGGCTTCATTTGGACTTGGTTAAGACCCGTAAGAAACCGACAAGATGACAACTTGGTTGATGAGTGGATTGAATCCCTTATTCTGAAGGACTGCCTACGTATTCGCGTGGAGCGAAATCAAATCCGACGTAGTTCGATCAAGGTGCATAAACATGGCATTTTGATTGTGTGTACACACTCAAAGGTTTCACCTAAGGTATCATGTCATATCCCATTCTAGCCTGTAAGGTACCGTTAAATCCCGTGTTTGGGGTTAGGTGTAAAAGGCTTGGATCTTTTGAGATGTGGAGCTTGGTAATAAGAAGTTGGAATGGTTAACCATCATTCTGAAGGTTTGTTTTGTGGTGCTAAGGCCAAGGCCTATGGCTGCTGATGTGGTTGGAATGGGTGTCTCGGGTTTGATGAACCACGAGTGCAAATGGGTTGAAAAATGATGTGGGTTCAAATTTCCATGTCTGGACCCTAAAGGCTGGGTGTAACAACACAAGCGGAATAATTCTCAAAATTCCCGACTATCCCTTTGTAACTGTCTCAGGCAGGACTTAGAGGGTAAAGAGGTTACTACTTAAGCTTTTGGGCTTCGCCCATTGAACTTCAACTATGGGTGCTTGACTTGACTTCTGGCTTCCGTAACTTCGACATTCAACCAAAAAGCATTCCGCAATAACTTCAACATCTTTTTTCTTTTTTTCTTTTTCTTTCATCTTTTTTTCATTTTTCTTTTTTTTCATTTTTTTTCATTTTTCCAATTTTTCTCTTTTTCTCATTTTTCATTCTTTTTCATGATCTTCTATTCATTCTCTTAGTCATAAAGGGATACACCTTGAAAACTGGGCTTCGCCAACTAATTTGGGTAAGAACTAACAATTCCTTGTTAGAACGGGTTGATATCTTCTCTCTTCGAGATGGGATGATTTTATGGGGAAAAGGCTTGCCTTCCGTCATCGATAGGGGAAACAAGGAGCTAGTTCGGGTTCGTCATAGAATCATCTAAAACCTTGTCAAAAGCACTGGTTCTGATGGAGGTTTTCTACCGCCAGACATGGAATAGGTAAAGGAATCAAACACGGAATCCTATTGTACCTTACATTTTGAAACGGGACATATTTCTACCCCAGGGATGCCTTTGAGTGTGTTGTGCATTTTATCATGTTTTCGGAATGATTGAGGATTGGAAACAAGACATATTTGGAAACGAAACTGCAACCTTTTATTGGAAAGGCAAATGTTTAACAGACTCGAAGGAACGATTCCTAGGACACACCCTAGGTCATCGCGGAACAAACGACTCAACTTCAGGAAAAGAAAGTCCTAGACTCGACTTGACTAAGATAAGAAAACAGATCCCGACTCATAATTTTCAAATCTGGTCTTGAGCTTTCTCTTGTTCAGCTGTCAGCTTAGATGCTCGGTTCTTGTCCTTGATCCCTTTGATGGTCTGCCTCCATCCCGAGGTAGTCCTCTGAGGATCTACGCCAGTGATAAAGGTTGGTGAATCGAATTGCCTTTTATTAACTTCGTTAATGAGAGGAGTACATTCTAGAGCAAGACTCCCGACTTGAATTTCATTCTTCGGGTTTGGAAAGAATTTTGAGCAATCCACAAATATTTTCCCGATAAACACCCCTTTCAAGTGACATGGGCGGATAAGATGGGAGTAATCGACATTGTCTTCGACAGAAACAAAGTTAGTGTGGTCGCCAAATGGATTGGTGACGTTGTTGGGCTTTATGGCCGGGATTGGGAGCGTTCCGTTCTCAATCATATCTTGAATTTTGTGCTTTAGTCTAAAGCACCTTTCAGTATCGTGTCCCTTCCCTTGATGAAAGGCATAGTAGGCGTTCGGTTTATACCATTTGCCTTGTTGTTCAGCAGGTGGATCCGGAGTTGGACCAATGGGCTTCAGCTTTCCTTGGGCTATGAGCCTTTGGAGAGCATATGTATAAGTGCATCCGATATCGGTGAATGCCCTAGGTGTTTGGCGCTGCGACTTCTTCGATTGCCCTTCTAAGAGATTGATGGCTTCATCAATATGGGACGTTGCTAGGGCCTTGCCCTTGGACGATGAGGCCCCTTGGTACCCTTTCGGCCTCTCAGCTTCAGCAATTCGAACATCGTCCTCTACCTTTATCCCGATTCTTATCAATTCTTTGAAAGAGCCAAAATTCTGGTATTTCAGAGCATTCCGGTAAACAGGTCGTAGATTCTTTATGAACTTATCTACCATTTCAACTTCATCAGGCTTCTTAGCTAGTTTCACGCTTTCAGCGCGCCATCTTGCGAGGAATTCAGTAAAGCCCTCTTTCTCCTTCTGTGTCATTACTTCCAAAGTCCTTATGTTGGTTTGAATCTCAACATTGTCAGCATAGTGCTTACAGAACTCCACCGTAATATCTTCGAAAGTGGGAAAGTTCTTAAGGTCAAGATTATAGAACCACGCCTTCGGGTGTTCACCCAGAGATTGGGCAAAGATTTCAGAGAGCATGTCAGCAGGTACTCCCTTTAGTGCTAAGTACCCCTTATAGGCCTTAACATGGTGGACTGGATCTTCGGTGCCCTTGAACTTTGGGATGTTAGTGAGTACCATGTTCGTGAGCAACTTATCCTGAACTGGGGCATAGGCCCTAGCATTCTCATAGTGGATGTTCTTCCCCTGGGAGAGTTTCAAACGGTCTTCGATGAACTTGAACCGTTTCTCCAGATCAGTCAGAGGTGGGGTAGATGGAGGGGAATCTTCACCCAGCTTAGATTCGATTGCATCCATTCGGGTCATCATGAGGTTCACGGCCTTGGTGAGCTTGTTGATAGCATCTTCCATTGCTTGACGTCGGGTTTTTGGCGGCCTTTCTACAAGAAAACCCCGTACTGAGTCAATATTTAAAGTAAGAGCCTCTGCACACTTAAGGACACGACCCCAACTTGACTCAAACAAAGACTCGACTTGAGATTGACTAACCAGAGGTTCGACTCACGGTTGGATCTAGACCTTGGTTCATTTTAGACTCGACAAGACGACATGACTCAAACTGTCACAAATCGGTTATAAACCGGACTCGGTGTGGCCAAACCCGTGATTGGACTAACATAGCCCATAGGTTCGGGTGAAACGCCCTAAATGGCCTAGCTTGGACGTTTTTGTGGACTATCCTAGACCAAAAGGACGACCAACATGACTCAAGGCCCAAGAGGTGAGCTTGGGTGACCCAACAAGGTCGTGTTCTAGACTCTTAGAACGAAACACACCCGGCCTAACACGACCATGACCTGGACACGACTTGACGCATTTCATGCTTGGTTGAGGTTCGAGAGGCATTTTGGATTGGTTTTGAAAAAAACGAAAGATTGATTCGAAAATGAGATTTGAAATGGGCAGCATGCCGGCTATAAAAGCTCATTTTGGGCCGAAAATTCTAGTCCTATTTGGGCAGCATTCCGCGTTTTTAAAACCATGCTATTTTGAAAGTAAGTTGTTCAAAAGTTAGGTTTTGAAAAGGACATGGGAAATTTCGAAAAGACTCGGGAAAACAATTTGCACATTGTCATTCTCATGTTACAAGGATGTATGCTCCTAGACATCTCTAAGTCTCGGCAAGTCTTCTACAAGAAGGTTTATGCCCTTCATCCTTTTGCGGTCTTATAGAGCAAGGTGTCTTAAGGTAGAGTACCTAGAAGATCGTCCCCACCATCAAGAACCACGCGAGGTGAAGTGGAAGCGAGCAATGTGCAGCTTCCTAGCATAGTGGGACGTCGCCCCCCACGCATCACGAAGAAACGCTGGGACGGCCCGGGCAAGTCCTTAAGGGTTTATGCATGAATCGTAGCACTATGAGTAATGTTTTACTTTCCAACACTTTCTTTTCAAGTTTCACCTCGGAGGAAAAGACCCTAGAAACAAAGTGTAACTAGTCCTCTTTTCCCCGGAGTCGCCAAATCTGTGGACAAGGCCCTCGGGAAGCTGCGTCCGCGGGATCCACACAGGCATAATCGACTCGAGGTTCTTTCGAATCGAATTAAGACAAATTAGAGTCGCCACCAAGTTTTTTGGGAACTTGGAACCGTTCAAGTCAACTTTACACCTTTCATCGAAAAGCATAAAGCCAATCGACTACGAGTGATTAAAGATAAAGACTTGTACCCTATATCACTCGATTTGAATGACTCTCGTAATCCAATGGTATTTAGACGGATCCACAAACCATAGATCTTGAGTAAGGGGTGAGGGTACGTGTTGGGAAGCCCATAAGGACACCCAACCCCGCCCGTCAATAACGGCCTCTACTAAGTCAAGTGTCGGAGTTCAAACAAGGTCATAGCTACGTACGATGTATGATATGCAAACGTTGTTTTAACCCTATCATGTGACAACAATTTCTATGTCGTTTTAGATGCAACTAAGCTAACTTTGTCAAAGTTGTAATTTAGCATGCGGGTTGATTGATCTAGCAACATTCAAACGAAACAAACAAGGCTTGATGGGGAATGGGGGAGCCGTTGGGATCTACCTATTACAAACCAGGCATTTCATGCCGACACAACAATAAATTAAAGATACAACTCGATCTAAATACAATTGCTACATACAACGCAATACATGACACCACACACGGCCGTTTGGCCTAGAAAACCGTGCACATTAGGGGTGGCCCACGGCTCACATGACCCACGGCCTTGGGTCACTCCTCGTAATGCGTGCTCGCGCTTAATCTCATCGAATTAGACATAGGGCTACGCACCAAAGCATGCATTAGCATAAACCGGGCCATGTTGCTTTAAACAACATGCGGTTTACTACGCTCCTACAAGCATTGGGGAACAACCGTCTAACCAAATAAGACTAAGGTTTTTTTGAAGAGGTTTTGACTCAAAAGAAGTAAAACAAACTCGAAAATTACAACTCGATAAACCAACGATAAATTACAAACAATGAAACAACGAGAAAACAAACGGTATAAAAACAAAACGAGAAAGGTAAAGAAAACGGCCACCTCACGGCCCAAACCAACGGCCACCCTCACGGCCAAGACAAGGCCAACCTAGTTCCTAAGTTAGGTTCATTAGTTAGATCGAATGATTGCGAAAAGGGATAGGAAACAAGTTAGAAAACGAGTAAAAAAACGATGTTAATTGATTGTCGCACGAGGGTGCATTCTACACGGCCTAAAGGGTCTAATTAGGTCAAATTCGCTAATTAATTTAACTCATCGAGTGTCAATAAGAAGGTGCTAATCACGCACTCTTATTCTAGCGAGAAACTAGGTGAAAGAGAGAGATGCATTCAATTATTTACAGAATCGTCGATTGATTTTATAACTTACGTCGAAGCCACCTATCGTGTCTAATTAGGTTATTAAATTAAATTAATGTTATCTAAATATGTCATAGGTTAACAATCAGAGGTTAAACTAACATACAACGGGTCCTAGGGTATGTCGATTTGGCCGAAACAAAAGGGGGTCGAAAGCGAAGAACGAAGTTAGACAATTGTTTTATTTATGCCCTACCTTGAACACGAGGATATGTAAATGAGACGGGGGTGTACGACCGATTGATGTAGCGGTTTCTTTTCCCATCTCAAGTCAACGCGGGTGTTCATGGTGGTACTTTAACTCATACTCGGACTAACTAGTTTCATAGTTAATTTAAAACAATCGATAAACAAACGAAAAAACAAACAAAAAACAAACTAAAAAAAGCATAAGAAAACGAAATAAAAAAGAGGAAAGAGAAGGGGATTTGATGCACCCTCAACCTACATGTATCGTTGACACCGTCTTGGGTCATAATCGATGGTAGATTTTATCTCGAGAGGCCGTCGTCGACGAAGAATAAAGCAAACACGCGTTTTGGAAACTTTCTGGACAGCGATTTTAAAACAGTGATATCTCCCTCGTTTCACGACGAAAATTCGATTCGAAAGATGTTTTGAAAATTAGAAAGAGAGGAGAACAAGGATCTTAAAGTAACCCCTGCTTGTTTTGGGTTATTGGGCACGAAAAACGAGCACAAACAGAACTGGACAGACAAGAAGAAACCGCGAAAACAGAGTGTTATTTCACTCTGTTTTTCGAGGGATTTCGTGTACTCTCAAGGGCAATTTGGCTCGTAATTCTTTGTTTACTGTGTAGATGGATGTTATGTGGTTAATTAGGAACAAGAAAATTGAGTTTTGATGGAGGTTTGAGGGAGGAACGAACTGTTTTTTCGAGGAGGACACACAAACAGTTCAGTTTGTGTGTCGGTTTTGTTTAGGGTTTTTGGGAGGCAATTAGGGTTCGTTTCTGAGGTTTAAAGCTTGTGGGTGATGGTAGGATGTATGGAGAACTTAGAGGAATGAATGTATGGTAAAGGGGTGGTATTTATATGGAGTTAAAGTAGGGTAAAAGAGAGGGAGAGGCAATCGGGCTTCATCCCGTATGGCTGCTGTCCAGCAGCTTTTGTGAGGGTTTGAGGGGAGTTTTCTTGGTGATTAAGCTAGGATAATATGGGTAGGATACTAGGGTATGGGTTAGGGTTAATGGGTACGGGTCTTGGTAGTGTTTGGAGCGGGTTTTGGGCTCGGGATTGAGCTGCCAAAACAGGGGCTGCTCGGTTTATGCGGGCTGTTTGGGGCTTGTTTTGGACGAGAATTTGGGCCGTGGTTAGGGGGTTCGAACAAGGGTGGATGGGTAGAGGCTTGGGTTGGTTAGTGTACTCGAGATTCGTGCCAATTCGTAAAGGAAACGGGCTCAAAAACCGAGCTAAAAACGAGCTCAAAAAACATGTTTAAAAACGAGTTTTCTTCGCTTTTAAAATCGATTTTTCAAATCAATTAACCCATTAAAATAAATGACTCATAAAATGATTTTTCAAATCAAATATTTATTTTATTTTCAATAAAATAAACTTGGAAAAATAAAATTCAAAATAAAATAAATTAAATTGAAATCATCGTTAAAAAAAAGACTTTAATTTAAATATCATTTAAATTAAATTAATAAAATGAACTCACTTAAAAAACATTAATTTAAATATCATTTAAATTAATAAAATACTTCATCGACGACGCCCATTCTACCTCGTAAAACGAGCTCCAAATAATGACCATGACAACTAAAGAATACATGTGTCCTATCATCATCGGGTGTTTGTCGGGTTCTCTATAAATTCCAATATCGACGGATACGGGTATCTACAATATCCCAACTTCATGAAATACAGCATAAGAGGTAGGAAAAGAGGACAACCAAGCAGGATTAATAAGCACTCTATCCAGCTTAGACCACCCTCTAGCTTCAGGTTCTTGTTTATTAGTCCAAGTCATATCACACCCAGTACTAACCAAATCTTCAAGCTGACAATCAGCAATACAGGAATTAAAATCCACCACATCCTGAAGAAGAGGGGGATTAGGATTTAGGGCTATGCTTTTCCTCAGGACACCTGACCACATTAAAGTCCCCAAGAATCATCCAAGGGCCAGAAGGGGCAAAAGATCTCATAGAATCCCAAAGAGCAAGTCTGGTGTCAGCATTATTGCTTCCATAAACAAAACTAACATTAAAAGATATATTGGTCTCAAAATGATGGACACAACAACTAACAACTTGAGCCTCAATAACCTTCATCCTGATGGAAACAGTTTGAGGGTTAAAAAGAACTCAAATTCTACCATTAGGATGCTTATCGTAGTTACAAAAACTGCCCCAATTCTCAAAAGAATGGGCAGGAATTCTAAAAGCCTTAGACTGCTTTACCCTGGTTTCCAGAAGAGCAATTATATCCAGGTTATTATTCCTCATATAAGACTTGACCTCACTATGCTTTAAAGGGTTATTAAACCCTCGGACATTCCAGGCTACAATCTTCATTGAATTTTGTCTGGTGGGACAGTAATTTCCTGGGATTCCACTACTACCATGTTTGAACATCCTGAGTGCATTTCAGTAGAAACCACCAAAGAGGAAGAAGAAAGCTCAATAGGTCTCTGGCTCCCTTGGTTGTTTCCCTCCTCTTGATGATTCCCTACTGAGGTACCACCTAGTTCATCTTCCTGAAAAACCAAAACTTGCTTCCCATCAATGCCCTCTATAACCTGACTGGGAGAATCAATAACAGGAATAGAACCCAATGAAGACTTGTTACTAGATTTCTTAATAGTGACTCTGGAGCGTCTTGAGTGCTTTAGTGGAGCACCTATAGATGAAATGCCTCCTTTAGAAAAGGATCTCTGACCTTGCACAATGCATGAGTCTACATTCCTTTTTTGGGGGGAGGAAACCACCTGAGGTTCCCCAGAGGTACCACCTGACTCCATAGTAGATTGCCCAGACCACTGATCAGAATTCAGTGAACCTGAGAAGACCACAGTAGTAGATTCAACAAAAGTGTGAGAGACAACATCTTTCTCACCTTCCAGATCTAACCATTGCTCCTGATCCAAATATAGAACTGATTTTGAGTAACAAGAACATAATCATCATAAGAGTTCCCAGAACATCCTGAGTGCTTTACTGAAACATCCACAGATGAAACTCCTTCCTTAGAAGAAGGACTTTGACCACCAGAGTCACCCTGCCCTTTTAGAGAAGAGGAGTCCATCAAAAGATCCTAGAGGTACCACCTAGCTGTGAAGAAGAGGGTCAAATACTCTCTTGCTGAACATGGTCAGAAACAACAGGAGCATCCAGAGACTTATTAGAAGCCACTGCAGAGTCTTGACCCTTTTTTTGGACAAGATCTTTAGCTTTCTCCCATTTACAAGTCTGAACAGTATGGCCTAATCTCCCACATCCTTGAAAAAAATAAGGATACCATTCATAGATGATTTTTTGAGTAACCTAACTAATATAAGGGATATTAAGAACCACCTGATCTGGCATAGCTTTAGAAACATCCATCTCCACCAACACCCTAGCAAATGAAAGCTTTGCTTCAGTAGTAGTTGCTGGATCAGCAAATAAGGGTCGACCCAGCTTGCTTGCAATTTTACTGAGCACCATGTCAGACCAGAGAAAAGGGTCTAACCCAGAAAAAAGAACCCAAACTGGGACCATAGCCACCTTTTCCATTTCACAGGAGAAAAGAGGAGACAATTGTTTCAAAATCAAAGAATTTGCTCCAACTTTCCAAGGACCCTGCTTCAAGACATTGTTCATGTCCTCCTGGCTAGAGAACCTAAAAGAAAACCACCCCTTTCGATAATATTGCACCACAGGAACATCGATTTTACCCCAAAACTTAGTGACAAACCCTTGAACCATTGCTAAAGTTGGTTTATAACCCACCACATGACCCATCAAAGTATTTTCCCAAAAAATTAATTCCTGAACAAAATCTTTTTCCTCCAATTCAATTGTGTCAGAGTTTATACTACCTTCATAAAAAAAACAAGTTCATGTCATGTTGCCTTTGATTATTCACTACCGACGCCCAATTTTTAGGTTTCGTAGTAGATACAGTATTAACTACATTATTAACAACTATACGAACCTCAGCTACAAAAACAGTAGGTTGAATTCTCGTATTATCCACAAGTATAGTATTAGGAAAAACAGACGACGTATGAGCAAGAGGAGGCTCAACAGAGGTCAAGCCATCAGTATTCAGAAGGGGTCCATCAAAATTGCAAGGAGAAACTACACTATTTTGACCAGAAGAAACTTTTGTTGATGCTTTACCAGCGACGTTAATGGCGGAAATAATGAGATCACTTACTATTCCCGATTTTCGCGCCTGGGCTGAAAAATTATCCGCTAATACTGAATCATTTCCATCAATTAAGGTATCCACAGGAGTCGTAACTACCGGGGAAGCCATTGCTGACTTTAGTTGAGCAATCCGAGCTCTAGTTCGTGCCATAGGAAAGAAAAGGTGAAAAAAAAAGTTAGTTAGGAATACGGTTTTCATGAAAAGAGAGAAAAGTCTTAGAGAGAGAAAAAAAAGAAAAAAAAAAGTTTAGAATCAACTTTGATATAGTATAATCTTTAATTTTAATGTCTCGCTACTTTTTAGGTTTTTGAGTCATAATAAAATAATAAGAAAGATGGCCGAGTGGTTCAAGGCGTAGCATTGAGCTGCTATGTAGGCTTTTGTTTACCGAGGGTTCGAATCCCTCTCTTTTCGTACTTGAAAAAACTAATTTACCAACATTCCTAACTGTAAGATATCAAACAACAAAAAATTAAATACCATTATTAGAACATAACAGTTAGATTTGAGATAGGAAATAATATTATGAGTGGGATAAAATTCCTATCAAACCCCTGACTTTAATCCTTAAGTCAATTTGAAAAGGGTCGGGTTGTTCGAATGCTTTCGCTTTGTTTTTTAGTTAAGGCTAAGTCTGACGAGAATAATATTCTACCACAAGTAATTCATTTATTTTCAAACCGGCCCACTTACTATCTATATTTGATTGATTAATCCTTTATACGGAAATGGGTCAAGATTCAAATGTTTTGGCACTTCCTCGGGGAGGATGAATCAATAAAATTTTGAATTAGAGCTGTGGATTTTTGGTCATCTTTTGCCGTAATATTATCCTAGGGTTTGCAACGATAACTCAATATATCGACTATACGGCTATTAACAAATATATGACGATAATTAACTAATTGGCGGGCTCCAGGAATAGTCGGAGCCATGCCCAATAGAAAAAGGATGTTATCCAAACGCATTTCAAGTAATTGTAGTAAAACCTGCTCTGTTGACCCTTTGGCTTTTCTTGTGATACGAACGTATTTAAGTAATTGTCGTTCTGTAATACCGTAATGAAAACGCAATTTTTGTTTTTCTTCTTGACGAATACGATATTGAGATTTTTTCCCAAAACGATTGGGCTCTAAGATCACTTCCGGTTCTAGGCCTTTTATTTGTTAGTCCAGGCAAAGCCCCTAAACGTCGTATTTTTTTTGAAACGAGGTCCTCGGTAACGTGACATAAAGACTCCTTTGTAGAGTCTATCGATCCGAAATACTTGATGGGGGGGGGATTGAGTATTAAAAATATAACACACTTTTTCGAGTATCTTATATGAACGTGATTAAACGATTAAATACTTAAAGTTTATTGATTTAAACTTTAACTAATTAACTACACGATGAAGAACATAAATAAAGAACGTAAGGAATTGACACACGCGATTTTGAATTGGTTCAGTTTCACAAGTCGAAACCTACGTCCACTATTCTCGATTAATAATTATAGTACCTTTCTCCGGATTACAAAATTACTAACCCACTCGTACAACTAACTCTAGTTGTAACTCAAATTCGAGAACCATTAAATACTCTGACTTATCTAACTTACGTTAATAAGAAAGCACTTGATTATTCTTCTAAATGTTCACACAATTGAACGAGTAAGAAACAATATTAAGTACTATGGTCTAATAACGTTATCTTATGAAAATGATAAGCAAATTGAAGCACGGCTTTTCGTAAGAATTTCAAAATGCAAAAACAAATAAATTACTAGATAAATAATTTTGACTCAATTTGTTTGCAAAGGAATTTAAACATCACGAAAAGTTATTTGAAACAATGAAGCACATGTGTATATATAATGGAGGAGACAACTAGGGTTTTGATCGAAAACCCTAATAGTGTCGTGAGGCATGATGAAGTGTTTCTTAAGAAACAAATCTTATCTTTCCTTAATTTTAATCTATAAAATATTTCAATTAAGTAACTAGGATAAATCTAAATAATTGTTTAAGATATTAAAATATCTTATGGCAATCTATTCTAGATTTAACCTAATAGGTTACTTGTACAAGGGATATAACGATATGAGGGATGACTCATAAGCCCATCTCAATCGAAACCCTAGCTGAAATAAAGAGTAAGGATTAAGGTTTAAGTATAGATATTTTGACAAACCCTAGGTGGCATGACGATCCATAAGTCGTTTTACTCACCAATAGGATAGATACAAATTATTTGGTCTAATTAAACTCGTATCTCATCTTTATCATATATACACGTATTTTCGAAAATAGAGAATTGATTTGAGCTTTCGAAAATTGATTTTAAAACTCTAAAATCGTGCTTTCAAAATGCAACCTAAAGTTATAGTATAAACGACTATAACATTAAGCTTGGTAAAGTAAAGTTATAAGTAAAGTGGCTATAACTTTACTTTCCCAATATTATTTCCATAGATACCGCTATTAGATGACGTCCTATACTAGCTAATCTTCCTGGAGATCTTCAGTAGTAGGATCATCTCTTCATCTTGATCATAAGATCTTCATCTTGAGCTTCTTATAGACTTGATCATGCCTTTTGCTTGAGTGATCATCAAACTTGTGAGTGAAGTAGTCACAAAGATGTTTTAAGAACTTTCAATGTTATAGTACAAGCAACTATAACATTACTTCAATGATGCTTCACAAATCCTCAATGTTATAACCATAAATGCTATAACATTATGTGCTATGATTGTAACCTTTATTAAATCTACAAAGACTAACAACCGATTACGCGCAAAGAGTATATACATTAAAAAGCACACTTGTCATTATCAAAACAAAACATATAACTATATGGTCCAACATCCATTCTTTCTTTATTTATTATTAAATTAATTTTATATATTTATATTTCATTTTTACAGAAAAACCTAAATTAAAACTAAATGATAAATGAAAAGAAATCTCCTGAAGTATTATACTACAATGAATAACAAGATAAGATGTATTATATATATAATATATGATATACAAATCCATTTATATATTTTATATTTTATCTTTTGTATTAATCTATGTAAGTATAAGTAAATAAAAGAGTCTTTTTCATTATTTGTTATGTCAAGGCTCAACCCTTTGCCTTTCGTTTTATTTATAACTAGTTTTCTTGCCCGTGCGTTGCACGGATATTAAAATAATGTGTAATAAATTTCACAATAAAATGAAATATAGACATATAGTACATTGTTCATGTCTAAGATTTTATGTATGCCGCATGACCAACAAATAATTCCCGTTATAATAATATTGACATAAGAATAAAAGCGTTTTTGATTAATAAATACTTTTTTTAGGAAAATAAAATTAATATGAAGTTTATACATATGATACTTGGACTGATAGTTTTTAGAATTTGTTCATTAATACTTGTTTGTTTTTCAATTGGTCAAAGAAAACAATAATAATTACTTTGCATAATCAACGTAGTGATGGAACAAATCTTCTTCTTTAGAATAACAACCATAATTTAATCATTGTTGGGTCAAATGGTAGTTACGTAAAAACATTTACACGTAGTTAAATGTTATATCTCCCGGACAAACTATAGACGTACCTTTGAATGTGAACCAAATTCCGCTGGGGTTGCTTATGACACCCCCTATAACAATAGTCTTGCCCCCATCTTCTCATTTGAAACAAAATCCTTCACGTAGACCCCTATTTTTCTTCCCTATTCGCACACATAATCTAAAACAATTTCATCCCTTGAAAGATCGATCATTGTCTTCGAAACTTCTCTCAAATTTATCCAAGTAAGTGAAAAACAAAACCCCTACTTCTAGAAAAATCCACAATCCAATGGAAACTAACCCTTACTCTCGACAATGTTGTTAGAATTAAGATTTTACTTTAATTTGGATTGATGGGGTCAAGATTAAGTTTATCAGTATGATATTTTGAGGTTTCTTGTTATTATTCATGTTACCTATATGTTTTAATGCAAGCGATATTTTGCTGATAAATAACCTTATTTATTATCACTATCCTCGTTAAACTCATCACCCTCCACAAATGCACCCTCCCTCCACCCCACTAATTTACCCGCAAAATAAAACATCGGCCACTGTGATTAGTTCTTACTACTTGAAACAACCTCCAATCCACTACCATTATCACTACCTTTCTGCCACGTTTTACATCTAAGAAGTCATAAATCACATTCACTTCCATGAAATACCAATCTTTACTCCAGATTATATGGATCCTCGTCTCCCTTATCGAAGTTAATTTCTTTCTCCTTTAACAAAAAAAAAAGTTTAAGAAGCAATCTTCTCTCTTATCTCTCTCCCTTTCCCTTCATAGTCTTTTTTCTCGTCTCCTCCCCTACCTCCATTCTAGATACTCAAACAAAGTGTTTGGGTACTATGTATGTAAACTGAATAAGTTTGAATATTATATATATACACGAACGTTGCTATTTATTTCATTTTGCATAAATAAATCTTACTACCTCCATCTCATTTTTATTGTCCTTTTTTCTTCAAATTTTATTATCTCATAATTATTATCCCCTTTCTAGATCTAGTAAGGAAAAACTTTAGTCAACCAACTTGTCGCAATCAAGCTCATTCCCACTCAAAACAACCTTTAGCCTAGTACTTAATCCCTTCGGTTCACACATAAAACGGTCTAAAATGCAAAGCTTTCATCTCTCTTTGAAAAGTCCATCTAACTAACAGAAAACTAACCGCTACTTTCTTAACTTCCATCATATTTACATCCCGTAAAGATTAAGTTGAACATGACAAAAAAATGCAGAAACTTAGGTTTGTTTGAAAACGACATATTGAACATTTTTTTTAGCATTTTGAGAGTTCTGACACTATTTAAATAACAAATGTGCTAGTTTGAGTGTTGATCATCGATATATTGAAATAGTAGATTGTGGTGTAATTTCCTCTTTTACATTATGACCTATAATTAGTATATAATAAGAAAATAAAAATTGAGTTTTTTTTAATTTCTGGGAAAATAAAAGATCAAACTTTATCTTTATCATATTTATAATTAATATTCTTCACTTAAAATATATAAATTTAAGCAAGTTTAAGTAAGTTAGCTAAAGGTTATAAATAAAAAAATGTACGAAGCAGGATAATCATTTTTTTTTTATTAATATGAAATAAATGTCATAAACTTCATGAGAATATTAATGCGGTAGAGAATTATAGAAGAGTTGGCAAGTACGTGACCCCCTTTTAGGTTTAAATTTTTTCATTTATATTTATATTTTGGCCTAAAGGTGGTTAAAGCATTGTATTATGCATGACGAATATGTCTCATCCTTCCCCAATTCGTTTCTCTCCCAAAATTATAGTGATGATGTGCTCAATTTACACAAAAAAAAAAATATAGCATCAACAATAATTAGTTTGCTCCATATAATTGAATAGTACCATTTTTTATGCATGTAAATTTGTCAAAAGAAAAGCTTGAGAGAGACGGTCTTCACTATGTTAGGGAAAGACTACTCTTACTCTTTTATGTGTTTTTCATGACTTTTTTTGTTTAATGTTGATCGTTGCTTGAATTGAATTATACATATTTTTATAATAAGTGTATCTAATTTACATTCAAGCCTCATTCAAATCTATTTTATTACTCGCGGTACCATTTTTACTTTAAATTGTAAAACAATCGCACAATAAAGTTTTTCAAAACATTTACTCATTTGTCATAATATGATATTTCGATTCGCAAATTAGCAGCAACATTCTTTATCTTTTAATACTGCTTGAAAAATAGATATCAAACTTTGTACTTATCAATAATTTGTGAATATCTTATTTAAATTTTGATTAATATACTTTTATATAAAGACAAATAAATGTAAATAATATAATAATAAATTATCAATAGAAGTTGAAGTGTATTGTGAGGGAAATAACTTTAAAATTAGTAGGAGAAATACATATGACATTTGAAAAATAAACTTCGTATTATGTATAATTAAATATGACATTAGCAATAACAAAAGACGTAGGGGCATATTTCAGCGTTCATTTTACTATTTACATGAGAAAATTCCATGTAGTACGTATTATGCATGCACATTTGTCACAACCCAGTTCGACCTAGGGCCTTTTAGCCTCATAATACCTCTTTTTTTTAATCGGAAGTTATTATAAAATTGGATATTATAAATATATCAAAGGTTTTTTTCCTTCTTATTTAATAAAAAGTGAACAAATACTAATGAATAATTTTTTAATATCAATAAATTATAGATAATTAATTTATTTCTTGTTTCTAATATTAAAATTGTAAAATAATTATTTAATTTTCATTTCTAATAGGAAAATCATATTCCTAATTATAATAGAAAAAATTTAAATAATTATTATCTCCTAATTCTAATAGTCTAATTAGGAAAAAAAACATTAATAAATTGTTAATTTATTTCCTATTTCTAATATAAAAATGTAAAATAATTAATTAATTCTCATTTCTAATAGGAAAATTATATTCCTAATTATAATAGAAAAATTATAAATAATTAATTACTCCTAATTTTAATGCTAATTGTGTAATTAGAAAAAAAAAAGTCTCCTTTAGTTATATATTGATTAAGAATTTCTACCATAACCATCAATAACCTTTTGACGAAAGGGAACTCTTTGATTATTATTATTTGTTCTTTGATAAAAAAATAAGAAAAATCCAGCTATCGGAATCGAACCGATGACCATCGCATTACAAATGCGATGCTCTAACCTCTGAGCTAAGCGGGCTCATAGAAATTCTACATACATAAAAACTATATCTTAGTTTAAGCTTATTAATTTTTATTCTTTTATGATATAAGTTATCTAAATAGATTTTTTTTTTAAGAATAAGAATAAAAAAAATACACAAGCGGATTCAGAAATTTTCTGTGTCCCAGGATGCCGGTGCTCGCGCTGCTACTTTTATTTTTACTAGACTTAGCTTTACTATTGCTAAGGGAGTGGGCGTTTTCCTGGGACAGAGGGCGCGATGTGTGTGTCGACTTGACAGGGTCTTCCCCTTTGTCTCAGACCGGGTTGTCCGATTTTGTGCCGGGTCGGGTTGTTGCTGATGCTGCTCAACAGAAATGTGCCAAGTATCGAGATTTGTGTATGACGGCGGGTTATGGTTTCCTACCCTTCTCCTTTTCTTCACTAGGAGAGCTGGATACGGATGTTGTGGCTTTGCTCAAGCGGATCCAGAAATTCTCTGTTTCTCAGGATGAAGGGGCTCGCGCGGCCGCTTACATTTTTACTAGGCTTAACTTTGTTATTGCTAAGGGAGTGGGGGCCCAGATTGTATCTCGGCTGCCCACTAATTTCTTGTAAACTTTTGATTGATTAATACAAGTTTGCGGTTTTTTTAAAAAAAGTAATAATAATAAAATCATAATAATAGTAGTATAAAAATAAAATAGTAGTAGTAGTAGTAGTAGTAGTAGTAGTAGTAGTAGTAGTAGTAGTAGTAGTAGTAGTAGTAGTAATAATAATAATAATAATAATAATAATAATAATAAGATTTGTGATGGTCACTATACTACTGCTATTCGGGTGCTTTCTTCCTCTAGGGTCCCCCCTTACTCTGATGTCACTCTTATGGCCTTGCGAGAGAAGCATCATGTCGCCCCACCTCCTTCATTGCCACCTTTGCCTGTGGATCATCATCCTCTGGTTGCCTCTTCGACAGTGGTTTTGGATATGATTCGGAGTTTCCCACGTGGCACTTCTTGTGGGGGGGATGGGTTTCGTGCCCAGCACCTTAAGGACTATTTGAGTGGCGCTGTTGTGGCTATCTCTGATGAATTGATCGCTTATATTACTAGGGTGATTAATCTTTTTCTTGAGGGCCGGTGTCCTCCAGCTCTGGGTGAGTACATTGCCAGCGCCCCGCTCACGCCGCTTGTTAAACCGGGTGGTGGTGTTCATCCTATTATTGTTGGCACTGTCTGGAGACGGCTTGTCTCTAAGGTTGGTGCTTTTTTGGTCGGTCCATCTTTGTCTTCTTATTTTGCTGGTCTTCGGTTTGGGGTGGGTGTGTCCGGTGTAGGAGAGGCTATCTTGCATGCTTTGAATCGGCTCATTGAGGCCCGTGGCGCTGAGGTGGAACTTTCTATGTTGCTGGTTGATTTCCAAAATGCCTTCAACCTTGTTGATCGTGCAACCATGCTTCAGGAAGTCCGCCGTTGTTGCCCGGTTCTTTCCCGTTGGGTGGAGTTTTGTTACTCCAGCCCTGCCCGTCTTTTTTATGGGGAGCATTGCTTGTGGTCTTGTCAGGGTGTCCAGCAGGGTGATCCTTTAGGCCCTTTGCTTTTCGTTTTGGTTTTGCATCCCTTAGTGTGCAAAATTCGGGACTCTTTTGACCTTACTATGCAGGCGTGGTACTTGGATGATGGCACCATTGTTGGGGACACTTTGGAGGTGGGGAGGGTTTTGGATTTGATTTTGGCGGATGGCCCTCGCTTTGGTCTGCATCTTAATGTCGCCAAGACTGAGGTCTTTTGGCCTATTGAGGATCCTCAGAGTCGGCTTCCCGGGGTTCCCCCCCCCCCCCCCTTTTATTGCTCGGCCCTTGCGTGGTGTCTCTATTTTGGATGGACCTGTCAGTACTTGTCCTCTTTTTGGCAGTGAGATTGTGGCGAAGAGAGTGACTAAGACCATTGAGCTTATGGACTTGGTCGCGAGGATTGAGGACCCGCAATGTCAGTTGCTTCTGCTTAGAGCTTGTACTGGTATTTCTAAGCTCTATTTCTCTCTTCGTACTTTCTCCCCCCGTGTTTTTGGTTCGGTCCATCTTCCTTTCGATGCTACCCTTCGTTCCAGCTTGGAACGTATTGTCACCGCGTGCGGACCTGGTTTTGGGGATTGGCAGTGGCGCCTTGCTACATTTCCTTTTCATCTTGGTGGACTTAGTGTTTATGCGGCGGGAGATGTTTTACACTATGCCTTTCTAGTGTCCCGGTTGCAATCTGCTGATTTGCAGGCTAAGCTCCTATGACTTTCTGGTATTGTAGATGCTGGTCCTACTTTTGACGTTACCTTGCGGGTGTTTTCTGAGACTACAGGTTATGCTATCTTACGTGAACCTAGTGAAATTGCTGCCCCCAAACTTATGAAGAAATTGGCAGATATATATTTCCCGACGGTTGCTACTGCTTCAGAATCTGTTTTCTCTTTGACACCGCGTCAGCTTGCGTTGTGGAAGTCTCAGCAGGGTGCCCACTCCTCTGATTGGTTGCGTGCGGTTCTTATCTCTGGGTTGGGTCAGACTATGAATGGGAGGACTTACCGTAGTGTGCTTGGATATCGACAGGGTGTTCCATTATTCACGGTATCTAGGCCTTGTTCTGCTTGCTCTCTAGTTTTTGCTGATGATGTTTACGGGGACCACGCTATTTCTTGTACTGGTACTGTGGGTGTCAAGCATTAGCACAATCTCGTTCGTGACACCTTATTCGACATCTGCTAAAGGTCTGGTATTTTTACGGGTAAGGAGGTTGATATCGGTTTGGTTGACGGACATGGTGGCTCTCTTCGTCCTACGCATTTGCTGCTTTATTCCTGGGACAGAGGGCGTGATGTGTGCGTCGATTTGACAGGGTCTTCTCCTTGACTCGGATCGGCATGATGGATTTTGTGCCGTAGGGTTGTCGCCGATGCTCGGCGTAAGTGTGCAAAATATGGGGATTTATGCGCGGCAGCTGGTTATGGTTTCCTTCCCTTCTCTTTCTCTTCACTTGGGGAGCTGGGTTCGGATGCTGTTGCCTTGCGCAAGCGGATCCAGAAATTCTCGGTATCTCAGGATGCGGGGGCTCGGGTGGCTGCTTATATTTTTACTAGACTTAGCTTTGCTGTTGCTAAGGGTGTGGGGGCCCAGATTGTCTCTCGGCTCCCCGCTAATTTCATGTAAACTTTTATTTTTCTATCTATGAAAACTGCGCACATCCCTTAATAATAATAATAATAATAATAATAATAATAATAATAATAATAATAATAATAATAATAATAATAATAATAATAATAATAATAATAATAATAATAATAATAATAATAATAATAATAATAATAATAATAAAAATAATAATAATAATAATAATAATAATAATAATAATAATAATAATAATAATAATAATAATAATAATAATAATAATAATAATAATAATAATAATAATAATAATAATAATAATAATAATAATAATAATCACCGGAACAAACCGAGTGGAATAAAATAACGAGTCATAATAAGGCGAGCTACATCCAGGTCGAATGTAACTACAGGCCTCGAATGTAGCTCGAATGTTGGGTGAATGTATCAGAATAATATGACGTAGAGTCATTTGAAACTCGAACGTTGGACGAATGTAGTGATGCGTGTCCTAAATATGATGTTTTACACTCTATTTTACAAGCTTTTCAGAGCTCATATGTGTAGTTTATGCTACTATTCTCCCTATTTCCGTCTACTTTCGTGTTTTTGTATACTTTTGCAGAAATGTGAAGAATCCAGCGGAAATCAAGCCGAATCCGTCCCGAGGCACCTTGCATTGCATTTGACGTGAAGTATTCACTCAAGAAATAAACTTGGTGCACATTTCGAGGCCTGAAAGATGACTTTACGTGGCTTTTTGGAGCAAACTACCAGCTACAGTGGTCGATCGACTGACCTGTATGGTCGATCGACCAGAGCACGACTTACGAAGCTCTTTGTTCAGTCATAGATTCGATCGATCGACCGGTCTCAGTGGTCGGTCGACCAAACCGTTAATTCTGACGCAAGTTAATAGAACGAGAATTTTGAAGCCCATTGTAATTAGGTTTAGGAATAAGAGTTACGTAATATTCCTATATAACGTAACCTTAGTTTTCAGAATAATCATCCAGTTTTATCATCAAGTTCTTAACATACAATTCGATAGTCATTAGTTCAGATTATTTCCGTCAATAAAGTTTACTTTTTTTTGCATTCGGTTTTGATCTTTCCTCTTCAATTCTACCTACGGTATTTTCTGTTCCTTCGTTTAATACTCGCTGCTTTAATTCGTTCGTAGTATAGAATTGTTAAGTTAGAATTCCCAAAGCGAATTATCGTTTTATGTTAATTGTTCATTTAATTAATTTAAGTATGAATTCGAATGCTTTAATTGTTGATTTTATTGCTGTCATTATTTCTAGTATGAGGAGCTAAATACCCTGTGCTAGGATGTAGGGGATCTGTAGGTTAGGTGGCATTAGAATTAGGAAGACCTAGATCGCGCCATGGTCGATCGACCGGCCTACCTGGTCGATCGACCGGCTCCGTGAGTCTTACTTCGTTTTAATTAATTTAATTGCTATATTTGACGAATCGAGTGCACGCGACTAGTTGAATGCCTAGGAATTGACCGACCCGATAAGATCGAAAGATAGGGGAGGGAAATAGACTACCTAATTAAGACGACTAAATTAATAAGATCGAGAGATAAGTTAATTTAGGCTTTTTAGTCACTTTTCAGGATGAAAGTTAGTATTAGTGATATTAGGGACCCGTAGCTAGATCGAAAGATGCTACCTGTTAATAATGGACCGAGAGGACTTCTTATTTTCCCGTCTCACGTGATTGTTTTAGACCTACCTAGTGTACTGCCGCCGAAACTATAGTGAACCGATCATCTTAGTACCCTTTTAATATTTGATTTCATTTACTTCTTTTATTAGCTCGTTTATTTGTCTTAGCTTTGTTGCCTTAGCTATAGATCACTCAAACCAAACCCCCATTCATTTGTTACTTTAAGACTAAAATCAGACAACTAATAATTGCATCGCCTCTCTGTGGTTCGACCCTGACTGCCACTAGCTATAGTAGTAGTTTGGAAACTATAAATTTATCTTTGGTACTCTACGACGGTATCAAATTTTGGCGCCGTTGCTGGGGAGGCAATTGTTTAATTTTTTTGGTTGTTATCTTAGTTTAAGAGACATTTGTTCCTTAAACTCTTCTTATATTCTACTCGTAGTTTCTTCTTATGCGCAGGTCACAGGGTGGTGAATTACTACCGTTCAATCCTGAGATTGAGAAGACTTTGCGTGAGTTGAGACGATCATCTAGAGTATTGCCGACAGAGGAAGAGCTGAGTACTCTGTCCAGTTACTACGAGAATGAGCTATTTGAGGAGGATCCACCTTCATCTCATGTTTCCACTTCTTCAGCTGAGACCGTCACATCTCCAGATATGGCTGAAGAAGCAAGTATAGCTAGTCACTCTGAGCCGACAGCTGAGAATCTCTATAAGGGATTCGCATTACCAGGGACGGATAGAAAATTCGAGCCGAAACCTTCTTATATTAACTTGGTTGAGAGAAACCAATTCGAGGGAGCTGCAAATGAAGATGCAGCCAAACATATGGAGACATTCATTGATTACTGTTGTTCCATACCCCCACCAGCAGGTGTGACCCAGGACCAGGTGAAGGAGACTATGTTCATATTCTCGCTTCGTGATGCTGCAAGGGAATGGTACCGAGATTTGCATCGAGCTGCTAATGAGATAACGGACTGGAATTCTCTGGCCCTAGCATTTTACAAGAAATATTTCTCTGCCTCGAAGACCAATGCAATTAGAGCTCAGATCACGAGCTTTAAACAGGGTCCTGATGAATATTTTCATGAGGCATGGGTCCGTTTCAAGACACTAGTGCGAACCATTCCGCACCATGGGTTTGCGAAATGGTTTTTGTGCAACCAATTCTACAATGGTCTTTATGATGATCAAAGAGCCATCCTAGATGCTGCAGCTAATGGGAGATTTCAAGAAAATAGTGGTGAGACGAAGGGGTGGAAAATCATTGATGATATTGCCACCCATAAAGCTGAGCATGGGAATTCTAGAGGAAATCAGAGGAGGTCAGCTGAATCACCTGCTGTAACTGCAATAGAGGCCCTTACTGCGAGGTTTGACAAGATGGATTTTGGGGATCTCAAAAAGGAGGGATTTATAAAGTTAATGTTGTTTCAGACGGTCCTTTTTTATGCAAAAGATGTGGAGCTGAGGGACATGTTTCGGATTTTTGTCCCAGTTCGACTGAAGTATGTGCTGCCTTTCAACATTATAGGCAGACTGGTACATACCCCGATTCCTCTAATGTCTACCCCAATTTGAGGTAGACTAACCAGAATGTCCTTAATCCGGGTCCACAGCAGCAGCAGCAGCAGCAAAGCTATGTGCCCCCTCATAAGCAGCAGCAGCAGCCGTACCAAAAGCCTCTGTATGTTCCGCAGCAGCAGCAGTAGTCCCATGGCTCCGATTTTGCCGAGTTGAAAAATTTGTTGCTAAAGGAGTCTCAAGCTAGAGAGGCCGGGATGAAGATGTTAGAGAGCCAAATTGCCCACCTGGCGAGCAAAAGTGCAACTCGAGCTCCGGGGCAATTACCGTCGTAGCCGGATCAAAAGGAGATCCTAAATGCTATTACTTTGAGGAGTGGGTCTACCCTTGATGGGCCCGCTATAGTCGAGGAAGCTACTGGAAAAGATGAGGCGGAACCAAGTAAGAAGAAGGCAGTAACGAACAGTGGCAAGAAAAAGACGTTTACCAGGTATATCAGTCGATCGACTGACATACCCGGTCGATCGACTGAAACACGCAACAGTACAGCTTCTGGTTCTATAGAAGTCAGTCGATCGACTGACCAACATGGTCGATCGACTGACAGCGCTGCTGATATTGAACCTTTTCGTCCTCCAATACCTAATAACTTGAGGGACCACTTATTTCGGGGTACGACGACTCCGAAATTATTGAGGCAAGACCCAAATGCTGATGGGTCAGTTCCGGTTCCAAAGTATGACCCGATGACGATTAATGGCTCATTCTTGAGACGGTCTGAAGAAGGCTCGAGCTTCAACAAGGAGAAGGTAGTGGATTTTCAGCCTAAATCCACTGATGCCGGTATGAGAGACTTAGAGGAGAGGGCTAAGTTGCTTCTTACAGCCCCCTATACAGAGAGATTAGTGCCGACAAAGGAACAGGTATCATTTAACAAATTTGAAAATGTTATTCGTAGCTTAAATGTGCAAGTTCCTTTCCTTGAATTGGTTAATCAAGTGCCTGCTTACATGAAATTTATGAAGCAACGTTTGTCTAAAAAGAAGCCACTTGATCGTGCAATCTGTCGCACTAAGCGAGGAGTCATGTTCTTATTTAACTCATACTGCACCTCATAAGCTAGAAGACCCAGGTAGTTTTTTAGTCCCATGTAATATTGGCACCTTTTCTATTGAGAAGGCATTATGTGACCTAGGAGCCAGTATTAGTGTCATGCCTTTGAGTCTTGCTAGGAAGTTGAAATTGACTAGGTTTCCAGTCACTAACATGACAGTACAGATGGCTGATCGCTCCGCGGTCCAGCCTGTAGGAGTCTTAGAGGACATTCCCGTACAAATAGGAAAGTTCTTTTTCCCTGTTGACTTCGTTGTGTTAGATATGCGCGAGGATGCTCACATTCCTATCATTCTGGGTAGACCATTTCTGCACACTGCTGGTGCAGTTATAGATGTTGGCTCAGGGACTTTGACCTTCAAAGTAGGGAAACATTCCATCGTCTTTGCCCAGACAGCTAAGAAGAAAGACCTTATGTGGCCAGTAACTTGTAATGTGGTTTCTGAAAAGAAATCCTATTTTGTGCTTTCTGATATGCCTGCCCCTATGCCTATTCCTGTTGTAACACCTCCGCCCCAGATTGGGAGCAAATTGGAGGAAAATTTTTCTGTTTTGGATGTTGCAGGAGCTGGTTTGGGGAAGGAAGAGCCGTATGTTACTCCAGCTGTGAAGGAGCCAATCGTTCAAAGAGGCGGCTTAGGATGTCTTAGCTATGGCACTGATGAGGAGCCAGTCAAAGTGACGGAGTCCGATTTGGATTTTGACGAGTCAGATGAAGTTATTGATTGGGGAGATGCTGAAGCTGTTGATCCATTGAGTTCTGCGGATGTTGAAGTTGATAGGAGTGCAGCTGAGGAGATGAGCACTGTAGAGGCTACTTCTTGTAGCCAGGAGTCGAGCAAGTGGGCCATTCCGTGGCCATTCTTGATCAACTATTAGTTGATTAAGACTTTACAAAACATTTTATTGCTTTCGTTAGACTCTTTTTATTGTTTTTGTGTGCGCGAGACTTCGCATTTTAGTAAGTTTGCTTGGGATTTTAAATACTTTAGACTGTTACTTTGGGTTTTGCGCAATTTTGGGCGCGTTATTATGTGTATTTGCAGGTTTATAGACCATGTTGGCTCAATTTATTGAGCTAATTCAAGAAAATCGAACTTACAAGAGGTTTTCCGATCGATCGATGCCTCCTATGGTCGATCGATCGAGTGCGAATTCCAGGAGCTTCTGTTCCTGTTCACTCTGGTCGATCGACTGGGTGATGTGGTCGATCGACAGCCCAGCGTTGCTATACCTGTTTTCGATCATTCCCATGCTGTGTTTGGTCGATTTGCGGTGTTGAGGGAGTCTTTTCTCCACTTTATTCTCCGACTCATTTCTGTTTTCTTCCGTTTCTTTATTTTACACATAATTTTGTGTTTAATAAATTATTTTCTCGGAATTACGCGAGGTATTTTCTGTCTTTTCAGGTACCTATGGTAGCATGCTGCTCTCGAAACCTCCTAGCTCATCTTTGGTTTGGGAGGTTTCCTTTTTTTCGCGCTTAAAGTCTTGTGAGTTTCCGAGTCCTTTTCATGTCTTATTTAGTTAATTTTCACGCAATTTCCCGTTTCCTTTTATTTCATTATATGATTTTGCACAATGGGGACATTGTGTGATTTGGTTTGGGGAAGGGTTTTGCGTAGCATTCATATGTTTTTGCATTCACGTTTAATTATTCTGTTTGCATTGTTATTTAATTTCTCCATATATACAGAAAATTCAAAAAAATTGAAAAAATTTCAAAAATCCAAAAGAAATTTCACGTTTATTTTAGCATACAGGTCGAGTCGGAACAGTAGTATTTCAATGATGACATTGCATTTTCAGCTGTTTATGCCTAAGCCTTGCTAATTGACATGTTATTAGTAGAATCATATGCATAATCTACGAGTTTTCGTTAAATTTCTTGTTGAACTTGAGACTTGACTTTGATTTTTGGCAAACTACATCATTTTCTGAGGTTTAGAGCTTATAACTAGTGACATATATGACCAGTTTATCTAGGATTGTGAGTAGTACTCCTTATGAGACATGTTACATAAATTTGCATAAATATGAACTTAATCTGCTTAATACCTATATGCATTCGGGTTCGTGGTTAATTGACACATGTGGAAGAGGTCACCCCTTTGTTCATTTTGCCCATAAGCCCCACACTGCCAAAAATAGCCTTTTTGTCCCGTTAACTACATCCTACACTTAGCCTGCCCTTGTCAAGCTACTAGTTTATGTTCTTGGAATTGTTACTTTGTTTTTGGTAGCTAATGCTCATTTTGAGATGATGTTGAGAAGATGAAAAAGGAAAGAAAAAAAAAAGAGAATTGAAAAAAAAAAGAGAAAAAAAAAAGAAAAAAAAAAGTTCGATTTTTGGTCGGTCGACTGGGCCCATTGGTCGATCGACTGAAGCCCGAGAAGAGGAAGAAATCAAATCGCATAAATCAAAGTCTTTATTAAATGGCGATTTTTGCTCCCATGTTTCATTTGTATCTTATGGGGAGTTGATTAATTATGGAGATTGTGAGTTTTGTGCTTACTATTAGCACCGTTTTGATTTAATCTTGAGCAAGAAGTTGGGATGTTGTTTTAATTTGATTCCCTTAGTTACTAGCTTGGCTTTTAACTCTGTTTTTATCCAAATTCATCTTAGCCCCTTCTTACCCATTGCCTCACATATCCATATTTACCTCGCCATGTGTCATGGTCATTTGTTTGGTTGGAATGCATATGTATGGTTTTAGAGATTATTTTCATATTAGATTGCAGGCATGTTCTTATAGGTCGTAGTTAGGTGAGAGTCTTTACAATATTACTTCTTTCTATCTTTACATATACTCACCTGTGCTTATGTGTGATATGAGCGACCCGTGGGAGTCCATAATGATAAGTCTCTACAGTTGACGGTTCAGCAGTTTCTGACGACTTCATAACTCGTTTGCATGATTCATATTTCTAGTTGATTGTTAGTTGTTGCATTAAACTGGTTTAGGCTTTACAATTTGCATTTCGCTCTGAGGATGAAACCGTTCCAATTAGGTTTTAGGATCGATTCTAGTTCTTGCTTGGGGACAAGCAAGGGTTTGGTTTGGAGAAGTTTGATGCGTGTCCTAAATATGATGTTTTACACCCTATTTTACACGCATTTCAGAGCTCATATGTGTAGTTTATGCTACTATTCTCCCTATTTCCGTCTACTTTCGTGTTTTTGTATACTTTTGCAGAAATGTGAAGAATCCAGCGGAAATCAAGCCGAATCCGTCCCTAGGCACCTTGCATTGCATTTGACGTGAAGTATTCACTCAAGAAACGAACTTGGTGCGCATTTCGAGGCTTGAAAGATGACTTTACGTGGCTTTTTGGAGCAAACTACCAGCTACAGTGGTCGATCGATCGACCTGCACGGTCGGTCGATCGACGGAGCACGACTTACGTAAGCTCTTGTTCAGTATAGATTGAGTCGATCGACCGGTCTCAGTGGTCGGTCGACCAAACCGTTAATTCGGACGCAAGTTAATAGAACAAGAATTCTGAAGCCCATTGTAATTAGGTTTAGGAATAAGAGTTACGTAATATTCCTATATAACGTAACCTTAGTTTTCAGAATAATCATCCAGTTTTATCATCAGGTTCTTAACATACAATTCGATAGTCATTAGTTCAGATTATTTCCGTCAATAAAGTTTACTTTTTTTTGCATTCGGTTTTGATCTTTCCTCTTCAATTCTACTTACGGTATTTTCTGTTCCTTCGTTTAATACTCGCTGCTTTAATTCGTTCGTAGTATAGAATTGTTAAGTTTGAATTCCCAAAGCCAATTATCGTTTTATGTTACTAGTTCATTTAATTAATTTAAGTATGAATTCGAATGCTTTAATTGTTGATTTTATTACTTTCATTATTTCTAGTATGAGGAGCTAAATACCTTGTGCTAGGATGTAGGGGATTTGTAGGTTAGGCGGCATTAGAATTAGGAAGACCTAGATCGCGCCATGGTCGATCGACCGGCCTACCTGGTCGATGGACCGGCTCCGTGAGTTTTACTTCGTTTTAATTAATTTAATTGCTATATTTGATGAATCGAGTGCACGCGACTAGTTGAATGCCTAGGAATTGACCGACCCGATAAGATCGAAAGATAGGGGAGGGAAATAGACTACCTAATTAAGACGACTAAATTAATAAGATCGAGAGATAAGTTAATTTAGGCTTTTCAGTCACTTTTCAGGACGAAAGTTAGCATTAGTGATATTAGGGACCCGTAGCTAGATCGAAAGATGCTACCTGTTAAGAATGGACCGAGAGGACTTCTTATTTTCCCGTCTCACGTGATTGTTTTAGACCTACCTAGTGTACTGCCGCCGAAACTATAGTGAAACGATCATCTTAGTACCCTTTTAATATTTGATTTCATTTACTTCTTGTATTAGCTCATTTATTTGTCTTAGCTTTGTTGCCTTAGCTATAGATCACTCAAAATAAACCCCCACTCATTTGTTACTTTAAGACTAAAATCAGACAACTAATAATTGCATCGCCTCTCTGTGGTTCGACCCTGACTGCCACTAGCTATAGTAGTAGTTTGGAAACTATAAATTTATCTTTGGTACTCTACGACGGTATCATATAGCGCGAATGTAGTTGCTGAAATTTCTCTTCTCTTCAGTTCGACTTACATCACCCCCTCTCCTCGCGCCATTGGTTGCGTGAAGCTTCTTCAGCTTCTTCTACTTCTACTTCTTCTTCTCCTCCTCCTCCTCCTCCTCTTTAACCATCAATCTTCACTTTTCTTCTCTTTTGGTCACACATGGCTTCAAAATCCGACACCATTAACAATCTCCGTGATTAATCAAAGTACCAAAATCATGCTTAAATCTCAAAAGTTGTCAAGAACTAAGTCGATTGACAAATTACTTCATAAAGCACATCACAGTCATTCGGAAAACCTCCAATTCGCACAAATTCAACAAAATTAACACCTATTAAATGCATGATATAGAACAAAAATTTTACACATACACTAAGAAATAGAGCATCACTTGATGCGCCTCTTCATAGTGTTTTACCGCGCCTGAGTCTAGAAACAACCCATTTTCTTCCTGTAACATCCCCATACACCAAGGTGCCTTATCAAGACCACCCAATGTATGAGAATGCTACCATCTTGGTTGCCCAAGGCAATGTATATCAAATAGACCATCAAAGAACGTACTTTAAATAAATTGTTTAAGTGATTACATGCCAAAACCAAACTTGATAAAATACGATACAAGTGTTCCAAACAAAAAACCAATTAAAGTAAATAAAATGTCTCGACATAACAGCGGAAGACTATTAGGTGACTCGTGGTGACTCATCCCCAGCTAACCCTCGTGCCTCCAAGTCATACTTGCTCAACAACTGCTCACCATCCTCGAATTGATCACCACAGTTTTTAAAACAATTAAACGGGGTCAGTTACTACATTCACAATATAAGATAATACGACAACAAGTACACAATCACAATCCTTTAACATCGTCACATCATCAATAATCTGGCTAGCCTGAAGGTCTAGCTCTGCCAGATTACCAGTCGCAACCAGAAATCCACACCGCCAGTGGGGGCCCGCAGCCGTTCCCACCTAAGCCCCGCTCATCTCCATCGAGCGATCAACCAATGTTCCTTAATGTGAACATCCCCTTGTGACGGGAACCACAAGGGGGGATCAAGGGCGTGAAGCCACTCCCGAAAGTGACTCCACTCAACCGAGGGCGCACCTTGTGAACCACAAACAAACAACAACAACCAATTACAATATCAACAATACCAAAATCAACTACGATATAGTCACATGCCAATCAACCATCAACCATCTCATAATCCTGTATACAATAACTGAGTAGGAAATCCTACTTGGAATTCAATCACCATAATTCAACAGAACAGTGGATCAAAAGCGCTCCTCTACGAAATCACCTCCTTCAACATATAATCATATAATCACAATCCATAATCAACAATACTCCCAAAATCCCCAAATTACCCAATTAAGGTTTAACAAAAACGAACGAATTAATATAAAAATTGTACTAGGATCTTACCCACAATATGTCGATCTCAAAGGTGTAAAGAACTCCTAAATTCGACGACTCAAGCCCTTGGATTTGATAGCAATGTCAGAGAAAGATGCAACGTAGTCTTCTTCTCTTTTGGAAAATATTTAGAATAAAGTAAAAACTAAAAGAAACTGATGAAGGTGCTTTATATATCATTCTCGTGTTGCTATCAAAACCCGACCAAAAACTTGTAAGAATCAACGTACTCGATCGAGTAACTAAGGTAATCGATCGAGTAGCCCCTACTCGATCGAGTTGCCCCTACTCGATCGGGTATCCATCAGACAGAACACTGTCCAGAACGCAAAACTCACTTACTCGACAAAGTAAGCCTTACTCGATAGAGTACCCAACGGCTCATAAAACCGTAGTATTACAATCTTCCCTCCTTAAAAATGAACTTCGTCCCCGAAGTTCAAACCCATACTCTAAAAAAAACTTAATAATTCAACTACGACACAACAAAACGAAAAATCAAAAACAAAACCCAAACACAACTCATACCGACTCAAAACAACCATTAACTGTACCAAAACCGACATAAAACCATACCAAAACCTTATGCGGTCATCTCCTTCCCCGCTAAAACAAACATGGCTACGTCCTCGTAACCACACATACCGGATAAAAAAGAGACGGATACCACTCCTTCATAACCTCTTCCGCCTCCCAAGTTGCTTCCTCAACATTGTGATTAGACCATAAAACCTTTAGCAACACTGTTTCCCCAGATCTACTTTTGCGAACCTTGAGATCAAGAACCTCTTTTGACACCTCCAGATAAGACAAGGATTCATCCAACTCGATGTTCTCTACCTCTAGCACATGGGAAGGGTCACTCACATATTTCCGTAACTGAGACACATGAAACACATTATGTACACGATCCAAAGCTGGTGGCAAAGCTAACCGATAAGCAACCTCTCCCACACTATCCAAAATCTCATACGGGCCAATGAACTTTTGGCTTAGCTTCCCTTTCTTACCAAACCGCATTACCCCACACATAGGTGACACTTTCAAAAGAACCCAATCCCCAACCTGAAACATGATGTCCCGATGATGTAAGTCCGCATAGCTCTTTTGTCGATACTGGGCCGCTTTTATCTTTTGCCGAATCACTTTCACTTGTTCTATCATCTCCTGTACCATCTGTGGTCTTAAAACCACCGCCTCAGCACTATTATCCCAGCAAATTGGACTCCTACACCTCCTCCCATACAAAGCCTCAAACGGAGTCATCCCAATACTCGTATGGTAGCTGTTGTTGTAAGAAAACTCGATCAAATCCAACCTATCTTCCTAAATACCACCAAACTCCATCACACAAGCCCTTAACATATCTTCCAAAGTCTTGATTGTTCTCTCTGTCTGTCCATCTATCACAAGATAAAATGCAGTACTCATCTTCAAGGTAGTTCCCATCAACTCCTATAACTCTTGCCAAAACCGAGAAATGAACCTCGCATCCCGATCTGACACAATGTCCTTTGGCACCCCATGTAATCTCACCACATTCTTCCTGTAGCCATTTGCCAACTGCACCTTACTCCACGTATATTTCATTGGAACAAAATGAGTTGACTTAGTCAAATAATCAACGATCACCCATATAATGTTATTACCTTGCTGGCTCCTCGGTAAACCCACTATGAAATCCATGGAGATAGATTCCTATTTCCAATCAGGTACCTCAAGAGATTGAATCTTATCTTATGGTCTTCGCTGCTCCCCTTTAACTCTCTGACATGTCAAACACCTAGCCACAAACTCAGTTGTCTCCCTTTTCATCTCAGGCCACCAAAAATTCTTCTTAAGATCTCTATAAAGCTTGTCACCACCCAGATGCACTGAATACGGTGTGCAATGAGCCTCTCTCATGATTACCTTTTTCAAATCCTCATCCTTAGGCACACACCATCTCCCATCAAACCGAACACTCCCATCAGAATGAATAGAGAACCGAGACAATGTCCCTTTCTCTACTCCAGCCCTCCACTCCTGAATCTTAGAATCAAGAGCCTGTTTCCTGCGAATATCCTCATGAAGATCTGGTTCCACTATCAGGTCTCCCTTAGCATCCCCTTTTTGAATCACATTTATCCATATCTTACCTATATCATCTCTCAACCTCATCAAAGACATAGTTGTGCATAGAGAATGCACACTCTTCCTACTCAACACATCAGCAACCACGTTTGCTTTCCCTTCATGGTATATGATATCCATGTCATAATGCCCGATAAGCTCCATCCACCTCCTCTGTCTCATGTTCAGCTCATTTTGAGTAAAGATGTACTTTAAACTCTTGTGATCGGAAAACACCTTAAAGGTCGCCTCATAAAGATAGTGCCTCCAAATCTTGAGAGCAAACACAACTGCACTCAACTCTAGATCATGCGTCGGATAGTCATCCTCATAAGGCTTCAGTTGCCTAGAAACATAGGCAATGACTTTCCCGTTCGGCATCAACACATAACCTAACCCGTTCTTGGAAGCATCTATATACACCTCAAAATTCTCACTCCCCTCAGGTAAAGCTAAAACTGAAGCTGTGGTCAAACGCTCCTTTAATGTTTGGAATGCTGTCTCACAACTTTCATCCGAACGAAACAAGTTCTCTTTCCTCAACAACGCGGTCATAGGCCTGGAAATCTTCGAAAAGTCTTTCACGAACCGTCGATAGTACCCTGCCAAACCCAAAAAAACTCCGGATCTCGGCGACATTCTTTGGAGCTTCCCACTTAGACATCACCTCTATCTTCCTAGGATCAACAGATACACCCTTCTTAGAAATCACATGACCCAGAAATGCCACTTTCTCTAACCAGAACTCACACTTAGACAACTTTGCATACAGCTGGTTGTCACGCAGAGTTTGCAACTCCAATCTCAAATGCTCCTCGTGCTCCTCCTTAGTCTTGGAATAGACTAAGATGTCATCTATAAACACCACCACGAACTGATTTAAGAACGGACTGAAAACCCGATTCATCAAATCTATAAACGCTGCCAGCGCATTAGAAAACCCAAACGGCATCACCACATACTCATAATGACCATACCTCGATCGAAAAGCTGTCTTTGGTATGTCTTCATCCCGAATCCTCGCCTGATGGTGCCCCGATCTTATATCAATCTTTGAGGAGACTCCGGCCCCACTCAACTGATAAAAAAGATCATCTATCCTTGGCAAAGGATACTTGTTCTTCATTGTAACACTATTCAACTCCCTATAGTCGATACACAAGCAAAAGCTCCCATCTTTCTTTTTCACAAACAAAACGGGTGCTCCCTACGGCGATACATTAGGTCTAATGTACCCCTTCTCTATCAAATCATCCAAATGTTTCTTCAGCTCCCATAACTCCTTTGGACCCATGTGGTACGTGGCCTTAGAGATCGGTTTTGTCCCTGGTTTCAACTCCACACTGAAATCTATCTCTCTCTTTGGTGGTAAACCCGGTATCTCCTCTGGAAAAACATCTGGAAACTCTCCTACCACTGGTAGCTCATCTGCTGTCGGCTCTACCATACTATGATCTTTCACATGGCATAGAATCAAAGGACACCCCTTCCTCAAGTAAGACTTCAATGTCACCGCTGCAATCACTTTGAATTTGGGTTTGACAACAAACCCATGATAAGACACACTAACTCCCTTAGGACCTCTCAAAGAAACTTTCTTTTGATGACAATCTATTCTAGCCTTGTACTTACCCAACCAATCCATCCCAACTATCATCTCAAAACCATCCATAGGAAATTCTAACAAATCCACTTGAAGATCAACCTGCGCAACTATCATGGATACCCCTTATAAAAACTAACTCAAACTTCATCTTTTACAGACTCAAACTCTCTCAAACCCATAGACTTAGCATGACCCGGCGATACAAAAGAGTGTGACGTCCCCGAATCAAACAAAACAAAGATAGAAACATCATTAACAAGAAAGGTATCGGTGATCACGTGCGCATCATCCTCAGCAGCTTTCTTGTCCATTATAAACAGTTTGCCACTGGTCTTTTGCCCACCCCCTTGTACCGTACTAGCTAAAGTAGAAGGCTTGGCAGCTGACCCTTGATTGTTGTTAGCCGTCGGTTTCTGATAAGAATTACCGCCATTGTGGTTGGACCCACCGTTGTTGTTACTCTGCCCTCCCTGGTTATTCCATGACCCAGCTGGTCGGTTGCTAGCATAGCTCTGTGTCGGACCCTGCGAAAAGCTTCCTTGTGATGGCCTCTGAAAACCTCTTCCCCCGGCACTAGTACACTCATGCCTCTTGTGGCCCATACCGCCACAGTTGAAACACGAGATACTCTAACTGTTACTACTACCTCGACCACGACCATAAGAAGATCCACCACTGAAACCCAATCCCGATGAATAAGCCCTTGCTTGGTTGTGATTACCCCTCTTGTAACTAGACTGGCCACCACCCTCACTCTCAGCCTTTCTCTTTTCCGGACCCCTCTCTTTGTTTTCCTTGGCCATTTCGACCAACCTCTCAACTCGTCCTGCTCTCTCATAAACTTCCTTAACATCGGTAAGGACCCCACCCGGTAGCTTCTCCATAATCTGATAAGTTAACCCCTTCTCGAAGTGAAGTGCTATATTCTCCTGATTTAGCCCCATATCCTCAGCATATCTCGATTTCTCATTGAACTTATGATAATACTCCGCTACAGTCATATCTGAGGTCATATTGAATGAATCGAACTCCTCCCGCAGCTTACTACGAACATGCTTTGGAACGAACTCCTTCCTCATATCTCTCTTAAACTCAGTCCATGGAATAGCAGACTTACTCTGCTTCAGATAAAGGTAGGATCTCAAACCTGTTAAACCTGGGCATACACGAAAACAACAAGAAAAGATAAAACTGTCTCAAGGAACTGAAGTTCCCTGAAACAAAAGACAAAAATAAACAGAAACAAACAGAACAATTGTTGCCTCCCCGGCAACGGCGCCAAATTTGATAAGGTTATTTTCAGTCGTTTGCCTTAATCAAAGTAAACCTAAACTACTACTAACAAAATAGCTAGCGGTAAGTCAGGGTCGAATCCACAGGGAGGCGGTGATTATCTAGTTTGTTTATATTTAAATCTGTCTTAAAGTAACCAATTGTGGGGGTTTGTTTCGTTTGTATGCTAACCAACTAATTGCAAGTAATTTAAAGGGGAAATAACAATAATATTAAAGGTCTAGGATTTCCGGTTCACTAGTGTAACACCCCCATACTCCAAGTGCCTTACTAGGACCACTTAAGGCATGGAAGTGCTACCATCTCGGTTACCCGAGGCAATGATAATCATAAGAAAATAAAGAAACGTACTTTAAAAGTAAACATAGTTTAAGTGACTACATGATCAAAACCAAAATCGATAAATCGAAATACAAGGTTCTCGACGGTCTCATCGCTAAAACTATCAAAGCTACAAAACACCGTCGACACAAATGAAGACTTCTAATCGCCACGTGATGACTCATCCCGCCTATCCCATACGCGTCATATCATACCGCTCAATAATCGCTCACCACCCCGAATGGATCACCACAGTTTTTAAAACATTAAACGGGTCAGTACTAATCACACAATTTATATAACCAACAAGATAAATAAACAACACAGCTCAAACAGTCACACACAATCACCCACACCAATAAATCTCCGTCACCGACTGTCCACTGGACCAGCCCTGCCAGTGGGGGACCGCAGCCGTACCCACCAAATCCCCGCCCATCATACCGAGCGATAACCCTGTCCCATTAATGTGCACATCCCCTCCCGTGGCGGGTTCCACGGAGGGCGAAACTAGGGCGTGAAGCCACTCCCGCAAGTGACTCCACTCAGCCGAGAACGCATCTCGAGAACCAGAGACAAACAATCAGCAATCACAATACAACATCAACAATCGTTTGAATCAATCAACAATCACTAACTACAGCACAATCACCACACATTATGTAACTAATACTGAGTAGGGAAACCCTACCTGGAATGCAACACAAACATCAGACGATCTAGCAGCTGTCTCAAAACCTTTCCTCTAAGAAACCCTTCTCCTATACACATAATCATACAATCACTACCACATCAACATAAACATAGAAAATCCCCAATCCCAAAATTAAGGTTTAACGAAACTTAACGAAATACTATAAAATTGGTATTTAGATCTTACCTTTGACGCAAGGAACACTATGATGCAAAGAACGAGATGATCCGACACTCCTAGCCTTGGGGATTTGCCAACAACGCAACGAGAGAGAACTACGTAACTCCTTTTTCTTTTGAAAGGTTTAGAAAGGATAAAAGTGATTAAAGAAACTGACGGAAACCTGTTATATTAAACTCGCGTTATTAGCAAAACCCGACAAAACAACCCCGTAAAACACACTTACTCGATCGAGTAACTGACGTACTCGATCGAGTGCCGCCTACTCGATCGAGTACCAAGGCTACTCGATCGAGTACCCTACAGGTCAGAAACTATTTTAAACTGCAAACTACCGTTACTCGATAGAGTACCTAGAGACTCATAAAACCGTAGTATTACAGTCTTCCCTCCTTAAAAAGAACTTCGTCCCCGAAGTTCAACCCATACATAGAAACAAACATACTAACTTGGTCAAGACGCAACAAAGCTACTAAGAACTCAGAACAAAACCCTAACTTATAAAACATGAAACCATGAACCCTTAACACCAACTCCACCAACTATTCCTACCTCCCCACATCGCTCACGATGTCGTATCAACTACATCATAAACTCTCCTGACACTAATTCCATACACTACCAACTACCATCCTCTAACGCTGCTAGCTCCATAATATATCATCCACTACCAAATCCAAAATCAAGACACTCATAGACATCAAACGTAATGTTACATTCTATCACCCTTAAAAGGAACTTCGTCCTCGAAGTTTACTCACACTCATAACTTCATCATCCAACTGTCAACACTAGTGAAATATTCTCACACTCCTAAACATCACACTACTACAAGCACGGCCATGGCCTTTTAATAACATCAACCACAAAATATACAAATTCATTCTTTATGCTACACCAACACTCTACTGTGAATATACTACCATATGCACAACTATCAAAATCTCTTTTATCGCATCCTACTCCTCTTAAGATAAATGTTACGTCCTCGTAACTCACTAATACTATATCCTTAGTTATATCTTCTCATTATTCTCATCACCATCACATGTCATAGATAACCACCTATACGCTAAGCACTCGCCATGCATATATCCAAGGCTCTCTTACTTAAACAATTCTCATACTTCAATTCACTCGTCACACCCCTAACCTGTACCTCAAAATCTTTAGCTTAACCCAAAACTTCAACTTTTCCACATTACCGCAATACGACATACCTCTCTATATAAACTATATAAAACTCCCATCGTCAAAAGCATAACTCACGATCCACACTTGTTACGTACACTCACACTAGCTCCTCAAGTTCTTTTCTTTCATTACTACAAAACTCATACATAACTTAACATGACACCAAATCCCAATACCCTGCACTCACTATCTCAACAAAAGGTTATGAACCACCTGCCGCTTTCAGATCATTACAACACATGTTCCACGAATCACTTGCCATGACTATGACTACCGATGCCTCATCTTAAAACAAGATCAAAATTACTGTAACAACTTCTCACAACTATGTCCCATCAACAGAATGTCACTATACCATGACAACAACGAAAACATATACAACTCTCTTTCATATCATACTCTACCCTCATTCCAAAACTTAACTGGTAAGAAACATCAATAAACAAAACAATTGTCTATCTGTACAAACTGAAACTCACAGGAAGCCACATCAGACAAAACAACAATTTATGTGTAACTGGTATGTACTTTTGAAACTCGAATCATAAACATCCCGCCTACTCCACCACAACCGGTGACGGTATCACAACACCGCCACCAACAGCCACACCGCAGTGCGAAAATACCCGCATCACAACACTAAATACTGTGCCCGGATCACCACCCGAGGCACCACAACCACATCGATAGTCATCACAACTTACACTATCCCATAAGCACTGACTCAACATAACTTCTCGGGCAAGAAAAACTTACTCAAATCCACTTTACTAAATCACAAAGCAACATATTATATGAATTAAACAGATAATAACCTCATGAACATCATCCCCTAACCACATCACGGAATAACATATATCATGAATACATACAAATATAACCAGTCATGCCAGATCAATCAAATGATTACTTTTTGAATATCATTCAATTAAATTACCGTGTCCAACATATATCACAGAACATTCAGATAACAGCTTTATAACTATCACACCATACCACTTCCCGTGAGGTCAGAACCTCGCACAAACATTTATACACATCATAGACCCGTAATCACATCCACCTAGTCAGTCCTGATCACGTAAGTTACCACTCGATAAAGGTTACCTGTCGCCTGAGCTTAACTCATATGCCTCTCATAACATATTCCCCCATTTGCATAACCATCACCTCATGCCAAGTATAACTATACCATTACTATTCAACTATTAGCACCCGCCTCATCTGACCACATCTTATACTTCCTTACAACCATACATATCAATCCGGCCTCTACAAAATCAACCTCATTAGAATTGCTACCTTTCTAATATACCATCACCCTTAACCACTAGTCACAAACCATAACACTACCACTGTCCGGACATCAAACCCCTTACACTCATCTCTAAACATCAAGTTTTCTTTCCTATCTTTGGTTAACATCCCAAATAACGAACATCGAATCCATCAACAAAATTACCTCAACATTCTTCCCAATACTATCCTTAATTGTATAGTCACCCGACTCACCACCAAAATCTAATATCATGCAGATATTCTACCAACTTCTTACTCCCTTAATTCCTCGAAACTCATGATTAATCATGTTGTCCTGAAACTTCTGTATAACCATTAATTTACTTACTCTTGATAGTATCATACATCTCGACGATTCCTTACTTTTATGTCACATAACTCCGGTCAACATTTTCCTAGTTTTACTCCCCTCATTCTTTTCTTTTACACTTGACAAAATCAATTTACTATTCAACTCCTTATCACTTCTACCTAACTCTTTAGTGTTCCGGTTACTTTCCCATTGCTCCAAGACTCACATCTCATTATTTTATATCGATATCATCTCACTCTTTCTTACCATGGATCTTCTCTTATAATGCTATCACTCACACTTGCCACTAATCTATCCATAAAATCAACGTTTAATGTTCAACAATTGCATCTCCCTTTTTACATCTCTAGAAATCAAAATTCCTTTCATACCGCTAATTGTCCAAGGAAATCCCACAATAGTTTCATCTCTTAATATACCAAATCTCCCAAACTCACTCACTGTCTACAATTCCACCTCGCGACATGTCTCCACAAAGTTCACTATATACCACTCTTCTCAACCCCTTTAAAACGAACTTTCACTATGTATATTCTTAACCCACACGACTCCTAACCATCTCCCTCCATAATTCTTTACACATCTCAAGTTGCCATTATCCACATCCTTACTCTCAATCCTTTCATTCTCACGTTCCTTAGGCTCACATCATCCCTTGCCCATATTCACTTACTTTTACGTTACTCAATACACAATCATATCACTCATCTCATCTCATCTCAGAAAACATGCTCTATGTCTCAATTAAGCCATAACGATCTTCCTTTTCTTTTTCCACTATCTATCGCAACCACATATAACTCATGTCCTCCCACCGAATTCATACTCACCACAGGTGCCACTCACTACACCACAAGATTGGGTAACTTACGCGTCAAGACCAACATACATGTAAAACAATGCATAAAGAAGCAAAATAACACCTTTGAATTAAACATAATATGCAACGAAGTCAAAAGATAGGCATATGACCCAAAACAGGGTCACTAGATCGAGTCTGATAGCCACTCGATCGAGTAAGGGACTTACTCGATCGAGTAGGTGAAGATCAGAAGCACGTAAAACAAATCACCAGGGCTACTCGATCGAGTAACTAACGTACTCGATCGAGTGCCGCCTACTCGATCGAGTACCAAGGCTACTCGATCGAGTACCTACGCATTTCTCAGCACTGTCCAGTTTTCGTAAAACAGCCATAACTCACTCATTTCTTGGTCGTTTTGGGCGTGTGACCTATCGTTAGAATCGTAAAAGAACAAGATATCACCTCCAATTGGAATCACATTAAAATCATTTATACATATCAAGTTATAACAGTTTAAAGACAACCTCTTTATAATCGAAAAACATAACTACTTAATTTTACCTCCAAACAATTTAAACGACAACATGGTAAACAAGAACAACCCAATATTCATAAAACCAGTAGTCTCAATCACATGTTACTATTTTCGAAAGCAAAGCAACAACATTCATCATGCAAATAATTTATTTAACTTGCCAATCATGACTTACCCACATGCTTTTATTCTATCACTTTTCGTAAACAAAACATACTCATACATTACAAATCCTATTTCCATGTTACTAATACAACAATATTACAAATACACTTCGTCACCTAAACATATTCATAATCACAAAATTCATATTCTCGTGCAATTGCCACTCCATCTTTTCCAATCAATTCATCCATTTCCACCACATTCTTCATACAACATATACATATGAACAATAGTAGACATGTATAAGAAATCATTATATAAAATTACACAAACAAAATTATATATAATCATATCACATATGAACTACTTCCTTTTTCCACCACATTACTCATCATTCTCATACACTTTTCTAACAATTCCAATCAACATTGTAAACCAACTATCATGCAACATGCTTTCAATCAACAACATACGAAATCACATCATCACCATCTTTTCTACACATTCCCCATTATCAACATACGTACACCCACTGATTCATGTCACACATCACTATATAGATACATAATTCACAAGATAAACACATAGCGATCCCGACTCATATCCCATGGAGACCGGTTCAAAATTGTAGGGCGAGTTTGCGACTTTAGGACGTCTCCCAAGTCTTTGCATTAGCTCCTACAACTTCTACCCCGGGTTCATTTTAATTGACTCCCTATGTTCATTGGATTCATTGGTTACAGGTTTCAGGATCGCCGCTCTGATACCATTTTGTAACACCCCCATACTCCAAGTGCCTTACTAGGACCACTTAAGGCATGGAAGTGCTACCATCTCGGTTACCCGAGGCAATGATAATCATAAGACAATAAAGAAACGTATTTTAAAAGTAAACATAGTTTAAGTGATTACATGATCAAAACCAAAACTGATAAACTGAAATAAAAGGTTCTCAGACGGTCTACTGCTAAAACTATCAAAGCTACAAAACACCTTCTGACACAGCGGAAGACTTCTAACTGCCACGTGATGACTCATCCCAGCTATCCCATACGCGTCATATCATACCTGCTCAATAACTGCTCACCACCCCCGAATGGATCACCACGTTTTAAAACATTAAACGGGTCGAACTAATCACACAATTTATATAACCAACAAGACAAAGAAACAACACGGCTCAAAAAAGTCACACACAATCACCCACACCAATCAATCTCCGTCACCGATCGTCCACCTGGACCACCGCCAGTGGGGGACGGCAGCCGTACCCACCAAATCCCCGCTCATCATACCGAGCGATAACCCTGTCCCATTAATGTGCACATCCCCTCCCGTGGCGGGTTCCACAGAGGGCGAAACTAGGGCATGAAGCCACTCCTGCAAGTGACTCCACTCAGCCGAGAACGCATCTCGAGAACCAGAGACAAACAATCAGCAATCACAATACAACATCAACAATCGTTTGAATCAATCAACAATCACTAACTACAGCACAATCACCTCACATTATGTAACTAATACTGAGTAGGGAAACCCTACCTGGAATGCAACACAAACATCAGACGATCTAGCAGCTGTCTCAAAACCTTTCCTCTACGAACCCTTCTCCTATACACATAATCATACAATCACTACCACATCAACATAAACATAGAAAACCCCCAATCCCAAAATTAGGGTTTAACGAAACTTAACGAAATACTATAAAATTGGTATTTAGATCTTACCCTTGACGCAAGGAACACTATGATGCAAAGAACGAGATGATCCGACACTCCTAACCTTGGGGATTTGCCAACAACGCAACGAGAGAGAACTACGTAACTCCTTTTTCTTTTGAAAGGTTTAGAAAGGATAAAAGTGATTAAAGAAACTGACGGAAACCTTTTATATTAAACTCGCGTTATTAGCAAAACCCGACAAAACAACCCCGTAAAACACACTTACTCGATCGAGTAACTGACGTACTCGATCGAGTGCCGCCTACTCGATCGAGTACCAAGGCTACTCGATCGAGTACCCTACAGGTCAGAAACTATTTTAAACTGCAAACTACCCTTACTCGACAGAGTAAGGCCCACTCGATAGAGTACCCAGAGACTCATAAAAACGTAGTATTACAACTAGTTCAATTATATGGGGTCTATTAATCAATTGCTAGATCTGTCAAGCTGTCTAAGGTCATAAGATCGGTCGACTCTATTATGCCCTTTAGATCGATTCTAACATGCGGTCGCTATAATTAGATACAATCTATTTGATTATCGCAGCCTATATTAATTCTAACCCGGTCGGTGAAAGGATTAGTTCGCTACACTAATTAACAACTTAGGCCTAAGTTAATTAACTAGAACAAGAACAATAATCAAACGACAACTTATATGATTTCCCTAGCAATTAATCAATTTTCCCTTTTTAATTAACCTAGATCCCCTTCATCCTAAATGAGGAAATTAGCTACGCATAATAGAAAGAATAACAATAATAGTAATGGAAAACATGATGAACAATAATAAAGATAAACAAGTAATTGAAATAATAATTGAAGAAAGATTAGAACAATACCGTAATTAAAGGCAATAGATCCGAACAATAATTAAACTAAACTAAGTATTTGAGAGAGTTTTCTAAGGTAGCTATACTAAACCTATGTAAAATAAGGCATAATTTAACCTAGAGTACGAGTTTTGGTATTTATAGTAGTCATAACCGACTTAAAGAAATTTGCGGAATATTGCGGAAACTAGTGGATCCTCGATCGAGCCAAGGTGCACTCGATCGAGGCACCAATTCCCAGATACCCCAACTCTCGACATTGCAATGTTTATTGATTAGGTTGGTTCCTAGATCGAGTCGAGAGGTGACTCGATCGAGCATGAAGTTCCTCGATCGAGCCAAGGTTGACTCGATCGAGGCACCAATTTCCTGTTTCGCGCACTGAACTTCAAACGGCCGCCATTTCTTCGTTACTTGTCAGAAACAAGTGATTTTTTCGGCGTTGGAAAGCTAAGAAGATAAGCTTTCACCTCCAATTGGAATCACTTGAAAATATGTTGTAAAACTCGAGATATGGCTCTTAAAAGTAGGCACTTGTAATAAGAAGCTATTTTCTTCGTGTTTTCTTCTTAACTTCTCTTCCTTCATTCTTATGGGTTCTTGTGCCATGCTTCGTGTATCCCTTCATGCTCACTCCTCGATGCCCATTTCATTCCTTTGGTCCTCAAATACGTCATTCCTGCATTAAACATCAAAAGGCGGAAGTATCGACATTCTAACATAAAAGGCATGTAAATGATATAAACTAGCACGAAAACCGTACCAAAAGTAATTAAGGGGAGGCATAAATATGTATATAATTATGACTCATCAACCCGCACAGCACCTACTCGATCGAGTAACCATACATACTTGATCGAGTTGAGGTCACTCGATCGAGTTACCCACTTACTCGATCGAGTACCCCAACTCCAGAACCTGACCAAAACTAACATAAAAACACACTCGATCGAGTCACATACGTACTCGATTGAGTAGCTGACACTCGATTGAGAGCTGACTTTACTCGATCGAGTTGCACAAAACAGCAGCTGCTGACGATTCTAACTACCCGCATGCCTTTAACTTTATAACTTTTAGCAACAATAAAACATACGTATACAACAACTCTTATTCACATGTTACTAGTATTGCCACATTATAAATCATTCCACCATACAACATGCTTAATCACAAATCATATTATCATATACAATTACTTCCGTCTTTTCCACCACATTCTCCATTCAACCTCATAACTTCCATCCAACATATTCATATGAACATTTGTAAACACATAGTGATCCCCATGACACCCCATAATGACCTGTTCAAAGTTTTAGGGCAAGTTCGCGACATTAGGACGTCTCCCAAGTCTTTGCATTAGCTCCTAACAACTCCTACCCGGGTTCATTTTAGTTTGACTCCCTAAGTTCATTAGATTCATTAGTTACAGCTTCCAAAATCGTCTCTCTGATACCATTTTGTAACACCCCCATACACCAAGGTGCCTTGCCAAGACCACCTAATGTATGAGAATGCTACCATCTCGGTTGCCCGAGGTAATGTATATCAAATAGACCATCAAAGAACGTACTTTAAATAAATAGTTTAAGTGATTACATGCCAAAACCGAACTTGATAAAATACGATACAAGTGTTCCAAACCAAAAACCAGTTAAAGTAAATAAAATGTCTCGACATAACAGCAGAAGACTAGCTAACTCGTGGTGATTCATCCCTAGCTAACCCTCGCTGCTCAACAACTGCTCACCATCCCCGAATGGATCACCACAGTTTTTAAAACAATTAAACGGGGTCAGTTACTACATTCACAATATAAGATAATACGACAACAAGTACACAATCACAATCCTCCAACAACGTTACATCACCAATCATCTGGCTAGCCTGAAGGTCTAACCCTGCCAGATTACCAGTCGCAACCAGTAATCCACACCGCTAGTGGTGGACCGCAGCCTTTCCCACCTAAGCCCCGCTCATCTCCATCGAGCGATCAACCCATGTTCATTAATGTGAACATCCCCTTTGTGACGGGAATCACAAGGGGCGAATCAAGGGCGTGAAGCCACTCCCGGAAGTGACTCCACTCAGCCGAGGGTGCACCTTGCGAACCACAGACAAACAACAACAACCAATTACAATATCAACAATATAAAAATCAACTACGATATAATCACATGCCAATCAACCATCAACCATCTCATAATCATGTATACAATAACTGAGTAGAAAACCCTACCTGGAACGCAATCACCACAATTCAACACAACAGCGGATCAAAAGCGCTCCTCTACGAAATCACCTTCTATCAACATATAATCATATAATCACAATCCATAATCAACAATACTCCCCAAATCCCCAAATTACCCAATTAGGGTTTAACAAAAACTAAAGAATTAATATAAAAACTGTACTAGGATCTTACCCACAATACGACGATCTCAAAGGTGTAAAGAACTCCGAAATCCGACGACTTAAGCCCTTGGATTTGATAGCAATGTGAGAGAAGAATGCAACGTAGTCTTGTTCTCTTTTGTAAAATATTTAAAATAAAGTAAAAAGTAAAAGAAACTGATGAAAGGTACTTTATATATCATTCTCGCATTGCTATCAAAACCCGACCAAAAACCCGTAAGAACCAACGTACTCGATCGAGTAGCCCCTACTCGATCGAGTACCCATTAGACAGATAACTGTCCAGAACGCAAAACTCACTTACTCGATAGAGTACCCATCTCATAAAACCGTAGTATTACACTTTCCCTGTTTTGCTATAAATAGAGATCACGAGTCTCCATAATTCGACACACCGGGATTGATTTTATTCCACTTCTTTTCTCTATCCTTGCATTTTATAACTTGTTACTGCCCAACCGACACAACGTGCTTGATCAATTATCGGCCACGTAAAATCGATTCCTAGCGTGATGCACTCGTCCTGCATTTAAAGACCGACCAATTTGACCAACTTCACCAATTTTAAAACACGTTAATCAAATCAATCCTTTTTAAAGGCCACTCATTGTATAAATTATATAACATCGAGCTACAATTTTCGTTAAAAATCGTCTTTCGACATCTCTTCTTTTCATTAAAAACCGTCTTTTTTCATCTCGTCTTTTATCAAACCGTATCTGACTTCGTAGATAAACTGCAAAGGGACAATTTTCAAATATTAATTAACGTAGACTACAAAGGCAGATCCGACTTTCCTCAGTCATACCTCCCTAAGAACGTACCTCCCTTAGAACGGAGGCACAAGCTTTGCGCCTATTCTAAGAGGTGCAATATAAGCTGCGCCTATTCTTAATAAGTTCTGACTACGTGACTCTTTCTATTCAGACGTAGGAGCCATTAGTTAATATAAATTGACTATTATCACCGTAGTCATCAGAACGTATTTAGCCTTGAATTTGATAACGCTAAATTTCAACCGATGCCTCTTTTTTGGTCTACAAATATCTTTTTCTTGACTTTGACCCTTGTCCCGACCTTGACCGCTCCTCATCTTGCCCTTCTCTCGTCCCCTTGACCTCTCGGATCGATTATCAGCAATAAAAGCATAAAAAGTGCTAGAAACGACTCCATATGACAAAAAGTGACGTGACGAGAAGACGAAACACGATTTTGGCAAAAAGGGAGCAAATATAACTAACGGCACCTATACTAAGACGAATAAAGGGGTCAAAATGGTTCAAAATGGGGTAAAATATCAAGTTATCAAATTTCCCCACACTTCAACCTTACTCATCCTCGAGCAAGTGACAGAACTAAATACACGACCCTTATTTAAAACAACTAGCCTATTATCTAACTAAGCATAATTTGATGGAAGGCAATTAATGGGCCTCCTCTGTCCTTTGAACTCACAATGAAACACAATAGAGGAAAAATGTCTTCTTACAAGGTAAGTGAGGTTTTGCCAAAATTGTGATGCATCTAACAAGAAAGCATAAAGGGTAGATAAAAAAATGCATCTAACAAAATACCGCTTTTCTCATCTAAGCGATGAAATTCTCTAGTTAGGTACATGTTCCGTTGTATGTTGTATGTAGTCATAGGTTCCTTGAAGAACTAAGTCTAGTACTATATAAACAAATCACAAATCACTCCTAAATGATGTGGGATTATGGTTCGGTCGACTTCCTAACAAGATTCGTTGTCAAATGAGATGGTAGTGGATATTCCGGTGGCGCTAGAAAACACTGTAGGTATGTGAATCCACCTTCTCAACAAGATGAGGAGCAGGGTCGTCGTCCCTCCTAGCTATGCAATTGATAATTAGACCGATTACAAGAATAAGCATCGACTTTATTTGAATTTATGTTTTTGCTTTATTTTGTGATTGTTTGAACAGATTACAATTACATATGTATCATATTTTAGTTTCGAGATGTGTCACCAATAATTACATATCAGGAAACAATACATGTGACAATAATGCTCAAAGTAAAAGTAACATTGGCTCAAAGCTAAAGAGAATGAGCAACTTTGGCAAGCAATCCAGAGAGCACAAAGGGAGTTGAAAAAAAGGGACTATGGTCAGTGTCAATGGCATACACTTGCAATGGTGGCCATCTCTTTATCATTGCATCTTGTTGATTTGGCTTTATTACTCTGTCTTGCAATGTCTTTATGTATATACGAGCTACTCTTTCTGATGATTCCTTTCCCTCTTCCAATTTTGCTTGAGTTACAGCCAATGGAAATGGTCTCAGTAACATTGATGCTAGTGTACAATCCTACAAAATACGTACATATATGTTCACCATATCGTCAATTACATGCCTACATGGCATTAGAGTCAAGTGATCATAAGGTTACATAATCAAATCCTCGAAGTCCCTAATACGAGTATCTCACAACTCACAAGTGAGCTTCAACACATACTATAAAGGAATATATGCACTAACCAATTTTCAAGCCTAAAGGATATTCATAGTAAGGGGAATAACCCAGAAAAATGTTACTTCATAATATATTAAAATATTAATTGATTGCTCAACATCACCTCTAGAAAGGTGGTGATTTTATAATAAAAGAAGGGTAAATTGATAGTTAGTTTTTTTTTTTTTTTGACAACAAAGGATGAATAACTTACTGGGGTAAATTGATAGTTAATACTTAATATTTACACCTTTTTATAAATTAGTACCCTTCATTCAACTCCAAATACAACATTACTTTTTTTTGACACTATTATGAAGAGAATCCTTATGATTCCTTGCGATCTATAAGAAATAATATGGTCATGTATTATCTTGTTTGATTCATCTTTAAGAGTACAATAAGAACACGAAACTTTTATATTTTTTCATAATGTAAAACTAAATATATTTATCTTACAAATCTTGCATTGACAAACGCGTAAAAAGGAAATATTGTGTTTGGAGTTGAATAGAGGAAGTACCTAATATAAGTTTTTTTAAAATTTAATTACTATGAAGTACATTTTTATTGCAAATTGGTACCCAGAATGAATTCTGACATTTTTTTTGGTATTTTCGATTAAATCAATCTATCTTTTTCTTTCTATGCCCTGATTATTCTTTACTATCATATCTTAATTACCCTTTTTCCCCAAATCAATTACATTTCTTTATCTTTATCACTCTTCAAATTTAACCTCTATATACAATCTCATCTCTCTTTTCTGTTTTTGCAAACTTGTTGTGTTTTTTTTTTTTTTTGAGGTTCCTTCAAAGTAAGAGTTTGTCAAAACCTTAATCTTAAATGTCTTTTAATCTTCTTAATTATTGGTATTATAGTCTTACTTCTTTCTCTTCTTTGTGTTCTTTCTTCTCATCAACTATTCTTTCTTACCTTTAATTGATCCCTTTTATTTCCCAAAAGTTCATGATATGAATACTCCAAATCATGATGAAAAAGTATGATTTGAGTGAGTTTATCTTGATTTAAAGTATGATTTTAGTTAATAAATCAAATTAGGGGTTTGATTGATTGTGCATTTCAATTAAAATTTAAAATTGTTGACCAAATTCATTTTACATTTTATGTACCAATTTGTAAGGAAAATGTACTTTTTAGGTATTAAGTTTTAAATTGTTTTATATTAGGTACTAATTTGTAAAAAAGTGTACATATTAGGGGTTAACTATCCACAAAAGAACTTGATAACCAAGAAATGGATAAGAAAAATCTCAGTTTATAAACTATGCACAAATTAAGCTGATATGTACTCCGTATTAGATAATTTGATATCTAATGATTTTTGTCACGGTTTTCTTTAATATATCATCGTTTGTTGGTCTAACGACTTTCTCTAAGTTTCGACAATAGATTGTTAACAAATTCATTGACTAAAACATAAAATCTGAACATATTTTTAATACGAAAATGACTAGGTTATTTATGAATGGGTGTGTATTAGTTTGAATATTACTGCACAACCTTTATTGTGTTTAAGATGTGAGGTGGAGACGAGAGAAAAGGAAGTGCGAACATAAATTATTGATAGAAAAAGGTGACATGAACAGAAAGAGTGGGGATTATAATCTTTCACATCCTTCGTGCATTTCCAATATGATATGCTTCAGACATTAATGGAATTATGGACCATCATGCAATTTTTTGACCACTATATATAAAAGACCATCCCCAAGCAAAGGTCACGCTAACTAGATCACGAACCGATTTTACTCTTAATTCCACCTTATTAACCTTGACCCATTTTCACCCTCCCAAGCAGAAGGTCGCGACCTAGGTCATCAACCCAATCATTATCCATTTTACAACATTTCCACTATCATATTATATACTTCTCTCTCTTACTTTTTCTAATTTTATAAATATATTCATTGTCCTTTTTTTATGTCCAACAAACCAGAAAATGACACATATTGGGTCATGGAAGAGGTCACAAAATGAAGCAAAGGTCACAAATTGACCTCCAAAGGTCACAAATTGACCTTTGGTCACAAATTAGCAACTTTGGTCACTAATTAAGTAGCTTAATTAAATCACTAACCATGACCAAGCAAGATCATGACCAAGCAATTGACCTTGCAGGGATGGTCTAATAGGAGTATAATTGATATTAATGATTTGATCGTCGAGTTGAGTCGAGTCGACTCACTTGGTCATAGGACGGTAAAATGCCCCTTCATAATACTGCTGCATTTTCAACAGCGATATTAGATGAGTGACTTTGATTTGTAAGTTTAACAAGGTACATACATACGTATTATGTACATTTATGAATTGTTGTTATGCGCATTGAAAATTATACTTTGGGGTCGTTTGGTTCGCTAGAGGAATTAAAGTTCCAAGGGAGTTACAATTCACATGATTTTGCAATTCATGTGAAATGGAAAAAAAGTGTTTGGTTGGAATGTGGGAAGTGAATTCCATAGAAATTAAAACTTACCAGGGGGGTGACCTAGGTAAGCAACTTCCCCCATCATGGAGGAATTAGAGTTCCTATGGAACTTCAATTCATGTGATTTGGGGCAAACAAACAACCCACCAATTTTACAAATCACGTGAATTGCAATTCATGTGTTTTATGTTGGGTAACCAAACAACCCCTTTGTTTTTGACTTTTAAAATAAAACCGAATCATATGAATGAGAGAGGGTTGTATAGTCGAAATTCAACTATGTATTTCCAATATGAATTAAGTTTATGTTTGATACGAGTAATAAAATGTTAATTAAATTTACCTCAATAGGACTCAATTGGTAGAATATCTCCCGCTGTGATTGTTGCTTGACGAATGCACTAGTTGGAGGTTCATCTTTTCCTAAACCGAATCCAAATTCAATTGCATCTCCCAATTCTGAAATATCCGGTCCTCCCTACGCATCATGAAACCACCCGAATTGCATGCATAAAATTCTCATGAAAAAGATACACTCCAATTTGAATTTTATCTTCGACTTACAAGTTTCATTAATAAGATCAAATAATTATGCATGATATCACATGGTCGACGCAGTTTAATCCATATTTTTTCTAACGACTAAGAATTGTTGTCGATAATTCACAACTTCAACCGTGTTATATGTAGCCAAATGATAAATGTTTCGGGATTGCACACGTTTATTAGTTGATTACTTGATTGACTAACACTAAAATTTGGGAGAGATGGTCTTACAATAAGTTATTGAGAGACCAGTCTTCCGTATCCTTTTATTTGCATTGTATTTCGGGACCCTTTTGTTGTTAATGCTGACATAGTAATTTCGTAACTATTTACATAATAAATGTACCTATTATATCTTTAATCACGATTTATACCCATTTTTATTACAATATTACCTTTAGTGCCATTTTTTCTTAAAATTGTAAAATAATATCTCGATAAATTTATTGAGAAACCATATTTTAGCAGATTTATTAGAAGTGTTTGGTAATTAGCGGGTTTAGGTTAATTATAACAACCCGACCCGCCACCGTCATAACACAATCCCAATAAAATGGGATGGCATACCTTTGGGCCCATTATTTGTCCTCACTCAAGCCCAAAAGCACAAGGCCTTGTTAATAAGTGGTGGGTGTAATTCTTTATAAAATATCCCAAATCTCTCAATTTCCCGATGTGGGACAACTTCCATCTCAAACTCTTGGGTTATTACAAATCCTCTCACACTTAAAGAACACAACGTCCAAGCCCAGAATTCTCCCCACTAGGTGGGTGACCCGAGTACTCCTGACCACGGGCTCACCACACGGTCGCAGGTCTGATACCATTTATAACAACCCGACCCGCCACCGTCGTAACACAATCCTAATAAGATGAGATGCATACCTTTGGGCCCATTATTTGTTCTCATTCAAGCCCAAAAGTACAAGGCATTGTTACTAAGTGGTGGATGGAATCCTTTATATACATATCGTAAGCCTCTCAATTTCCGGATGCGGGACAACTTTCATCTCAAACTCTTGGGTGTTACATTAATAGATTGTTGTATACATGTTTAAATTATAGACAGATTCATTTTATACAATCTACTAATATAAATATGCTAATGGGAGCAGCATATTGGAAAACAGTAAATTGAAGCTCATTCTACTGTTTCAATATATCATTTAATTTACCTACCAAACACGTAATTTAGTAGATTGTTAAGTCAAATATGCTAAAAATCTTAAATATACTGAAATTTTATCAATTTACTGTTTATCAAATACCCCCACTTTTTCTTGAATTTTTTAGACAATTATCCTAGATAATTGAAGTTGAATTCTATGATTGAATAAAATCAATCTAATACCGGGATGAAATGATAATTACATTGACTTATTGTTAAGTTTGTTGGGATGGTGTGGTCCACTTCAATTGTTTGATTCCTAAGGGTACGTTACTATTCAATCCAATGCAAATGTCATAGCTTTCATGACATAAACAAGTTTCCAAAATCCTTACCGTTTCTAACATCTTTTATTTAAGATAATACTCATGTACGTTACTATTCAATCCAATGCAAATGTCATAGCTTTCATGACATAAACAAGTTTCCAAAATCCTTACCGTTTCTAACATCTTTTATTTAAGATAATACTCATGTTCATGTTCACATGTATTATAATCCTCTATTTGCTAAATGAATAGATAAAAGTAGGAATTTTTCTGCTTAAATTACCCTTAACTACAAATTGGGCCTTAATCTATATATATATATAAAAGAGAGTTTTTTCGAGCGATCTGAGAGCGTCCACATCATCAAAAATCAATTTAGGAAAGTATAATTTTTGATGTAAAAAATAAAGTGGAGAATCTTTTAATTATTATAATATGTATATTTCCTAAATTATATTCAAGTGATATTTCAAATTTTTATATCAAACTTTTACATTTCATTTGGCGAAAAAATATCGTTAAAAAAATTATGAAAATAATATAATTAGCTTTGTGGTAAAAAATGCTATCATTAGAGTATAGATTTCATATTCTTTGCACATATTAAAGATGGTGTACTTCGTAATACGTAAAATTGTGTACTTTTTAGTATGTTTTGTCCCACATTGAAAAATAACGTAGGTGCGGTGAATATGCTACATATAAATAGTAGAATTGTCCCACATCGAAAGATTAGCTCAAGGTGATGTGATCCTATGATTATAAATAGGAGGCACATTTGGAACTTATGATCCACCCAAAAAAATTTGAGTCTCATAAATATTGTTTTAAAGAGCTCTTAAGATTTGCAATCATTATCTACGATATGATATAAAAAATAAAGTGAATCAAAAAATACAAAACTAAAGGTTTTACTAATGGTAGTCTCCTGACAGAGTACAAAACTAAAGAAATAATGTCGGTAAAAAAATTATGAAAATAATATTATTAGATTCATGGTAAGAAATGCTATCATTAGAGTATGTATAGATTTCATATAATTTGCACATATTAAAGATGGTGTATTTCATAGTATGTTATATATCCCACATTGAAAAATAATATAGGTGTGACAAATATACTACATATACAAAATAGAATTTTCCCACATCGAAATATAACATAAGGTGGGTGATTCCATGATTATAAATAAGAGGCATTCTTGGAACTTAGGCATCAACCCAAAGTCATTTGAGTATCTTAAATACTGTCTTGGAGTGCTCTTAAAAGTTTATATCATTATATTTTCTACCTATTGATTTTATATGTCCCACATTTAAAAAATAATGTAGGTGTGGTAAATGTACTACGTTTAAATAATATAATTAGAATTGTGTTAAAAAAATTTCTATCATTAGAGTATAGGTTCATATCATTTGCACATATTTTTATTATGATAAAAAAAAATAGAAAACAAATGTATGAATATTAATAGATAATATAGTATTTACTTATTATTAAATCGGGTTGGATGTCGAATTAGGTTCAAAAAATATGGTGTACTTTTAAATATGTTATTCGTCTCACATTGAAAAAGAATGTAGGTGTGATAAATATATACTACGTATAAATAGTTGAATTGTCCCACATCAGAAGATTATCATAAGCTGAGTTGATCTCATGATTATAAATATGATTTATCCTTAGAACTTAGGTATCACCCTAAATATATTAATCTCTCAAATTATACTTATTATATAAGAGACTTTAAACATAATCTTGAATTAAATGTTAAATTTTGAAAGTTGTAACATTTTTTTTAGGTGGGAGAAAGAGCGATAAAATAGTCAGTATTATAACGGAAATTTTTCATGATACCCTCGAATTTATTTAGGTGGGAGAAAGAGCGATAATGAAGTTTATCTTACACATAATACCTCTAATTTTAAATTTCTACATATAATACCCTTGTGTTTACTTTTTTTCATAATGCTATTACTCCTATGAGTAACTAGATGAGTAATTGAGCATGCAATGCTATTTGTGTTTTGTTATTTAGGTATTAAATGTTAGTTTATTAAATAAAATATGGATTTAGGAATTAGATAATGAAGTGTTTGTGTTATAGATAACAAAAGAAAAAGGCGTCCCCAAGTCATAAGAGTAATGGGCTTATGACGGAAGTTGTCAAATGGTATTCTGAGAAAGAAAAAGGTGAACAAGGGTACCATTTGTAGAAACTTAAAATTAGGGGTACCATGTGTAATCTATCAAAATTCAAAGTTACCATGAGAAATTTCTAATATTATAATGATATAGTTAATTATATTTTCATTTAAAAGAGAGAGATATTCGTACCAATAAAACAATAAAGGGAGAATTATTTTTAATTGTTATTTTATTGCCACGCCATCAAACTTAACGTCCATTTAATAACCTTTACATTAGGGGGTACCATGGGCAAAAAAATGGAACCTCAAGGGTACCGTAGGCAGATTCTTAAAAGTAGGGGTAACATGGAAAATCTGACAAAATTAAGGAGTACCACGGAAAATTTCCGTATCTCAATTATGATTTTTTTTTTTTTGAAGAAAAACAACGTACAAATATTAATGGAGACTGGAGAGTACTTGATCATATTATTAAATTTAAATATAACTATTAGATATAATGAGTAGCAATTGTCCATATTCGGTATTCGGGATCTGGTTGGATGTCGAACTAAGTGGAAAAAAGATAGTGTAATTCCGAGTATGTTATTTGTCCCACATTGAAAAATAATGCAGGTTTGATTAATATATATTACGTATAAATAGTAAAATTGTCCCACATCAGAAAAATAATTCAAGTTTGGTGAATATATTACATATAAATAATAGAATTGTCCACATCGAAAGATTAGTACAAGGTAGGGTGATTATATGATTATAAATAAGAGTTAACCCACGTATATATTAATCTTTTATTTTTTTTAAAGAGATATTTTAATAATATGTAAACCAATCATTAGACATAGAAGGTAAACATTAAACCCTTATAAGTTATAACGTTTTTTTTTTGCATTATAAATAAGTTTATTACCCCGTTGCAACGCACGGGCATTCAAACTAGTATTAAATAATTTTGGTTATTCTCAAATATTGGGCTTAAACTTTTGTTTATTCTATACGAATGTTGGCCTATTTTATAATTCTTATTTCTCAATATTTGTAGAGAAATATATTACACTTAAATACTTTAGACTATCATATATCTGTCAATTTGCAAGATTACTATATATTTTTACTCATATTATTATTATCACATTGAACCATAAATATATTTTTTTTTTTTTTTTTGGGAAAGGTAAGAAATTAAACCATAAATATATTTAAATTATTATATTACAGAATTTTCTCCATCACAAATATCTTCGATCTCTTATTTAAAAAATACATCGCCGAAATACTAATTAGTGTGATTTTATAAAATACGAAAATCTTCCTAAAATACAACACCAAATACACAATATTTATTAAAAATAGTAAATGTAATGATATTTTGATTTTTTTCGTATGTAAAATTGTCCTCAAGTTTTTCCTTTTCTATCTTAATAATTATTAGAACACATCAATATTGTAGACTTTGACAATAAATTTAAAGTGTAATTATTAATAATGCTCATTTCTCTTTAAAATCAATTAGTAATAGGTGTATCCCTTAGCTTATAAAATCCGACCTCTGTATGTAAAGTAATGAAACACAAATAATCAAAAGAGAAGACAACAGTCTCATCTAATTAATGTTATACAGTAGGATCATTTCATGAGAGCAACGATAATTAGGTGAAATCTGTGTTATAGGAAACCAAGTAAAATAGGATATTAGAAAGGGAATTGGGAACTCACATCCTTGACATCCTGGTCAGTCTGAAAACCCAAATTAAGCATGGAAGCAGCAACGTAAACAGCAGCTTGAATCTTATCAGGGAACTTGTGAATAGCATCAGTTACGCTTATTCCTCCTGCACTATGCCCTACCAATATCACCTACATACATGTATACATTTCCATCTTAATTTCAGATTCCGATCGAACAACCAAGTTAATTTCTTGCTTGCTTAACCATAAGTCATAACGCACTCGAAAGCCGGCTTCCCGTCGGGTCTCACGGTTTATTACATAAGGGGGAATAGTATCGACTATTTCACGCGTTCAAAAGTTATCAACATTAAAGATATTATATTATTATGACTCCCTTTCCACCAAGAATTATGACAACTTCTATTTTGCAACCTTTTCCACAACCAAACACGTCACATCACATATCTAAAACCAAAAGACAACATATGAATGAATGAACCTACCTTATGTTCATTCGGTAAGGAAGTCATGATGTCAACCAAAGGCTGGTTATAATCTTGGAACGAAAGTATGGAGTCGACGTCGGTGCGGTCAATGCCAGAAGCTTTGAGGTCAACGCAGGTGACAGTGTGCCCTGATGACTCTAACAGGGTTCGAACCTTGTACCAACACCATGCTCCATGGCTAACACCATGGACCAATATGAAGTGTGTACTTGTTGATGATAAGGGCTTTTTAGTCATTTCACTAACTGACACCTCTTCTCCCATTTATATATTATATATGTATGTGATTTTGTATAGAAATAAATAAAGCTTGTTATTTTATTTGTTTTACTTTTAGTGAGGATAAATAGTGGAGTTTCTTAGCTTTTTATTTTGGTGAAACTCGAATATTTATAGGCAGCAGAGATTTAGAGAACATGTGCACTACAGATAAATTATGGAACAATTTTCTTTTCTTATTGACGTAACAGCTACCATACTTATATTACACAAACTATATTGTCCACTTGTACATTTACTACAAACTCACCCTATCAAGCATGGATACTTCTACTATTTAGCGTTTCCGTATCCAAAATCGATACTTATACGATATATTCAGAAACAATTAGTCTTGCTTATAACCGTTGTAAATTATAACGGAGGGTGTATCACCCTATCACCCCGAAAAAAGGTGTTGGTTGGGTTGAATTTATACCTCCGTTGTAAATAATAACGGATGTAAACAAGAATTTGTGATTCAGAAATATGTGTTCGACACTTAATAAATTATGTCTAATATTTTTATTAATACTTTTAAACATCCGGATTCCCGAGGACACTTTAACTTGGCAAAATATAAATATTATTATACGATGTAATTTAAAGATTTTTTTATAATAAAAACATTATTATATTTTCTATACATAACATTATTTTTTTTTATATATTATAGTATGAGTTATTCTTAATCTAACTGTTAGGTTTATTTAATTAGCGTTTATTATATAATTTAAATTTTTATTTAGAATTTAAAATGAAATACTTTTACAAAAATAATATTGTACTTTGATAACTATTACATATATATATTTTATTAAATTTAGAAGACGTGTCCTGCATCCTAGATTTTATAGGAATCGTGTTACATGTCCGTTTAGGTGCTACACTGCTTCCTAGAACATCCTTTCATATATTTACTCTGTGGCTAACAAAAATATTTTCTCCGTCCTGATTATTTGTTTACCTTTAGTTAGACAAAAGACTAGGAAAAAGGAGATCATTCGTAGATATAATTGTTGGATACTTGGATGTCAAGTGGATCAAGATGAGATGGAGATCAAATAACTCATAAAAGATATTTCCAAATAGGAAAGGTAAACAAATGAGACATCCAAAAATAATAAAAATACAAGCAAATGACCGAGACGAAAATAGTAATAATTTTATTGTGCGGGGAAATGTTTTGATTTATTTATATTTTTCCTCCTTTCGGATCATTTGTTTACATATTCTATTTATAAATGTCTTAGTCATTTGCTTACGTTTTTATAATCAAATATTTTTAAGATTAATTTGATCATACACATATATAATTTATTGTCCATTTATATCACTCTCTTACAATATCCACAAATAGTCACCCGCTTCTCTTAGTCTTTGTAATAAAATTAAAAGTAAAAATGACAACAACTTCTTCTAAGTTTATTTGAAGTTTTCTTCTGATAAAATCTTAACCATAATTATTTTGACAGCAACTTCTTCTAAGTTTATTTGAAGTTTTACGCCACCGTCCTTCCATTTTGATTTTTGACCATAGATGACAACCAAGGTTTTGCTATTTAGCACGATTCCTGTAATTCATGGAGAAGCTGACGTGTCCATCGACATTGACTAAATAGTAACCCTCTATCTAATTTACATTTACTTTATTTTACGAGGGGGATGTAAAATAAAATAAACTATTAATTAACTCTGATCAAAAGTATTTCTATTTTTGTCCTACATTTTTGTTTGTTTTGTTTTGTTATGTTATCCCAAATATTATAATATTGTGTTTGTTTACTTTAAATTAAAGTATTTCGTTATGAAAAAAAAGTAATTTAAGTACTTCAAATTAAAAATAGAAAAAAATAAGTAGTAGTTGATTAAAATGGAACGACTCTTGTATTTTTGCATTTTCACTTTTTCTTTGCTTTACTCTCTCTAAAAACATATGGTTTAAACTTTAACCATAATAAAATGCTATTTTTATGGTTTTTCAAAATATCATTACATATTTACATACGTAGTATAAGTGTATAACTACACCTGACAATTTAAAATTGCCCGATTCGAATGACCCAGCCTTAAGAACTCGACCCGCACCCGACTCCATGCCCGAAGTGAAGATTCAAGCTTGACCTCCTAAGCAGAATTGACTTGACCTAATATGTATATATTAACCAAGTGGTGTTAGTCCAGTGGCAGCTGGGTTAAACCTTGAAGCTTGCAGAAATGCAGGAGTTGAGAGGTCCCAGGTTCGACTACCAGTTGGGGCGATGATCACTTGGCCACTGTAGCCCCCGAAGGGGGTGGCTTACATGGTCCATGTGGTGGTGTGAGAATGCATGGGCCTGGGGGTACTCAACCCCCTCGTCATCAAAAAACAAATGTGTATATATGTAGATTCCAATGTTTATCGTTGCACTGTGGTAATCATCCTAAATAACTTGCTAATAATAAATCCAAACCCGATATAACATGATCTGACCATACTATCTGACCAGAAATCTCGGAAACCTGAAAATGCCTCGATGACTCGAACTGGCTCAACCAGCACCTGAACCGATTGCTGAATTCTTGTAGTGCCAGTTGCTAGGTCTAACTGTCTAAGTATAACTAGACTTGACAAATGAGAAAACCATATCGAGTGCAGATTTGGTTAGTTCGAGACGAGTTTAAAAGAATTTGGACGTGATCGACTTGGTTGGTTATTTCGGGTTCACATCATTTTGGGTGTGCTGTTATCAAGTTATTTCCGGATAAAGGTAAGTATGCAATAGTCAAATCAGATAAGAATAGGTCAATAAATGGGTTACGTGCCAACTCTAAGTCTTCTGTTAAGGTATAATTAAGTCGATTCACTAAGGCCTTGTTCTTTTTGGCTTATTTTCACTCACTTGATTCAAATTTCGGCTATATTTAGTTCGATTTAGCTCATTTCGGTTTAGTTTAGTTCATTAAACTTAGCTCACTCCATTCAATTCAAATTGACTCATTTCGGTTAAGTTAAGTTCAACTCCATTAAATTCAGCCCATTTCAATTTTGCCCATCTTAAACTTAATATTATTTATTATTATTATTATTATTGTTGTTGTTGTTGTTGTTGTTGTTGTTGTTGTTGTTGTTGTTGTTGTTGTTGTTGTTGTTGTTGTTGTTGTTGTTGTTGTTGTTGTTGTTGTTGTTGTTGTTGTTGTTGTTGTTGTTGTTGTCGTCGTCGTCGTCGTCGTCGTTGTTATTGTTGTTGTTGTTCTATTATTATTATTATTATTATTATTATTATTATTATTATTATTGTTCTTGTTGTTATTCTTCTTGCTGTTCTTGTTGTTATTGTTATTATTATTATTATTATTATTATTATTATTATTATTATTATTATTATTATTATTATTATTATTATTATTATTATTCAACGAAAATCCAAGGAAAATCTAAGGATATTAATGATTACAGGTATTTCTGAACTAGTAGTTGAAACTGATGATGATGAAGTGGTGGTGGAGACAGAAAATGAAGAAGAGGATGACATGTCTGACAGGGATGATACCCCAAAACAGAGCAATGCAATTCAAAACCAAGAATCTGAAACAGAAGGAGAACCTGAAACAGAGACTGATGGAAATGATGATATGCTACAAATTCAACAGGAGGACGTGGATGAGGAGATTGAATTCTGGAACCAAGCAGTGGTATGTTTCATACTAGGGGTCAATCCACCATGGGAGGTTGTAGAGGGATTCATCAGGCGCATATGGACCAAGTTTAATATAGATAAGATCTCTTTTATGCCAAATGGGGTATTTTTGGTTCGGTTCAAAACTATGGAAATAAAGGAAAAGGTTATGCAGTCATGATATTATCCTTTTGACAATAAACCTTTGATTTTTAAGCCTTGGACCAAGGATTTGGAATTGAGGAAGGCAGATGTAAAAACGGTACCAGCATGGATTCAAATTCATCATCTTCCCTTGAAATTGTGGGGAAAAGGATTGCCAAAGATTGCTAATTTAGTTGGCAAATATATAAAAAGTGATGCTGCTACTGAGGAGAGGACAAGGTTAGGATATGCTCGAGTTATGGTTGAACTTATGGTTGACCAGAAGCTACCTCCCAAGATTTCTTTCAAAGATGAAAAGGGTGATGTGTTAAAGGTGGAGATAGAATATGAGTGGAAACCAGTCACCTGCTCAAAATGTATGGGAAGGGACATCAAATGGAGAACTCTAAGAAAGGGGTGCCATAGAAGATGCAACAGAAGGTAGTCAAGAAAGTGTGGAGACCTGTGGTGAAAGCTGTCGAGGGGGTACAGAAACCAGAGATGGCTGATAAAGGTGTTATCACAGTAACTAACACTACAAATCATCCTAAGAAACTAGTCAGGATGCATAATGGTGATGGTGGTCAGGATGGGTATAGTGCAAACTTTTTTGGTGCTTTCTCTTATAAGGAGATTCTGTCTCCAACTAAGCAGGCAAGAGTGACGAATGGTAATGATCCCTTCCCCAACATACCTCATGGATAAGATAGGATTTTGGAATATTAGGGGCATGAATAGAGTTAGGAAACAAAAAGAGATTAATTTTTTCTTGCAGAATAAAGATATTGGGTTGTTTGGATTACTTGAGACAAAAATAAAAAATAAAGCCTTGCATAGGGCATTAGGTAGCTTTAATTCTTGGTGTATTTCTACTAATAATGGGTATCATAGTGGTGGAAGGATTTGGGTTCTTTGGCAGCCACATGCCTATATAATTCAGTTTCTTGAGTATAATACACAGTACATACATATGAAGGTTGAGTCTTTGTTAAATGGAAATGTGTTCTACCTGACCATGGTCTATGCTTTTAATGGTATTCAAGAGAGATAGCCTCTGTGGGCTCATCTGAGGAGGATTTCTCAATTGGTCAATGGTCCTTGGGCTATAGCTGGGGACTTTAATTGTGTTTTATCTGCTGCTGAAAGGATTGGTGGAAATACTCCCTCATCTGAGATTGACTCCTTCAGATCTTGTGTGGATGATTGTGGAGTGATTGATATTACCAGTGTTGGGTCTGTATTCACGTGGAATAATAAACAGAAACCAAAGGCAAGAATCTATAGTAGATTAGACAGGTTCCTGATTAATAAAGATTGGAGTGATCATTTGCCTGAAGCTTGTGCACATTTCCTCCCTGAAGGCTTATATGACCATACTCCTTGCATTGTTAGTCACTCTCAGCAGATTAAGAGTAAGAGCAGCTTCAAATACTTTAATATGTGGGGAGCTTCTGCAAATTTTCTCCCTACAATCAGAAGGAATTGGGATAGGGCATTGCCTGGCACTCATATGTTCAAGCTTGCAAGAAATTTGAAATTGTTAAAACCTGCCATGAAGGAATTAAACAGGGATAGGTTTAGTGATATTGAGCAAACTACTAATATTTTGCAGCAGCAAGTCTAGAAATTACAGGAAGATATTGGGCAGAATCCTTCAAATCTGCAGCTCATTGAGGAGGAGTTTAGAGCAGTTCAGGAACTTAAAGAGTCAAGTGAGGCAAGAGATACATTCTTAGCTCAAAAATCTAAGCAGGTTTGGATTCAGGAAGGTGACTCCAATAGTGCTTTCTTTCATGGGATGCTCAAGAGGAGGAGATCTGGTAATAAGGTGATCATGGTTGAAGACATGAATGGTAATATGTGTGATAGTCCTGCAAAAATCCAGTCTGCTTTTCTTGAGTATTACCAACAATTGCTTGGGACTAGTCAGGAAACTAGCAAGATACATAAGAGGATAATTGATCAAGGACCTAGATGCAGTGAGGAGATGGTTGATAGTCTGCTGGTACCTGTCACAGCAAAGGAGATTAGGGATGCTATGTTTAGTATCTCTGATATTAAATCCCCTGGCCCTGATGGGTATACAAGTATATTTTTTAAGGATGCATGAAATGAGATTGGAGGAGATGTGGTTACTGCTGTCAAGGATTTTTTCATTAACAAGAAGCTTTTGAGACAGTTGAATGTAACAAATTTAACTTTGATTCCTAAAAGTGATAGGCCCAAGAGTGTGTTATAATTTCGACCTATAGCCTGCTGCAATGTGGTATACAAGGTGATTTCTAAACTATTGTGTGCCAGGCTAGCTACTGTGGTGCCTCAGCTAGTTGATCAGAATCAGGGAGCCTTTGTTCAAAACAGAAGCATACAAGAAAATATTCTAATATGGCAGGACCTTGTTAGGTTATATGAAAGGCCAAATACCTCTCCAAGATGCTTGTTCAAAATTGATTTGCAAAAGGCCTATGACACTGTGGAGTGGAATTTTGTGGATCATATGCTGGTACTGCTCAATTTCCCTACTAATTTCAGAGCTATGATAATGGAGTGCATTACCACTGCTTCTTTCTCAATCTCCATCAATGGTGAAATGTTTGGCTACTTTAAGGGTCAGAGAGGACTGAGACAAGGAGATCCTCTATCTCCTCTTATATTTACTCTATGTATGGAGTACTTGACTAGGACTCTTAAGTATGCTGCTGGCAAGTATGCCTTTAAATATCACCCAATGTGCAAAGAGTTGAAGTTGGCTAGTCTGATGTTTGCTGATGATGTGTTGCTGTTCAGCAAAGGGGAGGTTAAATCTATGATGCTCCTGTTACAATCTTTCACCACCTTCTCAAAAGCTAGTGGTTTGACAATAAGTGCTTCCAAGTCAAATGCTTATTTTAGGGGGGGTACCAGAGGAGACAAAGTAGGATATCCTAAAGATTTCTGGTTTTTCTGAAGGATCATTACCATTCAAGTACCTTGGTATGCCTATTCAAACAACTAGATTGAAAAAACAGGACTGTGAATGCTTAGTAGAGAAGATTTGTGCAAGAATACATAGCTATGGTGCCAGGAAATTCTCATATGCAGGGAGACTAGTATTAGTTAAAGCAGTACTTTTTTCTTTGCATTCTTACTGGGCTTCCATGTTTGTCCTTCCAAAGGGCATTATTGCTAAGATTGAGGCAGTGTGCAGAAACTTCCTGTGGGATAATAGCACTGATTATAGAAGGGTGCCTATGGTGGCATGGACTACTGTCTGCAAGCCAAAAGAGGAAGGTGGCCTTGAGATTAAAAATCAGGAGTTATGCAATCAAGCTATGGTTGGAAGATTGGTTAACTGGGTTGCTGAGATGAGGAATTCCATCTGGGTTCGTTGGGTGGCTACTAACTACCTCAAGGGGCAGGATTGGATGGAGTACAAACCTAGTGCCAACTCGAGTTGGGTGTGGAGGAGGGTCTGTAGAGTGAAACAGGATATTGCAGCAGGATACATTGATGGAGTTTGGGATATTCAGAACACTGGCTACACCCCTGCAGGATGCTATGAATGGCTTAAGGGGGCAGGAACTGCTGTGCAGTGGTTCAGAGTTGTTTGGAATGATTGGGTGGTTCCTAAGCATCAATTCATGGGTTGGCTGTATGCTCACGGGGCTCTGAGAACTAATGATAAGATGCTAATGTATGGACTAGATATTGATGCTACTTGCTATCTCTGTGGTCAGGCTGCATAATGCATGGATCATGTGTTCTTTGGGTGTAGTTACAGCAAGCAGGTGATCAACTGGCTGAACCAACTGACTGCTCTAATACTCCCTGAGCAGAACATGTTGGAGTGGTGCGTGGATAGGCAGGGGTCTAAATTGCAGAAGGGGGTGCAGGCTGTAGTAGGGATGGGAGCAATCTACCATGTCTGGCATCAGAGAAATTGCAGCAAGAATGAATGTGTGTTGATGGTGCCAAAGAAGCTAGCTGAACAGATTGTAGCAGAGGTTAGATTGAGGCTTCGAAGAAGAGATGAAAGTGACATGACCATAGGTGATAGAGATTGGTTGAGAAATATGAAATTCATGTAAGAATTAAAAGTCCCCATATGTAATTATCTCCTTTTCTTTTTTCTATTTATAATATACTCACATTCCACCAAAAAAAAATATTATTATTATTCAATTCAGCTCCAATCAGCTTAGTTCAGTTCAGCTCTATCCAGTTCAGTTCAGCTCAACTTCCTTTTGTTTAGTTCAGCTCAGCTCCATTCAGTTCAATTCAGCTCAGCGTCATTCAATTCAGCTCAGTTCAGTTCAGTTCAGCTCAACTCCATTTAGTTTAATTCAGCTCAGCGCCATTCAGTTCAATTCAACTCAGCTCTAAAAAGGCAGAAAGAACAAGGCCTAAATCTATAAGTTCAAAATATAATATAAGCATATTATTAAGGGCTTGTTTTGGCGGAAGTAATTAACACTAAGATAATAATAGATCTCTCAAATAAATTAAACTTAGAGAATAGAGGAAAGTGATGGTGATGGAGCATATAATGTGAAAAAGGTATTATCTCATACAAAGGTTACGATTCCTCCCTTACCTTCTCTTTCAACCGTTTACTAATAACCACAAATCTCCTCTTATTTATTTCTTCTATTTTTAAGATATAACAAATTCTCATTTGTAACGGATAAAATTCGTCACAAGCTTGTGCAGTGAGACAAAGGAATAATTGGGAGAGGGTTGTGAGACGCTACAAACTTGTGACCGTCACAAATTAAAGGGGCCGTTTTAAGATCTACTTCGGTTGTTTGTTTGACTTTTATTATGTACTCCCTTCATTCAACTCCTATGCATGTGCCTTTTATTTTCAGTTTGTCAACGCACATTTTCGATCATAAATATCTTTAGTTACATATTTGTTAAAGTTATAAAAAATTGATATTTTGAAAATCTACTCGTAATGATGAATCAAACAAGATCTCACATGAATATATTGTCTCTTATATATTGGGAGTAAATTGAAAGATTCTTCTCACTTGTCAATAGTGTATAAAAGACAAAACTACACAATGGAGTTGAATGGAGGGAGTATATTTTCTATGAGAATTATTTTAATCAAAAATAAATAAGTAAAGGAATAAGTATTTCTTGACAATAATTATTCCGTTGGTCTTGTTTCAGATGAGCAATTTTAGTCTGAATCAATAAGACGAGATTTTGTAACCATTTTACAGTCAAATAAATTAAATGTGACCACTATTGAAAAGAGTTGAGGTCACCTGTCACACTTTTGTGTCTCATCTCATGTTTCATTGCCTTAATCTTGCGACACGTCATCATTTACTATAAGCTGTAATACCGATTGTATTTTTATAAAATGATCATATATATGGATAAAAGACCTACTGAAACAAAAATTTGCGATAATTACCTTCATCCTAGGCGTAACCTTAATTTCTGGTAGATAACTTCTCGGGGAAAAAACGGATGGTGTTCCATAGACTTGGTGTACGGTTTGTCCTAGTTTGAATACACATTATCTTGGCCACAAATTCTCATTTGTCACGGATATATCCGTCACAAATTTGTGACGGGTAAAATATTATCCACGATAAACACTTTGTGATTCTTTAGACTTATTTTATTTATATAAGTGGAAGATACTTGACCCGTCATAAGCTTGTGACGGAGATACCCGTCACAAAAGAGACTTATTGTATCTTGACATACAAGGAATACGGCCGGAATCGGGTGATTTGCCTTGGAATTCAGTGTCAAATTGTCAATGGATCCTCGAATGTCTTGTAGCTACGTAGGTCGATAGGTATATTTGTCCAAGATGATTCCTTGATTTTATACCTTTGTTTAAACTATTGACAGCCGTCTGCACTACTACTACTACGAGATTACGAATAGATTTCTAGTTAATTTTGAAAATACTTGCTTGTTTGCTACCCCTTTTTGCGTTAGAATGTTTGACTTTGGTCTTAGAATGAAATTTTAAGTAAAGCAAAATATACGGACTACTCCCTCTTCCGGTTATTTGTTGTCCTTTTTTATATTATGGTGTCTCAATCATTTTGTTGTCCTTTCTATTTTAAGAATGAGCTTGATGAGTAATTTGACCATTCACACTCAATTTGTTCCACTTGTCATTTAGTAATTGACCAATTTCCCTTTCTTTGGTCTTTGTGCCAAAACCAAAGGACAACAATTGACCGGGACGACGAGAGTATTATTTAGTACTCCTTTCATTTTACTTTTATTGTCAACTTTTTTCGAATTTTTTCCAAAATAATATTTAAAAAAATAATAATTATAGTTTTGGGTTGAGACTTGAGAACAAAACTATTTGTTGAAATGGGTCGAACTAGGGAAGGAAAATCCAAACCTAGAATAAAATCAACCATTTTACCATTCACCTCTAATATATCTGCCACACCACCACTCCTATTATTGGAACCGACCGTCACCATTATCATTACCGGACCCATCAGCATCACCTGAATCGGCCACTAAAGCGTTGTTTCTTTGAGCATGGCCATGAACGCTATTACCATTCCAATTTCCACCGATGCCTCACCCTCACTTCTGTTCGCCAACCTTTCTCAATGCATATCTCTCACATCCACGACCTACTCCCTGCGGGCATTCCAAATCAAGTGAATCCTTCTAGGTCTTAACCTCTTCAAATTCATTGATGAGTCTTATCTCGTTCCACCTTCCACCATCACCGTGGACGGCAAAGAAGTACCCAATTCAACCTTTGATTTTTGGACCCGACAAGATCAGCTAATCTCGGCTCTCTTGTGGGCACCCTTGATTTCTTCATTGCTCCCATTGTTCTCGACACAACTACCTCTAGAGAAACATGGGATCTCCTCGCCTCCACTTTTGGCAAAACATCTCGAGGGCGCATTCTTCAAGTCAAGGATCGTCTTCGTTCCATTACCAAAGGCGACATGCCACTCTCCGAGTACATGTCGTTAGTAAAAAAGCGTGTCATTGAACTTGCTCAACTTGGACACAAAATGAACACTGAATATGTCACTTCTTAAGTCCTTTGTGGTCTGAACTATACCATCTACAAATCCGTCATCGACGGAGTTAATGCTCGAGACTTGCCTATTTCGTTTGAAGAGCTTCATGAGAAACTCATACAACATGAGCTTTTCCTAAAGCAAAGTACTCCAGAACCGTCACCTCCTTCTTTTTCTGCCTCGACTCATGCCATTTAGCATCGCTCTCAATCATCTCGCTACACTCCTCGCAGCACTCCTACCCTTCTTTCCAACCCCTCGACTACCCCTGCTTCTACTCCTCAAAATCTTTTTAATGGCAATTGTCAATACTACCACTTCAAAGGACATTTCCTCACCGACCGCCGTAATTTCAAGCATGACCACCCAAACATCATTATTCCGCCTCGCCAAACTCGCTCCTCTAATGCACCTCAAGTCCATACCGCCACTGCCACCACCCCCGCGTCTTCCTCCTGATTAGTTGACAGTGGTGCTACTCACCATCTTGCTAATGATTTGTTTACCCTTGCTTTACATCAACCTTATGATGGGAGTGACGAATGTTATCATTGGACAAGGATCCTCCTTATCTATTGATAACATAGGTTCTTCTTCTTCTTCTCACTTATATTTTCGTAATGTCTTGCACGTTCCTCTAATTTACAGAAATATCTTATCAATTTCTCAATTTTGTTAGGATAATAATGCTATTATTGAATTCTCACCTTCTACCTTTCTTTTTAAGGACATCTCGACGGATCGAATACTGCTCCACAGAACTATTTATCGTGGTGCTTATTTATGGCCTCCGTCTCCTGCTCATGACTTTCCCATCATCACCACTTCGCTTAATGATCTCCACCATCGACTTGCCATCCTTTCGCTTTTACTTTAGCCTTTATTTCTCGCGATTTTTCATTCAAATCAATTCTGATCAATTTCATTATTGTAATGCTTGCAAAATAAACAAATCTCATAAATTACCTTTTGCACTATCGTCTCTTAATTCCCCTGCTCCGCTCGATTTGGTGATTTTCAGATGTTTGGACATGAAATAACGATACAAGACCCTTATTTATAACTCTCACCCTTGCAAGGCCTAAGCTAAATACTCAAGATTCAAGCTCGCATGGAAGAAAATGTTACTAACCTCACAAGTTTAGAAAGGGATGCTCGCAAGCAATTAAGTTTAAAACTCAACTTTAATTCAATGTTCGATCTCTGAAATAACGATACAAGACCCTTATTTATAGTGATATGGAACGACCTAACAATGCCTATGTTGGTTCCATCTCCTACCATAACATAAAGGGTTATTTAACAGGAATACTCCAAACTATCGGTCACCTTCTCAAAATACTCTAAACTTTAATTTAACTCACAATAAACCAAACTATTGACCTTATCTTCTCGTATCATACTCGAGGTGTTTTTAACCTGTAAAATCAGGTCAAAAGTTAAATGGGTCCCATCACCACCAATTTCACCACTACATACCGAAGAGTTTAGGATTCCAAGTACCTAAGAGGGGGAGAGGGTGAATTAGGTACTATTTAAAAATTTCAACTTAATCTTTATTGTTTTAATGTAAGTTGATTAACAAGTGGATACATCAAATAAATCGAGTAGTTAGAAGTGTATATCACGTTGTTGAAGAAAATTGCTAAAATGAAGTTGTTCTGACTGTTGCTTGTTTGTCTTAGCAAATGAGGTTAAGGCTACAGACCAGAAGTAACAGTATTCAGGACCGTTGTTAAAGAAAAACGCAAATGAAATACACGTAAAATAATTGCAGCGGAATCAAAAGTAACGAGAGATCAACACAATGAGTTTTGAATTGGTTCGGCCAACGTTTAAAGGGCCTATATCCAATCTTCCTTTTATTGATTAGTTAAGTGATCAACTCTGACTACTTAAAACCCTTACAATAAAAAGGACCAACAACCTACTCCGGTTGCGACAAGAGTTCAAAGACTACTCCGTCTAAGAACTCGACACTCTAACTTTGAATGTTTACATGATCAAGTTTCCTCAAACTGATTCAAGAAGAATTGATAAGGACAACTTATTGATCAAACGATTCTAGGTAACAGAGCATTATACTTAAAGCAACGGTAGTGAAGCCTGTTGTCACTTGAAGACTTGGAAAGATTTTGCAAATGAAAGAAATGCCTTGAGTTCTTTAAAAAACAATTTTGCAAAACACTCTGAAATTCTTAGAAAAAAGTCTTAGTGAATGAAGGGAAGGAGTGCTCCTTTTATAGAGAGGCAAACTAGGGTTTTGAAGGTCAAATATTTTGGTAGAGAACAAATATTTTGACCTTTAAGAGTTTGCATAAGAAGGAGCATTCTTCCAAAGGTGAAAGAATAAAAGATGTTTTGTTATATCCTAAGAGGTCTTTGTAAATCAGTCACGAAGCAAAGTTGACAATCAAGTGAGGACATTTTAGAAAAACAATTTTGGAAAAAAACAAGTTCTACTTTCCAAAAGCTTTGATAAAATGAATTGCCAATTTGAGAAAGAAACCCTTTTGAAAGATACCATTGGGATATTCTTTTCTTAATAAAAAACCTTTCATTAAATTCAAATATCAGAAATGAACATTTCAAAAATAGACGTTGTATTTGTGATACGTGCAATTTGTATAGTCTTTTTAGCCTATTTTAGCACGTATTTCTATGTACTTTCGTACTGTTTATATTGCATTTTGCCCCCGAATTGGCTACTTTGGTTCGTTTTGTCCGTTTTGTAGAAATGAATGCGAAAGTAGTGGAATCGTACCATTTTTCGTCCTTTTTGCATGCATTTTGAGGAGACGGGATTTTCCGGAGTGAGTTTCTGCATTGGGATGCGTGAAGGCACGGTTTACGAGGCAGTCGGGCACGAGTTTGAGCTGATTTGAAGGAAGAATACTCGATCGAGTGGTTTTATTACTCGATCGAGTGGTTTTTATAGCCTTGGTTGATCGATCGAGTGAATTTATACTCGATCAAGAAGTGCTTGAAAGTGAGGTTACTCGATCGAGTAACTATTCTACTCGATCGAGTAGATTATCTGGAGTTTTACTCTATCGAGTGGTTTAAAGCTACTCGATCGAGTGGTTTGGTCTGGCGTGGGCTTTAATTAGCCCGTGAACTTGTTTTAACTTTTGAACTTAGTTTATTTTCTATTTAAACGCAACTTTACTAGGTCATTAGAATCTAATTTTTATTCATTCATTGTCATCTATCATTTTCTAAGACTGCGTTGCTTTCATCCTTCACTGTAACTTTGCTTTCGGGGTTATTTAGCTCGGATTTTGTCGTTCTTTACGCCGAATTCTTGCGATTGTAATCTCTCTCTTTTCTTAATAATAATCTCTCTTTCATTTACTTTAATTGTTTGTTTTACTTCATTCATTTCTTTACACTAATTACTTTTATGCAATTTAATTATCGTTTCATTATGTTTATTGTTAGTTCATTCATCTTTATTAGTTTTGGTAATATTAATAGCGATATGAGTAGCTAAACTTGTTTCATGTTGGGATTAGGGGATCTACGGTAGAAATGTGACGATGTAGTGAATAGGTTAGATGAATTAATTGTGAGATTCTGTCACCATAGCAATATAACTGTATTTATCGACTTAGTTGAGTGCACGCTTCCGAGTCACCTTTTTAATCTGGTTAAATTTAATCCTGGACGGAAGATTGGACTAAATAGACCTGCTATGAACAGTAGACTACCCTGACGAGGACGGAAGTTAAGTTAGTGGTAATTTAGGATAGAAAGTTGAAGAGTTAAGAACGATAAACACCTAAGAGGGGGAGGAGGTGAATTAGGTGTACCTTTTATAAATTTTCTCTTTTACTTGGTTAATGACTAACACAAGTAAGATCTATTAAGTACGAGTTTGAGAAACTTAATGGATTGTAAGTTCACAAACGGTACAGCAGGTCTATGCAACAGTATGAGAGACTGTTGCACAGCACTGGGAGCGAGATTTAACGTATAAAAGAAGAATGATAAGAAACGTGAAAGTAAATGAACAAACAAGACGATGTTTAAAAATTGGTTCAGCTCCTACTCCGGAGCCTACGTCCAACCGTTATTTTATTGCTTGTTTAGAAATTTACTCAAACTTAACTAAACCATTACAATGAAAAAACCTCGCCAACCTACTCCGGTTGCAATTGCTTAAAGCTACTCCGCTTCAAGACTTTCTCTTGCTCAAAGCTACTCCGCTTCAAGACTTAAGGTTCTATCTCAACGGTTTACAGAGTCAGAATATCAGTGGTTCACTTAAGAACATGGAGATTACAATTAAGACCTAAACACGAGAATCATTGAACATATTCTTTATGCAACGCTTGTTTAACCGATACTTGGAGATTTTACAGCTTTGAAAAACAGTTGAAGACTTTTGAAAAACAGAAAACGGTTTTGCAAATGATTGAAGAACAAAGCTTTTAATACTGAAAAGATTTGCAAAGTGTTTACAATGAATGCTCTTTCAAAGTCTTGCAATAAATAAAAAATGAAGTGGCTATTTATAGAGAAAGGTAGTGTGTACACTACATTAATCTAATATCCACAAGTTTGTAGTATGCATTTTCATTTAAAAATATAAAAGAACAGTCAGGTTTGAGAGGCTCAAAGTGGCTGCATTTTTCCAAAGCAAATGAGTGTTTCCCATAAAATATGAGAACTCGCAATTTTGCCACAAATGAAAAAAGTATAAGACCTATTTTTAGCATGAAAAACAACTTGCACAAATGGGATTGTCATCTTTTAAATTATTGTGCAAGCATATTCCTTTTGTTCTTTTTGTTCTTCAGTTTTGAAATAATGTTCCTTTTAAGCATAGAAAGGCTTTTTAAAGAATTTCAAACACTTGTGAATGTTCCCAAAAATTATCCATTCGTTAGTACCTGAAACCATGGTGCAACAGTCACAGGAACTGTTGCACGGTTTTGCCATAACTTATGCGTAAAAAGAATATGTTGAACTACCTCGTTTACAACATTCGTTCTAGACTATGAGCATGCTTGACTTGTCCTTCATCTTGATCATCTTTGAACTTCTTTGATCTATCATTGGATGCTTCAATTTGCTAAGCATTAAACTAAGAGGCAAACAATTAAATCATAATGAAACTTGGCATCATCAACCAAGTGTGTTCTAACAAATTCCCCTTTTGATGATGGCAAGTTTTAAATATGTGTGAAGTTCTCCCTAAGCCCATGGTGAGTCGGTCTTTGAACCAAATAATAAGAACATCAATTAAACATGATCAAGGTGAATGAGGGTCAACATGCTTGGCCTAAGTAGAGCATCTAATCATCATAGCTAAGACAAATTCACGGTGAACGTTAGCCAAAGAGTTTTTAGTTAACACATAAACACATAATTTAACTACTTCCCCCTCCCGACATCATCAAGAGAAGGACAGAAACATGTTCAAGTAGTACATAATTAAACCAAAGACAAATGTTCAAAAAGAGAAAAGAAACAGCCCATAATTTGCATAAGAATTAAGAACAAAGAGCCAAAAAGATAGGAGGGCAAGGGTAGGTCCGGACTCCTCATTCATCATCGGACGCATGACCACCAAGAGCTTGCAGACGCTCAATGAGATCTTCATTTAGGGTTTTGAGCTCAGCAACGTCTTCCTTAAGAGTCTCGTTGTCAACAACCAATTTGGACACCATGTTCATAAGCTTGTCCAACTTAGCAAGTACAACACCCATTTCAACAGTTGAGCCAACTGTTGCACCAGTTTTAGCTCTACCCGAGTACTTGCGAGTCAACTTCCCATTGTTGATAGCCAAAGTCATTTGAGAAAGCAAACCCATGGTCATGTCATCACTGAGTTTTTCAATACCGGGGCTACCTTTCATGACTATCTTCCTCTTCATGAAGATAATGGACAACCACATACCGTATAGAATCACGGTTTTCTTGTCAAATTTCCCTTTTTGGAGGTCGGGGGCAATCTCATGGATACGGTGAAAGATGAGTTGGGGAAGGTTGATGGGACGGCGTTTGATAATGTGGTGAATAAGGAGCATCTCAAGGAGAGAGCATCGTCCCCTACTGTTGTTGCTTGGTAAAATGGCTCGGTGAACAAGGTTAAAGGTGAAACGGTGGGGGGCTTGAAGTTCATGGGCATAGATGTTGGTGGTTCCATTTTCATTATCGGGTCGAAGGGTTCTCATAACCTCACTAGCCATAGTTTCATCAATATCACCCCAAGTGGTCTTAGGAAAGGTAGTAAGACCCACGGCTTCAACCTCAAGGTAAGAGGCAAGTTGGTCAATGGTCAAGACAAAGGGTTGTTGGTTTATGAATGCCGAGAGAGTTCCTGATGCAATATCAACCTTGACTGTTGCATAGAACTGAATTAACTCCGACATGTAAACCGGAGAGTATTTGTCGAGGAGACTAAACCAACCCTGACCAAAAATAGCAGCTTTGAAGAATGCAAAAGCCGGGGAAGAATCATACCAGGTTTTCTTGTATCGTCTCCCACTGTGGAAGCAACATGTAAGCATTCCTTGACATAGCTTGAGGGTGTCATCCGGAAGGTCGAGAGAGTTGAGATGAGCAAGAACCTCGTTCTTGAATGCCTCATCGTGAGTGGTGATCATCAACTCAGTGCACGTATTGAGAGGGATTTTATCCTCAATAACATCATCATCTTCCGTTGGAAGGACCACCTCCTTCTTCCGCGGGTACCTCGGCTTTTTAGCCGCCCTTGGCTTTGATTCCTTCTTTCGTTTGATACCCGCCTTAGATTTTGCCTTTGATTTGGTGGGAGTTTCAATGATAATATCATCATCATCATCATCACCAAACAGTTCGGTGATTTTGATTTGGGATTTTGTTTTGGGTTTTTCGGTGGAAAGAGGGTCAAATTCATCAGCAACCGTGTCTTCATTAGTGGGTTCATTGGTGTTTTCAATGTTGGGAATGACCTCTTCCTCATGAAGGACTTCTTTTTCTGAATTTTGATTTGGAGAATCAATTTTTTCAGCATCTTTCTCACTCACGGTTCCTTTTTCTTTTTCTAGTTCACTCTTTTTCTCCTTTTCCTCATCTTTTTCACTCATTTTTTCTTCCTTATCATCATTCTTTTCAATTTCATTTTTCTCTTCAACATCTTTCTCATTCACTTTTTCTAATTCTTTGTCTTTTTCCTCCTCAACAACATCATCAACAACCTCATTTTTTTTTCTTCTTCTTCAATAACAGTAGCAACAACCACATCATCATCAATCTCTTTGTCTTTGTGGATGTTGCTAGCTATTTGTTTGAGCGTGGGCTCGTCTTCCTCGGAATCAACATCAACATTTGAGTCCAACATCAAGGAGATTGGTGGACTTTGTTTTAATCCACCACGACCTCCTCTACCACGGCCTCTTCCTTTGACAGCCATGGATTTTTTTCGTGCAACAGTTGGTTTAACTGTTGGAGGCTTGATAGGAGACGGGGTGGGTTTGTCGGATTTTTCAATAGTTGCAGCGGATTTGGTGACCATTTTTTGCTGGGCAATGTATTTGGGGTTGAAGGAATTTCTAAGGTTTTGAATTTCTCTATTAATTGATTTTTTGGGAGCCATTATGAGGGTGATGGTTTTGACGGTTTAGGAGATGAAGGAGGTTGAGAGATTTTTTGAATTTTGAAGGAGGTTTGTGGGTAAATGGGAAAGTGGGGTTATTGCATGGGGGATTTATGGAAGGTTGGTTGGTTAAAGAGGGAGTGGTTGATAGGTGAGGTGAAGTATAAATGTGGGAAATGATGATTGTATAGGGGACGACTAGGGTAGGATTAGCTTGATAGGACATAAAGTAAGTGCAAGGCTCAATGCAAATAATTCAAGTGCAAAATGTGGAGTTCCAATGCAATTTTTTCGGCACACTTGACATATGATAAATTTGACATTTTAAAACTTGAAAACATATAAACATCTTTTCATCTCTAGTCAATCATGTGAGAAAGATAATTTTAATTCGTGTTACATGTCGCCTAACAAACCAATTTCCAACCGAAGTTTTACGAATTGTTCCCTTTCTAACGGTTTTGTAAAAATGTCCGCAATTTAATTTTCCGTTCTACAAAAGGTTAGACATATATTTCCTTTTTCGACTTGATCACGTAAAAAATGATGCCTTATGTCAATGTGTTTCGTCCTAGAATGTTGTATTGGATTTTTCGAGATGTTAATGGCACTTGTATTATCACAAAATATGGGAGTAGTTTCAAAAATAAGACCGTAATCACGCAATTGTTGTCGTACCCAAAGAATTTGAGCACAACAAAGAGCGGCACTTACATACTCACTTTCGGCCGTGGATAAAGCAACGGTATTTTGTTTCTTGGATGCCCATGAGATGAGGCACGGTCCTAAGAAGGTGGCAATACCCGAGGTGCTTTTTCTATCCAACGAGCTCCCGGCATAATCCGCATCCGAAAATCCTACAAGATCAATGTCATAATGAGTTGGGCACCAAAGGTATAAACCTTGCGTTCCAATCAAGTACCTAAAAATCCGTTTGACGCCTTTGAAACGTGATTCTTTAGGATTTGATTGGAAACGAGCGCATACGCACACACTAAATTGTATGTCGGGTCGACTAGCGGTTAAATAAAGCAATGAACCGATCATACCTCGATATACCCTTTCACTAACACTCTTACCATTTTAGTCTTTGTCAAGATTAAGCTTGGCAATCATAGGTGTAGGCATAGGATTCGAGCTAGTTAACCCAAACTTACTTATCATTTCCTTTAAGTACTTTTGTTGGTTGATCATGGTTCCTTTTTCATCTTGCTTAATTTGAAGACCAAGGAAGAATCCAAGTTCTCCCATCATGCTCATTTCAAACTCAGAAGTCATAAGATTCGAAAAGTACTTATAAAGAAGGTTGTTAGTTGCACCGAAAATAATGTCATCGACATATACTTGCACAAGCAACAGTTCCTCTGACTGTGACTTGATAAACAATGTCTTATCAATCGAACCACGTATAAAACCATTTTCTAATAGGAATTTTGAAAGCCTATCATACCAAGCTCGGGGAGCCTGTTTTAAACCATAAAGTGCTTTGTCAAGATTGTGACTTTACCAGGAGATGTATGAATCTGCTGCAACTGAAGCTCCAATTCTCAGTCCCTACAGACGACATTATCAGGTGGTTTTCTGCTGGTAGATGTAAGAGTGTTCTGCAGAAGTTACTTGCAGGAGCCTTTTATGTTGGTGTCATTCATGCAATTTGGATGGCTAGGAATCGTGCTAGGCTTCACCATTCAGTTATTCATCCTAAAGTCCTAGTGGATCAAGTTTGGAAGGAGGTGTTAGAAAGATGGAAGAGAAGGAATAGATCTCCCTTGAGGCCACTAGAAACGCAATGGCTGACTAGTGTAACAATGTAATGCTTTTTGATTTTCCTTAGTTTTTGAGTTGAGCTTGTATTCAGAACATTGTATACCTATTTTTTAATTAATATATACTTACCCTTCACCAAGAAAAAAAAAGTTTAAATACGTGATTAGGGAACTCATTGTTTATAAAGCCCGGAGGTTGTTCGACAAAAACTTCTTCTTCAAGATAGCCATTTAAGAAAGCGGTTTTAACATCCATTTGAAAAATTTTTATGCCAACATGAGATGCAAAAGCTATGAGCATTCGTATGGCCTCAAGCCTAGCTACTGGTGCAAAGGTTTCATCGTAATCAATCCCTTCCTGTTGATTAAACCCTTGTACCACAAGTCTAGCTTTATTCCTTACGATTTCTCCAACATCATCGAGCTTATTGCGATAGACCCATCTCGTACCAATTACAGTACGTTGAGATGGTCTAGGGACCAGATGCCATACCTTGTTTCTCTCAAATTGCTCCAGTTCTTCTTGCATGGTCGTAACCCAATATTCATCGGATAGTGCCATTGTGATATTTGTGGGTTCAATTTGTGATATGAATGCTTCGAAAGCACGGTGATTTTGGAGAGATGATCTGGTTTTGATTCCAGAGGTAAGGTCACTGGTTAAATTTGATAGAGGATGGGAACCTTGATGCTTCCATTTCTTTGGAACAAGGGTGTTAGAGGCCTCATTTGTTTCGTTTGGTTCTGATGCAATAGTGTCAGTGACTATTGCATGGGGAATATTGTGTGAGGGTGTTTGTGGATTGGTTTCAATTTGGTTAGTGGTTGGTTCACTGCACTCCTTATTCCACTGGATGAGCTAGCTCCATTTTCAGATGAGGGAGGGTTAGTTCCCTCTGAATTTTGGCCAGCCTCCTCAAGCAACAGTGGCTCCAACTGTTGCTCAACTTCTTCCACTACTTGATCCATGTCATGACGTATCATCGAAGTCATCGTCTTCCTCATCATCTTCTTCATCATTAACCTGAGTGTTTGAAACAAAGAGACTAGATTCGTCAAATATTACATGAACGCTTTCTTCCATTTTCATGGTTCTCTTGTTATAAACTTTGTAAGCTTTACTATGGTCGGAATAACCAACAAAAACACCTTCATCACTACGAGCATCAAATTTGCCTAGGTTGTCTTTTCCATTATTATGTACAAAGCATTTACTACCAAAGCACTTTAGATGTGAGATGTTAGGTTTTCTTCCTCGTAGTAATTCATAAGGAGTTTTGTTAATGATTTTTCTAATCATGACTCGATTGTAGATATAACAAGATGTGTTAACGGCCTCGGCCCAAAAGTTTCTTGGCACTTTAGAGCTAATGAGCATGGTCTTAGCCATATTTTCAAGAGTTCGATTCATTCGTTCCACAACCCCATTTTGTTGAGGGGTTCTTGCGGCCGAAAAGTTGTGGCTAATACCGTACTCATTGCAATAAGACTCAAATGATAAATTCTCAAATTCGGTTCCATGGTCGGATCTCAAGGAGACAAGTTTATAACCAAATTTGTTTTGACCTTTTTAACCCAAATTAAGAATTCATCAAAAGTTTGATCTTTAGAACTTAAGAAAAGAAGCCAAACAAATCTTGTAAATCATCAACAATGACACAAATATAGCGACTTCCACCTTTACTAACAATACGCATAGGTTCACATAAGTCTATGTGAATGAGTTTAAGAGGTAAGGAAGTGCTAACAATCTTTTTGGATTTAAAGGAGCATTTTACTTGTTTACCTTTAACACAATCGTCACAAAGTGATTTGAATTCAAATTTGATGTTAGGAATGTCATCAACTAGATCAAGCCTCTTAAGGGTATTAAGTGTTTTAGCATTTACATGACCAAGTCGTTTATGACAAAGCCAATGGTCATTCTTTTGGACACTCATGCATGATAGTGTTTGACTCGACAATGAATATAAGTTAGTCATGTAAACATCTTTGACACGTTTACCTTCAAGAATGAGTTCTCTAGTTTTTCCATCAATTATTCTACATTCACTAGCAAGAAATTCAACGATGTTACCTCGATCACACAATTGTGATATGCTTAGAAGATTGTGTTTTAAACCTCTGACAAGCAACACTTTGTCGACACATAGTGACTTTGACTTACCAACTTTTCCAATACCAATGATTTCAGCTCGTTTGTTGTCACCAAAAGTCACCATGCCACCATCGTAGGCTTCTAGCGAAAGGAATTGGCTTTCATCTCCCGTCATGTGACGAGAGCATCCACTGTCTAAGTACCAATTGCTGCTGCCTTTCGCTAATGCCTATAAGAAATCAAACGTTTAGTTTAGGAACCCAAACAATTTTGGGTTCCTTCTTGACAACAAGTTTCTTGACTTCTTTCTTTTTAATCCAAACATGTTTAGCCACTTTAGTACTTCTTTCTAGGTCAAGGACTCTCTTTTCACAACCATTGAACTCATGACCAGTTTTACCACAGTAATTGCAGATAATGTACTCAGGAAGGCCAGCATACTTTCTTCTTCGAAAATCAGTTACGCTTGGGTCTTGGTTTCGAGTGCAACAAAGGTCTTGCAGAATCGTTGCATTTGAAACCAAGTCCAGCATTTTTTGCACGGTTTTCATATTCTTGAGATTGTTTTAGAAGAAACTCTAAGACATTCTGACTTCCTTCCCATTTCAAATAGAACATCTTAGCCTCATCTAGCTCTTTGGTTAGTTTTTCAATTTTAGCAAGATGATTAAGATTTAGTTGACCTACTTTGTCGAACGCATGTTTAGCATGTCTTACTTCATCACTAAGCAATAAGCCAATTTGCTCAAGTTGCTTGTTATCTCTTTTGCACAAGGTAAGGTCAGCTAACAGAGAGTCACATTATTTAGTTAGTGAAGACACATGTTTTGTGAGAGTCTCAATTTCCTTCATAGACTCAGATGCAACAGTTGCATCATCTGTTGCATGGATTTGTTCAACCTTTTCCAGAGTTTCAATTTGAACGAGAAGATCATCATTTGAATTTTGCACTCGATCTAAAGCACTTTTAACATGACTTGACTCATCATTTAGCATTTCAACAATTTTGACAAGATCCTCTTTTTCATTTTGACATGTTGCAAGATCAATCAAAAGTTGGTCACGTTCATTGGTTAGTGAGGACACAGCTTTGTCAAAGGACTCTTCTCCCTTGTTAGACACAGATGCAACATTGCACTGATCTGTTGCATGTATTTCATCAACTCTTTTAGCAAGAAACATATTCTATTTTCGGAGCCTTTTAATCTCCTTTTAAGACTCGATGATGAACTAGGTTGATCTACCTCATTTAGACATTCTTTTAAACCAACATTTTCTTCGGCTATGTCTTCAATTTCAGTTTGCATAGCCTCTAATTTATTGCTTTGGATACGACACTTATCAATGAATTGGTCTAGGAGATGACAAATTTTGTCTTTAGAGAAAGATCGAACCTTTTTCTTGAGCTTATTTACCTCAATGTCAGAATCTGAATCTGAGTCCACGGAGTGAGCCATAAGACATTTGACACTTTCTTTCTTTGTTGACTTTGGAACATCATTGCTTGACTGAGACGAGATGCTAAGTTTGGCATCCAATTCTTCCTCAAGGACATCGTCCTCGTCAGAATCAGACATTCCCCAAATGGTAGTCATTACTTTGCTTTTGTATTCTCTTTTAGCAAACTCACGCTTTTCTTTAGACTTAATGTCATTCCACTTTGGGCATTCTTTGATTTGGTGACCTTTGTCACCACATTTGTGTTAGAAATCTATATCTCATTACTTTACATATTCATATATGTGATGAATTAATTTAGTCATAAAATTAAATATTGATCTTATGCATGCAAACAATAATAAGGATAAAGAAGAAATCGTCATTCTTACAATGAGAAATCGGATAAATGGGCACAAATGAGTTCTCCTACTCACTTGTTCTTGAGCTTCCTAAAATTTATGAACAAAGGATTCAAGTATAGAATCCCTCCCAAGGAATAATACCCAAGATAACCTCTTAATAAAATTAATATTATTAATACTAGAACAATATTAATTTAAATAAAATTGACCCAAAAATATTTATTTTGGTCTCTTAATTTCGGTTAAGAGAAGGGAGAAGAAGAAGTAATTTTATCTCTCTAAAAATCTATATTTTTGATGTTAGAATGAATGAATGTATTACACTAATTTTGAAGTAGTGTATAAGGTAAATTATAGAGAAAAACCCATGACTTTTCTCTATGACAAAACCGGGTAGGGGGAGGGGTGGTGATGGCCAATGCATGAGTAAGGTGTTCTTCACAAGAGTAACTAGGTATGCATGGCTAGGTTTAGGTAAAATGATTATGTTTTCCACTTAATTAATTAACACAATATTTATCCTAAATCACCCCATATTTCGGTCCATTTAATATAAAATGGATTCCATTTTATCTTTGTCAATTTGTCAATTTGTCACATGTCACAAGTCATGTAAAATTGTTATGCATTTTTAACATATTAAAAATCAACGCATTAATAAAAATACGTCATCTAAAAAATCGACTTAGTAATTCATAAGTACTTGTACCAAAATAATTTACCAATTATAAGTCACAACATCTTGTATTTATAATAAATAATTCATTCAAATGTAATTGTTTATTTAAACAATAATTTCATCTAAGTAATAAAACAATTCGATCACTTAGACCGTATCTTATTTAATCAAATTATAATGAGATACGTAAATATTACTTCCAAAATCGTCCGTCAATTTTCAGTGATTTAATTAACCCGTATCGTCATACAATTAATTAAATAATCAATTAAGAGTGTTACCCTTTAGGTATGACCTAAGGGGATCAACTGATCACCACCGTCGCACGACAGTAATGTCAAAATCTAGTCAGCCAATCATTACCGATATGTGTGGACCAGTTGACAGTAAAATATTACTTCCTAATTGTATTCTTTAAAATGAGACTTAAACATGTGATCATCATGATTGACAGTTGTGATCACATTATTGTCGGAGAACACATATTCCAACAATCTCCCACTTGTCCTCGACAAGTGTGCGTCACCAATTCTCTTGTCCTATTACTATCTCCCACTCAATGCAAGGTGTCTTTCAGGTCGTACTTGCAAGTGATCATGTCAAGAGTGGTTTCCTCGATCTGGAGAATAACTGATTGACCGGATTTATCTACCATAGATATCTTCCGAGCATGGCCACGCATTTCCAGTTCATTACTCCTCGAGTGGCCCTGAGATATTGTTATAACCCTGACTAGGAGTGGACAATTCCTATCGCACTTATTCCCTTCGACTAGCCACAGCCATCATAACCCAAAATATGCCCATTTGACCCCATTTACGAAGGTCGTAGTAACACAAATCAAAGTTAATCTGAAACTGTGCCATCTTAGGCGAACAGTCTTTAGTCAAAAGAATCGACTCATTAGAATACTATAGTAGCTCTCGCCACGACCAGGCTATATAAATTTGCCAGAACTCTATAAGCGGTCATAAGGCCCGACAAAGTGTTCCTAACAGTCTGCCTATGTGATCGACTAGTCATTCTCATATGACTCCATGGCACTTGAACTTGCCATCAATCGCATCACACTCTAGTCACTTCGAGACGTCACCTCATGTAAGTAACTATGGGCGAATACAATGTTAATCCGCGTTCACTTTAACGGGGTTCAATTGTCTCTACAACCCGTTTGGATGTAACAAAGTATAAGGTGAGTTAATAATAACTCAAACGACGAATGTCGACATCACATCTGGGTAGTCAATACCATATTACAACCTTGTGATGTATATCGTAAGCGTGTAAACACTAGTCGATTGCAATAAAAGTTTAATATACCATGTGTCCATGTGTTCAAACTTCTTTTATTGCATTTTCCTTTATATTCACGTTATCTTTCATAGCATGAACCTTACCAAGTACACACACACACACACACACACACACACACACACACACACACACACACACACACACACACACACACACACACACACACACACATATATATATATATATATATAGGTTCCCAACCTAGGTTTGAGTTCTTTATCTTGAAAGAACTTTCTGGTTGTTTATCACATAACCAACGAATTTGTGGTGGATGATATAACTTGCACTGGTCAATTGTTCTACCTACTCACAATGCACTAGGTATACGTTTTGTAGAATCTTGCAACAATTGTCAAGATGATTAGCCTAGCACTTCTCATAAGTCCTAGCATATTAGAAAATATTAGTTTTGAGTAACTTCTTACTTTAACTAAGTATCTTTCAAAGCTTCTTATTTCTCCTTTTAGCTTAAATAGGTTAGGATTTTCATAAATCCTTACGTGTGATCGAACTTCAATATGTGCAACCTCTTGTCACATAACAGAGTGTTCTGTCCATCACTGGAATCGCTCATTAGTTCTCCTCGAGAATTCATGACGATTCTTCTATGGCTTGTCAATGATTCATCATGCTCTTATGCATACGACTCATTATTGGACATGTGCATGATTATTCTAATGCGGAAACATTAGTAACTTATAATCATGTAATCAACCATTCTTAGGTTCAATGAACGAGCATGACTGCTAATGGCAATTCCATTTTCATTGACATGAATAACCTACATTTCTCGTTGATTCGATGTGTATATCTTAATACCTATCCAACATCTCATGACGTGATTGGATTCATCATAGTCCATTTTCATCCAGAATTGAAAACTCAAATATATCTTTATGAAAGATAGTATTAGCTCGTCATTCTCAATGAGTAATGAGTTACAAATTTTACAAGATGATTGCTCCCACTAAATTCCATGTCTTCACATGATAATTTCCAACTCCCACTTAATTCCACATGTTTCGTAATTGACCACTCAATCGAAACAATACAATTTGCTTTGCCAAGTTATTAAGATTCAAACCATATATGTTCCCAACATATCATTTCAAAATACCTATTTAGGAAAAAGGTTTCAATCTTTAAACTTATGGAAAGAGATTTTTAATCTCTAACCCATTCATTTTATAATGATGAGTAGCAATGTCATTATTTAAATGTGAATTTCATTTAATATACGTCCTTCTCAAAATACCCTTTCCGGAAGGAGGTTTAACCATTTCATCTTCATTAATGAGGTTAAGTAATGACACTAGCGTGGTTAACACTTAAATTAGCTCTTGTGGATATCAGCATATCTTTCTTTGCAACTTTTAGTCATAAATCTCATTTATTTTCGAAGATGCAACTTAGTTTCATTTAGGCTCTTAAGTAAATATCAATTTTTAAACTATTGGTCAAATTTTATCATATACTAATCAAATCTCTGTTAAGACTTTACATTTGTCATTCTTCTTCCAAAACTTTCTTTTGGTCTCCTCGTGTAGTTATCTTGAGAACATATTCTTTTGATTACTTCACTTGGTCTCTTTTGTCATGTAGATTTCATCTATTCGAGACCATAGATCCCATCTATTCGTGTACACTATCTATATAGGTATAGAAATCATTCTTTCTTGCGTAGATCTCATTTACACAAGTACACAAATTTTGTTTGGTGTTCTTTGTGTCTTCATTTTTCTCCCACTCTATCTTTAGAATGAATACATTAGAGATTCAAAGATAGCATATGAGACACAAATAATGATTTTTGAAGTATAAGAAGGACTATCTCATAGGTTGACTAATTATTTTAGATTTAATAAGTGTACTTGGTGATTGACATTCCCTTAAGAGAGTTCATCAACTCAACATCACTTTATAATTGATCATACACAAGCCTTAAGCTTGTGGACATATAATGAATCCCATCATTATAGTTGTCTATTAGATCACTTAAGTGGATGATCATATGTTTCTATGAGCAAGCATATAAAGACGCATTTTTAGAACAAGGAAAATACGATAAAAGGGGTGACTTGGGTTGCAAACCAAGCCACCATAATCCAAAATACAACAATTGTTTAGAAAGGATCAAACATTTCCATGTCGAACACGGAAATCAAAAGGTTCTAAAAATCCGAAACATAAATTAAAAAAAGACAATAAAAAGCCAAGCTTCATGGAAGCTACTCCTAGCTTCTTGATGATTTCTCAAGCTTGCTTTTCCTTTCCCTTGTCCTTGCTTGGTGGAGGCCCTATTTACAATAAAAAGGGGATACATTATCACAACTTTGTATCACAATACCATAGTTGAATTAGAAACATAAAAGAAAGGATAGTCATTTACCTACTGGAGTGATCTTTCCAGCTTTGATGTCACCAAGATATTTGGAACAATTTCTTTTCCAATGTCCAACACCATTACAATAATGGCATTTATCAAGAGGACCCTTCTTGATCTTGGAAGTGCTAGCTTCAAAAGTCTTAGCTTTGGTGAAAGTGGGAGCTTGCTTTTTACCCTTCTTCCCATTCTTTTTGAATTTCCCCTTGCTCTTGGTGCTTATGTTAAGCACATCCTTAGGTGGGTTAACATTTAACCCCATGTCTCTTTCGGCTTGCACAAGTAACTTGTGCAACTCTTCAAGAGACACGTCCTTGTCTAGCATGTTAAAATTCACCCGGAATTGAACATATGCCTTGACTTTGGATAAGGAGTGTAGAATACTATCTACAATGAGTTCTTTGGGGATTTCAACCTTTTGAATCTTCAAAGTCTCGACTAGCTCCATTAATTTGAGCACGTGAGGGCTAACCTTTTGGCCCTCTTTAAAGTCGAGATCAAAGAATGCCGCGGCCGCCTCATATTGGACGATCCTCGGAGTTTGTGAAAACATTGTCACAAGCTTGGAATAGATTTCATTAGCGGTGCCCATTTTAAATGCTCTCCTTTGGAGATCCGCCTCCATCGCAAAAATCAACACATTTTTCATTGCGGCGGACTCCTTGTGGTAAGCCTCATATGCTTCCCTAGTAGTGGCACTCGACCTAGCATTAGGTTCGGGTGGAGAGGCCTCGGTGAGGTAACGAAGCTTGTCGTCACCTTGGGCGGCTAATTTGAGTTGGGCATCCCAATCGGAGAAATTTGACCCATTCTTTTCAAGTTTACAACGATCCATGAAGGATCAGAGCCATGAAGTATTAGTGAGAGGTGTGGCGTTGGTGTTTGGAATGGCCATTTGTTATGAGAAATAGATGCGATCTACAAAACGAATATTGAAGGAATAAAACATATGTCGTTTTCAAAATAATAATAACACTCGTAAAAATTTAATTTAAACAAGTTTTATTGCATTTATCTAGTGACCTCTACCCAACTTTGATAAATGATTCCAAGACCCAAATTCATATTAACTTAGGCATCGGTAAAGCCGAAAACAACCCTTATCAATATAACTCGGTGGATTAACCTTTTAATCGATTCTACTTTTAGAACTCTTGGTCGATAAATTTACATTAAAATTTATCTTTAGCCCGAAACACATCCGGCAACCGTCGAGAATACTTTCGTTGAGTTCAACCCAAATTTCGAATAAATGTGTCCATGATCCAAATTTACATCAACTTGGGCATCGGTAAAGCCGAAAACAACCCTCATCTTTATAAATTCGGTGGGTAGACATTTATCACCCACTTCCCTTACGTAACAAGGTTTGTACCCCGCTAAAGCCGAGTGCACTCCCTCACGAAATAGGTTTTCATGGTTTCTACTTTTTGGTATGGCTATGTCTCAATTGTTTATTTTAGCGAGAGGTCATGTCAATTTATTATCTATCACGTTTTAAGTGAACTAAACCGGTGAACTACGATAATTATAATTGACACGGTCGATAAACTCGATAAAAAGATAATGCATGTTTTAGTTATGGCGATTTAGCGATGCATGCAACATATAAAAAATGCAAAGCATAAATTAAATCCTAGTATGGCCTTCCTAAAATAGTAAATCTAATAAACTATTACAAATTCGGAAACCAACTCCATTGGTCCCTTGAACTTCGGTTTTAGCACGCATCTCGAGGTAACACCGTCTTTAATGGATCACCTTCTTAAGTGGCACCGTCTTCAAGGAACTCCGGAATAAATAAAATACATAACAAATTACACAATTTCCTATTATACATTTGTAATTAAAATAAAATAAATCTATTAAATTACAAAACGATGATACGATATCACAATAAATTACAACCGAATCGATATTCTCATACATTTCGGGTAATACCAATTAAAAACTAAGGCCATACTAAGTAAAAATTACATAAAATAAAATTATGACAATCATAAATAAAATGCAACATTATAATATGTATGAACATGCCCAATTTTATGCTAATCGCCTTTAAGGAGCCAATATCGTATATTAATCGGTTTTTACGGATTTGCGTGATTCAACATTTTATAATCACAATAATTACATAAATTCATATTTATGTACTAGTTAATTACCCTAACCATATTAGGACTCAAAATAAGTCTCCACTAACATATTGACAATAATTAACTTACATTTCTTAATATTGTTCATAAAAGGACTTAAAATTACAATAAAAGCCATAAACTTCAAATAAATCATAAAAATTTCAAATAAATTCAAAATTTGAAATTTAAACTCATGAACATTCTGAAAAAATACCATGACACTCATAATGTTAAAAAAACTTAGGTTAAAAAATTTCGAAATTTATCGGGAAAAACAATGTTGCGGTTTATCGGATTTATCAATTATAATCATAAAAATATGAGAAAAATTATATTTATCAAATTTTCAATTTTAGATCTGAAATATATGATAAAATGCAACATGTGACGTTTTTCCTTAGTCATGAAGTATGTTTTAGCAATTTATACTAATTAAAGTCACTATTTATGTTATTTTTCATCAAAAATTCATAAATCATGCATAAAGACTTCATTATAGCCAATTATTTTACACACATCTTTTAAAATTTCATGTGACAACATACTAAATTTCTATGACCATATTCGAAATATTTCTCATATTAACCTATTTTTCATTTAAATTCGTTGTTTATCATGAAAAATCCATATTTCGAGCATAATAACTCATAAAATTATGAAACAATACAGGTCATCAGAATATAATATATGTGAAAACATATCCAAAAACCACTGGAAAAAACAAAGATTAGCTAATTTTAGTCCGAAAATGACATTTTTATCATAAAAACACATTTTAATGCCATTATTATTTAAAATGAACAATAAAAAATACATAAATTAACCAAAATATCCTAAATACATTTTAGGATCAGAAACTTTAACATGCATCGTAAATTTTGTGATATATCATAATAAACACAAATTTATAAGTTTTATATGTTAATCGTATAACTCGGAAAAACAATAACCGATTTGCATGCAAACAACCTAAGGCTCTTGATACCGCTTGTTAGAAATCTATATCTCATTACTTTACATATTCATATATGTGATGAATTAATTTAGTCATAAAATTAAATATTGATCTTATGCATGCAAACAATAATAAGGATAAAGAATAAATCGTCATTCTTACAATGAGAAATCGGATAAATGGGCACAAATGAGTTCTCCTATTCACTTGTTCTTGAGCTTCCTAAAATGGATGAACAAAGGATTCAAGTATAGAATCCCTCCCAAGGAATAATACCCAAGATAACCTTTTAATAAAATTAATATTATTAATACTAGAACAATATTAATTTAAATAAAATTGACCCAAAAATATTTATTTTGGTCTCTTAATTTCGGTTAAGAGAAAGGAGAAGAAGTAATTTTATCTCTCTAAAAATCTATATTTTTGATGTTAGAATGAATGAATGTATTACACTAATTTTGAAGTAGTGTATAAGGTAAATTATAGAGAAAAACCCATGGCTTTTCTCTATGACAAAACTGGGTAGGGGGAGGGGTGGTGATGGCCAATGCATGAGCAAGGTGTTCTTCACAAGAGTAACTAGGTATGCATGGCTAGGTTTAGGTAAAATGATTATGTTTTCCACTTAATTAATCAACACAATATTTATCCTAAATCACCCCATATTTCGGTCCATTTAAGATAAAATGGATTCCATTTTATCTTTGTCAATTTGTCAATTTGTCACATGTCACAAGTCATGTAAAATTGTTATGCATTTTTAACATATTAAAAATCAACGCATTAATAAAAATACGTCATGTACAAAATCGACTTATTAATTCATAATTACTTGTACCAAAATAATTTACCAATTATAAATCACAACATCTTGTATTTATAATAAATAATTCATTCAAATGCAATTGTTTCTTTAAACAATATTTTCATCTAAGTAATAAAACAATTCGATCACTTAGACCGTATCTTATTTAATCAAATTATAATGAGATACGTAAATATTACTTCCAAAATCGTCCGTCAATTTTCAGTGATTTAATTAACCCGTATCGTCATACGATTAATTAAATAATCAATTAAGAGTGTTACCATTTAGGTATGACCTAAGGGGATCAACTGATCACCACCGTCGCACGACAGTAATGTCAAAATCTAGTCAGCCATTCATTACCGATATGTGTGGACCATTGTGAAAATATTACTTCCCAATTGTATTCTTTAAAATGAGACTTAAACATGTGATCATCATGATCGACAGTTGTGATCGCATTATTGTCGGAGGACACATATTCCAACAATTTGAAGCAACCAACAGTGGAAGTAGACTTTCTTTTGGGAAAGCGTCGTTTGCTAGTATAGTTATTAGACCTTTGTGAGTTTCGACCATTAATCATGCCAACAATGTTTTTAGTGAACATTGCAAACTCGTCATCTTCATCCTCCTCATCACTTGAGAGAGCATAAATAGCAAGTCCTTTCCCTTTAGAGCTTTCACCGGATCGCTTCATGAGAGTTAACTCATGAGCCATGAGTGAGCCCATAAGTTCATCAAGGGATAGCAAAGAAAGGTCTTTAGCCTCCTCAATAGCCGTAAGGTTCGGTTGCCATTTTTCAGATAGGCTACGAAGGATTTTACGTACTAAATCCTCGGATTCAAAGTTTCTACCTAGACTCTTGAGGTCATTAACAATACTAGAGAAACGAGAAGACAAACTAATAATTGACTCATCTTTTCCCATGCTGAACATCTCTTATTGTTGCATGAGAAGATCAACACGGTACTTTTTGACTTGTGACGTTCCTTCATAAGCAAGATTTAGGGTGTCCCAAATTTCCTTTGCCGAGTCACATCCGGATATCCGGTTGATCTCTTGTTCACCGATGCCATATTGAAGGATGGACATGGCTTTAGAGTTTTTCTCGACTTTTCTATAATCGGCCTCAACATATTTGTCCTCGCTTTTGATAGACTTAGTGCCATCGGCATTAGTCACCTCAATCTTGAAGGGACCATTTTGAATGATCAACCAACATTCGTAGTCCGTACTTGTAACATAGTGCTCCATGCGATGTTTCCACCAGGCATAGTTTTCTCCCTTAAATATGGGATACTTAGTGTGTTTTGAATCGTCCATAACTATGGGATCAACTCTTTGGTTTTAACCAATATCAAGAGCACGAGGCTCTGATACCAATTGAAGAGTTAAGAACGATAAACACCTAAGAGGGGGAGGGGGTGAATTAGGTGTACCTTTTAAAAATTTTCTCTTTTACTTGGTTAATGACTAACACAAGTAAGATCTATTAAGTACGAGTTTGAGAAACTTAATGGATTGTAAGTTCAACGGTACAGACAGCAGGTCTATGCAACAGTATGAGAGACTGTTGCACAGCACTGGGAGCGAGATTTAACGTATAAAAGAAGAATGATAAGAAACGTGAAAGTAAATGAACAAACAAGACGATGTTTAAAAATTGGTTCATCTCCTACTCCGGAGCCTACGTCCAACCATTATTTTATTGCTTGTTTAGAAATTTACTCAAACTTAACTAAACCATTACAATGAAAACAACTCGCCAACCTACTCCGGTTGCAATTGCTTAAAGCTACTCCGCTTCAAGACTTTCTCTTGCTCAAAGCTACTCCGCTTCAAGACTTAAGGTTCTATCTCAACGGTTTTTGAGTCGAATCTCGGTGGTTCACTTAAGAACATGGAGATTACAATTAAGACCTAAACACGAGAATCATTGAACATATTCTTTATGCAATGATTAAGCGTTTAACCGATACTTGGAGATTTTGACTTTGAAAAACAGTTGAAGACTTTTGAAAAACAGAAAACGGTTTTGCAAATGATTGAAGAACAAAGCTTTTAATGCTGAAAAGATTTGCAAAGTGTTTACAATGAATGCTCTTTCAAAGTCTTGCAATAAATGAAAAATGAAGTTGCTATTTATAGAGAAAGGTAGTGTGTACACTACATTAATCTAATATCCACAAGTTTGTAGTATGCATTTTCATTTAAAAATATAAAAGAACAGTCAGGTTTGAGAGGCTCAAGGTGGCTGCATTTTTCCAAAGCAAATGAGTGTTTCCCATAAAATATGAGAACTCACAATTTTGCCACAAATGGAAAAAGCATAAGACCTATTTTTAGCATGAAAAACAACTTGCACAAATGGGATTGTCATCTTTTAAATTATTGTGCAAGCATATTCCTTTTGTTATTTTTGTTCTTCAGTTTTGAAATAATGTTCCTTTTAAGCATAGAAAGGCTTTTTAAAGAATTTCAAACACTTGTGAATGTTCCCAAAAATTATCCATTCGTTAGTACCTGAAACGATGGTGCAACAGTCACAGGAACTGTTGCACGGTTTTGCCATAACTTATGCGTAAAAAGAATATGTTGAACTACCTCGTTTACAACATTTGTTCTAGACTATGGGCATGCTTGACTTGTCCTTCATCTTGATCATCTTTGAACTTCTTTGATCTATCATTGGATGCTTCAATTTGCTAAGCATTAAACTAAGAGGCAAACAATTAAATCATAATGAAACTTGGCATCATCAACCAAGTGTGTTCTAACAAAAGTGGACTGGAAGGACCTTTCCATATCCGTCTCGCAGTAATTTATCTAAGTTGTTTACAGCTGAGTAACTGGACTACCGTAGTGAACCGATATCCTGACATGTCCCTTCTTTATTGATAGTTTATCATCTTTTTCGGCCTTTATTGCTCTTTTCTCTGTTTCTCTTCCTTTAAGCCTTTTAGTTTAGAAAACCAATTTAAACACCCCCCATTTTGTGACCAAATAAACGAACTTTTACAGATATCTTGCCTCCCTGAGGAGATCGACCTGACTTCCCTAGCTATATAGTTAGTTTAGTTAGTTATTTTTGATAGGTATACGACAGCCCTGTCAAATTTTGGCGCCGTTGCCGGGGAGGCAATTGCCCTATCTGTCTTTGTTTCGTTTATTTTATCCGTCTTAGGGAATTTTTATTCCTTGAGGCAGTTCATATTTATTTTCTTTCAGTGTTATGTATGCCCAGGTCAGACAGGTTTGAGTTAGTTGCAGCTGATTCTGAGCCAGAGAGACTATTTAGGCATAGACTCCGTCTGCAAAGAGAATCACGAAAGGAAGACTTGATTACTTTTGAACCGGAGCTTCAGCATTTTCTTTTCGCAGAAGACCAGTCTTTAGTAGAAGACATTCCTATTTCTGCCGATCAACAAGTAAAGATGCCAAACATTGCTAGTCACTCGGAGCCTAAAGCAGCTTCAATTCCAAAGGGTTTCAATCTCCAGACTGAGGATGGGAATACATTTGACATCCGTCCTTCCTATATCAATCTGGTGGAGAGAAATCTCTATAGAGGTGTGGCAGGTGAAGACCCGAGGAAGCACATTGAGGTCTTTACGGACTACTGTTCTACTATCCCCGCCACAAAGGGGGTAACTCAATACAAGATTAAGGAGGTGCTGTTTCCTTTTTCTTTGACTGACTCAGCCAGGGAGTGGCTAACTGATTTGGACCGCACGGCCGCAGGGGTTACTAACTGGGAGACCCTTGCTCTTGCTTTTTACAAGAGATATTTCCCTCCACAGCGCACCAATCAGCTGAGGGCAAAGATCACAAATTTCAAGCAGGCTCCTGATGAAACTCTATATGAAGCGTGGTCCCATTTCAAGAAGTTGGTGAGGTCTATTCCTCACCATGGTTTTGATCCGTGGTTTCTGTCTAACCAGTTCTACAATGGGCTATATGATGATCACAGAGCCATACTTGATGCATCATCTTGAAGATTCCAAGAGAACACTGACGATGATAAGGGATGGGCCCTTATTGAAGAGATGGCGAACCATTGTGCTGAGTATGGAAACCCGAGGGATGGTATTAGAACAGTTCATGCAGTCGATAAGCAAGTTGTGGCTCATCTGGAAGCCATGAATGCTAGATTTGACAAGTTGGAGTTACATTCTACTGGGGAGCCTCAGACAGTCCATATCCTTACTAGAGGGGAGACCGTCACATGTGAGAGGTGTGGTAGCAACGACGGTCACACTGCTGTTGGCTGTCTTACAGAGAAGGAACAGGTCCTTGCTTTTCAACAATACAAGCAAGGAGGGGGTTCCTATTATAATAACCAAGGGGCAGTCTATCCCAATTTGAGGTGGACAAGTCAAAATGTGCTCAATCCTACCCCTTCTCCGCACCAACAGCAGTCATATGTCCCTCCTCACAAGACTCAACAAGGCTTTCAGAAGCCTCCTTCCTTTCCTACACCTAATCAAGGTGCCTCATCTTCTGGTGGGGTAAGTGAGATAGGTGAGTTGAAGACGATGTTGCAGTCTTTGACAATGCAGTGGAAGTTAAGCGACCAACAGAAAGATGCATCTATAAAGGCACTTGAAACTCAAGTTGCCCAGTTAGCCGCAAACCAATCCACAAGGAAGCAGGGTCATTTACCGTCACAAACTGATAAAAATCCACACGAGACGGTAAATCTAATTAATTTGAGGAGCGGTCGTTCATATGAGGGACCGGAAGTGTTGAAATCAGACCCGAGGAAGGAAAATATTGCTGACGAACAGTGTTCTGTCGAAGAAAAGGAGCTGACGGTAAAGAAAGTACTCGATCGACTAGTTTCTGGGGGTCGATCGAGTAAAAATGCTAAAGGAAGTACTCGATCGAGTGAAATTTCTACTCGATCGATTGAACAGGGAAAAGAAGCTGCTCGATCGAGTGAATTTTCTACTCGATCGAGTGATTTTGTTGAAGAAACAGCTTGATCAAGTGGTAATTCTGGTCGATCGAGTAATGCAGGTAAAGGACAGCTTGATCGAGAGCCTGCTAGTCCTCGATCGAGTGAAAAATCGCCTGAAAGACCTCGTTCGAGAGGAAAGAAGCGTCCGAAGGACTTGGAGCTTGATCCGGATGACACGTTGGAATAGAGGAACAAGGGACTCGAGATACCCATCACGGTACCCTTCCCGAGGCGTTTGCAAAGTACTAAAGCTAATCAACAATTCGACAAATTTGCCGAACTTCTGAAGAGCTTGCAGGTCACTGTGCCATTCGCCGAATTGCTGACACAGGTACCCTCTTACCTTAAATTTATGAAAGAAATTTTATCGCGTAAGAGGAATATTAGTGATAATGAGACAGTAGCTTTGATTGAGGTGGGGTCAGCCCTATTTCAAAATAAGTTACCTCCCAAACAGTCAGATTCGGGTAGTTTTTCAATTCCGTGTCATATCGGTACCCATTTGATTGATAACGCGCTATGCGATCTAGTCGCTAGCGTGAGTGTCTTACCGTTGTCTCTGGCTAAGAGACTTGTTTTGACAAAGCTGAGTTGCACCAACATGACTGTCCAGATGGCCGACCGTAGTATATCACGGCCACTAGGTATAATAGAAGACATACCTGTTCAGATCGGGAGGTTCTTTATTCCCGTTGATTTCGTTGTCTTAGACATCCCCGAAGATGCACACACCCCTATTATTTTAGGGAGACCATTTTTGTCTACTGCCCTTCCAGTGATAGACGTCGGGGGTAAGACTTTGACTTTTCAGGTAGGGACGATGTAACACCCCCATACTCCAAGTGCCTTACCAGGACCACTCAGGTATAAGGATACTACCATCTCGGTTGCCCGAGGTACTGAATATCATAAGACAATAATGAAACGTACTTTTAAAGTAATTATAGTTTAAGTGATTACATGTTCAAAACCAAAACTAATAAAAGGAATTACAAGGTTCTCAGACGGTCTACTGCTAAAACTATCAAAGCTACTAGACATCGTCTCGACACAAATGAAGACTTCTAAGCGCCACGTGATGACTCATCCCGGCTATCCCATACGCGTCATATCATACCGCTCAATAATCGCTCACCACCCCGAATGGATCACCACAGTTTTTAAAACATTTAAACGGGGTCAGTACTAATCACACAATTCAATACATATATCAACAATAAGATAAACAGAGACTTTTAATCCGTCACACACACACAACCAACCAATTCCAATCATCTCAATCACCGACCGTCCCTTTGGACCAGCCCCGCCAGTGGGGGACCGCAGCCGTACCCACCAAATCCCCGCTCCACATAGTGAGTGATAACCCTGTCCATTAATGTGCACATCCCTTCTATGGCGGGTTCCACAGAAGGCGAAACTAGGGCGTGAAGCCACTCCCGCAAGTGACCCCACTCAGCCGAGGCCACGCCTCGCGAACCATCAACAACGATCACAACCACAATCACAATACAATTATTATATCGAACAACCAAATACAATACATCAACCAATATCCCATTATGGGACTAATACTGAGTAGGAAATCCTACCTGGAAAGCACAATTATCAGACGGTCTCTACAGCTGTGTCAAAAAGCTTCCTCTACGAAACCTCCTCCTATCATATAACATACAAATGCTACCAAATCACATACTACTCAAAAACCCCCAAATCTCTAAATTAGGGTTTAACCAAATCAAAGGAAAGACAACAAAAAGGGTACATAGATCTTACCCTCGACGCAAGGATCTCAACGGTATAACCAACGATGAGAACTGGCCTTCCAAACTCCGGGATTTGCTAACAATGCGATTAAGAAGATGAATGAACTTGCTTTCTCTCTTTAACAGTAAATTAGGTTTTTGTAAAAGTGTTTAGAATGATGACGGAAAGATTATATATCTTAATCGCATAATTAACAAAACCCGAGAAAAACCCCCCGTAAACCGGCTACTCGATCGAGTACCCGAGGTACTCGATCGAGTACCCCCTTACTCGATCGAGTATCCTAGCTACTCGATCGAGTACCCAACAGGTCAGAAACTTTTCTAAAACGCAACTTACCCTTACTCGACAGAGTAAGGCCTACTCGATAGAGTACCCAAAGACTCATAAATACGGAGTATTACAGTCTTCCCTCCTTAAAAAGAACTTCGTCCCCGAAGTTCAACCCATACATAAAAACAACCATACTGACTCGACCAAGACACAACAACTTAGTTAAGGACTCAAGAACTCGACCGAACATAGAACATGAACTCTTAACACCCACTCCACCAACTATGTTTACTTTCACAACATGACTCACTATATCGTATCTACCACATATATATCTCTCACGACACCAACTCCATACATAACCAACTACCATCCTCTAATGCTGCTAGCTCCATAATATCATCAACTATCAAATCCAATACCAAGACACTCATAGACATCAAACGGAATGTTACATTCTACCACCCTTAAAAGGAACTTCGTCCTCGAAGTTTACTCACACTCGTAACCTCATCATCCAACTGTCAACACTAGTGAAATATTCTCACTCTCCTAAACATCACGCTACTACAAGCACGGTCATGACCTTTAATAAAAATCACCCACAACACGAATCGATCTTTTATTCTACACCAAGACTCAACTTCCGAATATATTACCATATGTACAACCATCAAAATCTGTTTTATCGCATCCTACTCCTCTTAAGACAAATGTTACGTCCTCGTAACTCACTAATACCAAACCATATCTATATCTCATTACCCTCTGTACCACCACATGTCAAAGATAACCGTCTATAAACCAAACACTCACCATTCTTATATCCAAGGCTCCCATACATAACATTTCCCATTCCTCAACTCATTCGGCATAGCACCTAACCTATACCATAAACTCGTAGCAAATCACCATACCCACTCTTCATTATTACTGTCAAACAACTTACCTCTCTATGTAAGGAACCTATCTCCCAGAAGCATAACTCACGATCCGCACTCGTTACGTACACGCACACTAGATCCTCAAGTTCTTTCTTTCATTACCGCAAAACTCATACACAACTTAACATGACACTATTCCCCCAACACCCTACACTCACTGTCTCAACAAAAGATTATGAACTACCTGCCGCTTTCAGATCATTACCACACATGTTCCACGAACCATTTTCCATTACCATGTCTACCGATGTCTCATCTGAAAACAAGATCAAAATTACTGTAACAACCTCTCACAACCATGTCCCATCAACAGAATATCACTATCCCATGACAACAACGAAAACATATACAACTCTATTTCATATCATACTCTGCCTCATTCCCAACTTAACCTGGTAAAGAAAACATCAATAAACAAGACAACTGTCTATCTGCACAAACTGAAACTCGCAGGGAGCAACATCAAACAAAACAACAATCTATGTATAACTGGTATGTACTTTCGAAACTCGAATCATAATCATCCCGCCTACTCCACCACAACCGGTGACGGCATCACAACACCGCCACCAACATCCACACCGTAGTGCGAAAATACCCGCATCACAAAGACTATGTACCGTGCCCGGATCACCACCCGAGGCACCACAACCACACCGATAGACATCACAATCGCATACAATCCCCATAAATACCGACTCAAAGATAACTTCTCGACAAGAAAAACTTGCTCAAATCCACTTTATTAAATCACCACGCAACATATTATATGGATAAACAGATAAGCATCTCATGAACATCATCTCTACCATTTCACGGAATACACATGTGTTATCAATACACATAAAATTATAACTAGCCATGTCAAATCAATCAAGTTATTACCTTTTTGGATATCATTCAATTAAATTACCGTGTCCAACATATATATTACAGAACATTCATAAAACAACTTTATAATTATCACACCATACCACTTCTTGTGAGGTCAGAACCTCACACAAACATTTACACATATCGTAGACCCGTAATCACAACCAACTAGTCAATCCTGACCACGTAAGTTACCACTCGATAAAGGTTACTTGCCGCCCGAGTTTAACTCGTATGCCCCTCATAACATATTCCCCCATTCGCACAACCATCACTTCCTGCCAAATATAACCATACCTTCACTATTCAACTAATAGCATCTGCCTCATCTAACCACATCTTATGCCCTCTCACAATCATACACAACAATCAGGTCCCTACCAAATTAACCTCTTTAGAATTGCTACCTTTCTAATATACCATCACTCTTAACCACTAGTGATAACACCACAATGCCACCACTGCTCGTATATCAAATCTCTTACACTCATATCAAAATAACATGGTTTTTCTCCTATTTTTGGTTAACATTCCAAATAACGAACATCAAACCCATCCACAAAATTACCTCAACATTATTCCCAATGCTATCTTATTTGTATTGTCATCCAACTCTCCACCAAATATCTCGTATCGTGCCAATACTCCACCAACTTCTTACTCCCTTAATTCCTCGAAACTCATTATCAATCATGTTGTCCTGAAACTCCTATATAACCTTTAGCTAACATCCTCGTGATACCATCACACCTTTCGATGATTCCTTACCTTTATATCACATAGCTCCGGTGAACATTTTCCTCAGCTTACTTTTATCCTCCTTTTCTCTTTACACTCAATAATACCAATTAATAGTTCAACTCCTTATTCCTTCTAGCTAACTCTTTAGAAATCCAGTTACCCCTTCGTTGCTCCAAAACTCGAATTCCATTATCTTCTACCGACATCATCTCACTCTTTCTTACCATGGATCTTCTCTTATTATGCTATCACTCATATTTGCCACTAATCTATCCATAGAACCAACGTTTAATGTTCAAACAATTGCATCTCCCTTTTTACATCCCTAGAAATCAGAATTCATTTAATACCGTTAATTAATTCCAAGGAAATCACACAGTAGTTTCATCTTTTAATAAACCAAACCTCCCAAACTCACTCACTGTCTACAAATACACCTCGCAACATGTCTCCACAAAGTTCACTATATATTACTCTTCTCAACTCCTTTAAACGAACTTTCACTACATATATCCATAACCCACACGACTCCTAACCATTTCCCTCCATAACTCTTTACACATCTCAAGCTACCACTATCCACATCCTTACTTTCAATCTTTTCATTCTCACGTTCATTATACTCACATCATCCCTTGCCCATATTCACTTACTTTTACATTACCCAGCTCACAATCATATCACTCATCCTGTCTCGCAAAACGTGCGCCATGCCTCAATAAACTATACCAATCTTCCTTTTCTTTTTCCATCATCTATCATAATCACATATGACTCATGTCCTCCCCACCGAACCCATACTCATCATAGTGCCACTCTTTACATCATAAGATTGGGTAACTTACGCTTCAGGACCAACACATACGTAAAACAATGCATAAAGAAGTAATACAAGACCTTTGAATTAAACATAATATGCAACAAATGTCAAAAGATAAACATATGACCCGAAACACGCATATGACCTGCACAGACCCACTCGATCGAGTACCAGAACCTACTCGATCGAGTTGAGGCTACTCGATCGAGTGCCCAACATGCTCGATCGAGTGCCCCGACTCCAGAACCCAAACAGACCTTCTGATCTCTGACTTACTCGACCGAGTAGCCCGGCTACTCGATCGAGTGACCCCATACTCGATCGAGTGCCCGAGGTACTCGATCGAGTGCCCAAAAACACGATTCTGGTCAAAATAACGACAAATACCCACTCGATCGAATCAAACCCACTCGATCGCGTCATGCAGACTCGTGAATACTACCCGAATGTTATCTCACATACCCTAACGTACTATGCATTCATTATTATTTCAACATTATGATTACAACTACGCATTCAAATCTGCGCGACTCCTCATACAATCAACAAAATAATTTACTTCGTGTTATCAAGTGCCACGTTATAAACAACCATCATGCTTTTCATCCAATTCGTTATATAAAACACATATCATTGAACCTCTATTCTTCATGTTACTACTTACCAAAAGCCAAACATTACCATCTATCATGCTCATATAACATTCAACTTTCAATCATGTATTACCCGCATGTTTTAAATTTTCATAACTTTTCATAACACAAACCACACCCATACACTACAAATCCTATTTCCATGTTGCTAATACAACAACATTACAAATCCACTTCATTACATAAACACTTCCATAATCAAGAAATTCATATCCTTACGAAATTGCCACTTCATCTTTTCCAATCAATTCATCTAGTTCAATCACATACTTCATCTAACAAGCGCATATGATACGATAGTAGACAATTACACGAACTTAATATATAGCTTTACGCAAACAAAACTACGAAAACAAGTCTTATCACACCCCCCTAACCATATGTTATTAGGATTGCCTCATTATAAATCATTCATCCTGCAACATCATTATTCATCACACATCATCATATACGAACTACTTTCTTTTTCTACCATATCATTCATCATTCTCATATACTTTTCCAACGATTCCAACCAACATGTAAACCAACTATCATGCAACATGCTTTCGACAAACCATATACAACACAGTTAACATACACGTCGCACATATACACACGGACTCCACGTTCCCATACCATGTGACTGGCTTAAGTATCATGGGGCCAAGATTTTGAAATGAGGGCGCCTACTCACCCAAAACCTAGCATCAGCTGGGGCTCCCATTACACATACACCAGGTTCATTTTATTAGACTCCCTATGTTCATTATGTTCATTTGTTACAGGTTCCAAAATCGTCGCTCTGATACCATTTGTAACACCCCCATACTCCAAGTGCCTTACCAGGACCACTCAGGTATAAGGATACTACCATCTCGGTTGCCGAGGTATCGAATATCATAAGACAATAAAGAAACGTACTTTTAAAGTAATTATAGTTTAAGTGATTACATGTTCAAAACCAAAACTAATAAAAGGAATTACAAGGTTCTCAGACGGTCTACTGCTAAAACTATCAAAGCTACTAGACATCGTCGACACACAATGAAGACTTCTAAGCGCCACGTGATGACTCATCCCGGCTATCCCATACGCGTCATATCATACCGCTCAATAATCGCTCACCACCCCGAATGGATCACCACGAGTTTTTAAAACATTTAAACGGGGTCGAGTACTAATCACACAATTCAATACATATATCAACAATAAGATAAAGACGACTTAACTGTCACACACACACAACCAACCAATTCCAATCATCTCAATCGACGTCATCCTTTGGACCTACCCCGCGATGGGGGACCGGCCGTACCCACCAAATCCCCGCTCCACATAGTGAGCGATAACCCTGTCCATTAATGTGCACATCCCTTCTATGGCAGGTTCCACAGAAGGCGAAACTAGGGCGTGAAGCCACTCCCGCAAGTGACCCCACTCAGCCGAGGCCACGCCTCGCGAACCATCAACAACGATCACAACCACAATCACAATACAATTATTATATCGAACAACCAAATACAATACATCAACCAATATCCCATTATGGGACTAATGCTGAGTAGGAAATCCTACCCGGAAAGCACAATTATCGACGGTCTCTACACATTTGTGTCAAAAGCTTCCTCTACGAAACCTCCTCCTATCATATAACATACAAATGCTACCAAATCACATACTACTCAAAAACCCCCAAATCTCTAAATTAGGGTTTAACCAAATCAAAGGAAAGACAACAAAAAGGGTACATAGATCTTACCCTCGACGCAAGGATCTCAACGGTATAACCAACGATGAGAACTGACCTTCCAAACTCCAGGATTTGCTAACAATGTGATTAAGAAGATGAATGAACTTGCTTTCTCTCTTTAACAGTAAATTAGGTTTTTGTAAAAGTGTTTAGAATGATGACGGAAAGATTATATATCTTAATCGCATAATTAACAAAACCCGAGAAAAACCCCCCGTAAACCGGCTACTCGATCGAGTACCCGAGGTACTCGATCGAGTACCCCCTTACTCGATCGAGTATCCTAGCTACTCGATCGAGTACCCAACAGGTCAGAAACTTTTCTAAAACGCAACTTACCCTTACTCGACAGAGTAAGGCCTACTCGATAGAGTACCCAAAGACTCATAAATACGGAGTATTACAAACGACCCTAGTTCAGAATAAGTTACCTCCCAAACAGTCAGACCCGGGTAGTTTCTCAATTCCGTGTCATATTGGTACCCATTTGATTTATAACGTGTTATGCGATCTTGGCGCTAGCGTGAGTGTCTTACCGCTGTCTCTGGCAAAGAGACTTGGTTTGACAAAGTTTAATTGCACAAACATGACTGTTCAGATGGCCGACCGTAGCATATCGCGGCCACTAGGTGTAATAGAAGACATACCTGTTAAGATCGGGAGGTTCTTTATTCCCGTTGACTTCGTTGTACTTGTCACTCCCACTTTGACTGACATTAATTGCACAATGCCCTTTGACAGCTCCTGCAATATTTTCATCTGTACCTGCAGCAAGAAAAACAGACGGACTTTCCTCCTTTTTGCTCTCAACCTGAGGCGGAGGGGTCACAATAGCAGCACAATGTTCCAAATTCTTATTTGGAGTGTCAATAGGAGGGTCAATAGAAGAGAGGGCATTGCAAGGCTGAGCTTGCATGGGAGCCCTCCGGAACTTAGACTGATGGAATATCAATTCTTCGTCCCCTACCTGAAAAGTCAATGTCTTGCCCCCGACATTTATTATTGCGCGGGCAGTAAATAAAAATGGTCTCCCTAAAATAATAGGGGTATGGGCATCTTCGGGGATGTCAAGTACAACGAAGTCAACGGGAATAAAGAACCTCCCGATCTTAACAGGTCTCTCCTCTAGTAAGAACATGGATCGTCTGAGGCTCCCCAGCAGCTTGTAACTCCAACTTGTCAAATCTAGCATTCATGGCTTCCAGCTGAGCCACAACCTGCTTATCGACTGCATGAACTGTTCTTATACTATCCCTTGGGTTTCCATACTCAGCACTATGATTCGCCATCTCTTCAATAAGGGCCCATCCCTTATCATCATCGGTGTTTTCCTGGAATCTCCCATTAGATGCCGCATCAAGTATGGCTCTGTGGTCGTCATACAGCCCATTGTAGAACTGAGTAGCTATAAACCATGGGTCAAAACCATGGTGAGGAATAGACCTCACCAACTTCTTGAATCGTGACCACGCCTCATATAAAGTCTCATTGGGAGCCTGCCTGAAACTGGTAATCTTGGCCCTCAGCAGATTGGTGCGCTGTGGGGGGAAATATCTCTTGTAAAAGGCAAGAGCAAGAGACTCCCAATCTGTAACCCCTGCACTGTGCGGTCCAAGACAGTCCGCCACTCCCTGGCTGAATCGGTCAAAGAGAAAGGAAATAAAACCTTCTTAATCTTGGCTTGAGTTACCCCCTTAGTGGCGGGGATAGTAGAACAATAATCTGTAAAGACCTCCATGTGCTTCCTCGGGTCATCACCTGCCACACCTCTATAAAGATTTCTCTCCACCAGATTGATGTAGGAAGGACGGATGTCGAATGTATTCCCATCCTCAGTCTGGAGATTGAAACCTTTTGGAATCGAGGTTGCTTTAGGTACCGAATGACTAGAAAGCTTTGGCATCTTTACTGGTTGATCGACAGAAATAGGAATGTCTTCTGCGAAAAGAGAGTGATCTAGCTCTGGCTCGAAAGTACTAAAGTCTTCCTTTCGTGATTTTCTCTGCAGACGGAGTCTATGCCTGAACAATCTCTCTGGTTCTGAATCAGCTGAAACTAACTCAAACCTGTCTGACCTGGGCATAAACAACATTGAAAGAAAATAAATAAGAACTGCCTTAAGGAATAAAAATTTCCTGAGACGGATAAAATAAATGAAACAAAAACAGATAGGGCAATTGCCTCCCCGGCAACGGCGCCAAAATTTGATACGTCTGTCGTGTACCTATCAAAAATAAACTAACTAAACTAACTATATAGCTAGGGAAGTCAGGTCGATCTCCTCAGGTAGGCAAGATATCTGTAGAAGTCCGTCTATTTGGTCACAAATGGGGGAGTTGTTTGAATTGTTTTCTAAACTACAAAGTTAAAGGAAGAGAAATAGAGACAAGAGCAGTAAGGGCAAGAAAACAGGATTAAACTATCAGATAGAGAAGGGACATGTCGGGAATTCGGTTCACTACGTTAGTCCAGTGACTCAGCTGTAAATAACTCAGACGAATTAATGCAAGACGGATGTGGAAAGGTCCTTTCGGTCCACTTTCTATCCTAAAATACCACTAACTTAGCTTTCATTCTCGCCAGGGTAGTCTACTGTTCATAGCAGACCTATTTAGTCCAATCTTTCGATCTAGGATTAATTTTAATCAGATTAAAGAGATGACTCAGAAGCGTGCACTCAACTGAGTCGATAAATACAATTAAATTGCTATGGTGACAGAATCTCACAATTAATTCATCTATTTCATTTACTACATCGTCACATTCCTACCGCAGATCCCCTAATCCAAACATGCATTAAATTTAGCTACTCATATTGCTATTAATATCAAAACTAACAACAAATGGCGATTTAACAATAAACATAATGAAACAACAATTAAAATGCATAAAAGAGAATTAGGGTAAAGGATTAAATGAAGCAAACAAGGAATTAAAACAAACAAACGATTGATTATTATTAAGAGAAGAGGAAGGAATTACAATCGTGCGAATCCGGCGTAAAGAACACAAAATCCGAGCAAAATAATTCCGAGAACAAGGTCACAGTGAAAGGGAAAAAGCAACGTAATAAAGTTCTCTGTGTAAAACTGATTAAGATAAAAGATCCCTCCTAATGACCTAGTAAAGCGTGCTTAAATAGGAAAATAGATAAGTTTTGCGAAATAAAATAAATCACGGGCTAATTAAAGCCCATAACAGTAAAAACCACTCGATCGAGTGGAATAAAACCACTCGATCGAGTGGAATAAAACCACTCGATCGAGTGGAATAAAACCACTCGATCGAGTAAACCTCAGCAATATCTACTCGATCGAGTAGAATAGTTACTCGATCGAGTAACTCCCTTCTCAGCAACTTCTGGATCGAGTAAAAAACTACTCGATCGACCAACTGGGGACGTAAAAACCACTCGATCGAGTCTTCTGTCTTCAAATCAGCTCAAGTCCACGCCCGACTGCCTCGTAAACCGTGCCTTGACGCTTCCCAACGCAGTATCTCACTCAGGAACATCCCGTCTCCTCTAAATGCATGCAAAAAGGACGAAAAAGGGTACGATTCCACTACTTTCGCGTTCATTTCTACAAAATGGACAAAACGAACCAAAGTAGCCAATTCGGGGCAAAATACTATAAAAACAGTATAAAAATGCATGGAAATACGTGCTGAAATAGGCTTAAAAGACTATACAAAATGCACGTATCAGTTTTTATGCAGGTTTGGGGAATTTTACGCAAATTCAAAGGAAGAATGGTGAATTCAAGAGCTTACACGAGGAAAAGAGCTCGATCGAGTACTTTTTGTACTTGATCGAGTGAAATGTGTTCGATCGAGTGATTCCATATTACTCGATCGAGTAAAGCTGAAAATGGGAGTTCTCGATCGAGTAAATTTTTACTCGATCGAGTAGATGGATCCATGAAGTCCTCGATCGAGCAGTTTTAAACCACTCGATCGAGTGAAATGGGAAATGACACGCATGGAGTTTCCTTTAACTTCCTTCTTTTTCTTTCTTATTTCATTTTATCCCAATTTTTCGACATCCCTCCTTATTTGCGATCAAAAAACCCCAAAATCCCCAATATTTCTTGCCCATTTGCCAAATCCGTCACCTACATTGTGCTTATTATTGATTAATCGTCATTTGCCCTCTGTTTTCCCTTTGATTTACGCTCATTTACACGGTCTATTAAGGGAATTAGGGTTCCGCGGTTTTCGAACAAAAAAATCGCCTATTTTGCTTATTTCTTGTCGATTAATTGTTCTTTGTGGGTTATATATCATCAAGTAAGTAATTCTTCCTCTTCTTTATCCTTTAATTTCGTTGCCGAATTGTTGCTTTTATGAGGATAATAAAGATTAGGGTTTCGATTTTCCATTTTGGGTCGAAATTTTCGATTATAATTCTGATTTAATGCTTAACTTAGCTTACTTGATGCTTCATTCCCTTGCCTCGTTGATTTTTACTTGCTTAGTTCGGATTTTGCGCGAAATTAGCGATTAGGGCTGATTTTCAGTCAAAATTTTCGACTGCCATCTGGGTTTTGTTGCTGCCATTTGCTTAATTTACCTCTATTCTTGCTTAATTGGCTGCCATTGTTGCCTATTACCCGTACCCTATCGTACTTACCCGCTGTTATTCGAAATTTTTGTGCTGTAAGTCGATTTTTTTCGACTGATTAGGGAATTATCATGCTGTTTTCATGCTTTTTCTTATCAAATTCCCCTGCCCTTTTTATTCTGGATGGATTCTTGCTCTCTGCCCTCCACTAGCTCGACTTCTAGTCCATCCTTGCCTGAGACGGTGGTCCCTGCTGTCACCACCACCTCCACTTCTGTTAGTACCGCAGCCCCTGTGTTCTTAGTCTCTGCTGCTGGTACAGTTTTTACGCCTGCTAGCACTGCTGCTAGCCCTGTTTCAGCTGCCACTTTAGTCACAGCCACCACTGCTGCTAGCCGTTCTTCCTCAGTGGTGGTCACAGCAGCCACATCCTCTACTTCTGTAACACCCCGCGCTTTCCTAATATTTTTGAATAAACTTTTATGTAATTTTTATTAAATAATTATTATTTAAAGCTTATTTTCATAAAATATCGTAACGGTAATAATAGTGTAGATTTTAATAATATTATTCTCCGTCTCGAGTTATAGTAGACTTGGGACGAAAATTCTAGTGAATACCGACTCATCTTGAGTTATTGGGCTTAACTTGACTCATGGGCCTTTTCTCTCCTCTTTCCTCTACACTAACCCCCAACTAAACCCTCACAACTTCATCTCCCTCATTCTAATTTCTGAAATTCCCTCAACAACCACTCCACCATTGTTAAACCCTTTGCTCTCAACCCTAAAATCACCATAACTCACTCAATTCTTCGCCAATCTTGTTCCTTTTCGCGCCATTCTCTTCCTTTTCTCATTTCCCTTGTTTCTAAGTAAGAAAGTTGCCATCTTTTCCTCCTTTTCGAAATTCTCATCTTTCAAGGATGTGAATTCTTGACTTAATATCTTTATTTTTGTGTTTAAGGGAGAACTTGGACAACCCGGAGGAGGATAGCTACATCATTGACGAGTCCTTAGAAGATTGAAGTGCAAAAAGGTAACGGTGATGGGTTACTCGACTTTTATGTTAAAATTGTGTGGTTTTATATAGTTATAATCTCATATGAATGTTAAAAGTTGTATCTTTCATGATTAGTGCTAATTTGGATGTTGAATATCATGCTTGTTTGAAACTCTCACATGTTTGGTGGAAAATCTCATGCTACATCTCTTGAATCCGAAATTACCCATTCACATGCTCAAATATGTTGTCTTTCCGAGTTAGAATCATGCTAGGATACGTAAACAATTGATGGGAAACGATTTTTGTTGGTTTCAAATGGTTTGGAAGTGTTTTGCCTTGAACCCGTGTGTATGTACTCCCGGCCGGTCGACCGGCAGCCGGTGTTCTGCCCGGCTGGGAGATTCCTGTAAGTTTTGGACATAATTTCGTAAGCCTGTAGTCCCAGTCGGGTGACCGGCAGCCGGTCTCTTGACCAGTGGGAGTGCATGAAGGTTTTTCGTGATTTTGAGTTTTGGGCATATTCAGTAGGGTGGCCGCCTGGGTCTCTTGACCTACTGGGAGTGCACTGAAGGTTTTATGAAATTGGGATTTGGCTTGTACTCCCAGCCGGTGGGCCGGCAGCCGGTCCACCAACCGGCTGGGAGAGCACTGTAGGTTTTATTTAAATTTTGACTTTGGCATGTTGTGTCCCCGGTGGCCGGGCCACGGTACACCACCCTACTGGGAGTCCCCTGTTTGCTCTATTTCACTTGTGACTTCTAATAACGATTGAGTTATGCATGTATCTTCTTTCCTATCGATAATTAGTTACTTTAAGACTCATTAATGTTATGAACATGCAAAATGGTTATGGTTCTTGTTCGGACCCGAGTGTGACGTTTTACATTGTGAGACTACTCGACATTCCCTATTTATTTGCCCTCGGACATTGGGTCACGGTTAGGTGCCATTGTTTCCGAGTTGGGCTATTTTTCCTTCCGCCTCTTTGGACCGGGGGTCAGGGTTAGGTGACAAGGTTCCGCTTGAGGTTACTCGACTTTCGGGCACGGTTAGGTGTACCATATTTCGAGTCTTGGATACGATTTGGTATCGTTTGTCGAATCGGGTGTCGTCCATCCCGAGAGTCTGGCCAGGTTTAGACTAGGACCGTATTATGATCGTCGTCCTACCAAGAGGTTGGAGTCTAGAGGGTTGTCTTGTTTGAGTCTATACTTTGTAATTGTCTTACGTTTGAGTCGGGTTGATACATGACAGTTTGACCTAATAATTCTTCTCTCATTTGTGCTTTACCATTCCTATTTTCTTATGCCCACTAATCATGATTTTCGTAATGCCGTAAGTATTTACTCTCATGCTTGTTTATTTAATTAAATTCCTAATTACTTGTATTTTGACATATTGTGGGCCGGGAGAACCCCGAGTTACTCCCCCCGATCGTGGCTTTCATATTTATTATGAATGACAGGTTTGTGATGAAGCTTAAGTGGGGAAGACCGTGTGAGCTAGCGAGTTCTTACCTCGGACCTTATTTAGTGATCATTTAATAGACTCACCTACTTTTGAACTATGTTAATTCGTGGGATATCTTTTCCCCAATAAATTGACTTGTGTTGTAAACTTAACCTTAACTATCTAGACTTACCTATCGTGTTAGTGATACCTCGCGTTGGACTTCAATAGAAGCCTTAAAAGTTTTAAAAATCTCGTATTTCCGCTACGTTTTACTAGTTCTTTTAGTTACCTCAACGAGGGGTGTCACAGTTGGTATCAGAGCAACCCTGCGACCGTGTGGTGATCGGAGGCAGTTGTTATACGCTCCTGGAGGCAGTGGTTATACGCTCCATTGTGATCACACACCTAGCGGGGGAGGATTCTGGGTTAGCGGTTATGCTCCCAGGCGCAACGAGGACATTGCGTTCTTCAAGTGGGGGTGACTGTAACACCCCACGGTAATTGAAGAGGTCCAGTGATAGGCTTAAATGACTAGTGCTTAAAGGGATTGAAAGTACTACTCATATCAACAAAGTGCACTTTCTTTTATGGTCATCCATGCGAAAGAACTCCAAAGTTAAGCGTGCTTGACTGGGAGTAGTCTTAGGATGGGTGACCTCCTGGGAAGGTTCCCGGGATGCGCATGAGTGAGGACAAAATGCGCTATAAAGGACCCGTGTTGATCTGTGGGCCATGTACACAGCCTGGTGAGCTATCATAAGTAACCGCTCCCGACCCGGTTTGGGTCGGGGTGTTACAGTTGGTATCAGAGCATATATTGCTCCCGACGCACACACGTGTACCCCAACTTAAAATTTTTACTTGACCCCGAATAATGAATGAGAGATGGGTGGAATTAAGGACCTAAGTTGGTAGCCTTTTTGTGTATGCTTTGTGATAGGTTCTAACTTGTTTACTCTTGTGCAAAGAAGATGGCACGACCAACCGTTGTGGAAAATGCGATCATGCAAGCCCTCACCCTAGTGCTTGCTAATCAACAAAATGCTCAACCCGCTCCCCCTACACAAGAAGCCAACCGTCAAGGAAGCTATGCTTGGATTGCAAGTCAACTAGCAAGGAACAAGGCTAGGACCTATGGTGGTGAAGTGGATCCCGTTGCTCTCTCGGAGTGGTTCCGTGATATGGAGAAGAACTTCTCTCTCTTTGATGCCCGAGAGGAGGACAAGGTGAGGTTAGCCTCTCACTTTCTTGTGAAGGAAGCCGATAGGTGGTGGACTTTGACCGGTCCAACCGCTACTCAAGACCCCAACTTTGATTGGAACCGCTTCAAGTCACTTGTGGAGACCCGCTTCTACCCTAAGGAGCTCAAGCAACAAAGGTTGAAGGAATTCATGGAATTCAAGCAAGGGAAGCTATCAATTCAAGCCTACACCGACAAGTTTAATGAACTTGCTCATTATGCCTCCAAGTTCGTGAAAGATGAAGAGGATCGTGTCTACTTCTACAAGAACAAGTTGAATCCTAAGGTGGAAAGCATGGTGAGAAGAAGCTCAACTACCTTTGTGGAAGTCTATGATGATGCTATTTGGGCCGAAAGATCTTTGAAGGCCATTGAAGAAGATTCCAAAAACCACTCCTCTTCTCATTCTTATCGTTCTAACTTTCATGGCAAGAGACCATTTGTACCTTCTACTTCCAACTATGCCAACAAGAGGAGGTTTGTGCCAAGGATGCAAGACCATGGAGGACAAGGACCAAGAGTTCAAGAACCTAGAGGACAAGTTCCCACACCAACCAATGAACTTGAAAAGGACTGTAAGTGCTACCATTGTAGGCAAGCTGCACACCTCGGAATTGGATGTTATGGCAAGCCCTTGACTTGCTTCCATTGTAAGAAGCCCGGACATCGTGTTGCCGATTGCCCCGAGAAGAAGAATGCTCCTACTCCAAATGCTAGGCCAAGAGGAACTATCTTTGTCATGAGTCGAGCCGAAGCCGCCGCTCATCCCGATATCATCACGGGTATGTTCTCAATTTTTGATCAACCTTGCCTTATTCTATTTGATACCGGCGCATCTTTATCTTTTATATCTTCTAAATTCTTCGAAAAGCTAGCCATTGAACCAATTCCTAGTGAGGAAACTTCTATATCCTTACCTTCCGGAGAAATGTTCTCTTGTTCCCTTTCTTTCTCCGACATTCCTATCTCTATTTCGGGAACCTTATTCCCCGCTAACCTACTTCGTTTTCCCCTTGAAGAATTCGATGTAATTTTGGGTATGGATTGGTTGTCAAAGTATGATGCAAGATTCGAGTGTAGAGACCAAAAGATTCGCCTCAAGAGTCCGCTAGGCACTCGTGTGTCCTATAGAGGAGTCCGCTCCCAAGAAGGTGTGAAATTGATTTCCGCTTTGAAGTTGATGAGCATGAGGAGGAAAGGTTACCAAATCTTTCTTTGTGTGGTGACTTCTACCTCCCCTCCCTTACCAAAGATCGAAGAAGTGCCCGTGGTTTGTGAGTTCGCCGATGTCTTTCCCGAAGAGTTGCCCGGAATTCCTCCGGAGCGTGATGTTGAGTTCTCTATCGACCTTGTACCCGGAACCGGTCCGATTGCTAAAGCCCCGTACCGTATGGCACCAACCGAGTTGAAGGAGTTGAGAAAGCAACTTGATGAGATGATTGAGAAAGGGTTCATTAGACCTAGTGCCTCGCCTTGGGGTGCTCCCGTTCTCTTTGTGAAGAAGAAAGATGGATCCATGAGACTTTGCATTGACTACCGCGATCTTAACCGTGTTACCATCAAGAACAAGTATCCTCTACCAAGGATTGAAGATTTGTTTGATCAACTCAAAGGTGCTTCTACCTTCTCCAAGATTGATTTGAGATCCGGTTACCATCAAATTCCCGTTCGTGAGTCCGATATCCCTAAGACCGCCTTTAGCACGAGATATGGACGTTTCGAGTTTAAGGTGATGCCCTTTGGTTTAACCAATGCCCCTTCCATCTTCATGGACCAAATGAACCGGACCTTTAGTGAGTTCTTAGACAAGTGTGTTGTGGTTTTCATTGACGATATCCTCATCTTTTCCAAGTCCGAAGAAGAGCATGCCGATCACCTTCGTATCATTTTGGAAATCCTCCGTCGTCAAAAGTGGTTTGCCAAATTCTCCAAGTGTGAATGTTGGTTGTCTAAGGTGTCTTTTCTAGGCCATGTGATATCTAAGGATGGTGTCATGGTAAATCCTTCGAAGATTGAAGCCGTGATCGAGTGGAAGAGTCTAACCGATGTTGGTGAGATCCGTAGCTTCTTGGGTTTGGCGGGTTACTACCGTCGCTTTGTGAAAGATTTTTCCAAGCTTGCTAGACCGATGACTCGACTTTTGAAGAAGGAGACCAAGTTTGTGTGGACCGAAGCTTGTGAAAGTGCATTCCAAGAGTTGAAGAAGAGATTGACTACCGCCCCCGTGTTGACCTTGCCCGAGGATGGAGTTGACTTTGATGTGTTTTGTGATGCTTCTAAGATGGGTTTAGGTTGTGTTCTTATGCAAAATAGAAGAGTTGTTGCCTATGCTTCGCGACAATTGAGAGTTCATGAGGTGAACTATCCCACTCATGATTTGGAGTTAGCCGCCATCGTTCATGCTTTGAAGATGTGGAGACACTACCTCATTGGAGTCCATTGCCGCATCTACACCGATCATAAGAGTTTGAGATATATCGTCACCCAAAAGGATTTGAATATGAGACAACGACGATGGTTGGAATTGGTGAATGATTATGACGTAGAGATGTTGTATCATGAAGGAAAGGCAAATGTGGTTGCCGATGCCCTTAGTAGGAAGTCTACTCATTCCTTGAGTGCCATTCGTGTGCTCCCCGATGACCTTTGTGCCGAGTTTCGTAAGTTGAGTTTGCAACTTGTGGAGAGTGGTTTTGATTATCTTGGTGCTATAGTTGCCGAACCCGTTCTTCACCGTGAGATTCTAGATAGCCTTGTGGACGATGCTACCTTTAAAAGTTTTCAAGCCAAGCTTCTTGAAGGGAAAGCAAAGGATTGTGAGATTGATGCTAGAGGTTACCTCCGTTACCGAGGACGCATGTATGTGCCCGATGCCGTTGACTTGAGGAAGAGAGTTCTAGATGAAGCTCATCTATCACCTTATTCGGTTCACCCCGGAGGAGACAAGATGTATAAGGATTTGAAGCTTCAATTTTGGTGGCCTAACATGAAGAATGACATTGTGTCATATGTTGGAAGATGTCTTACTTGTCAACAAGTGAAGATTGAGCATAAGAGACCCGGTGGTTTGCTACAACCATTGGATGTTTCTTTATGGAAGTGGGAGTCCATTTCCATGGATTTTGTGATGGCTTTGCCTAAGACCGTTGGTGGAAAGGACGCCGTTTGGGTTGTGGTAGATAGGTTAACCAAGTGTGCTAGGTTCATTCCTATCAAAGAGACTTGGAGTCTAGACCGTCTTGCTAGTGCTTATGTTGATGAGATCGTTCGTTACCATGGTGTTCCTAAGGAGATCATTTCGGATCGCGACCCGCGTTTTTGTTCAAGATTTTGGAAAGCTTTGCAAGATGCTATGGGTAGTAAGTTGTTGATGAGTACCGCTTTTCATGCCGCTACCGATGGACAATCCGAGAGGACAATTCAAACTCTAGAAGACTTGTTGCGTGCTTGTGCCCTTGATTTTCATTCTAGTTGGGAGGAGAGCTTACCTTTGGTGGAATTTTCTTACAACAATAGTTATCATGCTTCTATCAAGATGGCCCCTTATGAAGCCCTTTATGGAAGGAAATGCCGAAGTCCGATTTGTTGGGATCAAGCAAGTGATGTTCGTGACCTAGGACCCGACAAGTTAGCCGAGACGATTGATCAAGTGAAGCTCATCCGTGAAAGAATGAAAGCCGCCCAAGATCGTGTAAGTCTTATGCCGATGTTCGCCGTCGACCCTTGGAATTTGAAGTTGGAGATAAAGTATTCTTGAAAGTGTCCCCGATGAAAGGAGTAAAGAGATTTGGAGTCAAAGGGAAGTTGAGTCCGAAGTACATTGGACCTTTCGAAGTGGTAAAGAGGATTGGTGTCGTGGCTTATAAGTTGGATTTGCCCCCGAGTTTGGGTAAAGTTCATGATGTCTTTCATGTTTCTCAACTTAGGAAATACATTAGCGACCCTAGTCATGTGTTGCAAAATGAGATTCCCGAGCTTGAGCCTAGTCTTTCTTTCGAGGAGAGACCGATTCGTATCTTGGACAAGAAGGTGAAGAAGCTAAGGAGCAAAGTGGTGCCCTTGGTGAAGGTTTTGTGGAAGTGTGGTGATGTAGAAGAAGAGGCTTGGGAGCCGGAAGCTTCCATGCGTGTCAAGTACCCTAGTTTGTTTTCTTAAGGTAATACCTTTTCGTTTCAAGTTTCGAGGGCGAAACTTTTTAAAAGGTGGGGTGATTGTAACACCCCGCGCTTTCCTAATATTTTTGAATAAACTTTTATGTAATTTTTATTAAATAATTATTATTTAAAGCTTATTTTCATAAAATATCATAACGGTAATAATAGTGTAGATTTTAATAATATTATTCTCCGTCTCGAGTTATAGTAGACTTGGGACGAAAATTCTAGTGAATACCGACTCATTTTGAGTTATTGGGCTTAACTTGACTCATGGGCCTTTTCTCTCCTCTTTCCTCTACACTAACCCCCAACTAAACCCTCACAACTTCATCTCCCTCATTCTAATTTCTGAAATTCCCTCAACAACCACTCCACCATTGTTAAACCCTTTGCTCTCAACCCTAAAATCACCATAACTCACTCAATTCTTCGCCAATCTCGTTCCTTTTCGCGCCATTCTCTTCCTTTTCTCATTTCCCTTGTTTCTAAGTAAGAAAGTTGCCATCTTTTCCTCTTTTTCGAAATTCTCATCTTTCAAGGATGTGGATTCTTGACTTAATATCTTTATTTTTGTGTTTAGGGGAGAACTTGGACAACCCGGAGGAGGATAGCTACATCATTGACGAGTCCTTAGAAGATTGAAGTGCAAAAAGGTAACGGTGATGGGTTACTCGACTTTTATGTTGAAATTGTGTGGTTTTATATAGTTATAATCTCATATGAATGTTAAAAGTTGTATCTTTCATGATTAGTGCTAATTTGGATGTTGAATATCATGCTTGTTTGAAACTCTCACATGTTTGGTGGAAAATCTCATGCTACATCTCTTGAATCCGAAATTACCCATTCACATGCTCAAATATGTTGTCTTTCCGAGTTATAATCATGCTAGGATACGTAAACAATTGGTGGGAAACGATTTTTGTTGGTTTCAAATGGTTTGGAAGTGTTTTGCCTTGAACCCGTGTGTATGTACTCCCGGCCGGTCGACCGGCAGCCGGTGTTCTGCCCGGCTGGGAGATTCCTGTAAGTTTTGGACATAATTTCGTAAGCTTTGTAGTCCCAGTAAGGGTGTGACGGCGGTCTCTTGACCAGGTTGGGAGTGCATCTGAAGGTTTTATGAAATTGGGATTTGGCTTGTACTCCCGGTAGGTGGGGCAAGAAATGGTCCACCAACCGGCTGGGAGAGCACTGTAGGTTTTATTTAAATTTTGACTTTGGCATGTTGTCCCAGCCGGTGGCCCGGCGGCCGGTACACCACCCGGCTAGGAGTCCCCTGTTTGCTCTATTTCACTTGTGACTTCTAATAACGATTGAGTTATGCATGTATCTTCTTTCCTATCGATAATTAGTTACTTTAAGACTCATTAATGTTATGAACATGCAAAATGGTTATGGTTCTTGTTCGGACCCGAGTGTGACGTTTTACATTGTGAGACTACTCGACATTCCCTATTTATTTGCCCTCGGACATTGGGTCACGGTTAGGTGCCATTGTTTCCGAGTTGGGCTATTTTTCCTTCCGCCTCTTCGGACCGGGGGTCACGGTTAGGTGACAAGGTTCCACTTGAGGTTACTCGACTTTCGGGCACGGTTAGGTGTACCATATTTCGAGTCTTGGATACGATTTGGTATCGTTTGTCGAATCGGGTGTCGTCCATCCCGAGAGTCTGGCCAGGTTTAGACTAGGACCGTATTATGATCGTCGTCCTACCAAGAGGTTGGAGTCTAGAGGGTTGTCTTGTTTGAGTCTATACTTTGTAATTGTCTTACGTTTGAGTCGGGTTGATACGTGACAGTTTGACCTAATAATTGTTCTCTCATTTGTGCTTTACCATTCCTATTTTCTTATGCCCACTAATCATGATTTTCGTAATGCCGTAAGTATTTACTCTCATGCTTGTTTATTTAATTAAATTCCTAATTACTTGTATTTTGACATATTGTGGCTGGGAGAACCCGAGTTACTCCCCACTGACTGTGGCTTTCATATTTATTATGAATGACAGGTTTGTGATGAAGCTTAAGTGGGGAAGACCGTGTGAGCTAGCGAGTTCTTACCTCGGACCTTATTTAGTGATCATTTAATAGACTCCCCTACTTTTGAACTATGTTAATTCGTGGGATATCTTTTCCCCAATAAATTGACTTGTGTTTTAAACTTAACCTTAACTATCTAGACTTACCTATCGTGTTAGTGATACCTCGCGTTGGACTTCAATAGAAGCCTTAAAAGTTTTTAAAAATCTCGTATTTCCGCTACGTTTTACTAGTTCTTTTAGTTACCTCAACGAGGGGTGTCACAACTTCAGCCACGACGGACTCACCTGCAGCTACAACAGCCTTTAGAGCGGCTCTAGTTCCTCACACCGTCACTGGACGGGCTTCTACTTCGAGTTCTAGAGGCCGGGGCCGAGGTCGTGGACGTTCTCGTTCTACGCCAGCTCCTACTACTTCTACTTCTGCTACTCCTGGTGGCACGGTTACCATCCGAGGGGACGACTCCCTCGACTCCCACCCTGAGTACCCGCATGTAATTTTCGTTAACGGTGTACATCGTAAGAGGTTTTATAACCTCGTTGGCTGTGAGTTTTTACCTACCCGGTTCTTAGATAAACCGGCACTTGAGAGACTCGGTTTCTACGAGTCAGTTTGTGAGCTTTTACGGGGCACGAGGATGGCCGGACTCATCACTATGAGTGGCCACTCCTTTCTGGAGCTGAGTCTTGAGTTCCTCAGCTCCTTCACCTTCTCCTCCGGGGCACACGACGCTGCCCTCACTAGTTCTTCCGTGTCATTCCGGTTGTTCAACCAGACTTTTTCGATGACTTTGGAGGAGTTTGGTACCAGACTCGACCTTTCCTTTACGGGCGACACTGCTGCCCCTAGGAAGGTCATTCGTCAGCTTTGGCGGACCTTGGCCCAGACCACCTTTCCCGAGCGAAAGCTCGCGCAGGTCCACCTTCCCCCTGCCCGTTACTTTCTTAGACTGATGGGGAGCACCATTTTTGGCCGTAGAGAGCCAAACAACATCAACAACAACGAGCTCTCCATCTTAGGCGGTTACCTGAACATTGACTGCGAGGGTCCTTTCACCCTCAACATCGCCTATCTGACCACCCAGTACTTCCAGGCCCAGGGGGAGAAGGTCACGGGATCTATTGTTTGTGGTGGCATAGCCACCATTCTTGCCCGTGCCCTTTTCCCTGTCTGGCCTCGTGACCTACCGTACCTCGAGGGAGAGAGGTATATGAGTCTAGATGCCATGCATTCTCAGCATTGGCTGACCAGAGACTACCGGACATCGAAGATAGACGATTCCTTGTCCGTGGACCTACGTTGTGACACTCTCCCCCGCCTAGCCCCTTTGCCGACTGTCGCTAGGGCGCCCGACTTCCACCACTACCTGATTACCACCTCTAGGTCCGACCACCTACTACTTTACCCGCCGCTAAGAAGTGGCATAGACTTGACACCGGAGAGGGGTCCACACCTTCTGGGAGTGCCCAGCCTTCCACGGCTACTCCCATCCCTACTCCTACTCCTATTCCCTCACCCGCCGACCAGACACAGACACAGCCGGTCCTACCGGCTAATTTTGTACCTCCACCACCCTTTGAGGCGTCCTCGGTCATGGACCAAGGGCGCCGTGACGGTTTGTTAGTTGAGATTGCAGAGAGACAGGCTCGTATAGAGCGGGACATTGCTTTGACTTTGTTCCCTCTATAAGAGTATCATATGAGTCGACACCGTCCGATCCCAGAGGGTTTGCCACACCCTTCCTTTTACCGGTACCCAGCTGAGGGGTACCCGAAGTCTGCTGAGGAGGAGGAGGAGGAGGACGAGGACCCGGCAGCGGCGGCGGAGAGAGCTCGAGTTGAGCAGAGGAGGAGGAGAGAGCAGGAGGTGGACCCGGACTTCACGGCGACGGTGGAGGACGTGCGCGACAGCGACGAGGAGGCTGACGAGTAGCTTCTGGTCTACTCACTTCCCCAGTTTTCTGGCTGGTTTGGGGAAGTTCGTGTTTTGTATGTACATCTCACTCTTTTATTTTTGTCTCCTATTTATTTTATTTTTTATTCTTTATTGGTTGTATATTCCCATTCCCCTGTATATATCTGCTGGTGTATGCTGGAGGACAACGAGGGCGTTGTCCATTTTGGTTTGGGGAGGGTATTGCATCTTTTTGCGTCTGCATTTGCATTTGTTTTGCATTCACGTTTATTTATTTCAGCTTGCATTGTTTATTCATTTCATTAAATATCAAAAAATCAAAAAAATTAGAAAAATTTCAAAATTTCAAAAACTTTCACGTTTATCTTTGCATATAGGTTGAGTCGGAACGGTAGATTTCCGTGATGAAACTGCACTATAACTTGTCATTTTTACTTGAGCCTTGCACTTCTGTTGATAGTTTTTGTTCAAATATAGCTGACTGTTTAGAAAAAAAAAATGAAATGAAAAAAATCAGAAATCACGTTGTACAATGATAGAAAAGAAAAAAAAAGTTTGAAAAAAAAAATTTGATTTGTTTTAGTTTATTCATTTAGACGGTGTTAAAAAAAGGAAAGTTTGTGACCGTCTAACTCCTCCATTCTTATTCCATATTTTTGAGGAGATTGTGTATGAGATTAGTGAGCTGTGTGCCAAATGAAGGGCACTTGTACTCTATTTTTCAGTCAGTTGAGATTCGGATGGTTCTATATGGTCCTGTTAGGAACTAGCTTGACGCTTTTACCTCCACATTACCATAACTTGTTTTGCCTTTTTTCACCTGAACCTCACTATTCCCATATTATTTGTAAGTCCTCGGCTGTGACGGACATTATTGGTTGGAGTGTGTGCATTAGTACTTGAATTGTCTTTCATTTTTGTTGCATGCATGCTATGTAGGTCGCAGTTAGGTGAGTGACTGTTTCTCTTTCTCTCTTTTACATATAACATTCACCCTTTGCTTCATGAGAGAAGAGTGGCCACGTGAGAGTCCGATTTTGTTGGTCTTGCAAGGTCGATAGGTTGGCTATATTTCTGAACAGCTTATAACTCGTTTGCGTATTGACTGCTTAGCTATGACTGTTAATTTTTGTTGCATTAAATTGGTTCAAGTAGACAAGTTAAGCTAGCTCTGAGTTTTCATTTCCGTTCCATTAGTTGCATTTTAGTTTACTCGAGGACGAGTAAAGGTTCGGTTTGGAGAGATTTGATACGTGCAATTTGTATAGTCTTTTTAGCCTATTTTAGCACGTATTTCTATGTACTTTTGTACTGTTTATATTGCATTTTGCCCCCGAATTGGCTACTTTGGTTCGTTTTGTCCGTTTTGTAGAAATGAACGCGAAAGTAGTGGAATCGTACCATTTTTCGTCCTTTTTGCATGCATTTTGAGGAGACGGGATTTTCCGGAGTGAGTTTCTGCATTGGGATGCGTGAAGGCACGGTTTACGAGGCAGTCGGGCACGAGTTTGAGCTGATTTGAAGGAAGAATACTCGATCGAGTGGTTTTATTACTCGATCGAGTGGTTTTTATAGCCTTGGTTGATCGATCGAGTGAATTTATACTCGATCAAGAAGTTCTTGAAAGTGAGGTTACTCGATCGAGTAACTATTCTACTCGATCGAGTAGATTATCTGGAGTTTTACTCGATCGAGTGGTTTAAAGCTACTCGATCGAGTGGTTTGGTCTGGCGTGGGCTTTAATTAGCCCGTGAACTTGTTTTAGCTTTTGAACTTAGTTTATTTTCTATTTAAACGCAACTTTACTAGGTCATTAGAATCTAATTTTTATTCATTCATTGTCATCTATCATTTTCTAAGACTGCGTTGCTTTCATCCTTTACTGTAACTTTGCTTTCGGGGTTATTTAGCTCGGATTTTGTCGTTCTTTACGCCGGATTCTTGCGATTGTAATCTCTTTCTCTTTTCTTAATAATAATCTCTCTTTCATTTACTTTAATTGTTTGTTTTACTTCATTCATTTCTTTGCCCTATTTACTTTTATGCAATTTAATTATCGTTTCATTATGTTTATTGTTAGTTCATTCATCTTTATTAAGTTTGGTAATATTAATAACGATATGAGTAGCTAAACTTGTTTCATGTTGGGATTAGGGGATCTACGGTAGAAATGTGACGATGTAGTGAATAGGTTAGATGAATTAATTGTGAGATTCTGTCACCATAGCAATATAACTGTATTCATCGACTTAGTTGAGTGCACGCTTCTGAGTCACCTTTTTAATCTGGTTAAATTTAATCCTGGATCGGAAGATTGGACTAAATAGACCTGCTATGAACAGTAGACTACCCTGACGAGGACGGAAGTTAAGTTAGTGGTAATTTAGGATAGAAAGTGGACTGGAAGGACCTTTCCATATCCGTCTCGCAGTAATTTATCTAAGTTGTTTACAGTTGAGTCACTGGACTACCATAGTGAACCGAAATCCTGACATGTCCCTTCTTTATTGATAGTTTATCATCTTTTTCTGCCTTTATTGCTCTTTTCTCTGTTTCTCTTCCTTTAAGCCTTTTAGTTTAGAAAACCAATTTAAACACCCCCCATTTTGTGACCAAATAGACGGACTTTTATAGATATCTTGCCTCCCTGAGGAGATCGACCTGACTTCCCTAGCTATATAGTTAGTTTAGTTAGTTATTTTTGATAGGTATACGACAGCCCTGTCAATTTGAAAGCTTGAGTATGTTTGAAACCAAAGACTCTCTTCAAGTGACATGAGCTAGAGCAATAGTCTTGCTTACTGTTGCCTTGATAAGCAGACCGTTGTTGAACAACAGTCTTGTTTATTGTTGTTTTAGTAAGTAGACCATTGCTATAATCTTTGCTTAGTACCATACTCTCTTACGCTTACATAAATGACTCTATTACAACACAAATCTTGGGTGACTTCATCAACACTTCTTGACCTTGAGCATTTGATAAATTCTTGATTAGGAGGTTGGACTTAATTTTGAAATGGAACACTTTGAAACACAATTAAAATGGGTATATCATCATCAACAATTAGGTTCTAACAAATGCCCCCTTTGATGATGACAAGCCCCATAAAATGAAATGTTCCTAATGAGTTCCCCCTCAAATGGTTAGTCCTAGATATATCATGAAGGTAAAAAAAAGGGCAAGGTAAACATATGAGACTTAACAAATCCAAGAGCAATTACTAGTATACTTAAGTCACCACTAATCAAGAGATTAATTAATAAGGAGCAACTAATAAGAACATGAATTTTCCCTTTTTCCCTTCTTGACATCATCAAACAGATAAAATACTATCCCCGGACACAGAATAAAACATACATGATACGTTACAAAAAAGATAACCAAATTTGCAACAAAATAACAAGGTCAGCATAAACGAGATTTAAACAAGGTTCAAACGAAGTCCGTCAAGACTAAACCAAGTTTAATTACTACACCACCAAATTAATAGGAATGAAGGGAGGGGGTGTATAAGCAAAATAAAAGTAGGCTTTTTGGTACAGGGAAGGGACGGGTTCACTGATTTGAGTCTTGGATACCATCAAAGTCATCATCCATATCGCCATCCGAGGCATCCCATTATCCTCATCACCATCATCTGGTTTCCCTTGGAGCAAGGTGGACATAATGGCCACGTCTCCCTTGAGGAGATCAAGAGCGGTCTTGAATAACTCCATATCAGCTTTGAAGGTGGGGAGACAAGCCACTTCCACCTTATCCGCCTTATCGGCCACATCCTCCTTTAGACTAGCCAAAGCATCAATGACCTCAGAATTATCCACAAGCCCAGCCACGGTCCCTCCTTTGCTTGAGGACCCTTCCTCGACAACGTTACCCATTTTGGTGATGCACCACAACCGACCTTTGTTAGTTTTCAGCAACATCTTACCTAAATTTTCAACTGAAATATGGTCAAGCATCTCTTGAGAGCCCACACTTTCCTTCACAAGCATGCCCTTAGACCGAAGCATCACAGAGAGCCACATCCTGTATGGTAAGCGAATTTGTGTGGTGTAGTTGGGATCTTGGATTTTGGGTTGACATTTGGCGCTCAAGGAGTGGACAGTCATAGAAAAGCGCTTGAACATGAGGCTTGGAAGGTTGATCTTTCGGTGAGTCATGAGGTGGTAAATCAAGTACTATTGAGCAACCGACAATTTTGCACAATCGTTTAAGGGATAAATCGTGCGACATAGCAAATTGTACAACAATTTAGGAAAAGCAGGGAATTTGTTCGGGAAAATGGGTTGACATTTGGCGCTCAAGGGGTGGACAGTCTTAGCAATTTCAGAGGGGGAGACATATTTAAGGACATGCCAGGGTTTGCCAGCGGGGGTAAGATCGTACCCTTGATGGGGAAGGCTAACAATTTTGGCCAATTGAACTTGAGAAAGAGAGAGCGACTTACCATTGATGTTGGCATTCAAGGTTTTGAGGCTGGGAAGGACATGAACCGTGGCATAAAATTGGATTACCCCACTTGCGAACACGGGTTCCTCCATTTGAATGAGATTCTCTCATCCTTGAGCCACAATGGCTTCCTCAAAGGCAGAGAAGTCTTTATCATAGGTAAGCCAAGAGGATGGATATACCCGAGATGTATGAATGGCCTCCTTGAAGATCAATCTTTCACAAGTGGTCTTAATTTGGGAAGAGAGTGTGTTATTCTTAATCTTTTTCATGACTAGGATCAGATCCCACTTACCCGAGATAGAAACCGCATCCTTAAGAGACAAATACCCTCCTTTCTTATCAACCCGGGCCTTTCCTTTCGATTTCTTTTTGGGTGGTTCAAGCTCATCCGGTTTGGTTTCCTTTTCCACAAATTCCGCCTCATTATCGTCCCCGGATTCAGTCAAGGGTTTAGCCCCTTTTCTTTTGACCCCACATCATCAGCCTTACCATCTTACTCCTATACGATATCGGAAAGAGAACCAGTGGATTTTCTCTTTCTTTTTGAAGCGGTTTTCTTAGGACTTTCAGATATCACATCCTCTGACATTCCTTCTTCATCTGGTGGTTGTTTACCATCAGGATTCTCCTCCTCAGTGTCATCGTCATTGATGAGGACGGGTGAGGTAGTTGAAGTAGAGGATTGATTTCCTTTTTTTAACATCGGATTTAGTTCGCTTTCGAACGATCGCTAGAGGAATATCATCTTCAAGGGCGCTTTTGGATGATGGTGGATCCGGCACTGTTTCGGGTCCATTGGAGGCTTCGTCGGTGATCGGAAAAGCATTAGATCCCCGGTGTTTTTCAGAGGGAACGTAATTTTTGGAAGTGTGGTTGGATGTTGTATCATGAGAAGAGGAGTATTGTGATATATCGGTTGATTTTGTGGGTAGTTTGGTGTTGAGTGAGGTTTTTACCATGGTAAAAATGGGAGATGAGAGTATATAGGATAAGAAGGCGACAGTTGGTGAGATGAAGGAGAAACGGCAGTTGAAGGGAGATGGATGGTTTTTAGGGTTTGGGTTTTTTGGGTAGGTAGGCCTATTATATGGGTTAGGTGACATAATTAAACAAAAGTTGAGTTATGCGGTTGAGTGATTATTTAGCACAAAGACGATTTATCGATTACGAACTTAACACGAAATGAGTAAACTAGAAGAAAAGATAGCAGGTTCCATTTTAGTTAATCATTTAAAGTATTAGATGAATTCATATAACAGTTACATGCAATTAATTAACCCAATTTATAACCTAAGTTTTTTAAATTTTCTCTTGCAAGTGGTTTAATAAATATGTCGGCAATTTGATATTCGGTTTTGCAAAAAATAAGTTCAACATGCCCTTTTTCTACGTGATCGATCACGAATAAAATGTTGACGAATTTCAATGTGTTTGATCTTAGAATGTTGAATAGGATTTTTTGATATATTTATCGCACTCGTATTATCACATGATATGGTAACGGAGTCGTAAATAATACCAAAATCGAGAAGTTGTTGCTTTATCCAAAGAAGTTGTGAGCAACAATGTGCGGCACTAACGTACTCACTTTCGGCCGTTGAAAGAGCAACCATGTTTTGTTTCTTTGAACCCCATGAGATTAGACATGGACCCAAGAACATTGCAATCCCGGAGGTACTCTTTCGATCAACACTACAACCTGCATAGTCCGCATCGGAATATCCTATAAGATCAAAAGGACAATGTAAGGGGTACCACAAATAAAGATCTTATGTTCCAATCAAATATCGAAGAATACGTTTAACCGCTTTAAAATGAGATTCTTAAGGATTTGATTGGAATCTAGCACATAATCAAACACTAAAAATAATGTCGGGACGACTTGCTGTCAAATAGAGAAGCGATCCAATCATACCTCGATACACCTTTTCACTAATGCGCATACCTTTCTCATCTTTGTCCAATTTGGACTTGGATACCATAGGTGTGGAGTGAGGGTTGCCATTAGTCATCCCAAATTTCTTAAACATCTCTTTAATGTACTTTTGTTGATGGATCATGATTCCATCTTTGGATTGCTTGATTTGAAGTCCAAGGAAAAATCCTAGCTCACCCATCATACTTAATTCGAATTCCGATTTCATTAGTTCCGAAAAATAAGTATAAAGTATCTCATTTGTTGCTCCAAATATAATGTCATCGACATATACTTGGACAACCAACAGTTCACTGAACTGTTGGTTTAAATCAATGTTTTATCTATAGAACCTCTTCTAAAACCATTTTCAATGAGGAATTTAGACAATCTATCGATCATAACAACACCTAGGTGATTGTTTTAAACCATAAAGAGCTTTGTCTAATTTTAAAACGTGTTTAGGAAAATCATTGTCTAAAAAGCCCGGAGGTTGCTCCACAAAGACATCCTCTTCCAAATATCCATTTAAAAAGGCGGTTTTGACATCTTGGAAAAGCTTAATGCCTTTGTGAGCCGCAAAACCTATCAATAATCGTATGGCCTCAAGCCTAGCTACTGGTGCATAGGTTTCATCGTAATCAATTCTCTCTTTTTGATTGTAACCTTGCACCACTAGTCTAGATTTATTCCTTACGATTTCACCGGAATCATCAAGCTTGTTGCGAAAGACCCATCTAGTACCATTGACGGTACGATTAGGTGGTATAGAAACCAAATGCCATTCGTTTATCTTGAATTGATTGAGCTCCTCTTGCATAGCTAGCATCCAATCGACATCAGATAATGCAACGGTTTTATTGGTCGGCTTAATTTGAGAGAGAAAAGCACTTTGGACACAAAACTCATCAAGAGATGCAAAGTTATTGAGGGAAGCTCTTGTTCTAACTCCGGAGTTCAAGTCACTTGTTAAGTTTGAGAGTGGATGGGAGCTTTGATGTTTCCATTTCCTTGGACCAATATCGTTTTATTCCCCCTCAGATGTAACAGTCTCCGTGACTGTTGTTTGATGGTTAGAAGATGGCTCCATATCAGAGTTTGAGGACTCTTCTGGAGTAACACTGTCTTGGACTGTTGCTGTTCTGGAAGTGGATGCAACAATGATTGGGACTGTTACTGATTGGGAGGAGGAACCAGTGGCAACGATGTCATTGTTTGTTCCCCCTGGACTGTTGCTTGTATTAGTAGGTAACAGTCCTTGTGACTATTGCATAACGTCATTGTTTGGGGCCTCCTCATTCTCAAACACGAAATCTTTTCGCACAAGGCCAATCTCAAATTCAACATCTTCATCATCTTTATCCTCATTTTGTAACTGTCCATGAATACTAGATTCATCAAATATGACATGGACACTTTCCTCAATTAGCATGGTTTGTTTCTTGTAAACTTTATAGCCCTTGCTATTGTCAGAATAACCAATAAAAAGCGCTTCATCGTTACGTGGATCGAATTTTCCCAAGTTATCTTTACAATTGTTGTGAACAAAGCATTTGGGCTTTCTTCCACGTAGTAATTCATAGGGTGTTTTATTGATTATGCTTCTTATCATGACACGATTATAAATGAAGCAAGCGGTGTTTACCGCTTCGGCCCAAAAGTTCCTAGGCTATTTACTACATAACAACATGGTTCTAGCCATAATTTTGAGGGTCCTATTCATTCGTTTAACCACTTCATTTTGTTTTGGAGTTCTAGGAGCTGAAAAGTTATGATCTACACCATTACATTACAATAAGCACTAAACTATGAGTTTTCAAATTCGGTTCCATGATCCGTTCTTATGGAAACAAGTTAGAAATCAAGTTTATTTTGAACCTTTTTCAACCAAATTAAAAACTGATCAAACATCTCATCCTTGGAACTTAAGAAAAGTGCCCAAAAAAACCTAGAGTAATCATCAACAATGACACACACATAACGACCACCACCTCTACTCCTAGTTTTCATTGGTCTACATAAGTCGATATGCAAAAGTTGTAATGGATGAAGAGTACTAACAATTATTTTGGGTTTAAAAGAGCTTATAACATGTTTACATCTTGCACATTCATCACATACTTTATCAAAATCAAACTTCATGTTAGGAAAGCCTTCAACTAAGTCAAGTGTTTTAAGGTTATTAAGAGTTTAGCACTAACATGTCCAAACCTTTTGTGCCACAACCAAGGATCATTTTTCATTACATTCATGCATGACATGGTATGACCGGATAACATGTTTATGTTCGTTAAATACACGGCTTTAACACGTCTTCCTTTGAGAATAATTTCATGAGTTGTGGCAGCAATTATTCGACACAAGTTAGCACTAAACTCCATAATATTACCTTTATCACATAGTTGAGAGATGTTAAGAAGATTATGTTTCAAACCTTTGACAAGCCGCACTGTCGACGCAAAGTAATGATGACTTACCAACCTTCCCCATGCCTATTATTTCACCTTTCTTGTTGTCTCAAACATTACCTTGCCACAATTGTAATCTTATAGTGAGAGGAATTGGCTTCTATCTCCCATCATGTGACAAGAACATCCACTATCCAAGCCCCAATTGCGGCCGCCTCTCACCAAGCCCTACACAAGATTAGACTTTAAGTTTAGGAACCCAAATGAATTTGGGTCTCTTCTTACCATCTACTTTTCTCAAAATATCCTTTCTAATCCACATTTGTTTTACAACTTTAACATTCTTGTAATGTCATTATGTCTCTTTTTGCAAGCATTGAAGATATGACCGGTTTTACCACAATAGTTACAAATGATGTATTCGGGAAGACCAACGTATTTCCTTCTTCTAAAGTCGGTTTTAATTGGATCCGACTTTTGAATGTAACAGTCTGACTGACTGTTCCATTTGAAACCGAGACCGGCAACTCAATCACATTTTTTAGACTGATTTGTGAGGAAATTTAGGACGTTTTGACTTCCTTCCCATTTTTTCGACACATTCTTAGCCTCAACAAGTTCCTTGCTTAGTTCATCGACTTTAAAAGTGAGATTATTGTTCTTCTCTTTAGAAATCTCAAACTACTTTTTCATTATAACTATTCGGATGTTAGCTCCATAAAAGTCTCAGATTTTTGTTGAACATTAAACTTAAGACTTGAGATGCATCTATCTAGGTGAACAGTCTCGGATCTAGAGGAACTACATTCGGGAGATTCATTATGAAGTTTGATAAACTTTTCATGAAGCATTATATTCTCCCTTTTGTAGGCATCTGCGTTGACTTTAAGACACTCGTTTTAGTTTGATAGGTTAGTGACTAGTTCATTTGAGGTTTCCTTATCAATGTTAGAGGTAACAGTCTAAGACATTGTTGCTTTAAGTTCCTCTACCTCATCAACTAAGTCATCAATCACACCTTTAAACATAGATTGTTCCTTTAGAAGTTCATCACGTTCCTTGGTTATCATGGATATTTGCATAATCAGAGCAGTGTTGACATTCTCAAGATCAGAAATGTCATTGGGAGTCGACTTAAGACACTCCAGGACAGTTCTTTGTTTAACTTGTTAACTCTTTTTACTTCATCATATGCCTCAAAAGTAAGGGTGACACTGTCCGTTGCTTTAAGTTCATTTTTGAGGTGAAAGTTTTCTTGAGCAATTTCTTCTATCTTATCTTGCATGATAATATCTAACTTTTCAGTTTGTGAATGACACTTATCAAAGAGCTTATCAAGAAGCTTACATACTTTCTCTTTGGAGTAAGTCCTAACCTTGGCTTTTAGATATTTTACCTCATTGTCGGAACCCGAGTCGGAATCATCGGGATGCGCCATATGACATCTAAGATGTTCAATTTTAGGGGGTTTAGAGACTTTGTGTAATACTACGGTTTTATGCGTTGTTGGGTACTCTATCGAGTAAGGCTTACTCTGTCGATTAAGTGAGTTTTGCGTTCAAAACCGTATTCTGACTGATGGGTACTCGATCGATTAGGGGCCACTCGATCGAGTAAATCACTTACTCGATCGAGTAAGTTGGTTTTTACGGGTTATTTGCCGGGTTTTGATAGCAACGTGAGAATGATATATACACACTTTTCGTCAGTTTCTTTTCACTTTTACCCTATTCTAAGTTTCACAAAGATAAAAACAAAGTTACGTTGTTCTCATCTCTCTCATTGCTATCAAACCCAAAGGCTTGTATCGTCGGAATCCAGAAATATTTACGCCATTGAGACCGTGGTGTCGTGGGTAAGATCCTAGTATAATTTTTATATTGTTTCATTGATTTTGGTTTAAACCCTAATTGAGTAATTTGGGGGTTTTGGGTGTATTGTTGGTTAATGGTGATTGTATGATTGCGTGATTGATAGGAGGTGATTTCATAGAGGAACGAATCTGATTCCCTGTTGTGACGATTGTGGTGATTGCATTTCCGGGTAGGATTTCCTACTCAGTTATTGGTTACATGTATATTAGTTGGTTGATTGATTGTTAATGGTTGTTGATTAATAGCATTTGTCTATATCATATTGGAATTTGGTAATTGTTGATGTTGTATTGTGACACGGCAGTCGTATACCTATCAAAAATAACCAACTGGCTCTAACTAATATAGCTAGGGAAGTCGGGTCGATCTCCACAGGGAGATGGGAAAATGTCAGCTTTGCCTAAGTTCATCACGGTAACCAAATTGGGGGGTTTTAATTGATTAATTGTTCTAAACTAATGGGAATAAGAAAGAGAATAAGGCAGAGAAAAGGGATTAAGCAGATAAGGAAAACAGCTAAGACAGACGGTTCACCATGATCATTCAGTCAAGTAATCTAGGTTTCAGGTTAGTGCAAGTATAGTCTAAGGAGCAGTGAATATCTCCTTTCGGTCTCAATTCGCCCTAAAGCACAAATAGCTTAGCTTTCGCCCTCACTATAGTGCCCTATTGTTCGCTACGAGTCTCACCCTTTCCAACCTTTCGGTCTAGGTCAAGGTTTACTATGATTTAAATGCCTAATTGCGTCGACTCAATTAGACAGATACAGACAAATGCAGCAATTAAAAACAAAGACTACACCAGCATTAACCTAATATGGCAACTACTATCTCTTCATAATCATGGATCCCCTAGTCTTAGCAGGGGAAATTAGCTATGCATCACTATTGAATCAACAACAATAACATATAGATAATTGAAATTAAACATACTAACAAAGCTAATAGAGATTGAAAAGGGTAAAGATGATAGCAATAAAGGAAAGAAAGAAATAAAGCAACAATTAAGATTAAGGAATTAAGAAGGAATAATAATACCGATCACAAATCCAAATTCGAGTAGCAAAAGGGTTGAAAGAGAGCAAAATCCAAGAAACAGTAGGAAAATGATAGAGTAAAAGTGAATGAGGAGAGTTACGCAGTCTACTGTATTAGTAGCATACGAAAATCCTCCTCTAAACCTAATCCATAACTAAATTACAAAAACCCATACGAAAATAGGCGAAAAAACTTTAATACAGGCAAAACCACTCGATGGAGTGGAAATAAACCACTCGATCGAGTAACTAAGCGTCAAACCCCTCGATCGAGTGGAAATAAACCACTCGATCGAGTAACTCCTTGTAATGTCTTCTCGATTGAATACTCGAACTGCTCGATCGAGTAACCTTCAGTATATAAAGCATTCGATCGACTAGAAAAGTAGTCGATCGAGCTATTTTGGCACGTTAGACATTATAACACCTTCCGAAACCAGCTCACGTGTCTTCAAAGTGTTAGGTTCCAAGCTCCGGCTCCTTGTTATCCATAAATGCATGCAAAGGGGACGAATTTAGACTCGATTTAGCTCCTCTTTGGTTTATTCCTGCAATTTACATAAAATGAACCAAAGTAGAATATTCGGGGGTATTTGTAGCCAGATGCTACATAAATAGTACAGAAATGCGTGTAAAAATGAGGTAAAAACCTTATATAAAATACACGCATCATATTGGGTTGTTGTATATGTTTTTGGTTCGCGAGGTGCGCCCTCGGCTGAGTGAAGTCACTTACGGGAGTGGCTTCACGCCCTTGATTCGCCTCGTCTGTAATCCGCTACAACAGGGGATATGCACATTAAGGAACATGGGTTTGCGCTCGGTAATGATGAGCGGGGATTAGGTGGGGACGGTTGAGGTCTCCCACTGACGGTGTTGATTACTGGTTGCGGCCGTAATTTGGCAGGACTAGACCTTCAGGCTAGTCAGCTGATTGATGATGTGACGGTGTTGCTGGTTGTATACGTTGTGGTTATTGTCTTATCTTATATTGTGTAATCAGTAACTGACTCCGTTTAATTGTTTTAAAAACTGTGGTGATCCATTCAGGGATGGTGAGCAGTTATTTAGCAGGTATAATGTGGACGCGTGAGGGATAGATGGGATTGAGTCATCACGATTCGTTTAGAGTCTTCCACTGTGTTATCAAACTTTACATTTGATTTAGTTGGTTTGGATTTGGAACAGTCGTATCTCATTTAACAGTTTTAGATTTTGTTATATATCGCTTTATACTTATCTATTAAAGTACGTTCTTTTATGGTCCATTTGATATGCATTGCCTTGGGTAACCGAGATGGTAGCACTTTCATGCATTAGATGGTCTTGGTAAGGCACCTTGGTGTATGGGGGAGTTGCAAAGTGGTATCAGAGCGACGATTTTTGAACCTGTAACTAATAAATCTAATGAACTTAGAGATTCAAATTAAAATGAACCTGGGTCGGAGTTGTTTGGAGCTAATGCAAAAGACTTGGGAGACGTCCTAAAGTTGCGAACTTACCCTTATAACTTTGAGACGGTCACTAAGGGGTTGTCATGGGATCGCTATATGTTTACTAATGTTATATGAATATGTTGGATGAATGATTATGGTGGAAAGGAGGATGTGGTGGAAAAGGTTAGTCGATGTATATGATAATATGTGTGATTAAGCATGTTTTTTTTGTTGATGAAATGTAAGTTTCCATTAAGCTCAAACAAGGCTATTACAACCTACCATTTTAGCATACAAACAATTTCAGAGAACTGAAGTTCTACTTACTTAAATCAGTACTAGTCAAGCAAGTCCTATCCATACCCAGGATTCGGTTGCTAAATACATTAATCCTCATTTTTACAACCTATTGAATATGCTTACAAACAATATCAGGATGCACGAGGATCTGCTCACATCTTATTCTATTCTGTTGCTTCCTGATAAAGTAGTAGCAAGCCATAAAAGAGCAAATGAGAACACCCTTCTGAACTTGAGACCACTTCCGCTGCCATATCCATTGCAAAATATCTCCATCTGGTAAAGATTACTTACAACGGTCTACCATCCCCATAAGGATACGCTTACTGTACACACATTCCTCAAACAGGTGCTGATGAGACTCAGAGGCATTGCCACAGAGCAAACATAAGTCATCCTGACAGATGCCAATAGCAAATAATTTTTCTTTAACCTGCATTGTCTTCCTAGCCATTAACCAACCCATGAATCTATGCTTAGGCACAGTCCAAAGATGCCAAATGAACTTATGCCAAGCCACAACCTGAGATCTAGTTCTTAAAAGATCATATCCACTACTTACAGTATAGCCCCTAGTGTCCAGAGACCAGGTACCATGAGAAAAACCAGAACTAAGCTTGTCTTTAGCTCGACAAACATTCTTCCAGCCTCAGCTAACATCACCCCTGGGGTTATAATCATGCCATCTCTCATGCTTTAAGTATACCTGATTTATGCATTTAACCCAAAGCTTATCAGGGATACAATAAACCCACCAGACCAACTTTCCAACTACTTCAACATTCCACACTGAACTGTTTTTGATTTCTAAACCACCTTCTTCTTTGGGAGAGCATACACTGTCCCAGCTAACTAATGGGACTCTCATAAACTCCACTTTACCATCCCATAAAAAATTTCTGCAGAGAGCATTAATCCTCCTCAGAACTCCTTTAGGAATTAAAAAGATGCTCATCCAGTAGTTATACAAGGCTGTAAGAATAGAGTTCACCAAAACAAGTCTTCCAGCATAGGATAAGTGTCTTGTGCCAAACCTTGTAATTCTGTCAATCACCTTCTCAACAAGAACCTGACCTTGAGCTTTTGTCAATCTACCTGCAGTAATAGGAACTACTAAATATTTAAAAGGGAGCCCCCCTTCCTGAAACCCAGACACAGGTAGAATTTCCTCTTTCACCCAAACTGAAATCCCTCTGAAGTAAGCACTAGTTTTAGAAGGGCTCATTTGCAGACCTGAAGCTTTAGAAAAGGTGGCAAAAGCTCTTAAAAGAACCATAATTGACCCCACACCCCCTTTACTAAATAGGAGCAAATCATCAGCAAACATCAAGTGTGATAATTTAAGCTTACCACACATAGGGTGAAATTTAAAGGATATATTCTCAGTCACAAAAGCCAAAACTCTACTAAGATACTCCATAGCAATAGTGAACAATAAAGGTGACAAGGAATCCCCTTGTCTAAGTCCTTTTTTCCCCATAAAAAAACCAAAGATATCACCATTGAGTACTAAGGAGTAGCTGGCACTTCTAACACACTCCATCAGTAGGGCAATAAACTGGGCAGGGAAGTTTAAGGCACCCAACATCTGTTCCAAAAACTCCCAACTAACAGAGTCATATGCTTTCTTTAAGTCAACTTTCAGAAGGAATCTAGGAGAGATAGCTTTCCTGTTATAGAGCCTCACTATATCTTGGCAAATCAATACATTTTCCACAATGCTCCTCCCCTTGACAAAGCCTCCTTGATTATCACTTATCACATCAGGCAGAACCTCAGAAAGTCTGTTACAAAGCAACTTAGAAATACACTTATACAGCACATTGCAACATGAGATGGGTCTGAATTGAGTTACATTCTGAGGTAAAGCACATTTAGGAACAAGGGTAATGAGAGTATGGTTCAGCTGCTTTAATAATTTTTCTGAATGGAAAAAATCCTGAATTGCAGTGCACACTGAATCCCCCACCACATCCCTGATATCTTTAAAGAAGGCACTAGAGTAGCCATCAGGGCCTGCAGCCTTGTGACTAGGGATAGAAAACATAACCTTCTTAATCTCTTCCTTAGACACAGGATCAAGGAGGACAGTATGGTGATCACTAGTGCACCCCTTCTCCATTTGAACAACAGAAGAGCTAATATTCAACACAGGCTCAGAAGTACCAAGAAGCTGCTCATAAAACTCCAGGAAAGCCTCCTGAATAAGCTTAGGATCATCACAGCATTGTCCTTTAAGATTTTCAATTCTAATAACCTTATTCCTGGACTGTCTTCCTTTAATAATATTGTGAAAATACTTAGTATTGTCATCACCCATATCCACCCATATAGCCTTAGACTTTTGAAGTAAAAATGCAGCACAAGCCTTCTCCAGGAATTTAAAACTATCTAGAGCCTCCCTTTCTTGATTCAGAAGCTCAGGATTTAAAGGATCATCTCTAAGCTTATGCTGAATAAATTCCAGATTCATAGAAACCCTAGCTTTGTTATTAACCACATCATCAAAATTCTCCTTCTTTAATTGCTTCAAAGACCATTTAAGAGCTTTTAACTTTCTAACCACCTGAAACATAGGGGTGCCAGGAACAATCTGACTCCAAATCTGTTGCACACAGTCTTTAAATTCCAATGCCTGACTCCACATATTGTAATATTTAAAAGCCCTCCTAGGTTTCTCCATATCATACTAAGCTTGAACAACACAAGGAGTATGGTCAAAAACCTCTTCAGAGTAAAAATGAGCATAAGCAAGAGGATTAGCTTTCAACCATTCATCATTTACCAGCCAACATTCTATCAAGTCTACTAAATACCCTTGAGGCAGGCTCTTGCTTATTAGTCCAGGTGTAGAAAGACCCAATTGCAGAACAATCAGTCACCCCACACTCATTGACACACTGTTGAAAATCATCCATTTCCTCAAAAGTAGATTGACCACCCAATCTTTCAGAAGGGACCAGAACAGTATTAAAATCTCCACATATGACCCAAGGACCCTTAAAATTTCTATTAAAAGCACTAAGCTTAGCCCAAAGCTCCTTCCTCTCATTAACATAATTAAAAGCATAAATCATGGTAACATAGAACTTATAGCTAGTGCTCAAATCCTTAACCTCTATGTGAATAAACTGAGCTCCATAGTCTAAAAAATTAACACTATACATAGAGGGATTCCATAACACCCATATACGTCCTCCCTTATGATAAGCAGTATTTGTAGCAAGACAGCAATTTGCACAGATATTAGTTCTGATACTATTTAGAGACAAAGGTTTCACCTTTGTCTCAAGGAGACTAAATAATCCAACCTGATGATGATGAAGAAACCATTTAATTGTATTTTGTTTAGTTGGACTATTTAATTCCCTAATGTTCCAAAATCCAAAAATATGCATTACCTCCAGGGGGAGGTAACACACTACCAGTTACACCAATTCCAGCTTTAGGAGTCATATTATTCAGAGATTCTAAGAGATTAGAATTACCCAATTTTCCAGAGCTCTGACCATGATCCAACAACTCCTGCTTACTAAGTCTTATAATTTTTTTTGCAGGGGTATTCACCATGTGATATTTCCCATTTCTAGACCAAGACACTTGAAACTTATTGGGTTTTTCAACTGGGGTGGCAAGGACATCACCAGAGGGACTATCTAGAGGCACCTCCTGTACTACAGGTTGGGCAACCATAGGAACAGCAGGCTTCTTTTGCTGTGCCTTAGGCCTCCACTGCTTCTGACCCTCCTTAGTCCCAGTCACCTTCTGAGATTGTAGTTGTGGAGATTTCCTACAGTTAACAGACTCATGCCCAACCCCTTGACATTTTTTACAAAGGGCAGGCTTCCATTCACATTCCACCTTAACAGTAACCACACTCCCATCCTCATCTAGAAATTTAACAGACGCAGGAAGAGGCTTACCAAACGGAACTTCAATCATGACGCGTGCAAACCCCAGACGAGTTTTGTCCTTAGTTGCAACATCACATTGAATAAATTTTCTTAACAAACCAGCAAGTTTAGGCAAACGCTTACCCAAGAACTTCAGAGGAAGGTTCATAAACCTGACCCATACTGGCACTTCCTTGACATCTGCCTTCACCAACTCCATATTCGCACTCCAAGGCCTGACTATAAGCGGTTTATTGTCAAATAAGAAGTGACATTGCTGCAAGACTCTATCTTTAGCCTGACTAGAGGTAAATCGAACCAGAAAGACTCCATTCGGAAGAAAAGACACCTTATCAATAGGCAAATGTGACCAAATCCTCCTAATAAAGCGATCCACTACTTCCACAAGCGGATTAGCACCTAATACGAAGAAATAGACCGAGTTATTCCAAAATTCAAGCTCCTCCTTAACATCTTCCTCTGTAAACTGCAGTAGTTCAGGAGGCTCTTCCTCAATCACCGTTAATGGGCTCTTAACTTTCCTCCTTTGCTGAACTACCCATTCCTGCTCTTCAGGAGCAATGGAATCCAAATCGTACGGAGTAGTTCCAACAACTTCATTAACACTCTTTGTTTTCCCCACATCAGCGCTTCTATGCCCACCCGCCACCACAGGAGCAACCGTAGAAGAGGATGCAGCATTATTAGGTGATTTTGCGTGTGTTGAATTTGTAGTAACAGAGATCAGAGGAGGGAATTGTTCGACGTTTGAACAATCAATTGACATTTTTAGGGTTTTGGTAGGGTTTTTCAAATTTTTTGGGTTTTTCTGATATCGCACTCTCTCTCTATCTCTTCATCTGTCCAATTTTGCGTGATTAAGCATGTTGCATGATTTATAATGTGGCGATAATAGTAACATGTAAATAGGAATATTTGTATTGTATACGTATATCCTTGTTGCGAAAAGTTATAAAGTTAAGGCATGCGGGTAGTTAGAAAAGTCAACATGACTCGATCGAGTGGGGTGGACTCAATCGAGTAAGAGGATTACTCGATCGAGAAGGGGGGGGGGGCTACTCGATCGAGTACGTATGTGGATCGATAGAGTGCGTTTTGTGTACGTTCTAGTCAGACTCTGGAGTTGAGGTACTCGATTAAGTAAGTGGGCAACTCGATCGAGTGACCTCTACTCGATCGAGTGGGTATGGTTACTCGATCGAGCAATTGTTGTACAAGTCATATATGCTTTGAGCCGTAGACTATGTCCTTACGTTTACCTCTCCTCTTATAGCTCAATGATATGCCGCAAAATATGTCTGCCATGTATACTAGGGCTCAGGAGATGAGTGTGGATGAGATTGCCAAGATGCGCTTACCAAGGCCCTAAAGAGGTTTGGGAAAGACAAAGATGCCGGTGTAGACTTTGCCAAGATGAGCACTACGATATCCCGCTTCAACCCAAAGGATTAAATAGGTACTGGTGCACCAATTTTGATCGACAATTGGCATACGGAGATGGAGAATATCTTGGGAGTGGTGCATTGTCCCGATGACTTTTAGGTGGAACAAGCTGCGTTCTACCTGAGAGATGCAGCGGGGGAGTGTGGGACAAGGTAAGGGAGAGTGCCCTAGATCATTATCTGAAACAGGGAAAGTCAGCTATACCATGGGTTGAGTTCAAGAGAGCTATGCGTAGGGAGTTTGTGCCGGAACATATTCGTAGTAAGCTAAGTGAGGAGTTTGATTCTTTTAAGATGACTTCGAATATGACTGCGGCTGAATATTACCACAAGTTTAATGAGAAATCAAGGTATGCAGAGGACATGAGGTTAAGTTAGGAGAACTTGGCACTGCGGTTTAAGAAGGGGTTGACCTATCAGATCATGGAGAAGTTACCGGTTGTGGTCCTTACTGATGTTAAGGAAGTATATGAAAGAGCAGGGAGAGCTGAGAGATTGGTCGAGATGGCCAAAGAGAACAAAGAGAGGGGCCCGGAGAAGAGGAAAGCTGAGAGTAAGGGTGGTGGGCAATCAACTTACAAGAGGGGTAATCACAACCAGGCCATGGCCTATTCATCGGGATCGGGTTTCAGTGGCAGAGTTTCTTATGAGCATGGTCGTGGTGGTAGCAATAACAGTTGGAGTATCTCGTGTTTCAACTGTGGCGATATGGGCCACAAGAGACATGAATGTACTAGTGTCGGGGGAAAGGGTTTCCAAAGACCATCGCAGGGGAGCTTTTCGCAGAGTTATGCTAGCAACCAACCAGCTGGGTCATGGAGTCACCAAGGAGGACATGGTAACAACAACGGTGGGTCCAACCGCAATGGCGGTAATGCTTATCAGAAACCGGTGGCTAACAACAATCATGGGTCGCCTGCCAAGCCATCTACTTCAATGAGTAAAGTCCAAGGAGGTGTGTAAAAGACCAGTGGTAAGTTATTTATGATGGACAAGAAAGCTGGTGAGGATGATGCACACGTGATCACTGGTACCTTTCTTGTTAACGATGTTTCTACCTTTATTTTGTTTGATTCGGGGGCGTCACATTCTTTTGTATCGTTGGGTCATGCTAAGCTTTTGAGTTTGAGGGAGTTTGAGTCTGTAAATGATGAGATTTTTATAACGTCCGGAGAGTCAGTGTCTATGATAGTTGGGCATGTTGATCTTCCAGTGGATTTGTTAGAATTTCCTATGGACGGTTTCGAAATGATAGTTGGTATAGATTGGTTGGGAAAGTACAAGGCTAGAATAGATTATCACCAATAGAAAATCTCTTTGAGAGGTCCTAAGGGAGTTAGTGTGTCTTATCGTGGGTTTGTTATCAAACCCAAAGTCAAAGTGATTGCAGAGGTGACCTTGAAGTCTTACTTGAGGAAGGGGTGTCCTTTGATTCTATGTCATGTGAAAGATCATAGTATGGTTGAGCCAATAGCAGATGAGATACCAGTGGTGGGAGAGTTTCCAGATGTTTTTCCGGAGGAGATACCGGGTTTGCCACCGAAGAGGGATATAGATTTCAGTGTGGAGTTAAAACCAGGGACGGGACCGATCTTTAAGGCCCTACACCACATGGGTCCTAAGTAGTTATGGGAGCTGAAGAAACAACTGGATCATTTCATAGAGAATGGATACATTAGACCTAGTGTATCGCCGTGGGGGAGCACCAGTTCTGTTTGTGAAAAAAAAGATGGGAGCTTGAGATTGTGTTTCGACTATAGGGAGTTGAACAGTGTTACAGTGAAGAACAAGTATCCTTTGACAAGGATAGATGATCTGTTTGACCAGCTGAGTGGGGCAGGGGTCTTTTCAAAGATTAATCCGAGATCAGGGTACCATCAGGTGAGGATTCGGGATGAAGACATACCAAAGATAAATTTTCGGTTGAGGTTTGGTCACTATGAGTATGTGGTGATGCCGTTTGGGTTGTCTAATGCACCGGCAGTGTTTATGGATTTGTTGAACAGGGTCTTCAGTCAGTTCTTGGATCAGTTCGTGGTGGTGTTCATAGATGACATCTTAGTCTATTCTAAGACTAAGGAGGAGCATGAGGAGCATTTGAGGTTGGTGTTGCAAACTCTACATGACAACTAGCTTTATGCAAAGTTGTCGAAGTGCGAGTTATGGCTAGAGAAGGTGGCTTTTATGGGTCGTGTGATTTCGAAAGAGGGTGTATCTGTGGATCATAGCAAGATAGAGGTGGTGTCTAAGTGGGAAGCACTAAAGAATGTGGCAGAGATCAGGAGTTTCTTGGGTTTGGCAGGATACTATCGTCGGTTCGTGAAAGACTTTTCGAAGATCGCCAGACCTATGACCGCGTTGATGAGGAAAGAGAACAGTTTTCGTTGGGACGACAGTTGTGAGACGGCGTTCCAAGCTTTAAAGGAGCGTTTGACCACAACTCCAGTCTTAGCTTTACCTGAAGGATGTTAGAACTTTGAGGTGTATACAGATGTTTTAAAGAACGGTTTGGGTTGTGTGTTGATGCAGAATGGGAAAGTCATTGCCTATGCTTCTAGGTAATTGAAACCATACGAGGAGAGGTACCCGACACATGATCTAGAGTTGGGTGAAGTTGTGTTTGCTCTCAAGATTTGGAGGTATTACCTTTATGGGGCGACCTTTAAGTATTTTCTGATCACAAGAGCTTAAAGTACATCTTTACTCAAAAGGAGCTTAACATGCGACTGAGGAGGTAGATGGAGCTTATAGGGGAATGCGACATGGATATCATATATCATGAGGGAAAGGCCAATGTGGTGGTCGATGCTTTGATTAGAAAGAGTGTGCATTCTCTATGCACGACTATATCTTTGACGAGGTTGAGAGATGAGGTAAGTAAGATGGGGATTCATGTGATTCAAAAGGGGGTGCTAAGGGAGACTTGACAGTGAAGCCGTATCTTTTTGATGATATTCGCAGGAAGCAGGCTCTTGATTCTAAGATTCAAGAGTGAAGAGCTGGAGTAGAGAAAGGGACAGTGTCTCGGTTCTCTATTCATTATTATGGGAGTGTTCGGTTTGATGGGAACTGGTGTGTACCTAAGGGTGAGGAGTTAAAAAAGATAATCATGACTAGGTGTTTGACATGTCAAAGAGTCAAAGGGGAGCAGCGAAGACCGCAGAGTAAGATTCAGTCTCTTGAGGTACCTGAGTGGAAATGAGAGTCTATCTCAATGGATTTCATAGTGGGTTTACCGAGGAGCCAACACGGTAATAACATGATATGGGTGATCGTTGACCGTTTGACTAAGTCAACTCACTTTATTCCAATGAAAGATACATGGAGTGAGGTGCAGTTGGCTAATTGTTACAGGAAGCATGTGGTGAAGTTACATGGGGCACCAAAGGACATTGTGTCAGATCGGGATGCGAGATTCATTTCTCGATTTTGGCAAGAGTTGCAGGATATGATGGGAACTACCTTGAAGATGAGTACTGCATTTAATCCTGCAACAGATGGACAGACAGAGAGAACTATTAAGACTTTGGAAGATATGTTGGGAGCTTGTATGATGGAGTTTGGTGGCAGTTGGGAAGATAGGTTGGACTTGATTGAGTTTTCTTACAACAACAGCTACCATATGAGTATTGGGATGGCTCTGTTTGAGGCTTTGTATTAGAGGAGGTGTAGGAGTCCGATTTGCTGGGATGATAGTGCTGAGGCAGTGGTTTTAGGACCACAGATGGTACAAGAGATGATAGAACAAGTGAAAGTGATTCGACAAGAGATGAAAGCGGCCCAGGATCGACAAAAGAGTTATGCGGACTTACATCGTCGGGACATCGAGTTTCAAGTAGGGGATAAGGTTCTTTTGAAAGTGTCCCATATGCGTGGTGTCATCCAGTTCGGTAAGAAAGGGAAGTTAAGCCAAAAGTCCATCGGTCCTTATGAGATTTTCGATCGTGTTGGAGAGGTTGCTTATCGCTTAGCTTTACCACTAGCTTTGGATCGAGTACATAATATGTTTAATGTGTCTCAGTTGCGGAAATATGTGAGCGATCCTTCCCATGTGTTAGAGGTGGATAACATCGAGTTGGATGAGTCCTTGTCTTATTGTAGATACCTCATTTATGCACCTCCAGCCAAACACCTGGTGATGATTGGGCCGCATGTTTGGTACACGGAATGATTTATGACAGTTCGTAAGTTTATCGTCAAGTGATAGCTCAAATACTTGTGTCTACCCCTTGGTTGTAATCTACGCGCCATTACGGTCGATTTGACAGTAATTAGAGTTCATTTGGAGTCCGGGTCAAAAACCGCTTCATTTTCTAATAAACCGTTTTAAAATGCCGAGTCGGAATGTTCTAGAATATTCCGGGTATTTATTCCATAAGTCAATTTTATATTCTTTTGGTAAAATATATTCCGAAAATCATATTTTAAAGAATAAGGAAGTTGAGATCTACCGCAATTCCATAAAAGAAACGCGAAAATCTTTCTTCCGCAGGAGGAAACCTCTGGGGAAACGACGCAGCACCCGCTGCGCCTCCTCCAAGAGTCGCAGTGGCTGTTGCGCCTCTTCCCCAGCCTTTTTATGCGTATTTTCAGATCTTTTCGAGATTTGTTTCAAAGTTTTAGTCATTCCATAATTCCTCCGTGTGATTAGTGTAAATAGGGACCTTCGTTCCACATATTTCTCACGCGAGTGTCCGCCCTTCTCTTCTCCCTTTGCATTCTAAGACCGTGCTCTAAGCTTATTGACGTCTAAGTGCTTGATCAATTGACCACGTAAGCTCGGATCCTTCTGAGTACCAGTCACGTTGCATGACCCACCAATTTGACCAACCACACTCAATCAATCAATCAATTTAATCTAAATCCTCTTGCGAGGGAACTTTCATCATACATTCGAGTCGAGCAATCACTAAACGTTAACTTAATTAGTTAATCTCGTTTCGTCAAACATGTAAGTCTGAGGGTGTAAATCCCATATTTTATTATTGTATTTTATTATTGTACCAATTAATGTAAGGTTTACGTCAAAAATATGCTTAAGAACGATTTCTTAAACCCTTTTATTAAATTGTTTTCACGGACTAACTATAGGCAGACGTCGAGAAGAAACGCAGCAACTGCCGCGCCTCTTCGAAGAGTCGCAGCATCTGCTGCGCCTCTTCCAGAGGTTGCCGCAGTTCCTCCTTTTCTTCTTCTTCCTCACCTCTCTGTTAATTCGTCTTCTTTTGTTTCTTTTTCTTATTTTCTTCTTATTCATTCGCATATAATAATTATAACCCTTATTCATAATAATTTATCACCTTTAAATCCCGACTTAAATCCCTTATAGTCAATATTTGCGGGTTTTCGTCATCAAATCAAATCTGGATTGTGGAGATTCGATTCGTTCATATCAAATATCTGGATTTCAACTTTTGTATATGTTTTCATCTGTTTATCACACCTTCCGTATTGTTTCCGTCTTGATAACCTAAATAACCCTAATTAATTCGTAATTAATTTTTAATTAGTCTTAACTCGTTCTAATTCGTTTTAATACATTTTTTACCGCTTTTGTGACCAATTCACATGTTAATAATATGCTAAATTACCTTCATCCGAGTCAAATATCGATAATCAATCATTAAACACACCAACGAACATTAACAACACGCAGTTCCGACTTCACAGCCAGAACTCACCTCAGGAACAGATGCAGTAACCACTGCGCCTCTTCCAAGAGACGCAGCATTGCTGCGCCTGTTCCGGGTTGAGCTCTGTCTCTGAACTTCCACTCTTGCCTTGACCTAATTCATTAGTTTACTTATTAATCAACTATTAATCCTAATATCACTCTAATCTATCCGTTTTATCCTAATTTATTTTCTCTTGTTTTTCTCAAATTATCCGTCTTAAATATATTTTTGACGTAAATCAATTAAACCGTTTTAATTATTGTAATTTTAATTATCGCTATTTATTTATTGTATTGTATGGTTTATTTATTTTATCTCACATGTAATTAATCGTAAACCCTACTTCGACATTAATAAGTGCTAAAATTACATGTTCACCGACTTAGTTAATTCTCACATGCTAGGATTAAAACGTTGTTTGTTGCATTGCATGCATATAATCGACAACATATCAAGTATGAACGATTTCCCTAATCATTAGTAGAGGCCGCTATCGAGGCGGGCGGGATTAGGTGTTCAGTAAAAGGACTTCCTAATACGTACCCTCACCTCTTACTCCAGATCTCTGTGAAAATCCGTGTTCATTGGCATCCACGAGAGTCATTCTAGACATAGAATGCTAAGGGTAACGAGTTCTTAGTATTCATGTCACTACTTTGTGTCTTGACGTGACGCGAAGTATTCGAACAGTTCCAATTTCCCATAAAAATTGGTGGCGACTCCACAAATGCAAACGCTTGTTCCCAAACGCCCCCGTGGCCCATGTCCACAGTTTGGCGACTCTGTTGGGGAATATACACCTACATGTTGCCAAGGGTGAAACTTGAACAAGGTTAGGGAATAGTTTATACGAGACAGTTGTCGGTTTTCATTACTCGACCTTCTTAGGTCGTTTCATTCGGCCTTCCTAGGCCCAACCCAACCCATTCGACCAATCGTCCCGTCTGGACGGTCCAAATTCTTATCTGGGCCTAAAGATAGATAGCGATTGACGTCACCTCTATCATGGTATATACTCTTGTTTGTATCAAGGGCTTTCACTACTCGACGAAATGGACTACGAACCGACCTTACACTTGTTTGGCACGAACCTCTCCATAGACTAGGGTTTGATTGCTTGGTATGGCAACCCACCTTTTTAAAGCCAAAACCCTTTAAATGCACTCACCATACCGTTATAATGCCCATATATATGTTTGTATCATATACGTGATCACCGTTTTGTAAACAAAACCATGACGACACTTTGTAAAATAAAATCCATTACCTTTCCACTTTCTGTCAAATTCAATTTTCAAAATTCCATCCAATTTTAAATTTTCCATAAATGAGATCCTTCGTAAATTCTCAAAACAAAATAAAAAAAAAGATAAAAAAAAAGTCCAAAAAAAAACGTTTTAAATCAAAATATTTTCAAACCATGTAAATGTAAATGTGTAAATTCAATTGGGCTAAGTTAGAGTCAAAGTGCAAACCGACTATGGCCTAGTCGGAACTCTGTCGAGTTATAAACCCGTCTTCCTTTACATTTTGGGTCTTTTCAAATTCGAGTCTAGTCCTAAGGCGTCACGCCGTCACTTTGGACCCCTACCCCAATTCAGTTAGGATCTAAACATTTCCGACACCTCGACTCACACACTCGAGGCTAACACGTCGAGTCATTCCAAAATCCGTCTCTCGAATTCCCCTAATGATACGTTCGGGACATACATACCCGAACCTCGAGTCAAGTCTATCTTAAAACACACAAATTAGAATCACGTGTCATCAATCCCATCAATACGGTTAACCATATAAATGGCACTCCGTCAAAGTCAACACTCGAGTCTAAATTTAAAGTCAAGCACCATGAATTTAAAAACGAGAAGTCGCTCACGACGTTTCACGAATTCACAAGTTAGGTCTAGATTTGGCATCTTATCCCTTCCTTTCTTCATTGTTTGTCGCCTTAGTATGCGTGATCCCATGTCGAATCGAGTTGTAATGCGCGTCATTTCTGTCGAGTAGGAATCCAGCAAGTTCCGTCAGTCATCAAAGTCACGAAGCAGCTCAAGCCACAATCACCGTGTCTCTCCAAGACGTTTATGCCATGGTCCTGCGAGTTCAAGCTACAGTGGAAAATTTGAGCATTCTGGTCGGTCGCTTTCTTAGCTTAGATTTCGGTTACTTGTCGTTAGGAGTACCTAGACCAAAACAATATTTATAATCTTCACAAATAACTCTACTATTAGTAAAGAGGTAAGTAAAGGTCGGATCCCAAGGGACGGGTATTGATGTAGGATTTTCGATTGCAAGTAGTGGTGTCTAAGGGTGTCACAATTTGGGTTGAGATAAGAAGATCACTAAACTAAATAAGAATAAAAGTAAACAAGCAAGATGATTAAAAAGAGGTGTAAACAATTTATTAAAAGCACTAGGGTGTCATGGGTTCATAGGGGATTCATGGAATTGATCATACAAACATATTCTCAAATTATAAGCAAGCAATTATTGTTGTGATAGGATCGAGTTGGTTTATATCTTACAATCCTAGGAAGGTTTGGGTCCCGGAGCCGAATCGATTAGGTTGTACAACACCTACAAGTCAACTTAATCCTCCCTACTCAACTATATGCATGGTCTAATGAGACTCAAGTTGGTTTATGTCTTACAAGTCTCATTGAAAAGGTAAGTGATGGGTAAAAATGCAAGGATTCATAGGCTCGCATTTCATCAAACATAACATGTGCATAAGTTGAGATCACAACAAGCAAGCAAATAAATTATGTGAACATATTAGATTAAGCATGAATCATCCCCCATGTTGGTTTCCCCTAATTCCCCATTAACCCTAGTTAAGGAAACTACTGACTCATTATCAAGTTTAACATGTTAACAAGGTTGTCAATCATATCAAGAAAGCAAAACATGATGAATAAGTAAAGATGATTAACAATAATTAAAAAGGGATTAAGAGAATTACATCTAATGATAATTTCAAAATAATAAGCAAAGAATAATAGAAGTACTTGATGAATGATTGGAAGGTTGTCAATCCTCCAAATAAACCCAAATAATCTTCAATTACCCAAATAAAGGATGAACAATATAGAAATTAAGGAAATGAGATCTGTATTAATACTTGATTAAAAGTTGATTACAAGATTAAAGAGAGATTAGAATAATATAGACTACACTAGAGAATGATAAGAAGAACATGATAATCTAATTAGTATAATGGGGTATTTATAATGGGGATTAGGTGCACAAATTAGGGTTACTAAAGGCTTAAATGACGATTAAGTCCTTAAGAAAAGTTGAGGAAATGCTCCTCTTGAAGAAAGATGCGAGTCTCCTTTTTGCTAGTCTTTCGAAAATATGCGCATCCCGAGTAGAATAAGAAGAAGTCGGGCTGCACTGGAGAACAATCCGAGCGTCCAAAAGGTCGGGACGAGCGGATTGTGCAGGCGGCGGACGAGCGGCTTGGCAGGTGGGACGCTCGGATTGTGGCTCTTGGACGAGCGGCCAGGCAGGTGGGACGCTTGGATTGTGGCTCTTGGACGAGCGACCCGATGCTGGGACGAGCGGATTCCAGTCCAGTGAGCTTTTTCTTCTTTTCTTCTTCCAACAATCCCCCGGGATCTTGTCAGAGATGCAAGTATCTTCTTCATCATTGCCCATCTACTTCATTATTTACAAAGGCCTTCTCGTCTTATCTTCACTTTGATGCTTGGTCATTAGATTCGATCAATTTAGCTCTATTTTGCCATGAAAATGCAAGGTATGCACTCCTCTCCTACCAAGGGAACAAAACCTCAAAGAATATGCAAAACAAAGGACTAAAGATAGTAAATGACCCAAATATGCACTAAAAAGCATAGGAACGAGGCTAATTCGGGGACTAAATATGCTCAAATATTGGTCACATCAAATATTCCCAAACCGAACCTTTGCTCGTCCTGAGTAAAGAGGTGGTAAAACTAGGACCCTTATTTAAACTAACCTACTAATATAGCCGATATGAGACAATTAGCGGGTCTCTCTCCGCCCCTTCAACTCACAACAAGACAACCATGAGGTAGGATGCCTTCTTGCAAGGCAAGGCGGGTCTTGTCAAAATGGCGACACATCCAATCATTAAAGCACACAAAATCAAGTAATGGATGCATCTACAAAAGGAATAGTCACTTTCCTCATCTAAGTGGCGGAAATTATCTAAAGGGGAAGCGATTCAAGGGTACACACTCCTTCATAGATATGGTTTCTTCAAACTACTAAGCCTAGAAGGATACCAATAAAACACCTCCAAATTGTGTCAAGCTAGGGTACCTTTGTCCTCAATCGTTAAATGCTTTTGTCAAGAATAAACTTCCTATGGTGTTAGAAACACTGGAGGATCGCGGAATTACCCCTCTTGCCTAGACAAGAACAAGGGTCGTCCCCTCTCTACCATGCACAAAAATGGATATGATGGATAAAGGGATCAATAGGATTTGAGTTTCATTTGGGAGTTTGCTTTTGTTGTTGTTCCCCCCTCCCCCACCCCCCCCCCCCCCCAAATTTCTTGTGGCATATAACATTTGAGAACACTTTCTTTTTTCCATTTCTTTTGATGTTTGGCATTTCAATACTTGACAACTTTCAACTTTTGCATTTTCTTTTGAACATTTTCAAAGTCACCCCAATTAGTAATGAGGGTGCTTATATTTGAAGCATTAGGAGTATTTTTGCTCCTCTTTTCATTTGATGAAATTTGTGCAAACTTTTTAACTTTTCATTTCATTTCTTGAACTCAAATTTTTGAACAATTTTTGTGGCCATTCCCTTTTTGATGACAAAATTGTGGTAGAACATGGATGATGGTTGCATGGTTTCAAGGGTCGCCTTGGAATAAATGGTAGCCAAGGAGTTATCACACCATAAGGTACTCTTGACTAGGCCTTAATCCATGGGTCAAGGGATACTAGTATGACACATCCTAGGGTGTTTTACAAGTATTCTAACAAGCAAAGTCTTAAGAAGAAAAAGCATCTACTAGGGCCTATATACACTTGTCAAGTTTCCCAAATAGACGGTTTCGCAAAATTTTTTCTAACATGCAAACTATATGCCATGATGCAACTAACATTTATACAACCTAATGCACATACTTCTACCAACTAGTATGCCAAATAATCTAAATGCAAGTCCTAGATTCACATTGTTTATACCGCATCAATCAAAATAAAGCCACATAGTCATTAACATAAAGAGGAAAAAGGAGATTGGAAAGATCTTACCATGCGGTCTTCAATATCCTCATGTCTCGGATGTGGTGTAGTCGATCAATGTGAACAAGGATTAACAAACACAATATATACAAAACAATATATATACAAGACTACACTACAAAAGAAAAGAACATGTTTTTGGTTTTTTCAATTTTTCAATTTTTTTGGTTTTTTCGAAATTTTTTTTGGATTTTGTATAAAAGTCTAGTTAGAATTTCCCATCCCCACACTAGTATGGGCATTGTCCTCAATGGCCAATACGATAGGAAATTATGCAATAAAAATGCATGATTTTTAAACTAAATGCAAACTACACTAAACTACACTACATGATGCATGTGTTTTTGTTATGGCGGAGAGCATAGTTTAGATTAGATCCCAATGCATATGCATGGTCTTCCCCAAATCAAAATAGACATTATTTCTAATGACAAGAATTTCGGGGGAGTTCATGCACATAGAATGCAATGCATGAACTAAAAATTGTCATTTTGGATTTTTCAAGTCGGGAACAATAAAAATGAACACCTTAATGATGCCAAGGTGTTAGTTCTCCATTGTTGCTAGGACTCCATAAAATGATCAAGATAAAAGAAAAACAAGAGAAGTAGACAAACCATAAGGGAGGTGTAAGAATGTAGGAGCCTCCAAAAGTTTGCTAGTCCTCACCCATCGTATTATCATCATCTTCTTCACTTGAGGCATCATCAACCTCCATAGATGTGGAATCATGTCCACTCTCACTTTCACTTCCTTGTTCTTCCTCACTTTCCTCTTCTTCTTGAACTTCTTCTTATTCTCCTTCTTGGTCACCATTCTCATCAACACCATTTCCTCTCCACCCGGTCTACCACCACTAGAAGTGCTAGGAAAGAATACTTCCCTATCCGCCCAACTAGGCAAAGGACAAGATGGATCAAGAAGTCCTTGCCTAGCTAGATGTAGGAGGGGCGGATATTGGGCCTTGTAAGCATCAACTCTACCATTGTAAGCTTGTTTATGCATTTCCCTCATGAGTAGAGTCAAGTAATCATTTCCCGCCTGGGCATCTTTGGGGTTGAACTCGTGGTACTCAAATGGGTAAGGTGGGGTGATAATGGAGGAGGAGGGCTTGGCAATTTCGTCTCCTTGGTGTTGAATGATGTACTCGGTCTCTTCGGAGAGTGGGAGAAGGTAGTTCGGTCGATGAACATTCAATCGACAAATTTTGCTAGGCAAAGTGAAGGATCTAGATTCATTTGTCAACCACCCAAACTTGTTGTCTAGAGTATCGTTCTTGACCCACTTAAACTTTAGAATCATGGTGGGCAAATCGATAAGGTGGCCACCTTTTACCGGTGCATAAGTATTGTTCTTGTTGAAATCCCGGTTAAAATGCTTAGCCAAATAGGTAAATAGTCCTCCATTGGCAATAAAGGCCATGCCTTCTTTGCCACAATCAACATTAAGCCATCGATCAACCAAAAGTCGTAAAGTATTATATGGCTTGGTAAATTCTCTCCCAATGTTCAAAGCCAACTCAAGAAGGATAAAATCGAGTTTGGTAAGATGATTTGTGCCATTTCTAGCTATGAAAGTATTCCCAATGACCTTATGCCATACTCTAATGCCCGGATGGTGGACTAAGAGAGCACGACAATCATGAAAACGTGTGAATTTCCTTCCGGAAATTGCCATCCAAAGAGGAGCGGGGTCATACTTGGTAGGCATCTTTGTAAATTTTGCACGATCACTAAGGCCAAATATCTTACCCAATTCGTCTTAAGATAAGCATCTATCAACATTTTCAAGACGAAACTCAATAATGGTTCGGGTCTCCACCTTTGTGACTTTAAAAGAGCTCAAAAACTCTAAGGTGAGGGAGGGGTATGTCAATTCTTGCATTGTAAACAACTTACTTAACCCCATAGACTCGAAAAAGGTCTTAGTTTGTTCAAGGACAGCCAACTTTGATGGTTTTCTTAGCAAAGAGAATGAATTTCTCCCTATGGGAGTCGAAAGTGAAAATTACCTCCGGATAATCGGATAATTGTTCAATGACCGGAGTTAAAGTAGTAGCTTCCATAGGGGGTTATTGTTCTTGAACCTCCAACCTTGCCTCATGGACTACCAATGCCTTTGATACTTATTTTGCTTGAAGAGCTAATTGCCTTTTGGAAAGTGTCTTCTTTTGGGGTGCCTTGTTTCCACCTTTTGTTCTTGCCATTCTCCTTTGCTTAATTTCACCAATGAAAGATTGAAATCTTCGATTTCTAGTAATGCTCAAATCAATTTAGGATGAATGAATGTTGGTTTGTATCCTAAAATCGACTCAAAACTTGAAGATTTTGGTGTTTGAATCACTTGTTGCAAAAGGAGTGATTATTTTTTGTTGTGAGGAAGTTTGGATTTGATTTGGTTTAATTTGGTTGAGGAAATTTGTTTTTGTTGATGGAGAGGATGAGGGTTTTGGGATTTTGGGTAGTGTTTGTATTTTGAATAAATGAGAATGAATGGGAGAGGAGGGTTTAAAAAAACCCGTTAGTTTTGAATATGCAGAGGGAGACGAGCGGACCAGGGGTCGGGACACTCGGTTTCTTCAGAAAATGGTTCAGAAAAAGACGCCACAGGACGAGCGGACCGCAGGAAAGACGAGCGGATTCCTTGAGCTGAGACGAGCGTCTTTTGCTTAGGACGCTCGGATTCCTTTCCAGGGAGAAATCCCAGAATTTGGCAGCAAAAAGACAAGCGTCTTTTTTTGATGGACGACCGTCCAGACTGAGACGAGCGTCTTTATGGCTGGGACGCTCGGATTAACAGACAGACCTAAATTTTAATTTCTACAGCTTCACCAGACGAGCGACTGATGGCTTGGACGCTCGGGTTTCTTCAGGACGAGCGGATTATCCCTCAGGCCACTCGGATTCTTCCTTGACCACACGGATTCAGGTCCACCCGTGGGTGCTTCGTAACCCGTGTCATTTTATTCTTCAATTCTTATGTTCCTCATTGCAAGGTCACTACAAAGGCATGAATAGCCTAGGCAATTGCTATCCCCCACACTAAGTCAAAGCACTACACATCAATAAATTCATTAGTCCCTCCCTCACTTCTCTCAAAATGATGAATATCTTGATCAAGGCACAAAAATGTAAATCCAAAAATGACAAAAATGCAATAGAATAATTGGAATGCAAGTTAGGAAGTTAGAATATTTACAAATGGTGGTTTAGGGAGGACTCCACCAAACTCTCATCCAATGTGAGATGTCAAGGGGGCATGTTCAAGGTGTTGTTGATGTTACTCAACACCTAGAAGAAGTAGTCTAAAGCTTGCTCATTATCATGATAAAGATCCTCAATAGATCTTTGCACTTGTTGTTCTCCGTGCTGGTCTTGGGTCATAGCATTACCAATATAGGGATTGGATATCTCTTCAAACTCATCATCTCAAAGACCGCATACTTCGTCTACTTGCTCACTAAAAAATTCTTGAGTTGATAAAGACAACTCTCCTTCTTTCTTGTCTTGGCCAATGAGGCCTTCTTCTTCACTTGTCATGGGTGAGCTTTTCAAGTTCTCATTGTTGCAATTTCCTTGCTCTTTTGATGGGGTATCATCCACTTTCTTTCTCCATTGAAATTCCAACTTCTTCCTATCATCCTTCCGGCTATAGTGATTAACCATAAAACATGGCTCATGCAATTGGGGAGCTCTCATAGTCTTGTCAAGATTAAAAGTGATGGTTTCATCTCCCACTTCGAGGGTGAGCTCTCCATGCTTCACATCGATCACCGCTCCCGTGGTGTGTAAGAAAGGTCTTCCTAAGATAATAGGAATGTTAGAGTCTTCTTCCATGTCAACAATAACGAAATCCACCGGGATGAAGAATTTTCCAATTCTCACGGGAACATCTTTCCATTCCCCTAAAGGTGTCTTTGTTGATCTATCCGCCATTTGAAGCGTGATGTTGGTGCATTTGAGTTCTCCCATTCCTAGCTTCTTGCTAACTAAATATGGCATGACACTAACACTTGCCCCAAGGTCACATAAAGCTTTGTTGATTGTAGTGTCACCAATAGTGCATGGAATGGAGAAGCTTCCCGGATCCTTGAGCTTTGGAGGTGAACTCCCTTGAAGGATGGCACTACTCACCTTAGTGAAGGCAATAGTTTCAAGCTTCCGGATTTATTTCTTCTTTGTAAGGATGTCCTTCATGTACTTTGCATAGGCCGGAACGTGATTGATCAATTCCGTGAAAGGATTTGAGACTTCTAAATTCTTCACAATTTCCATGAATTTTTCAAGTTGGTCATCAAACTTTGGCTTAGCTTGACAACTCGGGAATGGAAGTCTAATCACAATGGGCTCCTTCTCTTTGGCCTTTTCTTCATTTTTCTTTGAAACTTCTTGATTGGTGGGTTCTTCTTCCCTAGAGTTTTGCACAACTCTTTCCTTGTCACTAGCCTCCACAACTTCATCCTTAACTTGCTTCTTTGGCCCTTCATATCTTGTACCACTCCTCAAGTGGATGGCACTAACCGTTTCATATCTTGGGGGATTACTTTGAGGTGGTAATTGCCCCTTTTGTCTTTGAGAGCTTGAAGATGCTAGTTGGGTCATTTGAGTTTCCAACTTTTTTGTGTGGGCTAGGATGTTGTTGATGGTGATGTCTTTTGCTTGGCTATCTTTTTACATTTGAGTGAAAAATTCTTGTTGATTCTTTTGCATTTGGAGGAATATTAGCTTTTTGAACATCAAAACCTTGGTCATTTTGTTGATTGTATGGAGTTTGATTTTGGTAACCTTGGTTTTGGTTGTAAAAGGGTCTTTGATTTTGGTTTATCATTGGGGGTGGGGTGTATGTTGGTTGAGGGTTTTGAACATTTTGGCTTATGTATGAGAGATTTGGATGGGATTTGGTGTTTTCATTGTAATAGTCTGAATAAGGGGGTACCACTTTTGTATGCTTGAAAAGCATTCACTTGCTCACTTGTTCCCCTACATTCACTTTGGTCATGTCCCAAAGTTCCGTAATTCTCACATACTCCATTTGGAATCGATGAAGATGCTACCATGGCATTAACATGTTGCTTTGGTGATTTTGAGGCTTCTTCAAGCTTAGCCATAGCCTTTTCAAACTTCAAGTTGATGGTATCAATATGAGCACTAAGTTGAGCACCCAATTGAGTAATAGAGTCCACTTCATGCTTTCCTCCTCAAGTAGCCTTGCGAGGTCTACTATATTGTGAATTATGGACCACCATTTCCTCAATCTTGTTCCAAGTTTGATTATCGTCAACTTCGGTGAACATACCATTTAATCCCATGTTGAGAATGTTTCGGGAGTCTTCATAAAGACCATTCCAAATATGTTGTACCAAGAACCACTCGCTAAGTCCATGATGAGGACATGAGCGACAAGTTCCTTTGAATCGCTCCCAAGCTTCATACAAAGATTCTTCGTCCCTTTGCTTAAAACCCGTGATTTGGACTCTTAGCATGTTAGTCTTTTCCGGAGGGTAGAACTCTTTGTAGAAAGCTAGAGCCAACTTCTTCCAAGAGTCAATTCCAAGAGTAGCCTTATCAAGGCTCTTTAATCATTGTTTCGCGGTACCAATTAGAGAAAAAGGAAATAAGACCCATCGAATTTGGTCTTGAGTCACTCCGGTTTGTGAAATCGCATCACAATAGTCACAAAAAGTCTCCATTTGAGAATGAGGGTCTTCACTAGGCATCCCCCCAAATTGGCTTCTTTCGACTAATTGGATAAATGCGGATTTTGCAATAAAATTTCCGGTTAAGTGTTGTGGTGTGGGAGTACCATTGGGTAGGTTCTCCTCGGTTGGTACGGAATGTGATCAAAACTTAGGCATTGTGGGTTGATTGTGTGGTTGATTTTGTGTTGGGTTCTCCTCACCTTCTCTTGCAAAAGGGTTGATGAACTCAAGAGTATTTGGTTGAATATCTACAACCTCCCCAATACCTCTCAAAGTATTTCTAGCAAGTCTTCTATTGGTTGTCAAAGTTCTTTCAATTTCGTGATCAATGGGCAACAAGTTACCTTGTGATCTTCTAAACATGCAAAATATCAAACAACTCGAAAACAATTAGAACAAACCTTGAGGAGTTTTACTTCCCCAAGGCAAATAAAGACACAACTAATAACAATCAAATAAAATCAAATCAAGTTAACACCATCCCCGGCAACGGCGCCATTTTTGGTCGGTCGCTTTCTTAGCTTAGATTTCGGTTACTTGTCGTCAGGAGTACCTAGACCAAAACAATATTTATAATCTTCACAAACAACTCTACTACTAGTAAAGAGGTAAGTAAAGGTCGGATCCCAAGGGACGGGTATTGATGTAGGATTTTCAATTGCAAGTAGTGGTGTCTAAGGGTGTCACAATTTGGGTTGAGATAAGAAGATCACTAAACTAAATAACAATAAAAGTAAACAAGCAAGATGATTAAAAAGAGGTGTAAACAATTGATTAAAAGCACTAGGGTGTCATGGGTTCATAGGGGATTCATGGGAATTGATCATACAAACATATTCTCAAGTTATAAGCAAGCAATTATTGTTGTGATAGGATCGAGTTGGTTTATATCCTACAATCCTAGGAAGGTTTGGGTCCCGGAGCCGAACCGATTTGATTGTACAACACCTACAAATCGACTTAATCCTCCCTACTCAACTATATGCATGGTCTAATGAGACTCGAGTTGGTTTATGTCTTACAAGTCTCATTGAAAAGGTAAGTGATGGGTAAAAATGCAAGGATTCATAGGCTCGCATTTCATCAAACATAACATGTGCATAAGTTGTGATCACAACAAGCAAGCAAATAAATTATGTGAACATATTAGATTAAGCATGAATCATCCCCCATGTTGGTTTCCCCTAATTCCCCATTAACCCTAGTTAAGGAAACTACTCACTTATTATCAAGTTTAACATGTTAACAAGGTTGGCAATCATATCAACAAAGCAAAACACGATGAATAAGTAAAGATGATTAACAATAATGAAAAAGGGATTAAGAGAATTATACCTAATGATGATTCCAAAATAATAAGCAAAGAATAATAGAAGTACTTGATGAATGATTGGAAGGTTGTCAATCCTCCAAATAAACCCAAATAATCTTCAATTACGCAAAATAAAGGATGAACAATAGAGAAATTAAGGAAATGAGATTTGTATTAATACTTGATTAAAAGTTGATTACAAGATTAAAGAGAGATTAGAATAATATAGACTACACTAGAGATTGATAAGAAGAACATGATAATCTAATTAGTATAATGGGGTATTTATAATGGGGATTAGGTGCACAAATTAGGGTTAATAAGGGCTTAAATGACGATTAAGTCATAAAGAAAAGTTGAGGAAATGCTCCTCTTTAAGAAAGATGCGAGTCTCCTTTTTGCTAGTCTTTTGAAAATATGCGCATCCCGAGTAGAACAAGAAGAAGCCAGGCTGCACTGGAGAACAATCCGAGCGTCCAAAAGGTCGGGACGAGCGGATTGTGCAGGCGGTGGACGAGCGGCTTGGCAGGTGGGACGCTCGGATTGTGGCTCATGGATGAGCGGCCAGGCAGGTGGGATGCTCGTATTGTGGCTCTTGGACGAGCGGCCTGATGCTGGGACGAGCGGATTCCAGTCCAGTGAGCTTTTTCTTCTTTCCTTCTTTTCTTCTTCCAACAATCCTCCGAGATCTTGTCGGAGATGCAAGGATCTTCTTCATCATTGCCCATCTACTTCATTATTTACAAAGGCCTTCTAGTCTTGTCTTCACTTTGATGCTTGGTCATTAGATTCGATCAATATAGCTCTATTTTGCCATGAAAATGCAAGGTATGCACTCCTCTCCTACCAAGGGAACAAAACCTCAAAGAATATGCAAAACAAAGGACTAAAGATAGTAAATGACCCAAATATGCACTAAAAAGCATAGGAACGAGGCTAATTCGGGGACTAAATATGCTCAAATATTGGTCACATTCGCGTTCTCACCCTTGAAAATGGGATGGTGGAACACGCCACCTAGAGAAATCTCTAGTCTAGGTTGTCCAAAGCTTACCTCTTGCAATAATTGTCGTCCTAGAAAGCCGAAGACAACCGAAAGGAAACCTGGGAGGCATCAAAGATTGCTTTCTGATTTAGGTATGTCTTATGTCGATGCTTTGAAGAGACTTTATGCCCAAGGTAAGCTACATCCAATAGGTCCGACTCCGCATCCACCTTTAGAGAAGCAGGTGAACCTGTGGAAGGGCAACAAATACTGCCTATATCACCAAGGTAGAGGCCATGATATTGAAGAGTGTTTTCTCTTAAAACACACCATCCAAGATATGATCGAAGAGGGCAAGCTTCCAGTGCCACCTTCTGTCGAGCAATCCAAGAAGATCAACCCTCTTGGGTCTAGCAGCACTAAACATGATGAAGAATCATCCCTAGATTGTTTTCACCTCCTTGCTCCTCATGATAACGAAGAAATCAATGTTTTTGAAGACAACGATATCCAAAGTGGAATGCTCATGCTTTCGATTGCCTTCAATAATAAATTTTTCAAGTGAGAGGGAGCTATTGATAGCCTAAACTCTCGACTTTCTAACATGGAGAACCAGTTTGCTGAAATGGGTAAGAAGCTTGATGCCCAACCTCTCGAGATGAAAAGTGTCCAGACAAACCCTCAACTTGACAGTCCTAAGGAGAAAGCAATAAGCAAGCAATCTATTCCTAATTATTCTCATCCATGAATCAAAATCAATAAAGGCAACCTCATGAAGCCTTCGTCAAAGAAACCTAACAACCCTCCCAGGTCATTCACGAGTCTAGGCATACCTTATGCCCTAGCCTTGATAAAATCATCCTCTTGATACCGTCGTCAGGTACCATAAATAAATACCTAGACACAACTAACAGAAGCTAGCAGCAAGTAGGGTCGATCTCCACAGGGAGATGGAAAAATGTCAGCCTTAATTAAGTCCATCTAGGTAACCAATTCTGGGGGGTTTGAAAGAGTTGTTCTAATCTATTAAGATCAAGAAAGAGGGGAAAGACAAAGAAATACGATTAAGCAAACAGAGAGAGAAAGCAGCTAAGACAGTTGGTTCACCATGATTTTTCAGTCATGCAATCTAGGTCTCGGGTCAATGAAAGTATGGTCTATGGGGCAGTGAATATCTCCTTCTGGTCTCAATTCGCCCTAAAGCACAGATAGCTTAGCTTCCGCCCTCACTGCGTGCTCTAATGTTCGCTACAAGTCTCACCCTTTCCAATCTTCCGATCTAGGTCAGGGTTTACTGCGGTTTAATGACTAACTGTGTCGACTCAATTAGGCAGAAACAATTAATGTAGCGATTAACAACATAAACTGAACTAGCATTAAACCTAATAATTCAATTTACAAATCCCTTAAAATCATGGCTCCCCTATGTCCTAGCAAGGGAAATTAGCTATGCATGATTATTGGAATAGCAACAATCATACATAAACAAGAAGGATTAAACATGGTAGCGAGCAACAAAAGATTAATGATAACAAATGTAAATAAAGAGAGAAAGAATTAAAGAGAAGCAAAAGATAAAGATTAAGATTAAGGAAAGAGATACCGATTACAAGTTTTTCGATCCAAGCAATAGTTCTAAAGTAAGAGTATGAGAGGGTATAGAGGAAGAGAGAGATATGTCGTAGTTCAGAGATGATGAAGAAGTAATATCATGTCCTACTTAACCTAATTAAATCCTAATTACAAAGCCCACTCGAAATAAGGCAAAAACACGTATACAATGATAAAACCTCTCGATCGAGTGAAATCAAACCACTCGATTGAGATCAAATCCATCAATTCCTCTCGATCAAACAGAATAACCATTCGATCGAGTACTTCTCGTTTCAGCCCTATCGATCGAGTATCAAAACAACTCGATCGAGTGAATCTTCAATAGATAAAGCATTCGATCGACTGAAAAGTGGTCGATCGAGCTATATTAGCATGTAGGACACCTTGACACCTTCCGAGGTCAGCTCACACGTCTTTCAAGTGATAGATTCCAAGCTCCGATTCCTTATTCTCCACAAATGCATGCAAATGAGAAAAATTTAGGCTCGGTTTATCTTCTTTCTGGCCCGTTCCTGCAATTTACACAAGACAAACCAAAGTAGACTATTCGGGGGTATTTTTAACTAGATGCTACATAAATAGTACAGAAATGCGTGTAAAAATAAGGTAAAAACCTTATATAAAATACACGCATCACCTCCCTAGGTCTTCTTCAACCTATAGGACCTACGCCTGACCCAGCGAAGAAGTCTAAGCTCTGGGATGAGAATGCCTACTGTAAGTACCATAGAGGCAAAGGGCAGGATACAGAAAAATGTTTCAAATTAAAACATGTCATCCAGGATATGATCGAAAGCAGGAAGTTGTCCTTCTCGACCTTTAGCCCACAAGGCAGCTTGGGCAATCCTCATGGATATATCACTTATCAGGAAACTCTTCTTGACTCTTATTCTTCCAGTGTTCCCAATGATGAGGATGCGGAGCTCAAATGGGTGAATGCTCAAAGTCAGATGCCGAAGCCAGTTGCTGGAAAAGAAAATGTTCAAGCATGATTACGAGTCTAGATCTAAGACTGCGTCAAAGTCTGAGTCCGAGTCCGAGTCTTAGGCTTTCTATCCCATTATTTTTCTAGTGTCTTTCTCCGTGTCCATTTCCATTCCTAGTGACAACCTGGGAGCTGTCCCACAAGTCACATGTCTTCTCGAGTCTATACATTTATTATTCATTATTCATTTCAATAAAAGTACACTTTTCGATCCACATACTCTATCCTATTCCTGTGACAACAAGAATTGATTTGAGACATTTTAAAAGGAACAACGCATGGTAAGTCGATGTGAGTGCACTTAGATGATGTTCCATTCCGAGTTGTAGAGGATCTGAAACTCCGTGTCCATTTTCTTACCTATTCCATGTCTGGCAATAGAACCCTCACTATAACCCTTGTTTAGGACGAGCCTATCTCAAGAGATTCTAGGACGAATCTAGAAAATCTCCCTTGTTAACAATCCGTGACGGAAGGCATGCCCATTCCCCACAATAAACAACCTGTTTACTAAAGACCAACCCGTTTCACACCCAAAGGTGCTATTCTGACCCAAATCCATGGTAGTAAGCAAATCAAAGACGATACGAGCCATGATAAAAGACAAAGGCTCAATCAAGAGGAATGACCAAGACTAATATCCAAGGTCGCAGTTATGCCCGTAATCCAAGATAAAAGAGTCAAAAGAAGAAGGCTCAATCAAGCAAGTCAATGTCAATATCCAAAGTTAAAGTTATCTTCGAAAAAACCTGAATCAAGTATCTGAGCAAAATCCGAGATATATTCCAGACCAAGAATCCGAATCTGAATAAAAAACGAGTATAAAATCAAATACCGAACGGAATACTGCTGAATTATATATAGAATCAAGACACTAATGAAGATGGTCAGCTAGCACCCTCACTTAGCCTTTCACACATCACACACCCTAAGTCCTTCTCGAGACCGCTACAAGGAGATAGTTAGGAATTTTGAGAATCCTCTCAAGCTCGTCAAGTATACCCATCCTTTAGGGCCAAGACATGGAAACTTGATCCCGCATCAATTAACCTACCTTTATGTGCTCAGGCTACATCAAGCCAGGAGACTCCATTTCCAAGCCATATTACAAGCCATAATCCCATAAAGCCTTAACTCTACAAAATCAAGCTCCAGAGAGATGCTCATCAAAGCCTCTTATTTCCGAGCTCCACATTCCAAATATCCAATCCAGTTTCACCTTGACCCAGACGCAGAGTCTTCAAATACTTTGCTACTCAGAACGGGACATACTCATATCATCCTTAGGGTCCACTAAGTGTGCTCACTTGACGAGGAAATTTTTACAAAATTAGTTATACCTCTTTGGTCTATGATCAGAGGGAATTATCTCAAATCAGTTCTTCGAGTCACCAAAGGAATATACCCTCGTGACCCATGCACATTAAGGCCTTGGCAGCGTAGCTTAGGCACACACCTGAACTACGAGCATGGTTTTATTTCACCTCTTCAGGTGGATACGTAGGCAGTCCTTTCTTACACAAGAAGGATACAACCACAACACCCAAACAAAATTAACCAAACCTCAGAATTACGATCTGGTTTGATTTCACTCCACGTGAATACGTAGGCAGTCCTCATGGACATAACCGTCCCAACTTTTAACTTTTAACCTCAATTATCAACTATCTCAAACATCAACTTTCAACCTCAATTTCAACCTTCAAACCACAATTTCCATTTCTACCTCTTTACTGGGGGCTCCTTCTTGTTGCACAATCTCTTTTTTACCAAATTCCAGGATTATTTTCTCATGTTGGGGGCTTCTCTTCCGAGATGCCACCCTTCCTTCATCCTCCTTTTTTGGTCTTTGAGTCTCATTTGAGTCAAGCTAGTGCTCGGTCTGGACAATGATAAAGTTTTAGATCGATTCTCCAAGTTATCGTGCCTCAAGGGGAGTCTCTTTTACATTAAATGGTGGCAAAAGATGACCAAGTAGACAGCTGATCCATGGCTCATGCCTTGCCTTTATATGACGTCATCATTCTTGCAATTATTCTACCTTTGGAACTGATACGCATTGTCACCCACGCTCGGCTAGGGGTTGCGCATACTTTAGCAAAGTCTGTCAAGGTCATCCCCTGTGTCGCGTCATATCTAAGTCAGTGTTGCGTCATTCTATCGTCTTGCATCCTAGTGAGCCGATGTAGTGTCAAGTCCTGTGACTAGAGCCCATTGAATATGCATAACACATTGCAAACAACAAATTCCACCTTTGAGCAAGTTTTAAATAACTTTTATAAAGAAACAAAATTTGCAAAACCTATGTGCTTCCTCATTTGAGGTCCATGTGCTGATTGCTTACGTGCATATGTGTTTATGTGCTATTTTCCTATTAGATTGCATTCTTGTGTGGCTACTAACTATGCAGGTAAGGATCAGAAGCATAGCTCGCTCCAACTGGGGGCTTCGCTCAAGTCTTCATTTTCCCCAGCGACGGTCAAGATATTCCCCAGCAGTATTCGCAGTAATGCTCAAGGTTTCTTCCATGGCGATCAAGATGTTCTTAATCGTCAATGTGTTCCCCAGCAAGAATTCATGATCACTAAATACAGTTCATGGGCTTCTCCTCTTTATCGGAATTTTGCTTGCGATGACTCGAGCAGATTTTCTCCTCAATAGTGCCAAGGACGCGCCGTTGTCGATCAAACACCTTTTCCTCAGCGATGCTAAGGACGCGTCATTGTCGATCCTTTGTTTTCTCCTCAGCGGTGCCAAGGGCGCGCCGTTGTTGACTCAACATATGATTTCTTCCCCACGGAGTTCGAGAGAAACAATTCCCGGAGAGTCCTATTCTTTTAGATAACCCTTTTTAGGATAAACCTTCAGATCTTTCAGATCCTTTAGATATCCTTCAGATAACCCTTCAGATAATCCTTTATCCTTTCAGGATAAACCTTCATATGTTCTTCCTTCAGACACCTTTCAGGATAATCCTTTCAGTAACCTTCAGATAACCCCTTCAGTTCTTTTCAGTCCTTCAGAGAGTTATCCTTCAACCTTCCCTTTAGAGAGAGATATCCTTCAGAGTTAGCCTTCAGAAGTGTTAAGAATGAAGTTTCTTCAGGATCCTTGTAACCCCTAATGCCTTCAGACACCAAGTTATCTTCAGACCAAAGAGTTTTGCCGAAGTGCGTTCAGTCCCGTTTCACCTAAGGGTATCTCACGTATGGTTTCTTCTTATGGCTGGCGAGCTTCCTTACGTAGTCTAATGGACTTTAAACGACCCTCCCCGGAAGTCGACAGACTCTAAAATGTTCCCAACGATAGGTCCTTGGCTCAGACCCCTTGAGCCGCCTTGCGTCGCCATAGTCGTCAGGTTGTAATCTTCGATTGACCTGATGGATATACTTTGAATTTCGCCTTGTCCAAGCCTCAGTCAAAGTGGGGGCTATGTAGATACCTCATTTCTGTACCTCCCGCCAAACACCCGGTGATGATTGAGCCGCATGTTTGGTACACGGAACGATTTATGACAGTTCATAAGTTTATTGTCAAGTGATAGCTCAAATACTTGTGTCTACCCCTTGGTTGTCATCTACGTGCCATTACGGTCATTTTGACAGTAATTAGAGTTCATTTGGAGTCCGGGTCAAAAACCGCTTCATTTTCTAATAAACCGTTTTAAAATGCCGAGTCGGAATGTTCTAGAATATTCCGGATATTTATTCCATAAGTCAATTTTATATTCTTTTGGTAAAATATATCCCAAAAATCATATTTTAAAGAATAAGGAAGTTGAGATCTACCGCAGTTCCATAAAAGAAACGCGGAAATCTTTCTTCCGCAGGAGGAAACCTCTGGGGAAAGGACGCAGCACCCGCTGCGTCTCTTCCAAGAGTCGCAATGGCTGCTGCGCCTCTTCCAAGAGTCGCAGTGGCTGCTCCGCCTCTTCCCCAACCCTTTTCTGCGTATTTTTAGATCTTTTCGAGATTCGTTTCCAAAGTTTTAGTCATTCCATAATTCCTCCGTGTGATTAGTGTAAATAGGGACCTTCGTTCCACATATTTCTCACGCGAGTGTCCGCCCTTCTCTTCTCCCTTTGCATTCTAAGACCGTGCTCTAAGCTTATTGACGTCTACGTGCTTGATCAATCGACCACGTAAGCTCGGATCCTTCTGAGTACCAGTCACGTTGCATGACCCACAATTTGACCAACTACACTCAATCAATCAATCAATTTAATCTAAATCCTCTTGCGAGGGCACTTTCATCATACATTCTAGTCGAGCAATCACTAAACGTTAACTTAGTTAATCTCGTTTCGTCAAACATGTAAGTCTGAGTGTGTAAATCCCATCTTTTATTATTGTATTTTATTATTGTACCAATTAATGTAAGGTTTACGTCAAAAATATGCTTAAGAACGATTTCTAAAACCCTTTTATCAAATTGTTTTCACGGATTAACTATAGGCAGACGTCGAGAAGAAACGCAGCAACTGCGGTGCCTCTTCGAAGAGTCGTAGCATCTGCTACGCCTCTTCCAGAGGTTGCCGCAGTTCCTGCTTTTCTTCTTCTTCCTCGCCTCTCTGTTAATTCGTCTTCTTTTGTTTCTTTTTCTTATTTTCTTCTTATTCATTCGCATATAATAATTATAACACGTATACATAATAATTTATCACCTTTAAATCCCGACTTAAATCTCTTATAGTCAATATTTGCGGGTTTTCGTCATCAAATCAAATCCGGATTGTGGAGATTCGATTCGTTCATATCAAATCTCTGGTATTCAACTTTTGTATATGTTTTCATCTGTTTATCACGCCTTCCATATTGTTTCCGTCTTGATAACCTAAATAACTCTAATTAATTCGTAATTAATTTCAAATTAGTCTTAACTCGTTCTAATTCGTTTTAATACATTTTTTACCGCTTTTAAGACCAATTCACATGTTAATAATATGCTAAATCAGCTTCATCCGAGTCAAATATCGATAATCAATCATTAAAGACACCAACGAACATTAACAACACGTAGTTCTGACTTCACAGCCAGAACTTACCTCAGGAACAGACGCAGTAACCAATGCACCTCTTCCAAGAGACGCAGTATTGCTGCGCCTGTTCCGGGTTGAGCTCTGTCTCTGAACTTCCGTTCTTGCCTTGACCTAATTCATTAGTTTACGTATTAATCAACTATTAATCCTAATATCATTAGTTTACGTATTAATCAACATGTCAAGTATGAATGATTTCCCTAATCATTAGTAGAGGCCGCTATCGAGGCGGGCGGAATTAGGTGTTCAGTAAAAGGACTTCCTAATACGTACCCCCACCCCTTACTCCAGATCTCTGTGAAAATCCGTGTTCATTGGCATTCACGAGAGTCATTCTAGACATAGAATGCTGAGGGTAACGAGTTCTTAGTGTTCATGTCACTACTTTGTGTCTTGACGTGACGCGAAGTATTCGAACGGTTCCAATTTCCCATAAAAATTGGTGGTGACTCCACAAATGCAAACGCTTGTTCCCAAGCGCCCCCGTGGCCCATGTCCACACTTATCTTGAGGATCGGAGCCAAAACAGATTCTTGATCGCAAGGTTCGCAAAACTAGGTCCGGGAAAACAGTGCTGCTCAAGGTTTTATGGTCTAATCACGTGGTTGAAGAAGCGAATTGGGAGGCGGAAGAGGTTCTGAAGGAGTTGTATCCGTCTCTTTTTGATCAGGTATGTATGGTTACGAGGACACAATCATGTTTCTTTTAGGGGGGTAGGAGATGAACGCTTAAGGTTTTGGTATGGTTTTATGTTGCTTTTGGTAAAATTAGTGGTTGTTTGGAGTCGGTATGAATTGTGATTGGGTTTTGTTTTTGGAGTTTTTGTTGCATCGTTGTGTTGTAGTTGAGTAAGTGAGTTTGTTTTCGTTTATGGGTTTGAACTTCAGGGACGAAGTTCATTTTTAAGGAGGGAAGACTGTAATACTACAGTTTTATGTGCTTTTGGGTACTCTATCAAATAAGGCTTACTCTGTCGAGTAAGTGAGTTTTGCGTTCAAAGTAGTGTCCTGACAGATAGGTACTCGATCGAGTAGCGGCCAGTCGATCGAGTAACTCACTTACTCGATTGAGTAAGTTGGTTTTTACGGGTTATTTGCCGGGTTTTGATAGCAACGTGAGAATGATATATAAACACTTTTCGTCAGTTGGTTTTCACTTTTACCTTATTCTAAGTTTCACAAAGATAAAAAAAAAGTTATATTGTTCTCATCTCTCTCATATATTGCTATCAAATCCTAAGACTTGTGTCGTCGGAATCCGGAGTTCTTTTTGTTGTTGAGACCGTCGGGTGGGTAAGATCCTAGTATAGTTTTTATATTGTTTCGTTGATTTTGGTTTAAACCCTAATTGGGTAATTTGGGGGTTTTGGGTGTATTGTTGGTTAGATGGTGATTGTATGATTGTGTGATTCATAGAAGGTGATTTCATATAGGAACGTTTCTGATTCGTTGTTGTGACAATTATGGTGATTGCATTTCCAAGTAGGATTTCCTACTCAGCTATTGGTTGCATGAATATTAGTTGGTTGATTGATTGGTGATGGTTGCTGATTAATAGCATTTGTCTATATCGTATTGGAATTTGGTAATTATTGATGTTTTAGTGGGTTGTTATATATGTCCGTGCTTCGCGAGGTGCGCCCTCGGCTGAGTGGAGTCACTTGCGGGAGTGGCTTCACGCCCCTGATTCGCCCCTTGTGGAACCCGCCACAAGAGGGGATATGCACATTAAGGAACATGGATTTGCGCTCGGTAATGATGAGCGAGGCTTAGGTGGGAACGACTGGGGTCTCCCACTGGCGGTGTGGATTACTGGTTACGGCCGTACTCTGGCCGGGCTAGACCTTCAGGTTAGTCAGGTGATTGATGATGTGACGGTGTTGGTGGATTGTATATGTTGTGGTTATTGTCTTATCTTATATTGTGTAATTAGTAACTGACCCCGTTTAATTGTTTTAAAAACTGTGGTGATACATTCGTGGATGGTAAGCAGTTATTGAGCAGGTATGATATAGATGCACGAGGTATAAATGGGATTGAGTCATCACATATCATTTAGAGTCTTCCGCTGTGTTATCAAACTTTACATTTGATTTAGTTGGTTTGGATTTGGAATAGTTGTATCTCTTTTAACAGTTTTGGATTTTGTTATGTATCGCTTTAAACTTATCTATTAAAGTACGTTCTTTTATGGTCCATTTGATATGCATTGCCTCGGGCAACCGAGATGGTAGAACTTTTATGCATTAGGTGGTCTTGGTAAGGCACCTTGGTTTTGGTTTTATTTAATTAGTATATGATTTAATCATATATGAATATTTGTTTTTGGAGGCTATCGCCAAGATCCATACGAATACGAGTATTTCATCGATTTGGAACGTGAATAAGAGGTAACTCTTAAGGGCATGACTCGGCATTTCATTAGTTATTGTTGAGTAGTTGCTTGTTTTTGGTTATTAACGTTGTTTTAATCAAATTATGATATTTAATTTATATATTTCGAATTTTTATTGTAATGCACGAAAGTTTATGATAGTTCATTGTATATCAAAATGTATTTTATTTATGAATTTATCATATTTAGTATTGCTTTTATTAGATTTAGTGTTGTTGTTATAATCGCAATATATTGATTACTGGGGTTTTAAATTACTAATCATGGTATAATTTTGTCGTTATGATTTTATTCTGGTCCTTGACAAATTTTAAGACTTAATATCCTAAAAGTTTCGATCTTTTAATCTTATTAGCAATTATTATGATTTATACATTGTTTCAGCGGTTTTGATGTTTATTAGGTATTAATTCGTTTGATTTTTCTAATTTACGAAACCTATTTTATAAGCTCTGATAATGCATTATGGAATGATATAAATTTTGTAAAAAATTATTTTGGGTCTAATTATATTTTTAATAAATAAAATACAGTTATGGCTATTTTAGGAATACAATTTTAATAAATAGTATTTACGATTTTTAGTTGCTGGGAAAATTATTTTTGGTGTTTTTACTTAATTCTAGAATTTTAAATTTTTTCTTGGGAACCGTTCTGGTCAGAAACCATTTTTAATAATTAAAATGGTGTTTTCCGATTTTTACGATAATCTAGTTTTTAATTCGGTTCATATATCAAATGAGCAGATATTTTTACGAAATTTTACATGCTGGCAAGAGATGTGATAAAAAGTAATCACGAAAATCTTCATGAATATCGAAGTTACAGTAGATTTTAAAAAAATAAATTTTTTTTTGGTTAAACCGAGTATGTGACACCCTCATTCATTGCGGAAAAGTAAACACGTAATTCTAGAATAAAACTGCATGGATATGTTTGCAATAGGTTCATTTTGGGTCAAAACCTGTAATTTTTAAAACCTGAACCTGTTATAAAAATATCCAAATGGGAAGGTGTCAAACATGCAAGGTCTAAAATAAATCTCATAAATAAAACATCGCTAAAGTCGCGAAACAAAGTTATACAACCCAAATATGAAAAAGGGAGACATATGTCCCTAAAAAGTATATGACATAAAAAGTGTTTAAGGGTCACAATAAAATAAAGCCAATCTAGGTCCCAAGGTTACTTTGCTCGCTAGCTCGTCCATGTACCCCATATATGCATCACCTACCTGTCAATCGCATTTTATACAAATACGAAAGCCACAGTCAGTGGGGAGTAACTCCGAGTTCTCCCAGCCACGAAATGTCATAATTAATATAACATGTAAACATAAGAATATGAATATGAATAAGACATAGCCATAGCATATAGATGCTAGACAATCGTGCTTATCATGTGAACAACAATATAACAACACATAGTCCTAGCATGTGAATACTAAACCGACTCATACTACACTATCATGTGAATCACATAACATCCAGGAATCCAAACCCTATCAACCGTAGCCGGCTTGCATCTAACCTTCTACGATTCAGAGAATCATCAAACAAGAAAGGACAATATATCTAGAGACAGGCATAAGTTCTTAGTACAGTCAATAGTCACTCTGTAACTCGAGTCTATACCACGAGGTAAGGTAAACAACCTAGTCCTAAACCTGCGCAGACCTAGCGACATGCGGAAAACTACCGCATCCAAGACCCATGATAACAACACATGAGTACCCCTAAGGAGTCCACCAAAGGGTTGGCTAGTACTTAAGCTGACCACATACTTCTAAGAGTACGTCAGGAGGTCATGCCCTAAATTGGATATAAACCCACCAAGCTAAGACACAAAGGCTATTAAGCGGTGAACATACACTCATCAAAGACTATAAGGGCCTATCTATGACGATGGTCTAAGATACCAACACCACACAAGACAAGTAGGACACCCAATTAACCATAAGAGGGGCAAAGATTCCAAACTTGCACACACAAATGATCATACACACCCTAGCATATGAAAGGCTACGCAAGAGCATATTTAGCTGACAATCCAACAATATCTCCAATATCAATAATAATCCAAATTCCAGCTAACCAACAGTACCATAATCCATGAGAACAAGCTAAAATGGGAAAGTGGCAACAAGACTCAAGCATAAGGCATCCAAAGCATCCAACAACCAACATGTGAAATGATAATCACAAATATCAAGGCATCAACATAAAACATCCAATAACAACCAATCTCACCTCAAAGGTAAACCCTCGACCCGAGTCCCGCGACGGGTCAACGGTCAAATCGAGGCTGACGGGTTTAAACCTAGTTTGACCAAACTCGTTCGGTCAATCTGGCCCAGCTCAGAGTCTTGGCCTACTTTGGCCCAAGTCACAAAAATCCTCACAATATCATTCTCATGCCATTTCCAATTTCTATCATGTGAAAAACTATCAACATAAGGAAATATAGTCCAACTTACAAAATATCCAATTCAATTAAATTCTCGCATAATAATGATTACCCGCATGCTAAAAATACCAAAATACATAAATACGCAAACAAAAGACCCAAAACATCAAATAATAGACCCAAGACCCGACCCAAAGTGACGGGTCAAAGTCCGGGCCGGACCCATCGGGCCTGCCGGGCCTGCCGCGCCCTTTTACGGGCTGATTTGGGCGGTTTTTCCGCCCCTTTTCCCTTTTTCCTACCAAAATCCGTTTTAAGCTCAATTTAATACCGTCTCAAGCAACAATCAACAATACCCATTTCGTTTCAATACTTAAACATGTGAAAAACAACATATTTAACAAACTTTAACAACAACAATTCATGTGAAAATTAAAGTTTACATGTTATTAATCACATAGGCATCCAACACATCATAAACAACACTAATGTGACATTAAATCGTCGAGTAACTCGGATTAGTTACCTTAAGCTAGCAAAGAGACAAGTAATAACATGAGAAAGTTTCTAAAACCCAAAATTACTCTTCATCTTCAACCACATATGAGTCACCTAACTCATCTTCAAATTCTTCACATATAAGAACAACAAAAACACAATTATTAAGCTTAAATTCGAAAACCCTAAAAGATGAGTCTTAAAACAAAATTGGGGGAAATGAAAATAAAGCTTACTAGGAGATGAGGAATGAAAAGAGGTTTCCAAATATATAAGTTTTATGCAAATTGGTGGAGAAATGAAGGATTTATGAAGGATTTAGGGAAGGAGGTTATTTTGATGGGTTTTTGGTGTTTGAGAGAAGGAGGAGATAGATTGAGAATGGAGGAAAATGAAAATTGAAAAAGGAGGCAAAAGGAGGGAGGTGGCCGGTTCATAGGGCCTGGGGAGGGGGTCAATTGTTTACGTTTTGGGGTTTGCTTCGACGGTAATTAGGAATATTCGTCGAACGCGATTTTCGAGAATATTAAAGTTCTTAAACACGATTTTACTAAAAGATTAAGTACTCATATGCTCAATATCAAAACTCGTTTACCCAACGACCGTAAGAAATGGAAAAATCCCAATTTTATGACTTTTATCCGAAATCTATTTTATCAAAGGAAAAAGTTTAAATATAGTTTAAATCACTTTTAAACATTTCTAAACTATCAAAAATAATTACATTTCTTCAAAATAAAATAAGATTATATTTTATCAAATAAATTTTATTTCAAATAAATTAATATTAAATTAAAATAGATTAAAATATTACTTTTAAAATATAATAAAGGTCTTCAAATTTACGGGGTGTTACAATCATCCCTCCTTTTAAGAAGTTTCGTCCCCGAAATTTAGAAGAAGGAACATTGTATATATGTAGGTCTATCTCTTTAAAATACAGTAAACAAAATCTTCAAAATATGAACGTATGAAATATAAGTGTCTTTTCAATGGAACGGAATATCCTCGTCGGCCGTTCAAGAATCTCAACATTCCAAATCAAAGACATAAAAATATATATTTTTACACCAACAAATGAGAAAACCAATTATCGGACGTCTCCAAAAACGAGCTTTACCACTCATTGACGTTAAAACCAGTGGAAAACATTAAAACATTTTCAAAAATCTTTAGTTCGAAACTCTATAATAAGGATAATAACTCCACTAGCTGTGACCAAACTCTAACTACGACTTTTAAACAACTAAGCAAGGACTACTAACGCGGAGATTATTTAAGAGAAGGAGAGGAACACTCGAAAGGATAGCTAAAACTCACAACAATTAGATAAAGGAAAGAGAATTACCTCACGAGAAAAGTTCGGGATATTTAGCTAACATAGAAGATTCAGGCTCCCAAGTTTCTTCTTCGACATTTCCACAACGCCAAAGGATACGAACTAGGGGCACCACTTTGTTTCTAAGTTGCTTGTTTGCCCTTTCGAGGATTCGGATCGGCCTTTCTTCCAAAGCCAAGTTAGGTTCCAAATCTGGGATTTCTTCTTGAATAACATGGCTCGGATCACTAATGTACTTCCTCAACTGAGATACATGGAAGACATCATGAACCTTGCTCAAATTCGGGGGCAACTCCAAACGGTAAGCAACGGGACCAATCTTCTCAAGCACACGGAAAGGTCCAATGTATTTGGGACTCAGCTTTCCTTTCACACCAAAACGTTTCACCCCTTTCATAGGTGACACCTTAAGGAACACTCGATCATCAACCTCAAGAGCAAGTGGTCGACGACGGACATCGGCATAAGATTTCTGTCGGTCTTGAGCGGTTTTCATACGCTCTCGAATGATCTGAACCTGATTGATGGTCTCAGTCACCAAATCGGGTCCCAACACATGAGCATCTTGGACTTGATCCCAACAGACCGGACTACGGCACTTCCTACCATACAAAGCTTCATAAGGCGACATCTTGATAGAAGTATGATAGCTATTATTGTAGGAGAATTCGACAAGAGGTAAGCACTTCTCCCAAGAAGTGTGGAAGTCTAAAGCACAAGCACGGAGGAGGTCCTCTAAAGTATGGATAGTCCTCTCAATCTGTCCATCTGTAGCGGTATGAAAAGCGGTACTCATCAGTAGCTTACTACCCATGGCTTCTTGCAAAGCAGTCCAGAAACGGGAACAGAATCTCGGGTCACGATCTGAAACTATATCCTTAGGCACTCCATGGTAGCGTACTATCTCCTTCACGTAGGCACCAGCTAGGACATCTAATCTCCATGTCTCCTTGATAGGTATAAACCTAGCACATTTGGTCAATCGATCTACAACCACCCAAACCGCATCTTTTCCGCTAGCAGTCTTAGGTAAAGCCATCACAAAGTCCATGGAGATGGACTCCCATTTCCAAAGGGGAACATCCAAGGGTTGTAGCAAACCCCCGGGTTTCTGATGCTCAATCTTCACTTTCTGACAGGTAAGACACTTTCTAACATACTCTAGGACATCAATCTTCATCCCAGGCCACCAAAACTGTAATCTCAAGTCTTTATACATCTTGTCACCACCAGGATGAATAGAGTAAGGAGAAAGGTGAGATTCATCAAGGATCTTCCTCCTCAACTCGGCTACTCTCGAAACATACATCCTACCTTGGTAACGAAGGTATCCATCACTATCCACCACACAATCCCTAGCTTGCCCAAGTTGGATTTTTGCTTGAAAGGACTTGAAAGTAGCATCCTCAGGTAGGCACGTACGGATCTCACGGTAAAAGTCGGGTTCTGCACTCAAGGCACTAAGATAGTCAAAGCCCCTCCCAACAAGGCTTATCCCTAACTTTTGAAATTCCGTGGAAAGTTCATCAGGTAACACACAAATAGTGCTCACAGAGTGACTAGTCTTCCTACTCAAAGCATCGACCACCACATTTGCTTTTCCTTCATGATAAATCAACTCGGCATCATAATTATTCACCAACTCTAGCCATCTTCTTTGCCTCATATTCAATTCTTTCTGGGTAAAGATACACCTCAAACTCTTATGATCGGTATAAATGCGGCAATGAATTCCAATAAGGTAATGCCTCCATGTCTTCAAGGCATGTACCACGGCAGCTAATTCAAGATCATAAGTCGGATAGTTCACCTCGTGAACCCTCAGTTGTCGAGAAGCATAAGCAATAAACCTTCGGTTTTGCATCAAGACACAACCTAGGCCATGCTTTGAAGCATCACAATAAACATCGTAGTCCACACCATCCTCAGGTAAGGTCAACACCGGAGCGGTAGTCAACCTAGTCTTCAACTCTAAGAAGGCATTCTCACACTCATCGGTCCACACATACTTAGACTCCTTCTTCAACAATTGAGTCATCGGTCTAGCTAACTTAGAGAAATCTTTCACGAATCGACGGTAATAACCCGCCAAACTGAGAAAGCTTCGAATCTCAGTCACATTTTTCGGACTCTTCCAATCAACAACGGCCTCAATCTTAGAAGGATCTACCATAACACCATCTTTGGATATGACATGTCCAAGAAAAGTTACTTGATGCAACCAAAATTCACATTTCGAGAACTTAGCATACCACTTTTGACGATGTAGAATGTCTAAGATGATACGGAGGTGTAGGGCATGTTCTTCATCATTCTTTGAGAAAATCAAGATATCATCAATGAACACCACCACACACTTATCGAGGTACTCACTAAAGGTACGATTCATTTGATCCATGAAGATAGTCGAAGCATTAGTCAATCCGAAAGGCATCACTATAAATTCGAAATGACCATATCTCGTGCTGAAAGCAGTCTTAGGAATATCGGACTCACGCACCGGAATTTGATGATAACCCGATCGGAGGTCAATCTTGGAAAAAGTAGAAGCACCACGTAATTGTTCAAAGAGATCATCAATTCGTGGAAGAGGATACTTGTTCTTGATTGTCACACGATTGAGTTCACGATAATCAATGCAAAGTCGCATATATCCATCTTTTTTCTTCACAGAGAGGACGGGGGAACCCCAAGGAGAAGCACAGGCCTAATAAAGCCTTTCTCAATCAAGTCATCAAGTTGAACTCTCAACTCTTTCAATTCGGAAGGTGCCATACGATAAGGAGCTTTAGAAATAGGACCGGTTCCAAGAACTAGGTCAATAGAAAATTCAACATCTCTTTCAGGAGGAATCCCGGGTAATTCATCGGGAAATACATCCGGAAATTCACAAACAATTGGAACATCCTTCAAGGGAGGAAGAGAAGGAGAATTATAAGTAGTCACTACACATAGGAATGCTTGATGACCCTTCTTCAAAGCATTCACCATCTTCATAGCTGAGATCAACTTCACACCTGTTTGCTTTCTAACCCCTTGATAAGATACGCGAGTACCCAAAGGGCTTTTAAGAACAATCTTTTGATCTCGACATTCAAATCGAGCATGGTAGGTAGATAACCAATCCATGCCCAAAATAACATCAAACTCCTCAAGTGGAAATCGAAGGAGATTAGCCGGGAAAATAGATTCCGCTATCGATATAGGGACATCCGAATAAAAATAAGAACAAGAGAAGATGTCGCCGGAGGGTAAAGATATTGATGTACTATCTCCAAGTGAAGGTTCAAGAGGTAACTTGTCGGAGAATTTCATCAATATAAATAACAAAGAAGCACCGGTATCAAATAAAAAAAAACAAGGGACATCAAATATTAAGAACATACCAGTGACTATGTCTGGGTGTGCCTCAGCCTCAGCACGGCTCATCACAAAGATGCGACCTCTCGGCCTCTCCGGAACAGCAGGAGTAGTAGTAGTCTTCTACTCAGGACACTCATTAGCCTTGTGTCCAGGCTTGTTGCAGGAGAAACACACAATTTGCTTATCAAAGCAACCAATTCCGGGATGCAAAGGCTTCTTACAATGATAGCACATACGACCCTTAGGATTTTTGTCGTTGCTAGGATATAGAACACGAGCACCTTGATTTGCTTGTCCACTCGGAACAAACCTCTTCTTGTTAGGATAAGAGGGGGAAGAAGTAGGCACAAAGGGTCTAGAAGGAGCAACATAAGGCCTAGAAGTGTAGTAGAGTGGCCTCTTGCCAAGGGAAGTACGAGAAGCACGAGCCTCTTCATCAATAGCCCGAATAGAGCTCTCGGCCCATAATGCATCATCATAGATTGAGACAAAGGAAGTAGAATCCCTACGGATCAAGCTCTTAAGCTTTGGAGTAAGCTTGTCAAGGTAAAAGAAAGCCTTTTCTTCTTCATTTTTGACAAGTCTAGAAGCATAGTGAGCAAGTTCATTGAACTTGTCGGTAAAGGCTTGGACAGAAAGACTTCCTTGCTTCAAATTCATAAACTCTTTAAGCCTTTGTTGTTTCAGCTCTTTTGGATAGAACCTAGTCTCAACTAGATCCTTAAAGCGATCCCAACCAAAACCAGGCTCAAGAGTGGAAGTAGGACTAGTCATGGTCCACCATCTATCAGCTTCTTTCACAAGGAAGTGAGAAGCCAATTTCACCTTGTGCTCTTCACGAACATCATACAAGGCAAAGCTCTTCTCCAATTCCCGAAACCATTCGGTGAGTGCCACCGGGTCTACTTCACCACCATAAGTTTAAGTCTTGTTTCGAGTCAATTGACTTGCCACCCAAGTGTAAGAACCAGGTCTATTACCTTCTGGAAACTGAGGAGGGGGAGGAGGAGCTGGTTGGTTTTGCTGATTCTGAAGAATCTGAGTAAGAGCTTGCAAGATTGCATTATCAACGTTTCTTGTAGGAGCCATCTTGCAAAAGAGAATATTGGTTAGCACCTAACAAATAACAATCACAAGGAGACTACAACATAAGGTCCTAAGTCTACTCATCCTACCCATCTCTCAAGTTTATTATTTTAAGGTCAAGTTATTTATATTGGGGGTGCACAAACGCGTCGGGAGCAAATATGCTCTGATACCAACTGTGACACTCTCATTCATTGCGGAAAAGTAAACATGTAATTCTAGAATAAAACTGCATGGATATGTTTGTAATAAGTTCATTTTGGGTCAAAACCTGTAATTTTTAAAACCTGAACCTGTTATAAAAATATCCAAATGGGAAGGTGTCAAACATGCAAGGTCTAAAATAAATCTCATAAATAAAACATCGCTAAAGTCGCGAAACAAAGTTATACAACCCAAATATGAAAAAGGGAGACATATGTCCCTAAAAAGTATATGACATAAAAAGTGTTTAAGGGTCACAATAAAATAAAGCCAATCTAGGTCCCAAGGTTACTTTGCTCGCTAGCTCGTCCATGTACCCCATATATGCATCACCTACCTGTCAATCACATTTTATACAAATACGAAAGCCACAGTCAGTGGGGAGTAACTCCGAGTTCTCCCAGCCACGAAATGTCATAATTAATATAACATGTAAACATAAGAATATGAATATGAATAACACATAGCCATAACATATAGATGCTAGACAATCGTGCTTATCATGTGAACAACAATATAACAACACATAGTCCTAGCATGTGAATACTAAACCGACTCATACTACACTATCATGTGAATCACATAACATCCAGGAATCCAAACCCTATCAACCGTAGCCGGCTTGCATCTAACCTTCTACGATTCATAGAATCATCAAACAAGAAAGGACAATATATCTAGAGACAAACATAAGTTCTTAGTACAGTCAATAGTCACTCTGTAACTCGAGTCTATACCACGAGGTAAGATAAACAACCTAGTCCTAAACCTACGCAGACCTAGCGACATGCGGAAAACTACCGCATCCAAGACCCATGATAACAACACATGAGTACCCCTAAGGAGTCCACCAAAGGGTTGGCTAGTACTTAAGCTGACCACATACTTCTAAGAGTACGTCAGGAGGTCATGCCCTAAATTGGATATAAACCCACCAAGCTAAGACACAAAGGCTATTAAGCGGTGAACATACACTCGTCAAAGACTATAAGGGCCTATCTATGACGATAGTCTAAGATACCAACACCACACAAGACAAGTAGGACACCCAATTAACCATAAGAGGGGCAAAGATTCCAAACTTGCACACACAAATGATCATACACACCCTAGCATATGAAAGGCTACGCAAGAGCATATTTAGCTGACAATCCAACAATATCTCCAATATCAATAATAATCCAAATTCCAGCTAACCAACAGTACCATAATCCATGAGAACAAGCTAAAATGGCAAAGAGGCAACAAGACTCAAGCATAAGGCATCCAAAGCATCCAACAACCAACATGTGAAATGATAATCACAAATATCAAGGCATCAACATAAAACATCCAATAACAACCAATCTCACCTCAAAGACAAACCCTCGACCCGAGTCCCGCGACGGGTCATCGGTCAAATCGAGGCTGACGGGTTTAAACCTAGTTTGACCAAACTCGTTCGGTCAATCTGGCCAAGCTCAGAGTCTTGGCCTACTTTGGCCCAAATAACAAAAATCCTCACAATATCATTTTCATGCCATTTCCAATTTCTATCATGTGAAAAACTATCAACATAAGGAAATATATTCCAACTTACAAAATATCCAATTCAATTAAATTCTCGCATAATAATGATTACCCGCATGCTAAAAATACCAAAATACATAAATACACAAACAAAAGACCCAAAACATCAAAAAATAGACCCAAGACCCGACCTAAAGTGACGGGTCAAAGTCCGGGCTGGACCCACCGGGCCTGCCGCGCCCTTTTACGGGCTGATTTGGGCAGTTTTTCCGCCTCTTTTCCCTTTTTCCTACCAAAATCCGTTTCAAGCTCAATTTAATATCGTCTCAAGCAACACTCAACAATACCCATTTCGTTTCAATACTTAAACATGTGAAAAATAACATATTTAAAAAACTTTAACAACAACAATTCATGTGAAAATTAAAGTTAACATGTTATTAATCACATAGGCATCCAACACATCATAAACAACACTAATGTGACATTAAATCGTCGAGTAACTCGGAATAGTTACCTTAAGCTAGGAAAGAGACAAGTAATAATTTGAGAAAGCTTCTAAAACCCAAAATTACACTTCATCTTCAACCACATTTGAGTCACCTAACTCATCTTCAAATTTTTCACCTATAAGAACAACAAAAACACAATTATTAAGCTTAAATTCGAAAACCCTAAAAGATGAGTCTTAAAACAAAATTGGGGGAAATAAAAATAAAGCTTACTAGGACATGAGGAATGAAAAGAGGATTCTAAATATATAAGTTTTATGCAAATTGGTGGAGAAATGATGGATTTATGAAGGATTTAGGGTTTGTAAGGAGGTTATTTTGATGGGTTTTTGGTGTTTGAGAGAAGGAGGAGATAGATTGAGAATGGAGGAAAATGAAAATTGAAAGAGGAGGCAAAAGGAGGGAGGTGGCCGGTTCATAGGGCATGGGGAGGGGGTCAATTGTTTACGTTTTGGGGTTTGCTTCGACGGTAATTAGGAATATTCGTCGAACGCGATTTTCGAGAATATTAAAGTTCTTAAACACGATTTTACTAAAAGATTAAGTACTCATATGCCCAATATCCAAACTCGTTCACCCAACGACCGTAAGAAATGGGAAAATCCCAATTTTACGACTTTTATCCGAAATCTATTTTATCAAAGGAAAAGGTTTAAATATAGTTTAAATCACTTTTAAACATTTCTAAACTATCAAAAATAATTACATTTCTTCAAAATAAAATAAGATTATATTTTATCAAATAAATTTTATTTCAAATAAATTAATATTAAATTAAAATAGATTAAAATATTACTTTTAAAATATAATAAAGGTCTTCAAATTTACGCGGTGTTACAGAGTAAATAATGGTTTTGAAGATAATTTATGGCTAAAGGTATTATGGTCATTTTTCATATGATTCCAGAATGTGTTAAGAGCCTATTTTATAAGAAGTATTTGACTAAAATTATTTTATCATTTTAAATAATGGATTAGTATTTAAATTGGTTTGCCCAATTTGGTTAATAACTTATATTTTTTTTTTTGAACTTCTTAAATGACATTATTTATAACACCATACATTACTATTTTCATAAGATTTCTATTTTGGGAAGGTATTGACTCTAAGTAAGATTCTATTTATAGAAAGTTACTATTTTTAGAAATTGCCTTCTTTGCAGGTTTCCTTTTTAAAAGATTTGAATAATAAACACTTTTGAAATGGTTTTGAATACTTATGGAACAATTAGGTGTAACTGTGTAAGGTTTGGAATAATAAACTCAGGATATGCTTAGTTTTGCCATTAGCAATAGAATTGATGAATGTCATCGGTGGTCGTCTGGGAGTGTTGCACCCCGGTAGTTATGTACATACACTTAGACTAGGGCCTCGCACTGCGGAGTAAGACGCCGCCCTATTATGGTTGTGAAACCGCGGTACTTTAGCATAGTCCTAGTGAAAATCTATACTAAGACACTAAGCTGGATTTCCATAAGGAGTATTTGATATTTTATCTTATACTTTAATATTTTTGGACTAGATTTGGATTTTCAATTGTTCAAATGCTTATTTATGTTTTTAACATTTTCTGATGTATTGAGGTTTCACATTTCAAATAATTGTGCTTTTAGGATTTGTTTGCCTTTAACTTGATGAAATGTGGCAGCGAGAACGTCTGAGTTACTCCCCACTGATTGTGGCTGTTATGTATATAACATGACAGATATATGTTTTTCTGCGATTCGAGGAGTGAGCTAGTGAGTAGTTGATCCTACTCTTTTTATTTCCGTTTCTTTTGGATTGTAGAACCATGTTTTAGAGGTTTTAATTTTTAGCCCTTTTTATCAAAAGTGGCAATTGTATCGACTACCTTTTCGGGAAAGTTTCCGGTGGATTATATTTATTTTAATCCAAGTTTAGTTATTTGGTTTTATCAATGTGTATTTAATCTCATTCGACAGTGTTTTCGCTACTGTCATTATGTCTCTTTTTGCAAGAATTGAAGACATGACCGGTTTTACCACAATAGTTACAAATGATGTATTCGGGAAGACCAACGTATTTCCTTCTTCTAATGTCGGTTTTAGTTGGATCCGGCTTTTGAATGTAACAATCTGACTGAATTTTCTATTTGAAACTGAGACCGCAGCTTTATCACATTTTTTAGACGGATTTGTGCAGAAATTTAGGACGTTTTGGCTTCCTTTTCCATTTTTTCAACACATTCATAGCCTCAACAAGTTCCTTGCTTAGTTCATCGACTTTAAAAGTGAGATACTTGTTCTTCTCTTTAGAATTCTCAAACTCCTTTTTCATTATAACATATTAGGATTTTAGCTCCATAAAAGTCTCAGATTTTTGTTGAACATTAAGCTTAAGACTTGAGATGCATCTATCCAGGTGAACAATCTTAGATTTAGTGGAACTACATTCGGGATATTCATTTTGAAGTTTGATAAACTTTTCATAAAGCATTCTAATCTCCCTTTTGTAGGCATCTATGTTGACTTTAAGACACTTATTTTCTTTTGAGGTTAGTGACTAGTTCATTTGAGGTTTCCTTAGTATTGACAGAGGTAACAGTCTGAGAGATTGTTGCTTTAAGTTTCTCTACCTCATCAACTAAGTCATCAATCACACCTTTAAACATAGATTGTTCCTTTAGAAGTTCATCACGTTCCTTGGTTATCATGGACATTTGCATAATCAGAGTAGTGTTGACATTTTCAAGATCAGAAACGTCATTGGGAGTCGACTTAAGACACTCTAATTCTTTGGACAATTCTTTGTTTAACTTGTTAACTCTTTTTACTTCATTATATGCCTCAGAAGTAACGGTGACACTGTCTGTTGCTTTAAGTTCATTTTTGAGGTGAAAGTTTTCTTGAGCAATTTCTTCTATCTTATCTTGCATGATAATATCTAACTTTTCAGTTTGTGAACGACACTTATCAAAGAGTTTATCAAGAAGCTTACATACTTTCTCATTGGAGTAAGTCCTAACCTTGGCTTTTAGATGTTTTACCTCATTGTCGAAATCCGAGTCAGAATCATCGGATGCGCCATAAGACATCTGAGATGTTCAATTTTAGGCGGTTTAAAGACTTTGTTTTTGAGATGATGTGTAAGACACATTTTTGCCTCTAGTTCCTCCTCGATGGGTTCATCGTCCTCGGATCCGGACATTACCCAAATGACGGACATGACCTTATGCTTGTATTCCTTCTTAGCCTTTTCATACTTATGCTTTGATTTGATTCCTCCCACTTTGGACATTCTTTTATTTGGTGAGTTTTATCACCACATTTGAAGCATCCAATAATGGAGTAGATCGTTTCTTAGGAAATCATTTTTTCGAGTAATTATTATTGAACCTTCTATTTCCTTGACCGTTTACCATTCCCACTATGGTCCTTGAGAACATGGCAAATTCATCCTCTTCTTCATCTCCCTCATCCCTTTGAGAGGACATTAGAGCTAGACTCTTTCCCTTTGAGGATTAAATAGAATTCTTCTCGAGATTAAACTCCTGAGCCATTAGTGATCGAATTAGTTCTTGAAGAGTTAAGATGGATAGATCACAGGCTTCCTCAATGGTTGTACCTTAGGTTGCCACTTTGTAGTAAGACTACGAAGAATTTTCCGAACAATGTCCTCAGACTCAAAATCTCTTCCTAGACCTTTTAGTTCATTAATAATACAAGAAAATCGAGATGAAAAGCTATTTATGGATCCGTCCTTTGACATATGAAACATCTCATATTGTTGCATGAGAAGGTCAATACGGTGTTTTTTAACTTGAGACGTCCCTTCATAGGCAAGTACAAAGGAGTCCCAATTAGTTTAGCTGTAGGACATCCAGAAATTCGACTCACTTCCACCACACCTACACATCGTTGAAGAATCGACATTCTTCTCGGCCTTGACCATAGGAAAATACTTAAGGATGTCGGTTTCCTCAATAGCGAGAGTTCCGTCCATAATGATTGTCCAACATTGATAATCGATACTTTTGATATAGTGCTTTATTTTGAGCTTCCACCATCCAAATTTCTCACCGGCAAAGACCGGGATCTTGGAGTGTATTGAGGAATCCATATCCCAAGAATAAAACTCTAACGCGATTAGCCTCGATCAAGAGTGATGTGACTCAAATTTGAGCACATTTAGTCCTCGAATTAACCTCGTTCCCATGCTTTATAGCACATAATTAGGTCATTTACTATCTTTAGTTTCCCATTTTCCATATTCTTTGAGGTTTTGTCTCCTTGGTAGGAAAGGATTGCTAACCTTGCACTTATGAGGCGAAATGGAGCTAAATGGATCACATCTAATGACCAAGCATCAAGTAGAAGACCGACACTAGAGGCCTAAGTGTTAGATATTATTAATCTCATTAATTAACATATTCATATATGTGAGAAATTATTTAGTCATAAAATAATTACAAATATTATGTATGCAAACATAAATAGATGTAAAGAAGAAATCATCAATCCTTACTATGATATTTTCGGATTTTGGGCACAAGTGAGTTCTCCTACTCACTTGTTCTTGAGCTTCCTAATATTGGATGAACAAGGATTCAAGCTTAGAATCCCTCCCAAAGACTTATACCCAAGATAACCTCTTAATAGACTAATATTATTAGTACTAGAACAATATTAATCTTACTAAAATTGACCCAAAATATTTGTTTGTTCTCTTGTTTATTCGGCCAAGAGAAGGGAAGGATTTTGGAGATTTTTATTTCTCTAATATTTCATAAGACGTAGAGAGAATTAGTGATAATTTCTTACACTAGAAATTATCATATGAAGTAGTGAATGATAAAGAAAAACTCTATGTTTTTCTCTTTTGAAAAACCGGTGGGGAGGAGGTGTGGTGAGCCAATGCATGGTGCACATTTTCTTTCCAAGAAAGTACGCTTGCATGGCTACAATTAGGTAGCTAATTATTTTGTTCTCCACTTAAAATAATTAACACAATTTTAAACCTAATACTCCCTTCATTTTTTTCGGCACTTATAAAATGGGAGGTCCACTTTATATTTGTCATTTGTCAATTGTCACATGTTACAAGTCATGTGTAATTGTAATGTATTTTTATCATATTAAAAATCAACGCATTAATAAAATATGTCATATACAAAATCGACTTAGTAATTCATAATTACTTGTAACAAAACGGTTTATCAATTATAAATCACAACGTCCTGTATTTATAATAAATTATTCATCCAGTTTTAATTGTTTCGTAAACAATAATTTTATCTAAGTAATAAAACAATTTGATTACTTAGATCGTATCTTATTTAATCGAATTACAATAAGACATGTCAATTATACTCACAAAATCGTCCGTCAATTTTAAGAAATTTAATTAACTCGTATCGACATACGATTAATTAAATGATAAATTAAGAGTGTCACCCTTTAGGTATGACCTAAGGGGATCAATTGATCACCACCGTCGCACGACAGTAATGTCAAACTCTAGTCAGCCAATCATTACCGATATGTGTGGACCAGTTGACAGTAAAATATTACTTCCCACGTGTATTCTTAAAATGAGATTTAAACATGTGTTCATCATGATCGACAGTTGTGATCGCATTATTGTCGGAGGACACATATTCCAACAATCTCCCGCTTGTCCTCGACAAGTGTGCGTCACCAATTCTCTTGTCCTATTACTATCTCCCACTCAATGCAAGGTGTCTTTCAAGTCGTACTTACAATTGATCATATCGAGAGTGGTTTCTTCGATCTGGAGAATAACTGATTGACCGGAATTATCTACCATAGATACCTTCCGAGCGTGGCCACGCATTTCCAGTTCATTACTCCACGAGTGACCTTGAGATATTGTTATAACCCTGACAAGGGGTGGACAATTCATATGCCCATTTGACCCCATTTACGAAGGTCGTAGTAACATAAATCAAAGTTAATCTGAAACTATGCCACCTTAGGCGAACAGTCTTTAGTCAAAAGAATCGACTCATTAGAATACTATAGTAGTTCTCGCCACGACCAGGCTATATAAATTTGCCAGAGCTCTATAAGCGGTCATAAGGCCCGACAAAGTGTTCCTAACAGTCTTCCTATGTGATCGACTAGTCATCTCACATGACTCCATGGCACTTGAACTTGCCATCAATCGCATCACACTCTAGTCACTTCGAGACGTCACCTCACACAAGTGACTATGGGAGAATACTATGTTAATCCGTGTTCACTTTAACGGGGTTCAATTGTCACTACAACCCGTTTTGATGTAACAATGTATAAAGAAAAGATAAAAGACAAATGTGATTATGAACATCAACAAAAACAACACTTTTAATTTCATTTCAAAATCTATCACAAACTAGGTACACGTTTAAGACCCGTGGACACCATATGTCCATTGTGTTTAGCCTGCGATAAAGGCTTGGTGAGCGGATCGGCTATGTTGTCATCCCTCCCAACCTTACATATCGCAATTTCCTTTCTTTCAATGAAATCTCTAATTACATGATATTTTCTAAGTACATGTCTAGATCTATTAGTAGACTTTGGCTCTTTAGCTTGGAAGATCGTCCCACTATTATCACAATAGAGAGTGATGGGATCATTGGCGGTAGGTACTACTCTTAGACCTTCCGTGAATTGCCTGATCTATACTGACTTCCTTGACGCCTTCCGATCCGCAATGTACTACTCAGCCTCTATTGTTGAATCCGCATGATCCATGACTTCCTTGAAGCTTCTCCTCCTAACAAAGACACCACCATTGAGCATGAAAACGAAACCAGCTTGTGATTTCATGTCATCTCTATCCGTTTGGAAACTTGAGTCCGTGTAACCATTAATACGGAGCTCGGTGTCTCCTCCAAACACTAAGATAGAATCATTAGTTCTTCTCAAGTACTTAAGGATGTTCTTGACGGCTATCCAGCGACTCTCACCTGGATTTCCTTGATATCTACTCGTCATGCATGAGCAGGCATACGAGACATCAGGACGTGTGAATATCATGGCGTACACGATTGATCCCACAGCGGAAGTGTAACACCCCCATACTCTAAGTGCCTTACCAGGACCACTCAGGTATGAAGACATTACCATCTCGGTTACCCGAGGCAATGATAATCAAATAAACAATGAAGAAACAACATTTAAATATAAATACTTAGTGAAGAGTACAATTCTTAAAACCAAACCAAAATGCAATACATGTTCTCAAACTGACTGTTCTAACTGAAATGTAAATAACTAATAAGCTACAGCGGAAGACTCCTATCATCATGTCGTGGCCATCCCAGCTATCCCAGTACTCATCTCAATACCTGCTCAATATCTGCTCACCATCCCCGAATGGATCACCTCAGGTTTACAAAACAACAACGGGGTCAGTACTAATCACACAATTCAATATATACCAAAAATAAGATAAACAGACAGCTTAACTGTCACACACACACAATCACGCCAAATCCAATCATCTCAATCACTGACTGTCCACTGGACCAGCCCTACCAGTGGGGGACCGCAGCCTTACCCACCAAATCCTCGCTCTACATAGTGAGCGATAACCCTGTCCATTAATGTGTACATCCCTTCTGTGGCGGGTTCCACAGAAGGCGAAACTAGGGCGTGAAGCCACTCCCGCAAGTGACCCCACTCAGCCGAGGCCACGCCTCGTGAACCATCAACAACGATCATAACCACAATCACAATACAATTACTATATCAAACAACCAAACACAACACATCAACCAATATCCCATTATGGGACTAATACTGAGTAGGAAATCCTACCTGGTAAGCACACAATCAGACGATCTCTACTGCTGAATCAAAAAGCTTCTTCTATGAACCCTCCTCCTATCATACAACACATAAAGGCTACCAAATCACATACTACACATAAAACCCCCAAATCTCTAAATTAGGGTTTAACCAAATCAAAGGAAAGACAATAAAAAGGGTACATAGATCTTACCCTCGACGCAAGGAACTCAACGGTATAGTCAACGCTAAGAACTGACCTTCCAAACTCCGGGTATTGCTAATAATGCGATTAGGATGAAGAACTTGCTTGCTTTCTCTCTTAAAAAGTAATTTAGGTTTTGTAAAAGTGATTTAGAATAATGACGACAAAGCTTATATTACCTTAATCGCATAATTAACAAAACCCGAGAAAACTCCCCGTAAAACCGGCTACTCGATCGAGTACCCGAGGCACTCGATCGAGTACCCCCTTACTCGATCGAGTGCCCCAGCTACTCGATCGAGTACCCAACAGGTCAGAAACTTTTCTAAAACGCAACTTACCCTTACTCGACAGAGTAAGGCCTACTCGATAGAGTACCCCAAGACTTATAAATATGGAGTATTACAGTCTTCCCTCCTTAAAAGGAACTTCGTCCCCGAAGTTCAAACCACTACTAAACAAAGGTACTCCCATAACATTCCCGACTCAACAACCACAACAAAATTCAACATAAAACATGTTACTAACCCAACTCATCCCGACAAACATCCCGACACAACATATAAAAGGGGTATAAAACTCTTAAAAACTGTTCGCGATCATCTCCTACCCCCCTAAAAGAAACAAGGTTACGTCCCCGTAACCATACATACCTGATCAAAAAGGAAAGGGTAACGCTCTTTCATAGCCTCCTCTGGCTCCCATGTAGCTTCCTCGGTCTCGTGGTTAGACCAAAGGATCTTGAGCAGAACTGTCTCACCACTCCTAGTCTTTCTAACCTTTCGGTCTAGAATCTGTTTAGGCACCTCGAGATATGATAAGGACTCATCTAGCTCTAAGGTCTCGGCCTCTAACACATGTGACGGGTCACTCACATACTTCCGCAGCTGCGATACATGAAACACATTATGCACTCTCTCTAATGCATTTTGGTAAAGCCGGACGATATGCAACTTCCCCAATCCGCTCTAAGATCTCATACGGCCCTATAAACTTCTGACTTAGCTTGCCTTTCTTCCCCAATCTCATAACCCCACGCATAGGAGACACTTTCGGTAAGAACCTTATCCCCAACCCGAAACTCTATATCCCGGCGATGTAGATCTGCATAACTCTTTTGTCGATCCCTTTTGCTCTCATCCGTTCCCGATCATCTTAACTGTTCCACCATCTCATGCACCATCTCTGGTCCTAAAACCCTTTGCCAAAGACCATCGTCCCAATAGATTGGACTCCTACATCTTCTCCCATACAAAGCCTCGAACGGTGCCATACCAATACTAGTGTGATAGCTGTTATTGTAAGAAAATTCTATCAAGTCCAACCTCTGCTCCCAGCTACCACCAAAGTCCATCACACAAGCTCGCAACATATCCTCAAGAGTCTTGATTGTTCTCTCCGTCTGCGTACGTCGTCGCAGGATGAAATGTCGTACTCATCTTCAAAGTTGTTCCCAACGATTCCTGCAACTCCTTCCAAAACCTCGATATAAACCTCGCATCTCTGTTAGACACTATGTCCTTAGGGACTCCATGTAACTTAAGCACGTTCTTTCGATAGGCCATAGCCAATTGTGCCTTAGTCCATGTATCTTTCATTGGAACAAAGTGAGCTGACTTGGTCAGTCGATCCACTATTACCCAAATCATGTTGTTACCTTGTTGACTCTTTGGCAAACCCACAATGAAATCCATGGAAATGGATTCCCACTTCCACTCAGGTACCTCTAAAGACTGAATCTTCCCTTGTGGTCGTCGTTGTTCCCCTTTAACTCTCTGGCATGTCAAACAACGGACACAAACTCATTTGTCTCTTTCTTCATCCCTGTGCCACCAAAACGTTTTCTTCAAATCCTTGTACAGTTTGTCACCACCCGGATGTACTGAGTATGGTGTACAATGCGCCTCTGTCATGATAGTCTTTTTCAACTCTTCATCATTAGGAACACACCACCTACCATCAAACCTCAAACTACCATCTGTATGAATAGAAAACCGGGACACTGTCCTTTTCTCTACTCCAGCTCTCCACTCCACTATCTTAGGGTCCAACTCCTGCTTACCTCGAATATCATCATAAAACTCAAGTTGTACTGTTATATCACCCATGGCATCTCCTTTCTGCATCATATGTATCCCAAAGCTCGCTACCTCATCTCTCAGCCTCATCAAAGATAGAGCTGTACACAGAGAATGTACACTCTTCCTACTCAAAGCATCAGCTACAACATTGGCCTTCCCTTCATGGTAGATGATTTCCATGTCATAATCGCCAATCAACTCCATCCACCTCCTCTGTCTCATGTTCAACTCCTTCTGAGTGAAGATGTACTTGAGACTCTTGTGATCAGAAAATACCTTAAAGATTGCTCCATAAAGGTAATGTCTCCAAATCTTGAGAGCAAACACCACCCCCAACTCCGGATCATGAGTAGGGTAGTTCTCCTCATAAGGCTTCAATTGCCTAGAAGCATAGGCAATCACTTTACCATTCTGCATCAACACACATCCCAACCCATTCTTCGAGGCATCTGTATAAACCTCAAAGTTTTCGGTCCCTTCAGGCAATGCTAAGACAGGAGCTGTGGTCAAACGCTCCTTTAATGTTTGGAACGCCGTCTCACAACTCTCATCCCAACGAAACCTGTTCTCTTTCCTCATCAACGCTGTCATAGGTCTAGCTATCTTGGAGAAATCCTTCACGAACCGTCTGTAGTATCCCGCTAAACCCAAGAAACTCCTAACCTCAGCAACATTCTTTGGTGCTTCCCACTTTGTCACTGCTTCTATCTTCGCCGGATCCACAGCTACCCCATCTTTAGAGATCACATGCCCCAGAAAAGCAACTTTCTCTAACCAGAACTCACACTTGGATAGCTTAGCATACAACTCATGATCCCTCAAAGTTTGCAACACGATCCTCAGATGCTCCCCATACTCCTCCTTAGTCTTAGAGTAGACTAAGATGTCATCGATAAATACCACTACAAACTGGTCCAAGAACTGTCTGAAGATTCTATTCATCAAATCCATAAACACTGCCGGTCCATTAGACAACCCAAACGGCATCACCACATACTCATAATGGCCATACCTCGACGTGAAAGTTGTCTTTGGTATGTCCACCTCTCTAATCTTTACCTGATGGTACCCCGACCTCAAATCGATCTTACAAAAGACTGATGTACCACTCAACTGATCAAACAGGTCATCTATCCTTGGCAAAGGATACTTGTTCTTTATCGTCACTCGGTTCAGCTCCCTGTAATCTATGCATAACCTCAAACTCCCATCTTTCTTCTTCACGAAAAGAACTGGTGCTCCCCACGGCGATACACTAGGTCTAATGTATCCCTTCTCTATCAGATCATCCAACTGCTTCCTAAGCTCCTCCATCTCCTTAGGACCCATACGGTACGGTGCCTTAGAGATTGGACCCGTCCCTGGTTTCAACTCAACGGTGAAATCTATCTCCCTCTTTGGTGGCAACCCCGGAATCTCCTCTGGAAAAACATCTGCAAAATCTCCCACCACTGGTATCTCATCAACTGTCGGACTCTCTATCCGGTCATCTCTCACATGGCACAAGATCAAAGGACATCCCTTCCTCGGATAAGACTTCAAGGTGACATTTTGCAATCAACTTAACTTTGGGTTTGACTAGAAACCCACGATAAGACACACTAACACCCTTAGGACCTCTTAAAGACACTTTCTTTTGATGACAGTCTATCTTAGCTTTATACTTTCCTAACCAATCCATCCCGACTATCATCTCAAAACCGTCAAAAGGAAACTCTAGCAAGTCTACAGGCAGATCAACTTGCCCAACTATCATAGATACATCTCTAAACAATCTCCCACATGATACAGACTCACCCGAAGGTATAAAAACTCGCTCACTAACAGACTCATATACCCTCAAACTCAACTGTTTAACATGACTCGAAGACACAAACGACTGAGAAGCCCCCGAATCAAACAAAACAAAGGTAGGAATACCATTTACAAGAAAAGTACCGGTGATAACGTGCGCATCTTCCTCAGCTGCTTTCTTCTCCATCATGAATAACTTGCCACTGGTCTTCTGCCCACCTCCCTGGACAGTACTGGCTGATGTGGTCGGCTTAGCACCCTACCCTTGATTGTTGTCGTTGTTCGTTGGTGGTTTCTGATAAGAATTACCGCCGTTGCGGTTGCCTCCACTCTGGTAACTCTGACTTCCCCGATTTGGCCATGATCAAGCCGGTATGTTGCTCGCGAAGCTCTGCGCAGGTCTCTGGAAAGATCTTGGTGCACTTGTGCACTCATGTCTCTTGTGGCCTACACCACCACAGCTATAGCAGGTCACTCCCCATCTATTACTCACACTTCCACGGCCACGCCCAAAGGAAGCCCCAGCACTGAACCCTGACCCAGAAGAAAACCCCTTAGACTGATTGTGGTTGCCTTTCTTGTGATTAGATTGGCCACCACCCTCGCTCTCAGACTTCCTCTTCTCACCACCTAACCTCTCCTGAGCCATCTCCACCAACCTCTCGGCTCTCCCGGCCCCTCTCATAAGCTTCCTTAACATCAGTAAGGATCCCCACGGGTAACTTATCCATAATCTTAGGGGTCAACCCCCTCTCAAACCTCAACGCCAGGTTCTCCTCACTCAAACCCATATCCTCAGTATACCTAGACTTCTCATTGAATTGTCTGTAGTACTCGGCCACAGACATCTCATCGGTCATCTTAAAGCTGTCAAACTCTTCCCTTAACTTACTCCTCACATGTTCCGGTACAAACTCCTTCCTCACAGCCCTACGGAACTCCTCCCAAGGTATAGCAGGTAACCCTTGGTTTGTATATATCTCCTTAGCACTCACCTTCACTGTATCCCACCACTTGCCACCGCCTCCCTCGGATAGAACGCACTGTTCCACCTCAACTAATCGGGACGGTGAACCAAATCTAATATGTTCTCCATCTCTCTCAGCCAACTATCAAGAAGGTTAGGCTCCCCAACTCCCTTGTACTCTTTCGGGTTAAACCTCGCGATATAGAGGCTGATTTTAGAATGATCAACCTCCTTCTCCTTATCCTTATCCTTATCCTTCCCCACAGTCTTTAAAGCCTCAGTGAGAGCATCCTGATGCTCCAACATCTTAACGATGTCATCTATGTTCATAAGCTCAGCTCTCGCATACAAAGCAGTCTTCTTGGGCGGCATCTTGAAACTATATATAAGAAAGGGTAGACATAAACACACGTACTAAACCTCAAAACATGAAAACACGCTGCCCAGAACCTACTCGATCGAGTTCCTAAACACACTCGATCGAGTAACGGGCAACTCGATCGAGTGCCCAACATACTCGATCGAGTACCCAAACACCAGACCCCAAACAGACCTTCTGATCTCTAACATACTCGACCGAGTAGCTAGGCTACTCGATCGAGTGACCCCCTACTCGATCGAGTACCCCTAGTTACTCGATCGAGTACCCAAAAACACAATTCTGGACTCAAAATCCTCAAAAACCCACCCGATCGAGCCAGTCCCACTCGATCGAGTCATGCCAACTCATAAAAGCTACCCGCATGCTACGTCATATGCTAACATGCTAAACTTTATAAAACCACATTATATCATATCTAAACATGCTACGCATCTTTTCATACGATCTACGAGATCACTTCATCATGTTATTAAATGCCACATTGTAAAACATTCAACATGCTATCATACAATCAACAGTTTCCACACATCTCAAATTTTTCTTTCACATTCTTAACTTTCTACTTCAACATACAACAATCACACATTTCATCACATTCTTACACAAGTTAACCAAACACACATACGACTCGACAAACACTCCCCCCATGTGACCGGTTCAAAATTGTAGGGCGACTTCGCGACTTTAGGACGTCTCCCAAGCCTTTGCATTAGCTCCTACAACTTTTACCCCGGGTTCATTTTAATTGACTCCCTACGTTCATTAGGTTCATTGGTTACAGGTTTCAGGATCGTCGCTCTGATACCGTTTGTAACACCCCATACTCCAAGTGCCTTACCAGGACCACTCAGGTATGAAGACATTACCATCTCGGTTACCCGAGGCAATGATAATCAAATAAACAATGAAGAAACAACATTTAAATATAAATACTTAGTGAAGAGTACAATTCTTAAAACCAAACCAAAATGCAATACATGTTCTCAAACCGACTGTTCTAATCGAAATGTAAATAACTAATAAGCTAAATGGAAGACTCCTATCATCATGTCGTGGCCATCCCGGCCTATCCCAAGACTCATCTCAATACCGCTCAATATCTCGCTCACCATCCCCGAATGGATCACCGCAGTTTACAAAACAACACCGGGTCGAACTAATCACACAATTCAATATATACCAACAATAAGATAAACAGACAGCTTAACTGTCACACACACACAATCACGCCAAATCCAATCATCTCAATCACTGACTGTCCACTGGACCAGCCCTACCAGTGGGGGACCGCAGCCGTACCCACCAAATCCCCGCTCCACATAGTGAGCGATAACCCCGTCCATTAATGTGCACATCCCTTCGTGGCGGGTTTCCATGAAGGCGAAACTAGGGCGTGAAGCCACTCCCGAAAGTGACCCCACTCGGCCCGAGGCCACGCCTCGCGAACCATCAACAACGATCACAACCACAATCACAATACAATTACTATATCAAACAACCAAACACAACACATCAACCAATATCCCATTATGGGACTAATACCGAGTAGAAATCCTACCGGTAAGCACACAATCGACGGTCTCTCTACCTTTGAATCAAAAGCTTCTTCTATGAACCCTCCTCCTATCATACAACATATAAAGGCTACCAAATCACATACTACACATAAAACCCCCAAATCTCTAAATTAGGGTTTAACCAAATCAAAGGAAAGACAATAAAAAGGGTACATAGATCTTACCCTCGACGCAAGGAACTCAACGGTATAGTCAACGCTAAGAACTGACCTTCCAAACTCCGGGTATTGCTAATAATGCGATTAGAATGAAGAACTTGCTTGCTTTCTCTCTTAAACAGTAATTTAGGTTTTGTAAAAGTGATTTAGAATAATGACGACAAAGCTTATATACCTTAATCGCATAATTAACAAAACCCGAGAAAACTCCCCGTAAAACCGGCTACTCGATCGAGTACCCGAGGCACTCGATCGAGTACCCCCTTACTCGATCGAGTGCCCCAGCTACTCGATCGAGTACCCAACAGGTCAGAAACTTTTCTAAAACGCAACTTACCCTTACTCGACAGAGTAAGGCCTACTCGATAGAGTACCCCAAGACTTATAAATACGGAGTATTACAGGAAGCATAAGGGATCAACTTCATGCGTTCAACATCATGGGGTTCGGAGGGCGATTGAGACTTGCTCAATATCGTCCCAGTTACCATAGGTACCAATCCCCTTTTTGATTTATCCATCTTTGAACCGTCAAGAATCTTATCAACATAAGATTCTTGACTTAGTGCCAATATCCTCTTGGATCTATCTCTATGGATCCGGATACCTAATATGCGTTGTGCCTCTCCTAAATCCTTCATTTGGAAATGGTTACTTAACCACTTCTTAACAGAAGACAACATTGGAATGTCATTTCCAATGAGTAGTATGTCATCGACATACAAGATTAGGAACACAACATTGCTCCCACTGAATTTCATGTATAAACATGGTTCCTCAACACTTCGAGTGAAACCATTCTCTTTTATCACATGATCGAATCAATGATTCCAACTTCTAGATGCTTGCTTAAGACCATAAATGGATCTCTTAAGTTTGCACACTTTGTTAGGATTTTTAGGATCGACAAAACCTTCGGGTTGTATCATATACACCTCCTCTTCTAAATGCCCATTTAGAAAAGCGGTTTTGACATCCATTTGCCATATTTCATAATCATGAAATGCGGCAATCGCTAACAAAATCCGTATAGATCTTAGCATGGCTACGGGGGCGAAGGTTTCATCATAATGAAGACCTTGGACTTGGGTAAATCCTTTTGCCACTAGCCTAGCTTTGTAGACATCATCATGTCCTTCTATGCCATTCTTGATCTTGAAAATCCATTTGCATTGAAGAGGTCTTGCCCTTTAGGCAAATCCACCAAGTTCCAAACTTGGTTTTCATGCATAGAATCCATCTCGGACTTCATGGCTTCAAGCCATAAGGAGGAATTTGGACTAGAGATTGCAGCCTTGTAGGTGGCGGGCTCGTCACTTTCTAAAAGCAACACATCGAGTGTTCCATCTTCTTCGATAAGTCCCACATATCGATCGGGATGGCGAATAACTCTGCCCGTTCTTCTAAGTGGAGGAGGGACAACCGCGTTAGATAATGAAGGAACATCTTCTTGTGTCTCTACTTCGGTTTGTGGCTCTTGAACTTCATCAAGTTCAAAATTTCTCCCACTCTGTCTCTTAGAAATAAATTCTCTTTCTAAGAAGACAGCCTCACAAGACACAAACACTTTGTTTTCTTGAGGTTTATAGAAGTAATAACCTCGGGTGTTAGAATAGCCTACAAAGGTGCATTTTTCAGATCGTGGGGCTAGCTTATTGTCATTTTTGGTTTTGACATAAGCATAACATCCCCAAATTTTCATGTAGGATAGATTAGGAACTCTTCCTTTCCATATCTCAAATGGAGTTTTCTCGGTGGCTTTGGTGGGACAATTGTTCAAAGATCTTACTGCGGTTTGAATCGCAAATCCCCAATACGAGTTCGGTAACTCGGTTTGACTCATCATGGATCGAACCATATCAAGTAGGGTTCGATTTCTCCTTTCGGCAACACCATTGAGTTGTGGTGTTCCGGGTGGAGAAAGTTGTGATATAATACCACAACCTTTCAAGTGTGAATCGAATTCAAGGCTAAGATATTCTCCACCACGATCGGATCGTAGTGCTTTTATCTTTTCGTTTAATTGGTTCTCTACTTCATTTTGAAATTCCTTGAATTTCTTAAAGGCTTCACTCTTATGCTTCATTAAATAGATATACCCATATCTACTCAAGTCATGGATGAAGGTTATGAAGTAGTCATAATTTCCTCTAGCGGTGATACTCATTGGTCCACACACATCGGTATGTATGAGTCCCAATAGTTCACTTGCTCGAGTTCCTTTACCGCTAAAAGGATTACGAGTCATTTTGCCAAGAAGGCAATATTCGCATGTTCCATATGATTGATAATCAAATGGTGTAATCACATTAGTCGAAATTAATTTTTTGATGCGATTTTCGTTTATGTGACCTAATCGACAATACCAAATGAACGATTCATTTGGATCACTTGATTTGAGTTTCTTTGATTGAATGTTGTAGATGTCATTAGTCGGATTCGAGGTTTCTAAAATGTAAATGCCATTAATGGAAGGAGCTTGGCCTATAACCAAGTCGTTCCTTGAAATAGTACAACGATTGTTTTTAATGACAAAGCAAAAATTGTCCATGTCCAACATAGCGATTGAAATAATGTTTTTAGAAAGTGTAGGCACATAAAAACAATTATGTAAATACAACTCAAATCCATTAGGCAAAGCTAATACATAAGTTCCCTTGGATTCAGCCGCTACTCGAGCTTCATTTCCAAGGCGTAGATCCACATCTCCTTTGCTAAGCCTCTTCACGTCTCTTAACCCCTGTAAATGATTACAAAGGTGAGAACCACAACCGGTATCCAGTACCCATGTCGTAGTGGAAGTATAATTTACATCAATAACATAAATTTCCTTAGGAATTTTAGCTTTTGGAACGATGATTCCTTCCCTTATATTTCGCAAATATACATGACAATTCCTAAGCCAATGTCCCATGCCATAGCAATAATGGCACTCATCTTCAACTTGCTTGAAGTTTTTCCCTTTCTTTCCCTTCTTCTTGAACCTTTTGCCCTTGGAAGCAAGAACTGGATTGCTTGAGCTCCCACTAGTTTTGGCATCTTTCTCTTCCAAAGACAAAGATCCTATAGATTTTATGAGGCGGTCTTCCTGAGACCGGCTCACAAGAGATCTTGTAGTAGTAGGAGGTTTAGAAGAAGTGATGAAGTTTATGTTTCCATCCGAACCTATCCCAAAATAAAGTTCTCTAGTAGTGTCGAAATCATTGTTGAAGCAAACGTCGTCAAAAACATTGTGACAAGACTCAATAGTTATTGGTGTAGTAGCGTTTGATGGATTCATTGTAATGAACTACAAGTATGGAGGAAAAGGAAATATTAACATTTAATATTTGTCATTTTAATCATACTTGTAAATAATTTTAACAAGATATGAGCATTTATATAGTGACCTCTACCCAACTATTATAAATGATTTCAAGACCCAAATTCATATTAACTTAGGCATCGGTAAAGCCGAATACAACCCTTATCAATATAACTCGGTGGATTAACTCTTTAATCGATTCTACTTTTAGAACTCTTGGTAGATAAAATTACATTAATATTTATCTTTAGCCCGAAACACATCCGGCAACCGTCGAGAATACTTTCGTTGAGTTCAACCCAAATTTCGAATAAATGTGTCCATGATCCAAATTTACATCAACGTGGGCATCGGTAAAGCCGAATACAACCCTCATCTTTATAAATTCGGTGGGTAGACATTTATCACCCACTTCCCCTACGTAGCAAGGTTTGTACCCCGGTAAAGCCGAGTGCACTCCCTCACGAAATAGGTTTTCATGGTTTCTAATTTTTGGTAAGGCTAAGTCTCAATTGTTTATTTTAGCGAGAGGTCATGTCAATTTATTATCTTTCACGTTTTAAGTGAACTAAAGCGGTGAACTACGATAATTGTAATTGACACGGTCGATAAACTCGATTAAATGATAATGCATGTTTTAGTTATGGCGATTTAGCGATGCATGCAACATATAAATAAAATGCAAAGCATAAATAAATTCCTAGTATGGCCTTCCTAAAATAGTAAATCTAATAAACTATTACAAATTCGGAAACCAACTCCTTTGGTCCCTTGAACTTCGGTCTTGGCACGCATTTCAAGGCAATACTTTTTTTGATGGATCGTCTTCTCGAGTGGCACCGTCTTCAAGGAACTCCGAAATAAATAAATTACATAATAAATTACATAATTTCCTATTATACATTTGTAATTAAAAATAAAAATAAATCTATTAAATTACAAAACGGTGATACGAGATCACAATAAATTACCACCGAATCGATATTCTCATACATTTCGGGTAAATATCAATTAAAACTAAGGCCATACTAAGTAAAATTACGTAATTCAAAAATTACATAAAATTAAAATATGACAATCATAAATAAAATACAGCATTATAATATGTATGAACCTGCCCAATTTTATGCTAAATCGCCTTTAAGGAGCCAATATCGTATATTAATCGGTTTTACGGATTTACGTGATTTAACCTTTTAAAAATCACAATAATTACATAAATTCATATTTATGTACAAGTTAATTACCCTAACCAACTTAGGACTCAAAATTAGTCTCCACTAACATATTGACAATAATTAACCTAGATTTCTTAATATTGTTCATAAATGGACCTAAAATACAAAAATATGCCATAAACTTCAAATTAAATCATAAAAATTTAAAATAATTTTAAAATTTGAAATTTAAACTCATGAACATTCTGGAAAAAAACCATGACACTCATAATGTTCAAAAACTTAGGTTAAAAAATCCGAAAATTTATCGAGAAAAACAATGTTGCGGTTTATCGGTTTTAACAAATATGACCATAAAAATATGAGAAAAATTATTTTTATCAATTTTTCAATTTTAGATGTGAAATATATGATAAAATGCAACATGTGATGTTTTTCATTAGTCATGAAGTATGTTTTAGAATTTTTACTAATTAAAGTCACTATTTATGTGTTTTTTCATCAAAAATTCATACATCATGCATAAAGACTTCATTATAGCCAAATATTTTACACACATCTTGTAAAATTGCATGTGACAACATACTAAATGTCCATGACCAGATTCAAAATATAACTCATATTAACCTATTTTCCTATTTAAATACGATTTTAACTTGAAAAATCCATATGTCGAGCAATACAACTCATTTTATTATGAAAATTTACAGGCCATCAGTAGAAAATATATGTGAAAACATATCCAAAAACCACTGGAAAATCAAATTTTAGCTATTTTTAGTCCAAAAATGACATTTTTATCATAAAAATCACATTTTAATGCCATTATTATATAAAATGAACAATAAAATCCATAAACAAACCAAAATGTCCTAAAAATCACTTAGGACCAAAAACTTTTAACAGAAAATTTATTTTAAGGTTTATCTTCATAAAACCAAATTAATTAGTTTTGTATGTTAATCATATAACTCGGAAAAACTATAAACCGATTTGCATGCAAACAACCTAAGGCTCATGATACCGCTTGTTAGAAATTATTAATCTCATTAATTAACATATTCATATATGTGAGAAATTATTTAGTCATAAAATAATTACAAATCTTATGCATGCAAACATAAATAGATGTAAAGAAGAAATCATCAATCCTTACTATGATAGTTTCGGATTTTGGGCACAAGTGAGTTCTCCTACTCACTTGTTCTTGAGCTTCCTAATATTGGATGAGCAAGGATTCAAGCTTAGAATCCCTCCCAAAGAATTATACCCAAGATAACCTCTTAATAGACTAATATTAGTACTAGAACAATATTAATCTTACTAAAATTGACCCAAAATATTTGTTTGTTCTCTTGTTTATTCGGCCAAGAGAAGGGAAGGATTTTGGAGATTTTTATTTCTCTAATATTTCATAAGATGTAGAGAGAATTAGTGATAATTTCTTACACCAAAAATTATCATATGAAGTAGTGAATGATAAAGAAAAACTCTATGTTTTTCTCTTTTGAAAAACCGGTGGGGAGGAGGTGTGGTGAGCCAATGCATGGTGCACATTTTCTTCCCAAGAAAGTAGGCTTGCATGGCTACAATTAGGTAGCTAATTATTTTGTTCTCCACTTAAAATAATTAAACACAATTTTAAACCTAATACTCCCTTCATTTTTTTTCGGCACTTATAAAATGGGAGGTCCATTTTATATTTGTCATTTGTCAATTGTCACATGTTATAAGTCATGTGTAATTGTAATGTATTTTTATCATATTAAAAATCAACGCATTAATAAAATACGTCATATACAAAATCGACTTAGTAATTCATAATTACTTGTACCAAAACGGTTTATCAATTATAAATCACAACGTCTTATATTTATAATAAATTATTCATTCAGTTTTAATTTTTTCGTAAACAATAATTTTATCTAAGTAATAAAACAATTTGATTACTTAGACCGTATCTTATTTAATCGAATTACAATAAGACATGTCAATTATACTCACAAAATCGTCCGTCAATTTTAAGCAATTTAATTAACCCGTATCGACATACGATTAATTAAATGATCAATTAAGAGTGTCACCCTTTAGGTATGACCTAAGGGGATCAACTGATCACCACCGTCGCACGACAGTAATGTCAAACTCTAGTCAGCCAATCATTACCGATATGTGTGGACCAGTTGACAGTAAAATATTACTTCCCACGTGTATTCTTAAAATGAGATTTAAACATGTGATCATCATGATCGACAGTTGTGATCGCATTATTGTCGGAGGACACATATTCCAACACTAAGTAGATAAATAAAGTGAAATGGGCAATGATGAAAAGATCCTTGCATCCCCAACAAGAGAAGCACTATGTCCAAACAAGAGAAGCACTATGTCCAAGGATCCGAGCGGCCCGAGCATGATCCGAGCGGCTTGATCCCAGGACGAGCGGACTGTGCAGCAAGGATCCGAGCGTCCTCTCCCTGATTCGAGCGGATCCCAAGACAGAACAGCCCGTGTCACAACACGGGACGAGCGGATCATGGCAGGACTAGCAACGTGGATCTGCGCATTTCCCTCGGGAGTAGCATTTCCTCAAGTTTTCTTAGGGTCTTAATAGTCATTTAAGCCCTTAGTAACCCTAATCCTTGTACCTAATCTTTAGTATAAATACCCCTTTGTACTACCTAGATGAGGATCATCTCTCAATCAACTCTTAATCTAACTTTAATCTCATCTTAAATTAGTCTTAATTTAGTTGTAATACATTGCTCAATATTAATCACATCTTAATCTTTCCTTAATTTCTCTATTGTTCTTCCTTTTATTTGGGTAATTAGAAGATTATTTGGGTTTATTTGGAGGATTGACAACCTTCCATCAATCATCAAGTACTTCTAATATTTTTTGCTTTATTATTTGGAATCATCTTCATAGGTATAATCCCTCTTTACCTTTGTTTAATTATTGTTAATCACTTTCATTTATTCATCATATTTTGCTTTGTTAGTATGATTGACAACCTTATTAGCATGCTAAATTTGATCATGAGTGAGTAGTTCTTTAGATAGGGTTAATGGGAAATTAGGGGAAACAAACATAGGGATTGATCTATGCTTAATCTAATATGTTTTCATAATTAATTTGCTTGCTTGTTGTGATTTCAACTTATGCACATGTTATGTTTGATAAAATGCGAGCCTATGAATCCTTGCATGTTTTGATCCATCCCTTATCTCTTCAATGAGGCTTGTAAGATATAAACCAACTCGAGCCTCATTAGACCATGTATAGAGTTGAATAAGAATGATTAAGTCGACTTGTAGGTGTTGTACAATCTAGACGACTCGGCTCCGGGACCCAAACCTTCTTAGGGATTGTAAGATATACACTAACTCGATCTCATCACAACAATAAGTGCTTGCATCTAATTGAGAACATGTTTATATGATCTACTCCCATGGATCCCCTATGAACCCATGACACCTTAGTGCCTTTAATCAATTGTTTACAAACCTTTTTAATTGCTTTGCTTTGTTTTCATTACTTTACTTTCATTTTGTTGATTAGTTTAGATTACACATCACCTCAACCCAAATTGTGACACCATAAGACATAGCTATTTGCAATTGAGAATCCTACATCAATACCCGTCCCTTGGGATCCGACCTTTACTTACCTCTTTACTAAGAGTAGTTTGTGAAGTTATAAATATTGTTTTGGTTGGTAGCTTTTGACGACGAGTTTGAACCGGACCAAAGAGCACGAGGCTCTGATACCAATTACAGAGTTTATGATTCCAAGTACTTAAGAGGGGGAGGGGGTGAATTATGTACTATTTAAAAATTTCAACTTAATCTTTATTGTTTTAAAATAAGTTGATTAACAAGTGGATACATCAAATAAATCGAGTAGTTAGAAGTGTATCACGTTGTTGAAGAAAATTGCCAAAATGAAATACAACAGTTGTTCTGACTGTTGCTTGTTTGTCTTAGTAAATGAGGTTAAGGCTACAGACCAGAAGTAACAGTATTCAGAACAGTTGTTAAAGAAAAACGCAAATGAAGTACAGGTAAAATAATTGCAGATGATAGGATGTCGCAACCTAATCAAAAATACCCTAAACTTGGCTAACAAATTAATGTAGTAAAGTAGGGGTCGGACACAAAGAGACGAGAATTGCGTTATGAAATGCTATGAATAGAGTTCTATCTAGGTTGATTCAATTGGTTGTTTGGTTTGGTTTGATAACTTGTAAATAAAATGATGTAAAATATTGTTGGAATATGTGTCCTCCGACAATAATGCGATCACGACTGTTGATCATGATGATCACATGTTTAAGTCTCATTAAAATGAATACAATTGGGAAGTAATATTGTTACTGTCAACTGGTCAACATATATCGGTAATGATTGGTGACTAGAGTTTGACATTCCGTCGTGTGACGGTGGTGATCATTGACCCCTAGGTCATACCTAAAGGGCAATACTCTTAATTGATTATTTAATTAATCGTATAATGTTACGAGTTAATTAAATTACTTGAAAATTGACGGACGATTTTGGAAGTAAAATTTACGTATCATATTGAAATGTGATTAAATATGATACGGTCTGAGTAATTGAATTGTATCATTACTCGGATGAAATAATTGTTTAATGTAACAATTAAATTGAATGAATTATTATAAATACAATCAGTTGTGATTTATAAATTGGTAAAATTTTTGGCACAAGTAATTATGAAATTACTGAGTCAATTTTTGTATATGACGTATTTTTATTAATACGTTGATTTTTAATATGTTAAAAATACATAACAAATATATGTGACATGTGACATATAACATATAGACAATTGACAAAAATAATATGGAATCCATATTATAGAGTGGGCCGAAAATTAGAAGGATTTAAGCTAATTATAAGTTGTTTGTAATTAGTGGAAAACACAATGATTAAAAGCAAACCTAGCCATGCAAGCCTATTGTTCATTGTGAAGAACAATTTTTCCATGCATTGGCTCCCCTATATCTCTCCTCTTACACGGTTTTGGGGAAGAAAAACCATCATTGTTTTTCTTATAATTTTACCTAATAATATACTAAGTGTTATGTATTATTATTCATTCTAATTCACTCATCCAAAATAGAGTTCTAGTGAGAAGAAAAATCCTTTCTTCTTCTCTCTTAAAAACCGAAATATTCAAGAGTTAATAAATATTTTGGTTCAATTTTCTACCTTGATTAATATTATACTAGTATTGTAATATTAATTAAAATTAAGAGGAGCCTTGGGTATAAAGCTTGGGAGAGATCTTATACTTAGATCTTGTTCATCCATAAAGGAAAAGCTCAAGAACAAGAGAGATAGGTGATCTCTCTTGTGCCCAATATAACCGAAATATTGTATGTAAGGACATGATTTCTCCTCTATTTATATTATTGTTTGCATGCATAAGATCCGTTTTAATTTTATGACAAATTTATTTAGACATATATGAGTATGTTAATATGTATATAAATCTATATTTCCTTCAATCGGTATCATGAGCCACGGTTGTTTGCATGCAAATTGGTTAAAAGTTTTTCCGAGTTATATGAATAACAAAATAAAACTAGTAAAATTTGTGTTATTATGATATATCACGAAATTATTACATGCATGTTAATATTTCTGGTCCTAAAATGTTTTAGGATATTTTGGTTAATTTTTCGGATTTTTATTGTTCATATTTTACAATAATGGCATTTAAATGTGATTTTATGAGTAAAAATGTCATTTTTGGTCTAAAATTAGCTATATTTCGAACTTTAAGTTGATTTTTGGATATTTTTTCACATATATTATTTTGAGATAACCTGTAAATTTTCATAATTTTTGCACTTGTTATGCTCGAAAAATGAATTTTTCATTATTAAATTCGGATTTAAGTGAAAAATAGGTTAATATGAGTTAAATTTCGAATCTGGTCATAGAAAATTAATATGTTGTCACATGAAATTTTACAAGATGTGTGTAAAATAATTGGCTATAAAGAAGTCTTTTTGCATGATTTATGAATTTTTGAAGAAAAATAGCATAAATAGTGACATTATTAGTGGAAAATTAATAAAACATAATCTATGACTTAGGAAAAACGTCTAATGTTGCATTTTATTATATTTTTCAGATCTAAAATTGAAAAGTTAATGAAAATCATTTTTCCATGTTTTTTATGATTATTTTATCATAAATTGATAAACCGCAACATTGTTTTTCCGGTAAATTTTCGAAATTTTTAACCTAAGATTTTGAACATTATGAGTGTCATGGAATTTTTCCAGAATGTTCATGAATTTAAATTTCAAATTTTGAATTTATTTGAAATTTTTGGATTTATTTGAAGTCTAATAGCTTATTTTTGTAATTTTTGGTCCATTTATGAACAATTTTGTAAATAAAAGTTAATTATGGTCAAATTATTAGTGAAGACTATTTTTTGAGTCCTAAAAGGTTAGGGTAATTAACTTATGCATAAATATGAGTTTATGCATTTTTGTGATTATAAAATGTTGAAATCACGCAAATCCGTAAAAACCGAGTAATATACGATATTGGCTAATTAAAGGCGATTTAGCATAAAATTGAGCATGTTCATACATATTATAATGCTGCATTTTCTTTATGATTGTCATAATTTTAATTTATGTAATTTTTGAATTATGTAATTTTACTTAGTATGGCCTTAGATTTTAATTGGTATTTCCCGAAATGTATGGGAATATCGATTCGGTTGTAATTTTTATTGTGATCTCGTATCACCGTTTTGTAATTTAATAGATTTATTTTATTTTAGTTACAAATGTATAATAGGAAATTATGTAATTTATTATGTAATTTTATTCATTCCGGAGTTCCTAAAGACGGATTTCTTCAAGAATGGCGATACATAAAGACGGTGTTACCTCGAGATGCGTGCCACAACCGAAGTTCAAGGGACCAATGGAGTTGGTTTCCGAATATGTAATAGATTAATAGTTTTTCTATTTTAGGAAAGGCCATACTAGGATTTATTTATCTTTATGCTTGCATTTTATTTTATGTCACATGCATCGCTAAATCGCCATAACTAAACATGCATTGTCCTTTTTATCGAGTTTATCGACCGTGTCAATTAGAATTATCATAGTTCACCGCTTTAGTTCACTTAAAACGTGATAGATAATAAATTGGCATGACCTCTCGCTAAAACAATTAATTGAGACATAGCCTTACCAAATAGTAGAAACCATGAAAACCTATTTCGCGAGGGAGTTCACTCGGCTACCCCGGGGTACAAACCTTGTTACGTAGGGGAAGTGGGTGATGAATGTTAATCCACCGAATTCATGTTGATAAGAGATGTATCGGCTACCCCGTGCCCAAGTTGATGTGGGTTTGGATAATGGACACATTTATTCGAAATTTGGATTGAACTCAACAAAAGTAATTGATAAGGGTTGCATCGGCTACCCCGTGCCCTTGTTGATGTGTTTTGGGCTATAGATAAATATTAGAGTAATTTTATCGACCAAGAGTTCTAAAAGTAGAATCGATTAAAAGGTTAATCCACCGAGTTATATTGATAAAGGTTGCATCGGCTACCCCGTGCCTAAGTCGATATGAATTTGGGTCTTGGAATCATTTATCTAGTTGGGTAGAGGTCACTAGAAAATGCATAAAACTTGTTTAAGTCATACTTTTACGAGTATCATTAAAACGACATTTGTTTTACTCCTTATATTTTGTTTTGTAGAACAGTTCTTTTTCCATAACAAATGGCAACATCAACACCCACTCCTAATGCTACACCACTCGCTACTTCATCTTGGCTCCGATCCTTTATGGATCGATGTAAACTTGAAAAGAATGGGTCAAATTTCTCCGAGTGGGATGCCCAACTCAAATTAGCCGCCGAGGGTGACGACAAGCTTCGTTACCTTACCGAGGCCTCTCCACCCGAACCCTCCACTAGGTCCACCGCGGCCACGAGGGAAGCCTATGAGACTTACCAAAAGGAGTCCGCCGCAATGAAAAATGTCTTAATATTTGCGATGGAGGCGGAACTCCAAAGGAGAGCCTTTAAAATGGGCAATGCTAATGAGATTTACTCCAAACTTGTGACCATGTTTTCACAAACTCCGCGGATCGTCCAATATGAGGCGGCCGCGGCATTCTTTGATCTCGACTTCAAAGAGGGCCAAAAGGTTAGCCCTCATGTGCTCAAACTCATGGAGCTTGTCGAGACCTTGAAAATTCAAAAGGTTGAAATCCCTAAAGAACTCATCGTAGATAGGATTCTACACTCCTTGTCCAAAGTCAAGGCATATGTGCAATTCCGGGTGAATTTCAACATGCAAGATAAGGATGTGTCTCTTGAGGAGTTGCACAAGTTACTTGTGCAAGCCGAGAGGGACATGGGGTTAAATGTGAACCCTCCCAAGGATGTGCTTAAGATAAGCACAAAGAGTAAGGGGAAGTTCAAGAAGAATGGGAGAAAGGGCAAGAAGCAAGCTCCCACATTCACCAAAGCTAAGTCTTGTGAAGCTAGCACCTCCTAAGTCAAGAAGGGTCCTCTTGATAAGTGCCATTATTGTAATGGCATGGGACATTGGAAAAGAAATTGTTCCAAATACCTTGGTGATATCAAAACTGGAAAGATCACTCCAGTAGGTAAATGACTAACCTTCTTTTATGTTTCTAATTCAACTATGGTATTATGATGCAAAGTTGTGATAATGTATCTCCCTTTTATTGTAAATAGGGCCTCCACCAAGCAAAGACAAGGGAAAAGAAAAACAAGCATGAGAAACCATGGAGAAGCTAAGGATAGCTTTTATGGAGCTTTGTTTTTCATTGTCTTATTTTAAATTATGTTTTGAATTTTTAGAACTTTAAGTTTCCGTGTTCGACATGGAAAGGTATTTTGGATAATGGTTTGTATTTTGGATGATGGTGACTTGGTTTGCAACCCAAGTCACCCGTTTTATCATTTATCCTTTATGTTCTAAAATTTCATCTTTAAATGCTTGCGTTTTGAAACATAAGATTATTCACTTAAAAGTGATCCAATAGACAATTATAGTGACGGGTTTCATTATATGTCCACATGCTTAAGGCTTGTGTATGATCAATTATAAAGTGATTTTGAGTCTATGAACTCTCTTAAAGGTATGTCAATCACCAAGTACACGCATGAACTCAATAACAATTAGTCAACCTATGAGGTAGTTCTCCTTTTACTTCAACATCATTAAAATTTGTGTCTCATATGCTATCTTTGAATGTTTAGTGTATTCATTCTAAAGATAGAGTGGGAGAAAAATGAGGACACAACACACAAGACAAAGATCAAATTGTGTACTTGTGTAAATGAAGATCTACGCAAGAGAGAATGATTTGAATAAAGGTATATCTATTTACATAGTATGCCGAATAGATGAGATCTATGGTCTCAAGTTAGTTCTATATGACTAAAGAGACCAAGTGTGGTAATCATAAGAGTATATTCTCAAGATAACTACACGAGGAGACCAAAAGAAGTTTTGGATGAAAATGACTAATGTAAAGTCTTAACAAGTTTTTGACTAAGTTCTATATGATAAATTTTGACCAAATAGTTTCAATCATGAGTTTTACTTAAGAGCCTAAATGAATCAAAGTAACATACTTGTTATGATCAAAATCAAGTTACAAAGATTGATATTCCGATATCTTCAATAGCCAACGTATTAACCATACAAGTGTCATTGCTTAACCTCCCTATGAAATGGTTAAATCTCCTTCCAAAAGGGTATTTGCGAAGGAAGTATTCTAAATATTATTTGTATTTGAATAATGACATTGCTACACTTCATTATGACATAAGTGTGTTAGAGATTTAAAATCTCTTTCCGTAAGGTTGAGATGAGACCACTTCAAAATAGGCATTTTGAAAGGATATGATGGGAACATATATGGTTTTATCCTAGTAACTTGGCAAAGCAATTTATATTTATATTCTTGACAAATTTCGATTGAGAAGTCAATTTCGAAATATGTGGAATTGAGTGGGAGTTAGGAAATTCTCATGTGAAGACATGGAATTTAGTGGGAGCTATCATCCTTGAATGTATAAAACTCATTACTCATTAAAGAATGACGAGCTAATACCTTCTTTCATAAAGAAGCTTTTGAGTTTTCAATTCTGGATGAAAATGGACAATGATGAATCCAATTACATCATGGGATGGTTGATTAGTATTAAAGAGATACACATCGTATCAACATATACATAGGTTGTTCATATGTAGATGAAAATGGAATTGCCATTAGCAGTCATGGTCGTTCATTGAACCTATGAACGGTTGATCTCATGATTATTAGTAACTAATGTTTCCGCCATTAAAATAATCATGTACATGTCCAATTATGAATCATATGCATAAGAGCATGATGATTGATTTGTGAGCCATAATAGAAACGTCATGCATTCTCAAGCAGAATCCGATGAGCGATTTCAGTGTTTGACGGAATGTTCTATTGTGTGTCAAGAGGTTGCACATATTATAGAAAACCCGAGCACATATGAGGATTTATGAGAATCGCAATTCTTTCAAGTCCTGAAAGAGAAATGAGAAGTTTTGGAAAGATGGTTGGTTGAATAAGATGTTATTCAAAGATAATCTTTCCTAGTTAAGCTAGGACTTGTGAGAAGTACTAAGCTAATAATCTTGTCAATTGTTACAAGATTCTACAAAACATATACCTAGTGCATTGTGTGTGGATGGAATACTTGATCAGTACAAGTTACATCATTCATCACAAATTCGTTCGTTATGAAATGATCGATAAGAAAGTTCTTTCAAGTTAAAGAACCAAAACCAAGGTCGAGAACCTTGATATGTACTTGGTAAAATTCATGCTATGAGAGAGAACATGAATGTGAAGGAAAATGCAAGTGTAAGAAGTTTGAACACATGGACACATGGGATGTTAAACATCTATTGCAATCAATAAAGTGTTTACACTTACGATAAACATCACAAGGTTGTAATATGATATTGACTACCCAAGTGTGATGTCGACATTTGTCGTTTGAGTTATTATTAACTCACTTTGTACATTGTTATATCCAAACGGGTTGTAGAGACAATTGAACTCCGTTAAAGTGAACATGGATTAACATTGTTTTTGCCCATAGTTACTTATATGAGGTGACGTCTCGAAGTGACTAGAGTGTGAGGCGATTGATGGCAAGTTCAAGTGCCATAGAGTCATGTGAGATGACTAGTCGATCACATAGGCAGATTGTTAGGAACATTTTGTCGGGCCTAATGACCGCTTATAGAGTTCTGGCAAATTTATATAGCATGGTCGTGGCAAGAGCTACTATAGTATTCGAATGAGTCGATTATTTTGACTAAAGACTATTCTCCTAAGATGGCACAGTTTCAGATTAACTTTGATTTGTGTTACTACGACCTTCGTAAATGGGGTCAAATGGGCATATTTTGGGTTATGATGGTTGTGGCTAGTCGAAGGGAATGAGTGCGATAGGAATTGTCCACCCCTAGTCAGGGTTATAACAATATCTCAGGGCCACTCGAGGAGTAATGAACTGGAAATGCGTGGCCACGCTCGGATGGCATCCAGAGTGGATAAATCCGGTCAATCAGTTATTCTCCAGATCGAGGAAACCACTCTCGATATGATCACTTGCAAGTACGACCTGAAAGACACCTTGCATTGAGTGAGAGATAGTAATAGGACAAGAGAATTGGTGACGCACACTTGTCGAGGACAAGTGGGAGATTGTTGGAATATGTGTCCTCCGACAATATTGCGATCACGACTGTTGATCATGATGATCACATGTTTAAGTCTCATTAAAATGAATACAATTGGGAAGTAATATTGTTACTGTCAACTGGTCAACATATATCGGTAATGATTGGCTGACTAGAGTTTGACATTACTGTCGTGTGACGGTGGTGATCAGTTGACCCCCTAGGTCATACCTAAAGGGCAATACTCTTAATTGATTATTTAATTAATCGTATTATGTTACGAGTTAATTAAATTACTTGAAAATTGACGGAAGATTTTGGAAGTAAAATTTACGTATCATATTGAAATGTGATTAAATATGATACGGTCTGAGTAATTGAATTGTATCATTACTCGGATGAAATAATTGTTTAATGTAACAATTAAATTGAATGAATTATTATAAATACAATCAGTTGTGATTTATAAATTGGTAAAATTTTTGGCACAAGTAATTATGAAATTACTGAGTCAATTTTTGTATATGACGTATTTTTATTAATACGTTGATTTTTAATATGTTAAAAATACATAACAAATATATGTGACATGTGACATGTAACATATAGAAAATTGACAAAAATAATATGGAATCCATATTATAGAGTGGGCCGAAAATTAGAAGGATTTAAGCTAATTATAAGTTGTTTGTAATTAGTGGAAAACACAATGATTAAAAGCAAACCTAGCCATGCAAGCCTATTGTTCATTGTGAAGAACAATTTTTCCATGCATTGGCTCCCCTATATCTCTCCTCTTACACGGTTTTGGGGAAGAAAAACCATCATTGTTTTTCTTATAATTTTACCTAATAATATACTAAGTGTTAAGTATTATTATTCATTCTAATTCACTCATCCAAAATAGAGTTCTAGTGAGAAGAAAAATCCTTTCTTCTTCTCTCTTAAAAACCGAAATATTCAAGAGTTACTAAATATTTTGGTTCAATTTTCTACCTTGATTAATATTATACTAGTATTGTAATATTAATTAAAATTAAGAGGAGCCTTGGGTATAAAGCTTGGGGAGAGATCTTATACTTAGATCTTGTTCATCCATAAAGGAAAAGCTCAAGAACAAGAGAGATAGGTGATCTCTCTTGTGCCCAATATAACCGAAATATTGTATGTAAGGACATGATTTCTCCTCTATTTATATTATTGTTTGCATGCATAAGATCCGTTTTAATATTATGACAAATTTATTTAGACATATATGAGTATGTTAATATGTATATAAATCTATATTTCCTTCAAATATATGATAAAAGAGTCTAAGGGAGTCGGGTCACACATGCAATTATATATATGATCATGCTAAACTCGGATTAGATAATATTGTCAATTGTTTAGGTCTTATGACAACAACCTCTCGGCTTTATAATCAACGATTCTCTGTAAAATAAATGTAAATTTACTGGTTTCATCTTTTACTAATTTGCCTTTAACTGTACAAAAATATGTGGAGCTCAGCATGTCTGGAAGCACAGGAGAACGTTCTTTTGCGGATATTATTACCAAGTATTCGACATCTTGGGTCATTCATAGTATTACTATACCTTCCCTATTCATTGCGGGTTGGTTATTCGTCAAAGACAGTTTAGCTTATGATGTGTTTGGAAGTCCTCGGCCAAATGAATATTTCACAGAGAACCGACAAGGAATTCCATTAATAACAGGCCGTTTTGATTCTTTGGAACAACTCGATGAATTTAGCAGATCCTTTTAGGAGGCTTCATATCCTTTTACGAGCTCTTGCTATGGCTAGGTCGGTCTACTATAACATGCTTAGTCTAATTCATTTTCGTGCCTCTCGACTTATAAAAGTGAATTAACAAACTAAGCAAAGATAGTGATCAATTATCAAAGATTAGCAAATAGAACAAGCATGTGATAGAAACTATTAAACAATATTACATCATCCTAATCTAACATTTACAAATACTAATTATGCATGGCTTCCCTGATCCCTAGACATATGAAACTACTCACCCATATTAGAAATAAAACTTATGATGTAAGAATTAATAAACATGATTATAATGAAAATATAACTAAATGAAATGTTAATGATGTAATACCCCAAATATTTTAATCTCTTATTTGACTAATTTATTTTATATTCTAATATACACTTTTGATTTTTATAAAAAAAAAATATGAATTCTCTTTGTATTCGGTATACGTTATTAATAGAGTTATATGTGATGGGGCATATTCTGCACCCGCTGACCAAGTCAACATATTGAGCAAGGTCAAAGATATCCACAGCAAGTCAACGACTTAGACAGCCTAACCGGCGCAGCCTGTCGGCCTGTCACTTGTGCCTCGGCTGGGACAACTTGCCGGCCGAGGCACATGTCCGCGAACTCATATCCAAGACCCCTCGGCGGTGAGTCAACAGGGCCCGCCGGCCTGCCATGGGTCCCTCGGCCGAGGGTAGATCAGTCTTTCCACCTGCTAGCCACTTGGCCACTTGGCCACTACGTGACAAAAGGTGAAAGTCTATAAATACTCCTCAACTCTCATTGAGGAGGGGATCCACAATTTAACCTAAGAATCACTATTCATCTGGTAATATCTTCCTTATCTCTCTACAAAACATACTTCGCCAAGTAACAACAACTTACCTCTCTAAGTTTACTGACTTGAGCGTCGGAGTGAGTTCGCTCGGTCCAAAGCCGAGCCCTCAGTTTGTTCATTGTTGCAGGAGACCGAAAGGAGGATTCAATCAAGGACGTCATTCTACAAGCACGGGTGGTATCAAATAACTGCTCTGGAATTACACCCGGAACAATTGGCGTCGTCTGTGGGAACAGATACTAGAAGCTAGTCACATTCATTCCCAAACAAAAAAAAAAAAAAAAACACAAAACACAAAACAAAAACCCACCCAAAAAGCTAAGAAGATGTCGAAACAACAAGAGGTATTCGTGACTGACGAAACCGAATTCTGCCAAGATGATACCGTTCACAATTCTGGGGTTGCGCAGCCCTCCACCGGCCGGGTAATCCAACCGGAGTACGGGATGCCAATAATACCAGATACGCCGCTGCCCGCCGAACAGGTCACCATCATGGGACATGTGGTTGATGCAGCAAAACTGAAGCTACTCCTGGACCTAATTAGTAGTACGCCGGCTCACACTGTCACACCGACAAGAGCGGCGGAACCCGTCCAGGAGACCAGGGCCCATAATGTGACTCCGAGAAACTTGAACGGAGCACTAGGAGAAGCTGACCCTATCAAGACGTCGGGGGAGCCCAGAGCGCTAGTGGTAGACCTGAGTCCTTCCTGCACTCGCGGGAGGACGGCGTCGCCGCAGCGCCGACGAGGCATTCCCCAGAGGAGTGAAAGAAGCCCGACTCACCAGAGTCGGAGAAGAAGCCCGACTCACCAGAGTCGGAGAAGAAGCCCTTCCCGCTACGGGGAGAGGAGCCGGACTAGGGATGCGAGGAGTCGATCGCCGCGTGTCGTTCAACACATGGTCAGACAGCCCCTCAACACCTACGTCTTAGAGACCCCGGTGCCGACTAAGCTAAAGTTGCCACCCATAGCATACAAAGCAGAAGGCGACCCAACCGACCACGTCGAGGCTTTCGAGTCTCACATGTGGGTATGGGAGCAACCCGATGAGGTTTGGTGCCGAGTCTTCCCAACGACACTGCATGGGATGGCACAAAGTTGGTACAAGGGGCTACCCGACGGGTCGGTATACTGTTACGCCAACCTAAAGGACATATTTTTAGCCCAGTATTCCTGCAACAAGAGGAAGGCCGTGGAGACCTCGGACCTCCTGACTATCAGACAGGAGGGAGGTGAGTCTCTCCGAAGTTATGTGAAGAGATTCGACGCCAAGGTTCAGCAGATTCGTGAGCTGAACAGCGAACTGGCAGCCTTCGCGCTGATGAAAGGCCTCCCGAGAGGAGACCTAAAAAATGAGCTCATCAAGTGCGGCGGCCTGAACCTAGACTCCGCTAGGAAGATGGCCGATCAAGCCATTAAGGTGGAAGACTACCACAAGACCTGGGTAGGCTCCGGCGAGGCCGGGCACTCAGAGAATAAGAGCCGCCGGGAGGACAACCCGGATGAAAGACGCCGTGACGATAATAGGTCACGGTCTGACAGGTCCACCAGAAAACAGAACTCGGCGGGCGCCGGGGGGAGTTCGGGAACGAACCGCCAGAGGCGGTACAATGATCACACCCCCGGTCGTGTCCGCGCCAAGTCTTCGCCCCGAGCAAGAACGAGGGTCGAAGTGGGAAAGGCCTCCTGTGCCGAGGAGGAGTGACGGTGACACGAGCCGATCGTGAGTACCATGGCCACACCGGCCACTTAATCGATAAATCGTCGGCATCTCGAAGAATGCCATTGAAGAGCTGATCCGGAAGGGGAGCCTCGACAAATATGTCGCCAAAGGCCAAAAGACTGATGCCGGCGGCTCGAATAAGAAATCCGTCTTTGAACGGATAGGAGTGATCCATGTTGTCATCGGGGGCAACGAGAACGGTGGGTCCGCTCATGGGCACAAACGGCACCTGAACGAGCTGTATCAGGCCATCAACTTTGTGCCCAAAACAGCGATCCTCGCTTCCAACATCCCCGACGTGACTATTGGAAAGAAGGACTACGAGGGAGTCATCGCCCCTCACAGCGACCCGCTTGTAGTCCACTTGGACATATCCAACCACCTGGTCAAGAGGTGCCTGATTGACACAGGCGCCTACACGAACGTCATGTTCAGAGAGTGCTTTCTCAACCTCGGTTTGAAGGTTGAAGACTTGAGCCCCTGCACCAATCCGTTGTACAGTTTTTCCGGGGCCGGCCTGGTACCCCTGGGATCAATCAGGCTGCCGGTGATGTTCGGCGAGGGGAATGCGGCTAAAAACGTCCTGTCTGAGTTCGTGGTCATTGACGGCTCGTCCTCCTACAACGTTCTCATAGGCCGAGTCACTCTGAGCGAGGCCGACGCAGTGATGTCCATCCGGGCCCTGACACTGATGTATGTCTCGGACCGGGGGGAAGCGCATAAGCTCGTCTCCAAGGACGAGAAGGACGAGGTGGTCAACGTCCAGATATCCGCCAGAGGGTGCAACATGCAATCCCTCAAAGTGGCAAAGAAGACAGAGAAGGGGAAGAGCCCATCTTTACAACAGGATGCAACTGTCGGCATGGTCGAGGGAGCCGAGACTGAAGAGGTGGAAATTGACCCAGGGCGGACCGTAACTATCGGTGTCAACCTGGAACCAAAATTCAGGGCTGCTCTCCTAGACCTGCTAAGGAAGAACAAAGACGTCTTCGCCTACTCAGCGGTCGAGATGCCAGGCGTAAGCCGGGAGGTAATTGTTCACAAGCTGAACGTACTCCCCACCACTCGCCCTGTCAAGCAAAGGATGAGGAACTCCTCAGCCGAGAAGGATGAGGCCATCAAAGCCGAGGTAGATAAATTACTAGCGGCAGGCTTTATCATGCCTTGTACTTATCTTGAGTGGTTGGCCAATGTTGTAATGGTGAGGAAGTCATCGGGGGCATGATGTGTGTAGATTTTACCAACCTTAATAAAGCGTGCCCCAAAGATTGCTATCCCTTGCCTCGAATAGATAGTTTAATTGACGCCACGGCAGGCTACACTATGCTGAGCCTGCTGGACGCCTTCTCAGGATATCATCAGGTATTCATGGCCGAGGAAGACATGCCTAAATGCGCATTCATCACCGCCAACGGCACATACATGTATAAAATGATGCCGTTTAGTTTGAAGAACGCCGGCGCAACTTACACAAGGCTAGTGGACAAAGTGTTCCAAAATCAAAAAGGGCAAAACATTGAGGCTTACGTCGACGATGCTATTGTAAAAAGCAAGTCTGACAGCGAGCACTTAGCCGATTTACACGAGACATTTTGTTCACTAAGGAAATACAAGATGAAGCTCAACCCAATGAAATGCAACGGTGTCCGGGTAAGTTCCTCGGCGTGCTTGTCGGCGCCAGGGGAATTGATGCCAATCCAGAGAAAGTCCAAGCAATCCTGGACTTGCCGGAGCCGAGGAATCGAAAAGAGGTTATGATGTTGACCGGGAGGATGGCTCTTGCCCGTTTTATCTCTCGGTCACCGACAATAGCACCCCATTCTTCAAAGTGTTGAAGGGGAATAAAGACTTCACTGGGGGGGGAGGAGCGAGCACGGCTTTCAAACAATCGAAAGCTCATCTTCGACTCTCCCAACCCCGTCTGTGCCGATCCGGGGGAGACACTATATCCAGACATAGCGATTACCTCGGCCACGGTCGGTGCCGTGATCGTCGAGAAGAGGACAAGCAAGAAGCACCCAATCTACTTTGTCACCATACGTTGTTGCCCGCCGAGAGAAATTATCCGCCGATTGAAAAAGCGCCTTTCTTTGCGTCGTCGCCGCAAGGAAACTGAAACCCTACTTCGACGCACATCCCGTAACGGTCTTAACCGACCAGCCATTGGAGAAAGCATTGGAAAAATTTGAGCAATCCGGCAGGCTCATCAAATGGGCAGTAGAGCTATCCGGCTTCGGCATTCAATACAAGCCGAGGCCCTCGATAAAGGGGCAGGCACTTGCAGATTTCCTGGCCGAGTGCACATACCAAGAAGAGCAAAACCCCGGAGTATGGGAGGTATACACCGACGGGTCCTCCACGACGAAACACTCAGAGCCGGCATACTTATCATCGCCCAAACGGGACGAGTTTGAGTACGCCTTGAAATTTACCTTCTCGGCCTCAAACAACGAATCCGAATACGAGGTGGTGATAAGTCGAGTCGCCTGGCTAGGGCTGCCGGGGCGGAGCACATCATTTTGAAAACAGATTCACTTTTAGTGGCTAATCAAATTAGAGGAGAGTACGAGACTCGAGACGACGGAATGGTAAGATACTTGGAAAAGGTAAAAGCTGACACCTCAAAGTTGAAATCTTTTCAGATACAATGCATTCCCAGGTCTGAGAACAACCGAGCCGACGCTCTCTCAAAGCTTGCCAGTTCAACCATCAAGAATGTCAGCCGAACCGTGCTGGTGGACATCAGGAATGCCAAGAGCATTACTGAGGCCGTCGGCATGGTGGGTAACATAGAGACCGAGACGACGTGGATGACTCCGATAATGAAATACAAATTGACAAATGAATTACCGGAGGACCGCAGTCTCTCGCAGAAGATAAAGAGGATCACAGCAAGGTACTTGGTGTTTGAAGGGGAGTTGTACAGGAGGTCCGTGACGAGGCCACTCTTGAAGTGCGTCGGTCCAGCCGACGCGGAGCTAATACTGACAGAAATTCACGAAGGCATCTGCGGCCATCACATGGGGGCAAGAACACTAGCCCACAAAGCTCTCCGAGCCGGCTACTTCTGGCCCACCATGCTTGCGGATTCCAGAGCCAAAACCAAAAAGTGCAACAACTGTCAAATGCATGCTCCGGTGATACATGCGCCATCCCGAGACCTGCAGCCGGTACTTAATCTCCTTCCTTTTGCACAGTGGGGGATGGATCTACTAGGGCCATTTCCAACGGCATCCGGCGGAAGAAAGTTCTTGATTGTCGTCGTTGACTACTTCACCAAATGGGTTGAAGCTGTAGCAAGACTGCGAAGACGACGCAGTAAACCGTAAAAAGGTAATCTGGGAAAATGTCATAACTCGTTTTGGGTTACCCCAAGTCATGGTATTTGACCACGGCCGAGAGTTTTGGAGTGACACAATAATGAGCTGGCTGGAGGAACTTGGTATCAAATTCGCATACTCCTCCGTCTGTCACCCACAGAGCAATGGACAGGCGGAGGCAGCCAATAAAACAATCCTCAACGGTTTGAAGAAGACAGTTGAAGACCTAAAGGGAAGATGGGCCGATGAACTACCCGGTGTCCTGTGGTCCCTGCGAACCACGGAGAAAGAAGCAACGGGGTACAGTCCGTTCCACTTGGTTTACGGGTCCGAAGCAGTCCTGCCAATTGAAGCAACGGTGCCAACATTCAGAACGGCCACCTTTAACCCGGTTGAAAATGAGGAAGGCTTAAGAACCTCCCTAGACCTGGTCGAAGAAAGCCGAGATACAAAGACGCCTCAACTTGGCAAAGATACCAAAACCGAATGAGAAGAGCTTACAACCGGAGAGTCCACAAAAGGGACTTGAAAGTAGGGGATCTAGTCCTAAGAAAGTCGGCCGCCACCAACAAAGGAAACATTCATGGTAAACTAACGGCCAATCGGGAGGGTCCCTACAAAGTGGTTGAAGAAATGAGGCCGGGTACATACCGGCTGACCGACATGGAGGGTGTGCCTCTGATGAGCCATTGGAACACTGGCAATCTCAGGAAATACTTTGTGTAGCGGCGGAAGTGTCCAAAACAATTGTTGGCACCCCAACGCATGTTTACATCTAATGAAGAATCACCTAATTTTTCCATCAAAGTGTTTATCCCCTCCGCAGTCATATCGAGGTAGACGCCACGCCCAAGCCGGCGTCACCCCAAGAACGCCGTCGCGCACAGAACCCCTAGTCGCCTCGGCCCACCGAAGGCCTGGGGGGGACACAACGGTCGATACGCCAAAGAACGCTGTCGCGCCATAACCCCTAGTCGCCTCGGCCCACCGAAGGCCTGGCAGGGGACACAACGGTCGATACGCTAAAGAACGTCGTCGCGCCAGTAACCCCTAGTCGCCTCGGTCAACCGAAGGCCTGGCAGGGGACACAACGGTCGATACGCCAAAGAACGCTGTCGTGCCGTAACCCCTAGTCGCCTCGGTCAACCGAAGGCTTGGCAGGGGACACAACGGTCGATACGCCAAAGAACGCTGTCGCGCCGTAACCCCTAGTCGCCTCGGTCAACCGAAGGCCTGACAGGGGACACAACGGTCGATACGCCAATATACGCTGTCGCGCCGTAACCTCTAGTCGCCTCGGCCCACCGAAGGCCTGGCAGAGGACACAACGGTCGATACGCTAACATGTTCACAACGGCGGTTGGGAAGCGCAAATCCGACGCCTCGGCTAGACCGAGAGTGAAAGAGGAAGCGACCAACACGCTAACATGTTCAAGAAAAAGACGTTAAACGCAGTTGAGATACGCATTCTAGCTGCCTCGGCTAAGCCGAAGGTAAAAATGAAAAAGCGCTCAATTAATAACGCAAGAAGACAAAAAGAGACCTCGGCCAAGCCAGAGGCAAAACAAGCAAACTCTTATTAAAAATGATAACAGGCTACAAGTGAGGAGATACAGATGACGGCCGTCCCCATAGGGATAAGCCAAAACGCAACCTACCAAAGTTTTACAAAAACAAGGAAAAGAAAAGCAAAAGGTTACAGACATGATCATTTGAAGCGCCAAAAGATGGCAGGGAGGAAAGGCTCAATAGTTAGCCCCCGAACAGCTACAGCTATCCGAGATGCCGGGTGAGTCTGGTGACGACCGTCTGTCACCCTATGGTTGTTGCTGCCCTCCATCGGCAGCAGCAGCATCATCAGCAGCAGCATCATCTTCAGTGGCCGGCCCAGAGGAAGGCTCGTCATTTTCACGTGCCTTTAGCCTCTCAGCCTCCTCATGGGCCTCCTTCACCTTTGCATCGTAGGCCGCCTTGGCCTCGGCTATCTGAGCCGCCTTCGCCGCCTCCGCCTTTTCCGCAGCCGCTTTTTCCGCGGCATCGGCCATCTCATCCAGAAGCTGTTCAAATTTTTCCCACGGGAAGGAGCCTTCAGGAATGAGCTTCTTGATTGCCTCCCGGTCGCTTCCTCGGCCCGATCCGGAATTGAGCGCACATGTTAGGGATGATCTCAGTTTGAAGCATCTCAATATCTTTCTCCTTTTGGGCAAGGATAGCCCTTGTGTCCCTATGTGCCTCCGACTGAGCCAAATACATTTCCCTCCATTCTTCCCTCTTGGCAACAACGACGTCGTAACCGCCCTTATACCTGTCTCGCTCCTCCAGCAGCTTGGCAGCGGTGGCGTCAGCAGCCTCAACTTTGGCCCTCTCGGCCAATAGCAACTTCTCAGTTTCCTCCACACGCTTTCGCGCAGCAAGGAGGTCCAACTTAGCCTTCCCGGCTTCCCCCTTTGCAGCGGAGAGATCAAGCTTAAGCCGTTCGATCAATGGCCCAGCTTGGGCCATGACCTTTTCTTGCTCCATAATGTGGGAGCCGGCTAGTTGAGTCCACTTCGCCAGCCTCTTGTATATTCTCGTACCCTCTGCCACAAGCTCGGCGGGGGTAACCTTCTGGAGTAAGGAGTCAACGGTGACATTTCTATCACCCGCCTTCTCAGTCGCTTTCTAATCGCCGATCGAATAACAAACTGCCGCCGACGACGGCGGATCTACAAAAAATTCACACAGCGCATCCATGTCAACATTCATTGACACATCAGAGAGTCTGTCATCGGGGATGCATAATGAACCAGCTAAGTCTGAACCACAGGTTAGGTCCGTACCAGTCCGAGCCTTCTTAGATGAGGGACCGGGTGAATCATTCTTTTCCTCGGCAACGGTAGAAGCCGGCAGCGGCTCTCTTCTCTTCTTTGGAGGAGGAGGGCCCTTCGCAACGGTCACCACCTCCTCGGAGACATCGATGACCTCCACATGCTCCTTCTGGACCGTTGGGGTTGAAGAGGGAGTTGGGATCGACGCCGTCGCCGACCTGGACGCTGCCTTTGGTTTTCTTTTCGGCACGCCTCCGAGAACCCGTGCTTGAGCCACCGCCGGATCCAAAGTGCCTTGTTTGCTTGTCCATAAGTTCGTTGGGAGCGCCTATGATCACGCGCGTCACCGAGGATGCCGCTTGAACGACCTTCCCGTCCTTGTCAAGCCCTAACCTCTTCAAGGTCCTCTCGGACAGATCCTGGCCAAACCGGTGCAAGAAACCGCACAAGAGTTACATGAAAGAAGTAAAACAAAGTTCTAAAAACAGGAGCATAACAGGCAAAAATGGGCCTCACACCGACCCTACTCACCCTGGTTGAGGGCCGGTATGAGGCCGACGCGGCAAAGCGACTCATCCTCGAAGAATAACCGAGTCGGGGCACCCATCCTTTCTCAAAGCATCAAACAACAGACGCCCGCTTCTCATCTGCATTAAGACAGACCTTCGAAGCGTCCATCATAAGCTTACTCCGGGTTACCCATTTGTCACGCTCTGCCACGCTCTCGCACCGCAAATTAACTTGGTGCTGGAAGGACCGGGGCAGCGGATAGTCATCCGGCACTTCGACATACACCCACCGCCCCTTCCAGTCCTTGCAGGAAGAAAGCTTATCAACGGAGATGTAGCCCGGCTCCATCTGCACGCTGTACCACCCCACTTTACCAGGGGTTGATGGCCGAAGATGATGAAGCCGGCGGAATAAGTTAACTGTAGGGACCTCCCCCTTAAAGAGACAGAGCCACACGAAGCCAACTATCGTCCTAATGGCCAACGGATGCAGTTGAGCCACAGCGACGTTCATAGCTTTGATGATGGCCAGGACGTATTCATTCACAGGAAACCGGAGCCCATACTCCGGTGCCTCGATATATACGCCGATGTGACCCGGGGAGGGCAACAGATCGCCCGACCCTTCTCGGGGATAACAATTTTGTACCCCTCACCGAAGGAGAAATGACCCTCGAAAAGATTTCCGCCGGAACAACTGGCGAATTTATTGGTCCAAGCACGATCAAGACCAGTCATGCAGGCCTCGCCGTGATCCGTGACGTACTGCCTCCCCTCATTAGGATGAACCCTCTCAGCATCATCACCGTCATCATCATCCTCCCAATCCTCCAAAACTTTTGGGTCGACTTCGGGAGAAGGAGACCTAGGGCCCCCAGACCTTATCGGGATGGCGTCTAGTATCTCCTCCTCATCAAGACGCGACGGGGAACCCCGGCGCAGTTTACTAGGTCCCAGCATCGCAGAAGACATGTTTACAACAAAACTTACAAGTTAAAAAGAGAAAAATTTGGTTGTTTACCTTGAAGAAAAGTGCTAGCCGAAGTAACGACTCGGAAGATTAGAAAAGAAAGAAGCCCTTGAAAGTTTAGAGAGAAGAAAATTTTAGAGAAAATGAAATTGGTGGCCAATTTCAGGGACTAACTGCCCTATTTATAGGGGAAAGCCCATGAAGAAGGACCAATCAGGGCACAGCTCATGAAACGTCGGCCAATCGGCGAACGACACGTGCGGACATGCAACCACGGAATGTCAATCGTTGCAACGGTTGAACGTCAATCAATGCAACAGTGACCAAGCGTCTTCAACACGCCCCTTCATATCTCTCTGCCTATTCATCTTCCTCAACAAATTCCTAAGCACTGTTTCTCCGCCGGCCACATGATCAACCAAGCTAGGTAGCACCGGCCGGGGGCAATCAAAAACAACCGGCACTCTCAACCCAGGTCTCGGCCAGCGTCACTTTCTTTTCCACATCGGATGCCCTTTACACATCCATGTGGAGGGGGGATATGGTACGGCCTAAGCAGAACCAAGCCGAGGAAGAAGAAGCCGGGGCAGAAAATTTTTACTTGCGCAGAATATACGCTCAACATACATCGGAGCCCATACCACGGCATAGACTACGCTGGAGGAAAATTGATGGGGCATATTCTGCACCCGCTGACCAAGTCAACATATTGAGCAAGGTCAAAGATATCCACAGCAAGTCAACGACTTAGACAGCCTAACCGGCGCAGCCTGTCGGCCTGTCACTTGTGCCTCGGCTGGGACAACTTGCCGGCCAAGGCACATGTCCGCGAACTCATATCCAAGACCCCTCGGCGGCGAGTCAACAGGGCCCGCCGGCCTGCCATGGGTCCCTCGGCCGAGGGTAGATCAGTCTTTCCACCTGCTAGCCACTTGGCCACTTGGCCACTACGTGACAAAAGGTGAAAGTCTATAAATACTCCTCAACTCTCATTGAGGAGGGGATCCACAATTTAACCTAAGAATCACTATTCATCTGGTAATATCTTCCTTATCTCTCTGCAAAACATACTTCGCCAAGTAACAACAACTTACCTCTCTAAGTTTACTGACTTGAGCGTCGGAGTGAGTTCGCTCGGTCCAAAGCCGAGCCCTCAGTTTGTTCATTGTTTCAGGAGACCGAAAGGAGGATTCAATCAAGGACGTCATTCTACAAGCACGGGTGGTACCAAATAACTGCTCTGGAATTACACCCGGAACAATATGTTTTTTTTATAGTCCGTCTTTTGTAAAATATATCCTCGTCTTGCTATTTTGAGCCGTCAAAGTCTCTTAAGCCCTCTTTGTCTCTTAAGCCCTCATGTGACTCATCTATACAAAAATCTTGTTTATCCACCGCTTTTTTCTTCTCAAATCCTCCATCTTTGACAAATTTCAATCTTTAATATACAATGAAGCCTATATTGAACTTTTGATCTCGTTTTGAATATTACAGTAGCCATGTTCCCATCATCATCCATTAATAAGATTCCTTTGTAAAGCCAGCGCTATTGTAAAGTTTTAGATCGTTTTCTGCATTGGCCAAGTGTTTTATTTGAAGGTAAAATGATTCTACCAATCCTAACACCCTTATTATTGTTTGAGGTTATGTGTTATATTTGCTACTTATTATTGTGTTCTGTGGAGTTTATGTATTAGTTTTTTTTTTATTAGGGGTAAAACCCAAAAGACCTACAGCGAGTAGGGTCCAAAAAGAACAACAAGCAACAAAGCAGTCTCAAAACAACAAACCACCATAAAGCAATAGACAACCAACACACAAATAATCAAAACTATCATAAACTATCTGCCTTTTGGCCTCCACTTCTCCTTCCACGATCTTATTGCTTTCCAATTGGTCAACCATTCTTCTAAAGAATACGGTATATTTTCCTTCCAAGCCTTGCTCCACAACCCGACTCGTAGTACCACCAAATCCCGCATACTAGACCAGGACGGGTCTTTGAGTTCGAAGACGGCCGCATTCCTTACCTCCCAAATAATAGTGACCACGGCAATGAAAAATGTATCCCAAATTTGCTTCTCAAAACCCGCTAGATGTGCCCCATGCCAAAGTAGAAAGGCGTCATCAATTTCCAATGGACATACCCACATCATTCCCATTCAAAGACAAATCTCATTCCAAATATTCCATGAGAAACGACAATGTAGAAAAACATGATTAACAGTCTCCAAAACCTCACCACAAAATGAACACAACGACTCCTCAGATGTTAATGCCTTCCATTTGAGTACCCTATCTTTTGTCGCCACCCTTTTCCATAGTATTGCCCAAAGAAGCACTTCATATCTTGGGGGAGCAAGGTTTTTCCACACAAGGGGGAACCATTGTTTATGGTCCTCAGAGTTATATTTCATGTTATAGAATGCATCCACGAAAGACTTGGTAGTGAACATACCTGCTTTGTCAAAAGACCAAGAGTAATGGTCTTCCTTTTCTCTTACTGGCTGGAACTCCGCAATTATTGTCATTAAGCTGTCAAGAAGAGGGACTTCCCAATCAAACAAGTTTCTTCGCCAAAGGAGATTCCACACCCATGTCTCTTCAATCCAACTTCCCATATCAGCTACCTTGCTCAGCTTTTGAAGAGATAGCGAATAGAGCCTAGGAAATCCTTCTCTGAGAGGGCACATTCCAATCCACTTATCTTCCCAAAAGCTAGCTAAGATCCCATTCCCTACTTTTAATTTGATTCCTTGGTGTGTAATTTTCTCCACATGAACATCCCATTTATTCACTGCACATATACTCTTCCATACTCCATATCGCGCCACTTTGCTCCCACACCTGAATACACTCTCTGGATTCAGATCATGGATTGAACAAATAATCTTTTTCCACAGGGATTGGTGCTCCAAAGAGAAGCGCCACCACCATTTAAACAATAAGCTTGCATTCCTAATCTGTAAGTCGCCAACGCCTAAACCACCCATGCTCTTAGGCTTCTGGATAGTAATCCAGCTAATGAGGGGAACACACCCAACACCATTACTATTTCCCCAATAGAATTTCCTCTGGAGGCTAATAATTTTCTTCAAAACTCCAGCAGGCATTCGAAACAGGGACAAAAAGTAGAGCGGTAAAGAGTTTAGAACCGATTTAATCAACACCAACCTCCCAGCCTTGGATAAAAGGGAGACTTTCCATCCAGCTAGCTTGGCCCTAACTTTTGAGATAACCGGTTCCCATGTTGCAATTCTACACGGATTAGCACCCAAAGGAACACCCAAATAGACCACAGGTAGTTGGAGAAGCTGACAACCCAACTTCCGAGCATTTATCTCCCCCCAAACCCGATCCCTACCCAACACAATCAGAGCGGATTTCTGGCAATTAATGGCTAATCCAGTATAGCTTTTAAATTTATCAAGGACTCTCCAAATATTAGTCAGCACCTGAGACTTTGCCGGGCAGAAAATAAGAGTATCATCTGCAAACTGTAGATGACTCAGGACAGTTTTGTCTTTGCCAATCTCCAATCCCTCAATCAAACCTACACGCAAGCTGTTCTCCATAATTTGATTAAAAGCCTCAGTTACAAGGAGGAAGAGAAAAGGAGAGATGGGGTCTCCTTGTCTGAGTCCTCGCTCCATTCTGAATGGTCGAGTAGGGGATCCATTTACAAGGATCGAAATAGACGCAGTGGATAGACATAAGTAAATCCACTGTCTTCATTGTGGGCCAAAGCCCATCTCCTTTAAGATATAGAGTATCGTTTCCCACCTCACTGAATCATAGACCTTGTGAAAGTCGAGTTTGATTAAAACCCCTTGCTTCTTTCGTTTCTTGAGCCAGTGGACTACCTCGTTTGCAATCAGGGCACCATCAAGGATTTGTCTATTTCGTACAAAAGCCGTTTGTGTCTCCCCAATTAGGCCAGGAAGCACACCTCTAAGCCTCTCTGCTAAAACTTTCGAGATTACCTTATACACACAACCCACCATACTGATTGGTCTAAATTCAGATAACTCCATGGCACTTTCTACTTTTGGAATTAGAGTCACCCAGGTAACATTTACCTCTTCTGGCAAGAGGTTATTTGCGAAAAAGTTCCTAACTTCCTTACTAAAGTCTCTGCCAATTGTCTCCCAATGTTTCCTAATAAATTCAAAATTAAATCCATCATAGCCCGGAGCCTTGTCCCCATTGCAATTCCACACTGCTAATTTTATTTCCTCCTCGTCAGGGACACTTTCCAGCATGAGATTTTGTTCCGAAGATATCTTTGAAAAAGGTAGGGAGGCCATTCTTTCAACATTACTTGAATCTACTCTATAAAGGTGCTTGAAATATTTGACAATTTCTTTTCGAATTCGCCCTTGATCAGTAAACGTTCTATTTTCAACCCTTAGAGCCCCAATGAAATTTCTTCTCTTCCTTATTGAAGCAAGGACATGAAAGTATTTGGTGTTTCTATCCTTTAGCTTCAGATTCTATTTCCTCGACATTTGTCTCCAGTATTGTTCTTTCCTGTTGAGCCATGTTTGGAGGAGGGAGAACAACGCTTTACGTCTCGCTACAAGCGCCTCGTCATCAATCTTCAACTCCAACTTTCTGTCTACAGCATCCAGCTTCTCAGTCAGTTCCTCAACTCGATTATTAACATTCCCAAACACCCTCATATTCCAGTTCCTGATGGGTTTAACCAAAGCTTTTAACTTGTCATAAACAGGCGCCTCCCCCATGTTAGTCCACTCAGAATTGACTAAATCATTAAAGCTAGCCGATTGGAGCCAAGCATTAATGAATCTAAACGGTTGTTTAGATACTTGAATCCTCTCACACTCAACAAGAATTGGATGGTGGTCAGATACCAGCTTTGGTAATGGCCACAACTTTGAATTTGGAAACTGGGAAAGCCACATACCATTAACAAAAGCCTTGTCAATTTGACTTGCGGACCTGTAATTTGACCAAGTGAACTTCCTCTCAATTAGGGCCAAAGTTATCAACTCCATGTTTTGGACCCAATCACCAAACTCCTCCATGCCTGGACTACTACTTCGTTGTGTTAATCTTTCATGAGTAGCCAAGATTTCATTGAAATCTCCAAAAATTAATAGAGCTCCCATACACAGGTTTCTAATTCCAACCAGCTCCTCTAACACTTTTCGCCTACCTTCCCTACAAGAAGGACAATACACAAGGACAATGGAGACTGGGATCTCCTTACAGCTATACTTCCCAGAAACAAGGATCCATCTATCACCACAGACTCCACTAGCTCCCTTCAGAATATCAGCATCCCACATGAGGATTAGCCTACCACCTCTGTCAGGCGACTTAACCTCTAAGAATTCAACATTCGAGTTATTCCACCAACTTCGTACAAATCTATCAATAATTGTATTATGTTTCGTCTCAACCAAACCACAAATGTTGAGATGTTTTTCACTAATCACTTTCTTAATAGCAGCAAACTTCCCTTTACTCCCAATCCCCCTCACATTCCAAGCCAAACATTTCATCTTAGCAGATATTTAATTTAGGAGGTCTGCAAGAACTAAGTTTTCTCCACACCCAAATCCTAGTATCTTCCCTACTTCTTTTACCTTCTCCTTTTCTACTTCCGAATCCAAATTATAATCATCATCAGACCAATCTTCAATACTATCTCTCAGGCTCTGATTAACAGTGTCAACAATCTCCTTTGCTATGCACTGATTTTTTGCCTTCTTTTTTGATTTGGTATTCCTGTTCCAGGTATTTAAATCCTTCTGTTTAGCAGAGTTGTCTTTTTGTATCCTTTTGATTTGTTTTCTTTTTGGTAGCCTTTGAAAGCCTGGTGGGCAGTCATCCTCGAAACTTGACAAGCTGTTTAGTTTCTCAAGGTGTGATTGAGATTTACATCTAGCAATTACCTCTCTTTCTTCATTAATATCATAATTAACATCACCAATTAAAGTAGTCGACCTTTCAGTTTCCCCATTTCCTTCTTTGTCACTTCCCATCCCTGGCAACACCTCCACCCCCACAGGGACATCCAGATCACCTTTTGCACTTCCCTTGTCAGAATTCAGGGGGGTATTACTATGATTAACATGCCCAGAAACAGAGTCATCCCATTGGTGTGATGACAAAACAGGTTTAGGATGGAACTCTGGTTGTTTTACATAGCATGTGGTTATGTTTGTCCCTTCTCTGACATAGATTGATTTACCAATGGACTGTTCTTCAATACTTACATACAAAACCTCGGAAATGTATGACATAATATTAGTGTCAATCATTATCCGGCAGGACACAAAGCTATCAAGTGATTCAGCATTGGAGTCCCAACATACAAGACAACCAAATTTGGAAGCAATCGCTTCACAGGTTTCTCTAGACCAGATTTGGGGGGGGGGGGGGGGATACCCATCACCTCAACCCAAACACGCCTGGTATCCCCCTGTTGGTAGATATCCCAAGGGCTTATGTGGGTAAAATATTGCATCAGTAATGGATTCTTATTCTCAATGGCATGTTCCATGTTTTCCTTCCCTAAGAAAGTGACAATGAACTTATAAGGGCCAAGATCTCGTACCTTTGAAATTGAGAACCATTGACTAGTTAGCGCTTGGGAAAGAAACTCTACCGATCTCGGTTCCTCACACTCCCCAACCAAGCTTCTTTCCAGCTCTTCCAGGATGGTTTGATTCACCCTGGCTTTGATGAACTTTTCCTCCTCAATTGGTTTCAAACTTTGCTCCGCATTGGAGCGCTCTCGTCTTTTACCCTTTGATTTAGGTTTCTTCCAATTCATCTGATTATTCCTGCCTCTTCCATTTTCAGGGATTCGTACCTTTTTCTGGAATCTTGCTTCTTTTACGAAGAGTTTGGAATTGTCAATCCATTTGCCTCTCATCTGACTAATCGCTCTATACGCCCTTGATGGCCCTTTCATTTTCACAAACCCAAATTTCCTCGGGTTGTTCACCCTTTGTTTTCTGGATATGTAGATCTCACATACTTCCCCAAATACCTCAAACTCACTTCTAATCACTTCCACTGGTGTATCGCGATTGATATTATCTACGAAGATTGTGACTATTTCATCCTTTCTCCTCCAAACTTTGTTGTTCCAATATCTTCCTCTGACAGATCGTCTTCGATTAGTAGTATTGATAGATCTTCTTCCCCACCTATTATTTTGATGAAATCGGGGTTGAAAGTCCCCAGATCTTCCCCGCCATCTATTCCGATCGGACCACTCCATATCACTGCCAAAGGGGCTCCCGGAGACTAGAACACCCTGATGACTAGTTGATCTCCGATGACCACCAAGTAGCAGATGATTTTTGTTTTTGTTTTTCCTATTTTTTCTCTCTCTCACTTCTATCGTTCCATTCTCCAGTTTATGTATTAGTTATATGAATTTTGTGTGATATGTTTGATATTGTCTAGAATAGTAATTATATATTCTATGTTCTTTCTAATTGTTAATTTATTATTTTTGGTGAGTTGGGGCGAATACGTACAAAGCATGGGTCATTAGTGGAAAAGTGTGTTAGTAAGGTTGTATTGTGAAGGCTAGCTAATGCCCCAGCACAAATTCTCATTATAGACGGACACTATCCGTCTATACGTATAGACGGATACCATTTTCCCTCACAAAATACCCATTTGCCATAAAGTGGGAAGCACATGGGGGGTGCCCCACCTTGTCCCCCCTACCCATTTTATTAGAGGTCTTTACCCGTCTGTTCGCCCCACCCGTCTATACCAAGACCTATTGAATGCACAGTGGGATAATGATGCTATGTCAGGGTTTACGAGGGGTTACATTGTTTATGGAGAGATTATCTTTTTAGCAACTATACTCGTGATATTTGCACAATTACGGTATAAATTCTTAGCGGTATGAAACTTGCGAATGCAAATCTGTATTGAGGTTGTTCTTAGTATTGTGTTTAACTAGTATTGGTGCCCGGTTTCGCCCGCGCTACCTCTATTTACCATTAAATTTTTTCTTATTAAATAAAATTACTTAAAGTTGCATAACCCATAAATTTATCATTAATAGATTTTTCTATGACATATCCTAAATTTACGACGAAATAAATTTTGAAACAAATTCACCACTCCCGCTATTAATATTTTACTCTTATTAATGAAAATATAGTAATATCATTTCACTACTTGCTCGTAACCATTGTTATTTTCGCTACTCCCGCCGTAATTATTGTGACTGTCACTACTGCCGCATTAATATTGATAATTTCACTACTCCGCCGTAATTATTGTTACTTTCACTATTGACGCATTAATATTGATTATTTCATTATTCCCGTTGTTGTTTCTACCACTTTCACTAATGTCGTTGATAATATTGTTACTTTTACTATTCAAATGAGTGATTACTATCATATAACTATATCAAATTTTACTACGATTCTTTCCTTAACTGACGAAATTACTTTTACTACTTAGGCATGCAATTTAAGGGGATTATATATTGACATAAATATATTACATATATGCATTAAATAAAATCAAAATAATTATGCAATATTATGTATTATGGAATCTAACTTGAATTATTTATAAACTACTTATATTATATTTTTGTATGTTAAATAATTAACATCTCTATACATCTAATAAACTATAAAGTTTAATAAAATTGCATAGATTTTAAATTTAATATATAATTTTATGATGATAATAACTACTACTATAAGTGTGCATGTTTATACTAATTAATTATTTTATTTCAATAAAATTGACCATCTTCTAGTCTTCTATAAATATTTAGGAAAATTACCAAGAATCTTCTTTCTTTTAGTCTCCTTAAAATTGACCATCTTAATTAATTATTTTATTTTAAAAAAATTGACTATTTTAATTAATTATTTTATTTTAAGGAAATTGACCATGTTTTAGTCTCTTACAAATGTTTAGGAAAATTACCAAGCTTCTATATAATTTAATTTTAACCCAAACTATATAAAATTTGCATTGAGATCCCTTAATTGGGTCCATCACACGCTGCTAGTGATTTAAAACTATATAGTATAATTAATTTGTATAACTTTCTTTAATTACATTGAAGTCCCTTGGTTTCTGAAATTAATATATAGTATTGATTTGTCGATTTCTTTGACCTTGACCCATGGGTGAGTAGCTTAGAGTATTACTCTAAGTGTTGAGCAGTTCCTTTGATGGAATATTTGACGATATTGAAATTGGGATAGAGATTGGTTACTAGTATTGAGTTATGAAGCCGTTGTGCCATAATGTGTTTACGGTCCAGAGTGACCCTGGTTATTGAGTTATATTATGAGATTGGAATTGACATTGAGATGGATATATTGTTTTGCGGTCTTATCCGCCAGTTCACTCACCCCTTGTCCTTGTCTTAGGTTCGACGATGAGAATACGATATCTGGTTACTATATGGAGCATTATATTATAAGACAGAGTAATGAGTGAGATGTAGTAATTAGTTTAGGCTTGGTTAATGATTGGAATTAGAGAGTGGATCATACTATGGAGTAAGTTTCAGTTTGACTTATCGGGGAGTGTTTTTATTATTCTCTCTGTTTATTTTTATTTTTACATGTCTGTGTTTCCACGCCATGACCAAAAACTATTCTGCTTATATTGAGGTATTATCAGTTACTCAGCTTTCCGGCTGACGTGTTTTCTCATTTCGGGGCTACTCGTCATGGGGGTAGTTCTTTCTGTCTTCTGGTTTTATTTTTAGGTGACTTCCGCTGCAGTTGAAAAAGATTTTATTTTCAAGTGAAATTTTTTATTTTAAAGACTTTGTGAAAGTTGTATTTCATTTTGTATTATTTTATTTTTAAAAGAATTTGTAATAAAGGACTTTGTATATTAATTATAATATCCTTGTATTTCGGCCAGTTTTATATGTAAAAGTTAATTTTTATTTAGCCGAAAAGCAGGGGTGTTACAAAGAATTATGAGTAAACTAAATAAAGATAACATATGAAATAATGAAATTGTTAATGATGAGAAATAGAAATGCTATGAAATAAACTAATGGTGATAGTAACTTGATAATAAAATGTAATAACAAACTAATAATGCTAATGCTAATAATAATAATGTAAACTTATGAAATAACAATGACGAAGAACGATTTAACGAAAAAACAAGAATCGAAATTATCGTAACAAGAGAACTTGGAACTTGAAAAATAAGAACACAATATGAAATCCAAATAACTTGAATGAAAACTTGTATTATAAATGAAATGCTTAATGGAAATTGTTTATAACAAAGGAAAGATTGCTTAACAAAATGTAAACTAATGAAAACTAAGAGAATTGTGTTGCTTAGAGTATATGAAGAGTATAAAAGAGTGTAAAAAGATATCTCCTAATGACGGATTAAGGCCCCTATTTATAAGGATAGGGGAGAAACGTAAAAATCCTAGACCATTGTAACACCCCCATTTATTCAAGAGCCTTTAGCTAGACATCCCAAGTAAATAAGAGCGTTACCATCTCGCTTTCCCGAGGTAGTGAATAACAAAGTACAACAATACCAAAGTACTTTAATTAAAACTTAGTGATTACATATTATTACAATCTATTCAGTCTAAACATAATATAAATCTTGATACAACTCGCAGCGGAATAAATAAAGTGACTAATAATCTAAGTGATCTAGACAGCTACTATGGTCCAAGTCAAGCTCCGTCGCAATGCTCCCAAATTAGCTAATCTTTAGTACCTGTCAAATCTGCTCCCCATTATGGTTCATCACAGGTGTTCACGAATACACTGTCAACCACGAGGTTGAGTAGGAATAACCACTAAGTTAAAGTGAAATGATATGATATATAATGCCAATACAACTGAGCTCATCACCCGAAACACCCATTCATCCCGCCAATCTCTGGCCCGGGGTATCCATCATTCCAACCGAAGTTATAGTATCCACCATCCCAACCAAAGTTGAGGTATCCACCATCCTAGTATAACACTGAGGTATCCAACACAATTGACATGCTCAATATTAATAGTAATCATCCCAGAACGAGTCTGAGGTATCCAATAATTACGATATGAATAAACCAATAACCAAATTATAAACCAATGACATATACTTCACATCTGATAATTCATCCAACGTCAATTAACCACACAGTTCCACAATTCCTCTTATCAAATAAATAGTAAGAGAAGTTGAGTAGTTATCCTACCTCGAGAGCAAGCATTTCAATCACGCAATCCAATAAAATACCTCCTCACAAAACCGTCACCAAATATATAATAATATAATTTAATTATTAATTATTCGATTCTTTAAGTAATTAAGTTAATTATAGTTTAATTGCTTTAATTATATTTTTCATATAATTACTTACTAATTAATCATTAATTACGATAATTCATTTACTACGTAAATTACCTATTAAAAACCCGTCTCAAACCATTAGTTAAATCCCGTCTTAAAACAACCCAAACTAATTATTTTATTAGTTATAAATTAATTATACAACTAATATGGAGTCATTATATTAAAAACCCGACTTCCCAAAACCCGAGTCAACACCCAAATAAAACCCGTCTTTAAAACAAATAAGTCAAAACCCCACTACCTATGCAAACCCACGAATTCCCCCCTTAACCCGTGTAAACCATCACCCACACCCCCTCTTAAACCCGTCTTTTCCCGACACTACCAACCACCAACGACACCACCAAAGCATGCCACTTCTAGCCTTCACTATGACGCCCACAACCAACTCCTAACCACCAACAATAACTATCCCACACGGCTGCCAAAGCGTGCCCTAGCAGCTAACACCAACAACGTTCGATCCCGACGCAACGTATACAAAAGACACTGTTTTAACCACTATTTACGACCACCGCCGCCACCATAGACTACCACCTACCTCCACCGTGTCCTATAACCTCCACCAACCACCCATGACACAACCACACTACCCCACACAACCGTGCCCTATACCCGACACCCACATAACAACAACACTCTCGACACAACAACAACTCAACCCCCTATCACCACCAGTAACCACCCATGTCCACCACCGTGGTCTCCTCTGACCCACGGTGGTCCCACATGCGGCGCCCTACCCTCAGTCATGGTCACGGCCAGTCGAAGAGGTCCCACTTAAAGGATAACAAAAACGCGACTTTTTGGCAGCAACCGCACCAAGCACCACCTCCGGCCACCCTATTCCACCTACCAAGGTCGACTCACCACCCTGGTACCAACCCTAGGTCAGTCGCGACTGAAAAAGGGTTTTTAACTTATATAAAATGTGTTAAACAACCACCCACAACAACCCTTTTAGAGTCGGTCAAACACCCATCCCTGGCGGTCAACGACGGTCAAACTGAGGTCCGATCAACTCCTTGGTGACCCACAGTTATGGTGACGGTCTTAGCTAGTCTAGAGGCGGTCTAAGTTATGAGTTATATAAGTTATAAAATCGATACTGATGCGTGTATTTTATATAAGGTTTTTACCTCATTTTTACACGCATTTCTGTACTATTTTATGTAGCTTCTAGCTACAAATATCCCCGAATAGTCTACTTTGGTTTGCTTTGTGTAAATTGCAGGTTCAGACCGAAAAGAGGATAAATCGAGCCTAAACTCGTCCCATTCGCATGCATTTATGGAGAACAAGGAATCAGAGCTTGGAACCTATCACTTTGAAAACGCGTGAGCTGATTTCGGAAGGTGTCAAAGTGCCTAACGTGCCAAGATAGCTCGATTGACCACTTTTGTAGTCGATCGAATGCTTTATATCATGAAGATCATATGATCGAGCATAAATATTACTCGATCGAGAAGGCATTATAAGGAGTTACTCGATCGAGTGGTTTATTTCCACTCGATCGAAGGGTTTTCTGCATAGTTACTCGATCGAGCGGTTTTATTCCACTCGATCGAGTGGTTTGTCCCTGTAATTATGATTTTTTGCCTATTTTCGTATGGGCTTTTGTAATTAAGTTTGGATTAGGTTTAGAAAGATAATTACGTGTGATATATCACACAGTAGACTGCGTAACTCTTCCTCACTTCATCTTACTCACTGCTTCCCTTTCCTTTACTCTATTCTACTCTAGAACTTGGATGCGGATTTGTAATCGGTACTATACTTCCCTTGAATTCTTTATCATAATATTTATTTATCTTATTGCTATTATTTTCTCTCTTCTCTTATTTTGCAATTTCCCAACTCGGATTTCTCTTGTTTATTAATACCATGTTTAATTCGTATTATCTATGCATTGTTGTTGTTGATTCAATGATGGTACGTAGCTAATTCCCCTTTGCTAAGACTAGGGAATCCATGATTATGAAGGGATAGTAATTGAATTATTAGGTTAATGCTTGTGTAGTCTTTGTTGTTAATCGCTTCTATTAATTGTTTCTGTCTAATTGAGTCGACGCAATTAGGCATTTTACCGTAGTAAACCTTGACCTGGACCGGAAGGTTGGAAAGAGCGAGACTCGTAGCGAACATTAGGGCACTGTAGTGAGGGCGGAAGCTAAGCTATTTGTGCTTTAGGGCGAATTGAGACAGGAAGGTGATATTCACTGCCTCATAGACTATATTTGCATTGACCTGAGACCTAGATTGCTTGACTGAATGATCATGGTGAACCGACTGTCTTAGCTGCTTTCTCTATATTTGCTTAATCTTTATTCTCTTGCCTTTTCTCTTTAGTTTAGAACAACCAAATCAAAACCCCCCAAATTGGTTACCGTGACGAACTTAGTTAAAGACGACATTTTCCCATCTCCCTGTGGAGATCGACCCGACTTCCCTAGCTATATTAGTTATAGCCAGTTGGTTATTTTTGATAGGTATACGACTGTCCTGTCATATTTCGACGCCGTTGCCGGGGAGGTGTCGCAATTTTGTTGCTTTATTTAAGTTTGTCTTTCGTCTCAAGGAACTTATTCCTTGAGACTGATCTCATTTTTTTTGCAAAGTTTTTGATTAGTTTGCAGGATATCTGTTCTAGGAAGAGAACATTGTCATACCTGCTCCAGTCTGTAAATTCTATCTGCGAGGATGCCGAATATAGCCAGCCATTCAGAGCCTAACGTGGATTCCCTTCCAAAAGGTTTCTTACTACCCACTACTGAATCGGGAACCTTTGGAATCCACCCATCTTACATACAGCTGGTCGAGATAAATCTCTTCAGGGGGGTACCTGAAGAAGATCCATGCAGGCACATAGAGCTATTTACGGAGTATTGCTCTACCATTCCTCTTGCTGCTGGGGTGACACAAGACAGAGTGAAGGGAGTTCTTTTTCCTTTATCTTTAGCTAATGATGCCCGAGAATGGTTGGGGGATTTAGACAGGGAAGCAGCCGGTGTAACTGACTAGAGTTCCCTTGCCTTGGCCTTTTACAGGCGATATTTTCCACCACAGTGCACTAATGCATTGAGAGCTCAGATTACTGCGTTTGAGCAATTGTCCACTGAAGACTTGAATGGGGCTTGGACTAAGTTAAAGAAACTCGTCCGTTCTGTGTCTCATCACGGTTTCAAACGTTGGTTCCTATGTACCCAATTCTACAACGGGTTATATCCGGACTAGAGAACTATCCTCGATAATATAGCTAAGGGGAGATTCACGAAGAATGTAGAGGATGATCAAGGGTGGCATCTTATTGAGGAGATGGCCATCCATTTTGCCGAATATGGAAATCCCCGAAGAAGTGGGCAAGTTAACGAGTTGGTGGCAGATGAGGTGGCAAGTCCTAGCAAAAGTCTAGGTAGTGCGGAGATTACAGAGACTATGGGTGAGCATGCACAAGTTTGTGCTATTACCCAACATGTGGAGATATGTGGTAGATGCGGCATGGAGGGGCATGACCCCATTGGTTGTATGGCGAGAATAGAGCGCGTCCTTGCTTATCAGAAATACAAGCAAGGAGTTACTTTTTCTCAATTATATGAAGAGATGACGAATGTTTCCACTCTCTCTAGGCAAATACCGCAACCAGACCCCTCTTCTACAAATGGGGAGATCGCCGAACTGAAATCCTTAGTTTTGAACTTAACACAACAGTTTGGGGAGAAATGCAACAAGGATGATACCACTATCGTGGAGTTAAGAGAACAAGTCACGCAGTTAACGCTCGCGAAAAACCAAGCTAATCATCCACCGTCGTGCGACCCAATCAATGCAATAAATCTCCGAAGTGGCCTTGCTTATGAGGGGCCAAAAATACCAGAGGACGGGGTTGTGACAGCTGATAATACCCCGGAAGATGATTTGGACGAGTTTCTGGACGATATCCTTGCTGCATGTTGTCCAGACATTCGATCGAGTGAAATTTCTACTCGATCGAGTGAAATAATCCATCCAGGTACTATATCGAGAGGTGCCCAATTTATAGATGGTCGATCGAGTGTAAATTCCTCTCGATCGAGTGATATGGCATAAGAAGTCACTCGATCGAGTGAAAAAGATGGTCGATCGAGTAAGCCTGAAATAGAAGAGCTCGATCGAGTGGTTCAAACAGCTCGATCGAGTAAATATCAAGAGAAAACCACTCGATCGAGTGAGGAAAGTACTCGATCGAGTGCCAGAACCAGCGGAGATCCTATTTTGACATCTAATTCCGCTACCGTGTCGTCTTCCCCTACTGTGAAGACGTCACGCACCGATAAAGGTAAAGAGAAAGTCGCGGGTCCACTCATTGCTACCAGAGTACCCTTTCCAGGTCGTCTGAAGGACGCAAAGGTTGAGCGACAATATGGTAAGTTTGTGGACGTTGTCAAGAACCTCCAGATAACTGTCCCTTTTACCGAAATTATTACCCATGTACCTACTTACGCTAAATTCATGAAAGATATTGTGACTTAAGAGAGAGCTAAGTGAATTTGAGACCGTTTCATTTTTGGAAGAGTCTAGTAATTTACTTTTAAATAAGGCTCCACCTAAAATGAAGGACCCGGGTAGCTTCTCTATTACCTGTATTATAGGCAATGAGGTAATTGATAAGGCTCTTTGTGATTTAGGAGCCAGTGTCAGTGTCATGCCCCTATCTATCTGCAAGAAATTGAATATGGGTCACCTTAAATTGACTAACATTACCCTACAGATGGCTGATAGATCTGTTAGGCGACCCTTGGGTGTCTTAGAGGACGTGCCTGTGAAAATAGGCAAGCTCTTTATACCAGTAGATTTTATCGTTCTAGACATAGCTGAGGACACCCGGACCCCAATTATATTACGAAGACCGTTCCTTTGTACAGCTGGGGCCATTATTGATGTCAAACAAGGGCGTTTGACTCTTGCAGTAGGGGATGACGCGATCACTTTTAGTCTGCCTAGCACTCTGGCTCGGCCAATGATAGAAGACACATGTTATTCTGTTGATATTATTGACGAGTCTATTTATGACTTCTGGTCGGGTTCTTTTATAAAGGACCCACTAGAGGCTCTTATGCTTTTGGATGAGTGTGCAGATAACTCGGACGACAATGACGCTGTGTTGGATTTGCTTAAAAAAGATTTAGATGAGCGTGAACTCACCGACGCTGAGGGAGAGCAAGTGGAACAGATGATCAGTACCCTTTGCTCCATTGAGGTAAAGGTACCTGAGCGTAAGCCTCTTCCCTCTCATCTAAAATATGTTTTCTTAGATGATACTGAGCAATATCCAGTCATTGTTAGTGCTAAGCTTGATAATGATCAGCTGACTTCCATGTTAGCTGTGCTTAAGAAAAACAGGAAAGCTTTGGGTTATTCCTTGGACGATATCAAGGGGATTAGTCCCGATATTTGTATGCGCAGGATAGAGCTAGAGGAAGATCACAAACCTTGCAGACAGGGTCAGCGCCGGCTGAACCAGAAGATGTAAGATGTTGTGATGGCTGAGGTAATGAAGCTGCTCGACGCAGGTATTATCTATTCTGTTGGTCATTCCAAGTGGGTGAGTCCAGTGCAGGTGGTCCCCAAGAAAGGAGGGACTATCGTGGTTAGGAATGACAAAAATGAGTTAATACCCACTAGAGTAGTGACGGGTTGGCGGATGTGTATAGATTACAGACAGCTGAATGCCGCCACCAAGAAAGATCACTTTCCCCTTCCCTTTATTGATCAGATGGTAGAAAGGTTAGCTTCTCATAAGTTTTTCTGCTATTTAGGCGGGTATTCAGGGTTCTTTCAGATCCCTATTCACCCAGATGATCAAGTTAAGACTACTTTTACTTGTCCTCAGGGCGTGTTTGCTTATCGCAGGATGCCTTTTGGTTTATCTAATGCCCCTGCCACCTTCCAAAGGTGCATGATGGGGATATTCTCAGAGTATATTGAGTCTATTATGGAAGTTTTCATGGACGATTTTTGTGTTTATGGAAGTGATTTTTCTAGCTGTCTGTCTAACCTTGATAAGGTGTTGCAGCGCTGCATTGAGGTTAATCTCGTGCTTAATTGGGAGAAGTGCCATTTCATGGTCAACGAGGGAGTTGTCTTAGGGCACTTGGTTTCTGATAGGGGAATAGAGGTTGATAAAGCAAAAGTGGAAGTGATTCAGCAATTACCTCCTCCTGTTAATGTTAAAGGAGTGAGAAGTTTCCTTGGTCACGCCCGCTTTTATCGCCGGTTTATCAAGGACTTCTCAAAAATTGCTAAACCACTTACACAGCTGCTACTTAAGGATGCCCCTTTTGTATTTACTGACGACTGCCTTTCTGCTTTTAATAGGTTAAAGCAAGCTTTGGTATCTGCGCCGATCATACAGCCTCCCGACTGGGATTTGCCGTTCGAGATAATGTGTGATGCCAGTGACTATGCACTAGGAGCGGTGTTAGGCCAAAGGAAAGACAAAGCTTTAAATACAATCTACTATGCGAGCCGAACTCTGGATGAGGCTCAAGTGAAGTACACCACCACTGAAAAAGAGCTGATAGCTCTAGTTTATGCCTTAGAGAAATTTCGTTCTTATCTGATTGGATCATAAGTTACTGTTTTTACTGACCATACAGCTCTGAGGTATGTCCTTGCTAAGAAGGAGGCTAAACCACGGCTATTGAGATGGATACTCCTTCTTCAGGAGTTTGATTTGCAGATAAAAGATAAGAAAGGAGCTGAGAACGTTGTAGCTGATCATCTGTCGCGACAAGAGGGGGAAGATTCTTTACCTATTGATGAGTCTTTTCCCGATGATTCTTTATTTGTTGTATTGTCTTCTATTTTTAACCAAGAACCTTGGTATGCAGATATACCTAATTACGTTGTCAGTGGCAAGCTGCCGCCTAACCTTTCTCATCAGCGGAGGAAGCATTTTCTGTATAACGCTAAGCAGTATTTCTGGGATGATCCTTATTTGTTTAAGGAATATGCAGACGGTCTCTACAGATTGTGTATTCCGCAGTGGGAGACCAAAGTAGTCCTGGAAGGCTGTCACTCCTCTCCCTATGGTGGTCACCACGGTCCATCGTGCACCATGGCTAAGGTACTTCAGTCTGGTTTTTACTGGCCTTCTTTGTTTGCTGATGCTAAGGCTTTTGTTTCAGCTTGTGATGCCTGCCAACGATCAGGGAATATTTCAAAGAGACATGAGATGCCGCAAAATGGTATCTTAGAGGTCGAGGTTTTCGATGTTTGGGGCATTGATTTCCAAGGACCGTTCCCATCTAGTAAAGGTAACAGGTATATTTTAGTAGCTGTCAATTATGTGTCGAAGTGGGTAGAGGCAATTGCCTCACCTCATTGTGATGCCAAGACCGTGATTAAAATGTTCAAAAAGGTCATATTTCCCCGATTTGGTGTCCCTAGGATCGTCATTAGCGATGGGGGAATGCACTTTAAGGAAAAGAAACTAACTTCCATTCTGTCTAAGGTTGGTGTTCAACACCGGCGTGGTTTGGGGTATCATCCCCAAACTAGTGGTCAGGTTGAGATCTCTAATCGTGAGATTAAAGAGATCTTGTCTAAGGTAGTTTCTAAATCACGGAAGGACTGGAGTCTTAAATTGGAAGACACATTATGGGCTTACAGAACTGCCTTTAAGACACCGATCGGTGCATCACCTTATCAGCTAGTTTATGGGAAATCATGTTATTTACCTGTTGAGTTGGAATGTAAGGCTTGGTGGGAAATCCGTGAGCTTAACTTTGATCCTAAGTTGTGTGGTCAGAATTGTCTTTTGCAGCTAGATGAATTGGAAGAATTTAGGCTTAATGCCTATGATAGCTCGCGCATTTACAAGGAAAAGACGAAGAGATGGCATGACAAAAGAATTCTACCTCGGGAATTTCATGTCGGGCAGAAGGTGTTGCTGTTTAATGCCCGACTGCGATTATTTCCTGGCAAGCTGAAGTCCAGGTGAAGTGGTCCTTATACGGTGACAGCTGTTACTAAATTTGGATCCGTCGAGCTCGAAAGTCCCGAAGGAAATCGATTCAAGGTGAATGGGCAATATGTGAAGCATTATCACGAAGCAAATGAAGCAGACAATCGTGTTGAAGTCTTGTACTTCGATGAGCTTGAAGCGCCAGTTAATTGATGCCAGAAAGGTCGTGCGGGACCTCATAAACCTGCGCTTTCCGGGAGGTAACCCGAACTGTTTTATTGTATTTTTGTTGAACAATTTCTTTGCCTTTAACTTTTTGTTGAACTTTAGACACCGAACTATGCTTTCTCTACATTCCCTATGCTTCTTATACGAGTTTTGCAGGTGCAGTTACTCGATCGAGGGGTTTTTCAACTCGATCGAGCACTTTTGCCAAGAGATTCTCTCGATTGAGTAACAATTATACTCAATCGACAAGCTGCAGATTCACATTCACTCGATCGAGTGATATATTTACTCGATCGAGCATTTTTGACACCAAACCACTCGATCGAGTTGTTCTATGTTACTCGATCGAGCCATTCCATCTTCCAGCTGCTAGTTTTCGTCCGTTGAGCTGCTGTGTGACTACCTATGACCTCCCATGTTCATGGTCGGTTTGGGGAGGTCCCTCTTCACGCCGTCTTGTACGTATTTCGACTCTAGTTATCCTTTTCTCCTTAGTTTGCATTTCTTTCCCTATTTTTGGTACAATGAGGGCATTGTACGGTTTGGTTTGGGGAGGTATGCATCCATATCTGTGTCTGCATGTTTTCTTGCATTTCCGTTTGCACGTTTATTTATTTCTGCATGCATTGTCGTTTTTATATTAAAAAAAAAACACATAAAAAAAAAATTCAAATTCAAAAATTTTCACGTTTAATTTGAGTCGGAACGTTTGAACTTTGACGCTACTTTGAATCTTTACCTTTGCCTTGCATATTCTTGACATATAGTTGGCATGATAATGTGCATAATCTACGAGTTTTTGTCTCTCACTTATTTGAACGAATAGACTTGACTCATATATTGGCAAGCTACATTCCATTCTGAGGTTAGAGCTTTATAAACTGGTGACATTCATGACCGGTTTCATTTAGAATGTGAGTAGTACTCTCTGTAAGGCATGTAACATCAATTTGCATAAGCATGAGTCTAGTCTTCTTAATACATGTATGCATTCGGTCTGTGGATGGTGACACATGTAGGAGAGGCAGTTCCCTTTATTTCATTCTACCCATGAGCCTCACATAGCCAAATTGCCTTTTTGTCCTATCAGCTACATTCTATAATTTTGCCTACCCTAGCCAAGCTAGTGATGAGTAGCTATTTGGAATGCTTTACTGCAGTTTGGTTATATATCTGATTTCAGAAGTTGGTGGAAGAATCGAAGGGAATGGAAAGAAAGAAAATGTTGTGAAAAAGAAAAAAAATGAATGAAAATGAAAAAAAAAAAAAAAAATTGAAGGAGAAAAATGAATGGAAAGAAAGAAAAATCATATGCGAAAAATGAAAAATTGTATAGATGATTTTCACTCCCATGTCTTATTTATATCTTATGGAGAGTTGACAGTTGACAAGTTTATGGGTTTTGTGAGTTGAGTGCATCGAATTTGCACCGTTCTGTATTGTTATATTGAGTACGAAGTGGGGATGCAGTTTCATAATTTGGATCTGTGTTGCTAGTTTGGCTATTGACTCCACATTTCCAAATTCGTCTTAGCCCCTTCTTACCCATTACCTCACTTACTCAAATGTAAGTCCTCGACATGTGTCTTGGTCATTAGTTTGGTTGGAATGCATATGTACGGTTGTAGAGACTTTATTCATGTTAACTGCATGCATGTTCTTATAGGTCGAGTTAGGTGAGTGTCTTTACTTCTTTCTATCTTTCACATATATACTCACCCTGTACCTAAATTTGAGTGATGAGCGACCCGTGAGAGTCTGATATCTTTGAGTCTTGTAAGGTCGACGGTTCAGTAAAGTTTGAGACATTGATTTAATTCGTTTGCACTTACCATTTGCCACTTTGTTAGTTGTTGCATTAAACTGGCTTTGGCGGACGATTTGTAGCTAATGCGTTGGTCCCGTTCCACTGTTTATTCTTAGTTGCATTCATTGTTTGCTTGGGGACAAGCAAAGGTTTGGTTTGGAGAGATTTGATGCGTGTGTTTTATATAAGGTTTTTACCTCATTTTTACACGCATTTCTATACTATTTTACGTAGCTTCTAGCTACAAATACCCCCGAATAGTTTACTTTGGTTTGCTTTGTGTAAATTGCAGGTTCGGACCGAAAAGAAGATAAATCGAGCCTAAACTCATCCCATTCGCATGCATTTATGGAGAACAAGGAATCGGAGCTTGGAACCTATCACTTTGAAGACGCGTGAGCTGATTTCGGAAGGTGTCAAAGTGCCTAACGTGCCAAGATAGCTCGATCGACCACTTTTGTAGTCGATCGAATGCTTTATATCAAGAAGATCACACGATCGAGCATAAATATTACTCGATCGAGACGGCATTATAAGGAGTTACTCGATCGAGTGGTTTATTTCCACTCGATCGAAGGGTTTTCTGCATAGTTACTCGATCGAGCGGTTTTATTCCACTCGATAGAGTGGTTTGTCCCTGTAATTATGATTTTCCGCCTATTTTCGTATGGGCTTTTGTAATTAGGTTTGTATTAGGTTTAGGAAGAGAATTTCGTGTGATATATCACACAGTAGACTGCGTAACTCTTCCTCACTTTATCTTACTCACTGCTTCCCTTTCCTTTACTCTATTCTACTCTAGAACCTGGATGCGGATTTGTAATCGATACTATACTTCCCTTGAATTCTTTATCATAATCTTTATTTATCTTATTGCTATTATTTTCTCTCTTCTCTTATTTTGCAATTGCCCTACTCGGATTTCTCTTGTTTATTAATACCATGTTTAATTCGTATTATCTATGCATTGTTGTTGTTAATTCAATGATGGTACGTAGCTAATTCCCCTTTGCTAAGACTAGGGAATCCATGATTATGAAGGGATAGTAATTGAATTATTAGGTTATGCTTGTGTAGTCTTTGTTGTTAATCGCTTCTATTAATTGTTTCTGTCTAATTGAGCCGACGTAATTAGGCATTTTACCGTAGTAAACCTTGACCTGGACCGGAAGGTTGGAAAGGGCGAGACTCGTAGCGAACATTAGGGCACTGTAGTGAGGGCGGAAGCTAAGCTATTTGTGCTTTAGGGCGAATTGAGACCGGAAGGTGATATTCACTGCCTCATAGACTATATTTGCATTGACCTGAGACCTAGATTGCTTGACTGAATGATCATGGTGAACCGATTGTCTTAGCTGCTTTCTCTATATTTGCTTAATCTTTATTCTCTTGCCTTTTTCTCTTTAGTTTAGAACAACCAAATCAAAACCCCCCAAATTGGTTACCGTGACGAACTTAGTTAAAGCCGGCATTTTTCATCTCCCTATGGAGATCGACCCGACTTCCCTAGCTATATTAGTTAGAGCCAGTTGTTTATTTTTGATAGGTATACGACTGTCCTGTCAGATACATTAAACTATAAGACGGTCTTACCTTTATCTCTTAATTGTTCTTCCGTCTTCTAAATCTCCTTCTTCTACTTTTATGAATCACTTTTCAGATTTATTATGTATTATAGTCTAGGTTTAGGGAGTACATGATGCCAATTAGGAAACTATTGCCTTATTCTATTTATTATAGGAATTACTATTAACTATTATTATTATTATTATTATTATTATTATTATTATTATTATTATTATTATTATTATTATTATTATTATTATTATTATTATTATTATTATTATTATTATTATTATTATTATTATTATTATTATTATTATTATTGCTATTATTATTACTATTATTATTATTATTATTATTATTATTATTATTATTATTATTATTATTATTATTATTATTATTATTATTATTATTATCATCATTATCATTATTATTATTATTATTATTATTATTATTATTATTATTATTATTATTATTATTATTATTATTATTATTATTATTATTATTATTATTATTATTATTATTATTATTATTATTATTATTATTATTATTAAATCCCGCTTTAAATCCCGATTACTACTCATACTAGGTCTAATATAATCAAGCCATATCTATATGACATGGCCCAAGGCTTAATTATTAGCTAAGCCCAATTCCTGACTTGCTTACTTACTTTATTATTTAATTAACGTCTTATTCGAAATTATTATTAGAAATGACATTAATTAATTATTTAAATTACATAAATTATTCTCATAAATTATTATTAAATTACGGGGTATTACAGTCTTCCCCCCTTAAAATGAACTTCGTCCCGAAGTTCGCCCACAACTACCACAACAACATTTATAAACTTCCACACAACTGAACCTCATTCCAACTTATGATCATTGCAACAATATCAATTTACTTAATTATTATCGAACCATATCGTACTTATCAAAATATGTCTCCTCAATAATTCAAAATATTTGTAGTATCATATTCCTTCCCCCTAAAAATAAACTTCGTCCTCGAAGTTCGGGATATCAAACAACAGGAATAAACAAACCATTTATTGTAACATCACAAAACATGTAATATACATTGTAACACAAGACAACTATTATTTCCAACATAATATTGATTGGTGATATAATAAAAGTTACTCAACGGAAATTAAATAACTACAACCTTTGAATTGATTTTGATTTATTACTTGCGCGTTTATTTCTTACTAATGACATCTAACTTAAATATGGATGCAATTAATGTAAATATATAGGCTTAGGACAATACATTCCGTATATCATTATACATATTTTTCTATTTCATAAAATTTACAAGATCAAAATATCAAGGTGTAAAAACTTACATTTTCATGAATAAGAAAACATGTTACCACTGTCAAAAATCGTTAATAAATAATAACATAATTACTTCTTGAGCACTTATACTTTTTAGAAAATATAGAGAGTTAAAAATTCATGAGAGGAAGAATTAAGTCAAATACATAAGGTCAATTTATAATGCATTTTACAAATTATTTGGTCGAAACAGAAATTTTAATGCAACTTGTCAGAACTTAGGTCAACTTGTAAAAATCACTATAAAATGTCAAAATATTTTCTTACAACGTGGCTTATCAATTTAGAAACGTATACGAATCCTTTAAACAGTGGAGTTAGAATCATACCTAATCAATAAGTAGCTTTTAAATGACAATTTTTACAAAAACATGGAACGAAAACATCACTATACAGGAATATTTTGACCACTGTCCACTAAAATATTTATTACTCCTAAACCATATATTATTTGGACATGAGACCAGCGGCATATGAAAGATAACCCACAAGACTATTACTCAAAAAGTTTTCGTGCATAGTTATTAAACAGGCAGTAAATGGCAGCCAAAGCAATCAAGGGTAAAATTTTGAGAATTCAACCAAATCACATTCTTCACAATTTCACGCAAATTCCGTAATACTTCACATGTCAATCATAACTATGAAAGATCATAGATCCATATTAGACTCTCTAATAAAAAATTAAATTATCTCATAATTTATCATTTTGGTGATCTATGTAACATGCATGCAAATATAAAAGCATAAAAATGAAAGTTAAAGAAAAACAATTTCCTTACATAGATTTTTATGGCAATATGGGCACAATCAAGATCTCCTACCTTGATTGTTCTTGAGCTTATAACAAAAGGATGATCCTCCTAACAAATCTTCAAAGAGAAGATCTCCTAACAATGTGCACCCAAGAACTCAACCCAATTAATCTAACAAGTATTTACTAGTAACTTGTTAGAATTATTCCCTTGATAATATGTAAATATTACTAACACTCTTAGTAATTATTCATTTTAGTTTACTAACAACTTAGTAAAGGATGTTTATTATTTTAGAGAGAAGATAGACAAATTGTTGTTCACATGCAAAATGTACAAGTGAAGTGTGTAAAAATGAACAACAATTTGGAGTGTATAAGGGGAAAGTGGCGGGTGGAGTGAGGCGGAGTGAGGGAGTCAACTTGTTATAATATTTGTCCAATCTTTATCACATGCACATGATCATATGATAATATTATGGAAGAATAACAGGCAAAGTGACATAATTATAATCATCCATTACACTCCATTTACACGGTCCAATATCCCATTTACGGGTCCATTTTGGTTCTAATATTTGTCGCAGAAATACGTGTAAATTTTATTTAAACATCGTTTCATATTTAAATGCTTCCAATTAATTTCGTCCAAATCACTCCGTAAATATACGTGTACCGCTACACATATTATTTACGTACTAATATTAATCACATTAATCAATTAGTACAATTTTAGTGAATTAACAATTAATTAACTAAAACCCGTCTCCCAAAATTTATTATTCAATTATCGCATAATTAAATAATAACTGTCGTGCCTCGAGTTCGCAATTCGAAATCTCTCTAAAATAATCGACTAACCTTTTAGTCTACAAATCAAGGGACTAAATAAATTGTATCTCATACAATTAATTAGTTGTCAATTGGGGTTCATTCCTTTAGGTGTGACCGAAAGGGGTCAGTTGATCACCGCCGTCTCACGACAATAACGTCAAACTCTATTCAGCCAACCGTTATCGATTTACGTTGATCAACTGACGAGGATCAAATAATTAAATATCTGATGATATTCCTTTAATGAGATTTATTATGTAAACGCACTATTGTGGAGGACACTAACTCCAACAATCTCCCACTTTTCCGACACAAGGTGTGCGCTACCAATTCTCTTGTCCGTTATAATCTCCCACTCAATGCAATGTTTCTTTCAGGTCGCACTTGCACATGAACATATCGCGAGTTGTTTTCTCGATCGGGAGTGTGACTACCTGACCGGAAAAATCTCTCACAGATTACTTCCGAGCGTGGCCACGCATTTGTAGTCATTAACTCCTCGAGTGGCCTTGAGATATAGTTACCCAACGTGGGTGGACAATTCCTGTATGCCCTATCTATCCTATTACACAATACAGATCACCATGACCTAGTAAATGCCCTTTTGGCCTCCTTTCACGGCACGACCTAGGACAAAAACCAAAGTCACTCGGAAACTGCACTTGCTCAGATAATAGTCTCCAGTCAAAAAAATCGACTCATTAGAACATCATAGAGATCCCCGCCACGACCAGGCGTCCATAATAGAACTTAGGAACTCTCTAAATGGTCACTGTCCGGCAAAGTGTCACACACTCTGCCTATGTAATCGACTAGTCATCACGTATGACCTTATGGTGTTGAACAACCATAAATCGACTTACAATCTAGTTACTCCGAGACGTCACCTCATTAAGTGACTTGGGACAAAATACAATGTTCATCTTATTCACTTGAATAGTGTTCAACATTGTCTCCACAACTTATTCAGATAAACAAGGTATTTAAAATTTAGTCATACTAAATATAAGATTCATAAAAGAATGAATGCGAAAACAATGAATGTGATTATCATATATATAATAAGAGATACACTATCCAATTATTACATATCCATAATCTAAAGAAAATCAGGTACTCGTCTCAATCCCATTGCGATGACATGACCATCATGCTTAGCCTTTGATAAAGACTTGGTTAAAGGATCAGCAATATTATCATCTGTCCCAACCTTACAAATGTCAATTTCCTTCCTTTCCACATAATCTCTAATTACATGGTATTTCCCTTCAATGTGTCTAGATTTGTTACTAGACTTCGGCTCTTTGGCTTGAAAAATAGCTCAAGTGTTATCACAATATAGAGTGATAGGATCTTTGGCAGAATGGACTACTCCTAGTCCCTCCATGAATTGCCTAATCCAAACAGCTTCCTTCCCAGCCTCAGACGCTGCAAGGTACTCAGCCTCTGTTGTAGAATCCGCAGTAACGCTTTGCTTGAAGCTCTTCCAGCAAACAGCTCCTCCATTTAGCATAAACACATAGCCGGATTGGGATTTCATGTCATCCCGACCGGTTTGGAAACTTGCGTCCGTGTAACCTCTTACACGCAACTCAGTTTCTCCTCCAAACACTAAGAACGAATCCTTAGTCCTTCTCATGTACTTAAGGATGTTCTTTACGGCTATCCAATGACTCTCACCAGGCTTGGCTTGATAACGACTTGTCATGCTCAAGGCATACGCAACGTCGGGACGAGTGCAAATCATAGCATACATGATAGACCCAACAGGGGAAGCATAAGGGACGGTCTTCATGTGTTCAATTTCCTTAGGGGTGGAGGGAGACTGTGACTTGCTCAAAGTAATCCCTTGGCCCATAGGTAGAAATCCTCTCTTGGAGTCTTTCATATTGAACCGGTCAAGAACTTTGTCAATATAAGCCTCTTGACTCAATGTTAGTGTCCTCTTGGACCTATCCCAAGTCCTTCATTTGGAAGTGTTTCCCTAGCCACTCCTTTACGGAAGTGAGCGATGGAATATCATTCCCAATGAGCAATATGTCATCCACATATAGGACAAGGAATAATGCAACCTTACTCCCACTAAACTTCATGTATAAACACGGTTCTTCCACACTTCTAGTGAAACCGTATTGTTTAATGACATGATCAAAGCGATGATTCCAACTCCTAGATGCTTGCTTAAGACCATAGATGGACTTCTTAAGCTTACACACCTTCTTAGGGTTAGATGTATCCACAAAACCTTCAGGTTGTATCATGTACACCTCTTCTTCTAGAATCCCATTCAAGAAGGCGGTTTTGACATCCATTTGCCAAATCTCATAATCATGAAATGCGGCAACCGCTAAGATTATCCTAATGGACCGAAGCATAGCGACTGGAGCAAAGGTTTCGTCATAGTGTAAACCATGAACATGGGTGAAACCTTTTGCTACCAATCTAGCTTTGTAAACATCTACATGTTTATCCACGCCGAGCTTAATTTTATATATCCATTTACACTGAAGGGGTCGGACTCCCTCAAGTAAATCCACAAAGTCCCATACTTGGTTCTCGAACATGGAATCCATTTTGGACCGCATGGCTTCTAGCCAAAGCGAGGAGTCAGGACTAGACATGGCCGATTTGTAGGTAGTGGGTTCATCACTTTCCAAAAGTAACAAAACACCATCCTCTTCGATGTTACCAAGGTAGCGGTCAGGTGGATTAGAAATCCTACTTGACTTTCTAGGAACAATTACCGTTTCATAGGAAGAGGGAATTTTATCCTCCACGTTCTCCTCTACCTCATTCTCGGTTTGTGGCTCTCAAACTTCTTCAAGTTCAAATTTTCTCCCACTCTGTCTCCTAGAAATAAACTCCTTTTCTAGGAAGACAGTATTACGAGCCACAAACACTTTGTTCTCGTGTTTATTGTAGAAGTAATAGCCACGTGTTTCCCTTGGATATCCTAAAAAAAGACATTTGTCAGACCTGGGTGCAAGCTTATTGTCAGACTTGATCTTGACGTACGCTTCGCAACCCCAAATACGCATGAATGACAAATGAGGGATGTCACACCCTCATTTATCGCGGAAAAGTAAACACGTAATTCTAGAATAAAGCTGCATGGATATGTTTGTAATAGGTTCAATTGGGTAAAAACCTGTAATTTTTAAAACCTGAACCTGTTATAAAGATATCCAAAAGGGAAGGTGTCAAACATGCAAGGTCCAAAATAAATCTCATGAATGAAACATCGCTAAAGTCGCGAAACAAAGTTATACAACCCAAATATGAGAAAGGGAGACATATGTCCCAAAAAGTATATGACATAAAAAGTATTTAAGGGTCACAATATAATAAAGTCAATCTAGGTCCCAAGGTTACTTTGCTCGCTAGCTCGTCCATGTACCCCATATATGCATCACCTACCTGTCAATCGCATTTTATACAAATACGAAAGCCACAGTCAGTGGGGAGTAACTCCGAGTTCTCCCAGCCACGAAATGTCATAATTAATATAACATGTAAACATAAGAATATGAATACGAATCACACAATGCCTTAGCATATAGATGCTAGACAATCGTGCTTATCATGTGAACAACAATATAACAACACATAGTCCTAGCATGTGAATACTAGACCGACTCATACTACACTATCATGTGAATCACATAACATCCAGGAATCCAAACTCTATCAACCATAGCCGGCTTGCATCTCACCTTCTATGATTCATAGAATCATCAAACAAGAAAGGACAATATATCAAAGACAGGCATAAGTTCTTAGCACGGTCAATAGTCACTTTGTAACTCGAGTCTATACAATGAGGTAGGGAAGGTAATTGAACCGGTATCCTGGCTCAGAGGTTCTATAAAAACATGGCCAAGACACAACACAACCCTAGTCCTAAATCTGCGCAGACCTAGACATGCGGATACACACCACCGCACCCAAGACCCACAATTTTATAAAACCATGTGAGTACCCTAAGGAGTCCACCAAAGGGTTGGCTAGTACTTAAGCTGACCACTTACTCTCAAAATAAGTAACGAGGTCATGCCCCAACTTGGATATAAACCCACCAAGTCAGGAACACAAAGGCTATTGAGCAGTGAACATACACTCGTCAAAGACTATAAAGGCCTATCTATGATGAAGGCCGAAATACTCACCTAGGACCTAGTCCCAGCTAGTCCCAGCTTGAATACTTTAGCCCACACCACACAAGACAAGTAGGATACCCAATTAACCATAAAAGGGGCAAAGAGTCCAACTTACCAACATAAATGCTAACATTCTGTCATGTGAAAGGCTATATAAATGTCTATTCAGCAGACAATCCAACATTATCTCCAATATCAATAATAATCCAAATTCCAGCTAACCTTTAATCTCATAATTCATGAGAACAAGCTAAAATGGCAAAGAGGCAACAAGACTCAAGCATAAGGCATCCAAAGCATCCAACAACCAACATGTGAAATGATAATTACAAATATCAAGGCATAACATAAAACCTCCAATAACAACCAATCTCACCTCAAAGACAAACCCTCGACCCGAGTCCCGCGACGGGTCATCGGTCAAATCGAGGCTGACTGGTTTAAACCTAGTTTGACCAAACTCGTTCGGTCAATCTGGCCCAGCTCAGAGTCTTGGCCTACTTTGGCCCAAATCACAAATTTTATCGCAATATTATTCTCATGCTATTTCCAATTTCTATCATGTGAGAAACGAAAGTAACACATTATCAATCACCTAAACACTTAACAAACACCAAACACAACATCAACTACTACTGTGACATTAATTCGTCGAGTAACTTGGAATAGTTACCTTAAGCTAGCAAAGAGACAAGCAATAAACTTGAGAAAGCTTCTAAAACCCAAAATTACTCTTCATCTTCAACCACATATGAGGCACCTAAAATAATTATGTGAAAGGACGATATTAACGAATTATCTTTATATAAAATATGAGACGGAAATTAATTTAATTATATTTTAAATAAACCAAACTAGCGTCAAAACAATTTATAGACACGGCTCAAAAGTTATTATGACAACCTCAAACTCGGCCTAACCACCAACTACACATGGCCTCAAATTCGTGACTTAGCTAGGCCACTGCCTAGGCCACAACCAAGCTACGCCCAAAGGCCCCTTTGCCCGGGCCAAGCTAGGCCACGGTCCATGGTCGCAGGCAGCCCCTGACCAGGCCTCAGGTAGCCCTAGCTCAGGCCGCAACTGTCACCAACGCTCCACCTAAACAACTACCTATCTCAGCCACTAAAACCCATGCTTAACTGTTCTAAAATCAACCCACTCAATCACGTTAAAATAGTCCCAAAACAATCCCTACATGTCAGTATACACCGTCTCAACTATAAAAGACAACAATAAGCACCCAAAACAATCCATACATGTCAGCATACACCGTCTTAAATATACCACTCACTAGCTAGCATCCCAATTGATCCCTACAGGTCAGTATACACCTTCTCAATCATCTCCACATATCAGTATACACCGTCTCAACTATACAACTGACTAATTAACATCCATAAGAATCCCTATATATAATTATACACCGTCTCAATTATAAAACAGACTAACCAGCATTCGAAATAAACATATTTTACAAGTAATATCGAGTAATCTATAATTGTTACCTTTTTCCGATTGAACTAATCATTTATGACTAACAAATCTTCTACAAGACCGTCTATCTTAGCATCTACAACCATCTTATAATAAATAAAGCTGAAAGTATAAATTGGGTTTGTAAAAATACATGACGAAAATGAATGTTACTTACATCGGAATGACGAGAACGACGAAAGGAGCGCTATGGAACAAAAATAGTAGAAAACGGATGAGAAACGGAGGGATTGAATTAATGTTTGGAACAAAAATTGAAAACGTGAAAAAGAAAGAACAATCCAGAGGGACGAAGAAGAGAAACAGGCGTGAAAGAATGAAAGAATGAGTGACGAGCTTGCTTGCCTGCTATATATTATACGTACGTTTCTTCGTCGTTAAGAAACTTCGATAATTATTAAAACCGTTTCGAGTTAATAAAATCGGTTTTAGTAAAAGTCTCAGTAATAAAACGGAATCAATAATAAATAAATTTAATGAGTGAAAATAAAATAAACTCAGCTAGTTAACGTAAATAATACAATATCAGCTTGAATCGGAATTATTAGCGATTTTTACAAAACTAACGGATATTAATAAAAATTGCTAATTTAGTGAAATAAGCTCAAAATAGCTAATTGGACGGTTTTGTTCCCAAAATCCATCTCGGGTTTACTTAAAACAACTTTCATAAGGACTCGTAAAGAAACGGAAATTATTAAATAAATAAACTCGAACTAACTTCAATAAACTAGAACTAACTTTAAATAAACTTATTAATGATTATTAAAATTAACGTATCGAATTATGATGAAATTAATTAATTAGCTAAGCATATATATATATATATAAATCGTTAAATGATGTAATTAAATTCAAAATAGCAATTAAAAGAATTTTATCCAACTTAATAAAATACGGGGTGTTACAAGGGACTTTCCCTGTCCATATCTCTTATGGAGTCTTATTGGCCGCTTTAGTCGAGCTTCGATTTAGTGAAAATATTGCACACAAGAGGGCAAAACCCCAAAATGAACTAGATGTTGGAATATGTGTCCTCCGACAATAATGCGATCACAACTGTCGATCATGATGATCACATGTTTAAGTCTCATTTTAAGAATACATGTGGGATGTAAATATTTTACAGTCAACTGGTCCACACATATCGGTAATAATTGGCTGACTAGAGTTTGACATTACTGTCGTGCAACGGTGGTGATCTGTTGATCCCCTTAGGTCATACCTATAGGGAAATACTCTTAATTGATTATTTAATTAATCGTATGCCGATACGGGTTAATTAAATTGCTTAAAATTGACGGATGATTTTGTGAGTAAAGTTAACGTGTCTTATTGTAATTCGATTAAATTAGATACGGTCTAAGTAATCGAATTGTTTTATTACTTGGATAAAATTATTGTTTACGAAACAATTGATATTGAATGAATGATTTATTATAAATAGAACATGTTGTGATTTATAATTGATAAACCATTTTGGTACAAGTAATTACGAATTACTAGTCGATTTTGTAAATGACATATTTTATGAGTATGTTGATTTTTTAATATGTTAAAAATACATTACATTGTGACATGTCATGTAACATGTTACATGTGACAAAATTGACAAATGACAAAATAAAATGGACCTCCCATTTTATAGACATGTACCGAAATATTGGAGGCAGTTAGTGGAAAAATTGTGTAAATTGTTTTAAGTGGAAAACACAATGATGAAAGCAAACTACTAGCCATGCAACCCTAGCTTTTGAGAAGAGCAAAAATAAAAGGCATTGGGCATGCTACCCAAGGCCAATTATTTCGGCCACCATAGGGGAAAAGAAAAGAGTTTTTCTTTTCAATTTTTATTCATTCATCATTTCACATAAAAATTTCTAGTGTAAGAAATGATACTCTCTCTATCTTTTGTGAAAATTCTAGAGAAATAAAAACTCACTCATCTATTATCTCACAACCGAAAACAAGAGAGAAGATGTAAATATTTTGTGTCAAAATTTTAAGTAAGACTAATCCTAATACTAGATCATATTATTTTAGTCTTTAAGAGTATTCCTTGGGTATTCACTTTTGGGAAAGATTCTATACTTGAATTTTTGTTCATCCATTATTTGGAATGCTCAAGAACTAACAAGAAAGAGATCTTGTTGGTGCCCATAAAACCGAAATCATATAGTAAGAACAATGATTTCTTCTCTTATCTTATTTATGTTTGCATGCATAAGATTTGTATTTAATTTTATGACTAAATTAAATGTAACATATATGAATATGTAAAGTAATGAGATATATATTTCTAACAAGCGGTATCATGAGCCTTAAGTTGTTTGCATGCAAATCGGTTATAGTTTTTCCGAGTTATACGATTAACATATAAAACTTATAAATTTGTGTTTATTATGATATATCACGAAATCAATTATGCATGTTAAAGTTTCTGATCCTAAAATGTATTTAGGATATTTTGGTTAATTTATGGATTTTTATTGTTCATTTTATATAATAAAGGCATTAAAAATGTGATTTTATGATAAAAATGTCATTTTCGGACTAAAATTAGCTAAACTTTATTTTTTCCAGTGGTTTTTGGATATATTTTCACATATATTATATTTAGATGACCTTTATATTTTCATAATTTTATGAGTTCTTATGCTCGAAATATGGATTTTTCATGTTAAAATTGAATTTAAATGATAAAATAGGTTAATATGAGTAATATTTCGAATCTGGTCATAGATATTTAGTATGTTGTCACATACAATTTTACAAGATGTGTGTAAAATAATTGGCTATAATGAAGTCCTTATGCATGATTTATGAATTTTTGATGAAAAATAACATAAATAGTGACTTTAATTAGTATAAATTGCTAAAACATACTTCATGACTAAGAAAAAACGTCACATGTTGCATTTTATCACCTATTTCAGATCTAAAAGTGAATAGTTAATGAAAATAATTTTTCTCATATTTTTATGGTAATTATTGATAAATCCGATAAACCGCAACATTGTTTTTCCAAGATGAATTTCGAAATTTTTAACCTAAGTTTTTTGAACATTATGAGTGTCATGGTATTTTTCTAGAATGTTCATGAGTTTAAAATTTTGAATTTTGAATTTGTTATGATTTATTTGAAGTTTATGGCTTTATTTTGTAATTTTTGAGTCCATTTATGAACAATTTTAAGAAATATAAGTTAATTATTGTCAAATAGTTAGTGGAGACTAATTTTGAGTCCTAAGTTGGTTAGGGTAATTAACTTGTACATAAATATGAATTTATGTAATTATAGTGATTTTAAAAGGTTAAATCACGCAAATCCGTAAAAACCGATTAATATACGATATTGGCTCCTTAAAGGCGATTTAGCATAAAATTGGGCATGTTCATACATATTATAATGCTGCATTTTATTTATGATTGTCATAATTTTATTTTATGTAATTTTATTTTATGTAATTTTACTTAGTATGGCCTTAGTTTTTAATTGGTATTACCCGAAATGTATGGGAATATCGATTAGGTTGTAATTTATTGTGATCTCGTGTCACCGTTTTGTAATTTAATAGGTTTATTTTATTTTAATTACAAATGTATAATAGGAAATTATGTAATTTATTTATTCCGGAAATCCTTGAAGACGGTGTCACTCGAGAAGGCGATCCATTAAAGACGGTGTTACCTCGAGATGCGTGCCAAAACCGAAGTTCAAGGGACCAATGGAGTTGGTTTCCGAATATGTAATAGTTAATTAGATTTTCTATTTTAGGAAGGCCATACTAGGATTTAAATTTATGCTTTGCATTTTATTTATATGTCGCATGCATCGCTAAATCGTCATAACTAAAACATGCATTATCATTTTAATCGAGTTTATCGACCGTGTCAATTACAATTATCGTAGTTCACCGCTTTAGTTCACTTAAAACGCGATAGATAATAAATTGACATGACCTCTCGCTAAAAATAAACAATTGAGACTTAGCCTTACCAAAAAGTAGAAACCATGAAAACCTATTTCGTGAGGGAGTGCACTCGGCCACACCGGGGTACAAACCTTGTTACGTAGGACAAGTGGGTGATAAATGTCTATCCACCGAATTCATGTTGATGGGGATTTCATCGGCCACACCGTGCCCAAGTTAATGTGGGTTTGGATCATGGACACATTTATTCGAAATTTGGATTGAGCTCAACGGAAGTATTCGTGACCGTAGTCGCATGTGTTCCAAGCTATAGATAAATATTAGAGTAATTTTATCGAGCAAGAGTTCTAAAAGTAGAATCGATTAAAGCGTTAATCCACCGAGTTATATTGATAAGGGTTTCATCGGCCACACCGTGCCCAAGTTAATATGAATTTGGGTCTTGGAATCATTTATATTAGTTGGGTAGAGGTCACTATATAAATGCTTTACTTGTTATTTAAAAGTATTAATAAAACGATAAATGTTAAGTTTTCCACTATTCCGTTATCATATTGTTCTATTTCTTTACCACAATTCATATACGATATCATTTCGATTTTTGATTCAAATCTCCATTAAAACATCGTAACTAAAGATAAATATGAATTTTTCTTCTAAAACCTCGTGTTATCCATTGGAAGGATCTCTTGTGAAGAGTATAGATAAAAGTTATTCATTATCAAACAGGCTTTTTGATTCTTGACTAACACATCTACTTACAATGAATTGTTTTTCCCATATACTTAATTGAATTAAGTACCTTGAAACGATAAATTGTTTTGGTAATTAGATTTGTTAGAAATCGTAATTGACCAAAACAACGCAACCACTTCAATGAAAGTTTTAAGACTAAAACGATTGAATTGAAGAGTAGTCTTCATAAGATTCAACTTTGCTTCTCTAAGTAAATATTCTTTGAAATGAGTGGGAGCATTCTCTTAAACCGTTAAGAAAAAGGCGAGGTTCAAGAAGTAAAAATTAGAATGGAATTGATACAAGGTAATGTTAAAAGTAAAGTTATTGAGAATAACGATACTAAACCTATCAATCCCGACCGGTAAAGTTTCCATTGTCTTAAATGTTGGACACTAGAAAGGAAACTACCCCAAATTGTTAAAGAATAAGCAAGTTAGTTGTGGGACATCTAATAAGACTTAGTTCTTTATTTATTTAATTAACATAAGTTTTGCTAGTACCATTTCGTCAATATTAGAAACCGATGGTGGTTTTCATCATTGCATGCGATACATAGGATGATTAGAATATGACGACTAGCATCAAATAATGTCGAGAGATAGAGTCATTGTGTACTCAATCTAGTTTTGGGTTTAAAGTTGTACTTTAATTAGGAATATTAAGTACATGGACCCTAAATAAGAATATAATTTTGTTAAGATACAAAAGAGGTTTCACTTTTGTGACCCTATACACCATGATTTGATGTATGACTAGCCCATTATCAAGGTGATTATATTCTAAACCAAACTAGAATGATATATCATGAAGATGATGCAAGACTCAAATTGGTAACCCAAGATTAAACCTTAGATTCTCCCCCGGAACAAGTATGGATCAACCCAGAAATACCGCTTCACATCATGCATGAATCTCTTCTTCTTGTCATAAGACAAGTCAGAAGGAAGAATACCTTCAACCAAGTAATTGGCATTGTTTGCAAACCACGGAGTGCCCGTAGTAATAGATAAAAGGTGGTAATCTGGAAAAGAATCATCAATAGGCAATATCTCTCTTCTTGCAAAGCTCAAACGAGACAAGTGATCTGCAATAAAATTCTCAACACCCGACTTATCACGGATTTCTAAATCAAATTCTTGCACTAATAAAATCCATCTAATAAGTCGCGGTTTAATTAGCTTCCTGTTTAGCTAAAAGATACTTTAGAGCTGCATAGTCGGTATGAACAATAACTTTAGAGCCAACAATATAAGCTCTAAACTTATCTAAAGAATAGACAACTGCAAGAAGCTCCTTCTCCGTAGTAGCATAGTTAATCTGCGCATTGACACGGCTGTCGCAACCCTATCAAAAGTAAACCAACCAGCTCAACTAATAAATATAGCAGAGGTAAGTTGAGTATCATACCCATAGGGAGGCTATTATATCTACCTGCTGTCTAAGTCTGTCACGGTTGAAAGATCATAGATCCTAATTAGACTCTCTAATTAAAAATCAAATTATCTCATAATTTGTGTTAATGTGATCTATGTAACATGCATGCAATATTAAAGCATATTAATAATATAAAAGATGAGAAAAATAATTTTCCTTACATTGAAAAATGGTAGTATTTGGGCACAACCAAGATCACCCATCTTGGTTGTTCTTGAGCTATTCATATTGGCAAGATCCTCCTAGAATCCAAGTCTCCAAAAGAGAAGACCTCCTTACATGATGCACCCAAGAACTTACCCAATAACCTTACAAATATTAACTAGATATTTGGTAAGATTACCCTTGAAATAATATGTGAATAATACTAACTCATAGTATTAATTTTAATCACTAACTATTAGTAATTTTATGTGTTTTTATTTTAGAGAGATGTAAGAACTCTTTTCACTTTTTCTCTCATGCAAAATGTTCAAGTGTGTAAAAATGAACCAAAAGATGGAGTGTAGTATAAGGTAGGCTGGCACATGTAGAGGGGAGGTGGAGTGTTGATTTTGTCTTATTTTAATATGGCCAATGGAGCATAGATTTGAAAAGAACAAAAATATTACGGGAAGTGAAATTGTGTAAGTTAAATGATTATCACCAAAGCAACGCTCAATCCCTTTTACACGATTTCCATAACCCATTTACGGGTCCATATTGGATCTTATATTTGTCGCACAAATACATGTAAATTTTATTTAAACATCGTTTTATATTTAAATGCTTCCCAATTAATTTTGTCTAAAACACTCCGTAAATATACGTGTATAGCTACACATATATTTTACGTACCAATACTAATCACATTAGTCAATTATTACTAATTTAACAATTAACTGCTTAATCATTAATTCCCTTCTCAAATAATTTATTATTTAATTATCGCATAATTAAATAATAATTTCTGCGCCATGAGTTCACAACTCAATATCTCTCTAAATTAATTAATCAACTAACTCTTAATCAATTTATCAAGGGACTAATTAAACTGTATCTCATACAATTAATTAGTTTTCGTGTTGGGGTTCGTTCCTTTAGGTGTGACTGAAAGGGATCAGCTGAACACCACCGTCTCACGACAGCAACGTCAAACGCTAGTTGGCCAACCGTTACCGATATACGTTGATCAGCTGACTAGTAGTACCAATGAATATCCCATACATATTCCTTAATGAGATTTAATAATATTATCATGCACTATTGTGGAGGATAAAAACTCCAACAATCTCCCACTTGTTCGAGACAAGTTGTGCGATGATTATAACATACAATTGTGGATAACTCCTTATCCCAACAATATCTTGCTTGTACCATACAAGGGTGTGTTACCGATTCTCTTGTCCGTTTTAATAACAATCTCCCACTTAATGCAAGGTTTCTTTCAGGTCGCACTTGCACATGAACATATCGTGAGTGGTTTTCTCGATCGGGAGTGTGACTGCAAGACCGGAAAAATCTTCCTTAGATTACTTCCGAGCGTGGCCACGCATTTCCAGTCATAACTCCTCGAGTGGCCTAGAGATATTTAAACCCAATCTGGGTGGACAATTCCTGTATGCCCTATCTATCCTTTTGCACAATACAGATCACCATGACCTAGTAGATGTCCTTTGGCCTCCTTTCACGACACGACTAGGACAAAAACAAAAGTCACTCGGAAACTGCATTTGCTCAAATAATAGTCTCCAGTTTAAAGAATCGGCTCATAGGAATATCATAAAATTCCCTGCCATGACCAGGCGTCTGTAAAAGATCTAAGGGACTCTATAAATGTCACTGCCCGGCAAAGTGTCCCACAGTCTGCCTATGTAAACGACTAGTCATCCTTATGACCTTATGGTGCTGAACCTACCATCAATCGTCTTGCAATCTAGTCACTCCGAGACGTCACCTCATTAAGTGCCTAGGGGCTATACAATGTTCATCCTATTCACTTGAATTGGGGTTCAACATTGTCTCCACAGCCAATTCGGATAAACAAGGAGTCAAACTGAATAATTGAGTTCTTAAAGAGACTCAAACAATAAATGCGATCATGACTTACGTAATTATTAATACTCTATCCAATATTTACATAACGATCTTCAGCAATTAAGGTATACTCCTCAATCACAATTAGATGACATAACCATCATGTCTACCTTATGCCAACGGCTTTGGTTAGAGGATTAGCAACAGTTGCATCACTCTAATTTCCATTGCTATTTTCCTTTGTTCTATATAATCTTTTCATCACATAGAACCTTTCTGAGTACATGTCTAAACAAGTTTTTAGACTCTGGTTCTAAAGCCAGTCAAACACTCCCACTGTTTTCACAGTCTCTCGGGAGACGATATTCGGCTATAAGAACTACTCTAGTTCCATTAAATTTCGGATACCTACTGTCTCTTTTACAACATCGGATGTTGTAATGTACTTAGCTTTCGTTTATGATTTATACGTACAATTCTTATAAATATCCTTCATATGACATCTTTTATGTATAACTTCTTATACATGTATAACTTCTTATACATATTATTCTTTATTATGCACATAACACTTTTACATGCGAACCATTCCTTAACAAGGCCCATAACATCTTATAAGCATAGGAATGTTATCGTGTAACCCTTTTACACGAAATTCATAAATTCCTCCAAACCACAAGAGTAAATCCTCAGTGCTTCTCAAGTACTCAAGGATGCTCTTGATAATCATCTAGTGACACTTACTAGGAAATGATTGGTAATAACTTCTCATATTCTCAACATGATAAGTCTCGATGAGAGAAGCTTTTAGCATATTTAATAGATCCTGCAGCGGAAGCAACAGAGATCATATTAATTGTTCAACAACTTGAACGAGTCAAGAATCTTATCACATAAGTCTCTTTACTATAATGCTAATATCCATGGAGATCTATCTCATTAGATCTGGATATTTAAGATGTGCCATGGTACTCTCAAATATTCACCCGAGAATATTTCTAGTCACTAATATGCCAAACACATATTTAGACTAATAAATATCACCTTAGCTCCCACTAAACTCCATGTATCATCATGGTACCTCGACAACTCGAGTAATACCATTCTGATTGACTACTTGATTGAACCCTAAGTTCCATCTCTTTGACGTATATAAGATCACAAAAGAGATCTTTCAAGCATGCTAGGCTTCTTAGCATTGACAAGATCAACAAAACTTCTCCCTTCATGAGTAACATTCAAGGAGAAAGTTTCGTTATTCTTTTGCCGAACTCATCCTCATGAGGGGCTATATTGCTAACAGCATACGAATTGATAAAGGCATTTGGGTTGTCACAAACTCTCTGTAACGAACTCAAAATTGAAACATCTTATGCAACCTTTATGACAAGATCAAGGTAACCTAATTTGGTGCAAAGTATTCGCCCCAAATCAAATTTTGAAAACATCTCATATTTCCTTCCTTATCACATCTTGTGCAAGAAGACCAATTCGAATTGCACGGTGACACGCCATCACAAAGAGTTCATACTATAGAAAAACCTTTGATGAGGGTTGAAGATTCGTCACTTTTGAAAAGTAACGCAATATTATCGCAAAATTATCTCCTTATAACCATTGAGCCTCAATAAAGAGCATCTTCTTGTATTTCACTCAGTTTGTGGGTCTTGGACTTCCGTAAGTTCAAAACTTCTCCTACTCTGTCTTTCAGAAAATGAAAATCTTTCTAGAAAGACAGCATTACGAGCCACAAACTCTTTGTTCTCGTTTTGGAGGAATAAAAACCAAGTGGTTAAAATTTGGATAACCCTCACAAATACATAAATTGGTTCTGAACATAAACTTTTATGGTCCCAAATGTATAAAAATGACAAGTTTGGGACCCTCCCTATCCATATCTCATATGGAGTCATTTAGGCTATTATAGTCGGGTTTTAAACTTTTAGTGCGAAAATAGCTTATAAAATTGCGAAAAACCTCAAACTATATCTCATAAAGTTCGGTTTATCTTCTTGATTACACCATAAACTATGGTTCACAATCTTCTTAGTGATCATCAAGGTCATTACTTGATATTACCCATTTGACCTTCAAAGTCATTACTTTGAAATTTTCGATCAATATTTTGATCTTGTCGTGCTTTTGGTTTACTACTTCATTTTGAAAATATTCCACGTTTCAAAAATCACTTTTATGTCTTATAAATAGATACGAGGTTTTCATATCTACTTAACATTACGGTAAAAGTAACGAAGTATATATAACCTACTATTGGCCTTACACATCCGTATGTATATGGTTAATCACCTCACTATTTGTGTTTCTTTTCAGCATAAGAAAACATAATACATGCACACATACCATAACATTATAAATCAAATGGTTGTTCGACGTGCTTATTGTTCACTCGTTTAAACGAATTTACTTGAGGTTTGATCAATTGGGTTCACCGGATTAGAGACCTTAAAATCTATAAGATGGTATAATATTTAGTTTTCGTGAAGAATGTAAAATACCTCTAACTTGAGTGGTCTAAACCAACCACCAAGTTATCATAGGAGTAGGTACAAGTTTTGTTTTAAATCACCTGAGTGATGCCTTCTATGTGTAAACATAGATGCTTACATTGTTTTAAAACCAAATTTAGGTACATTTGTCTCTATCGAAATCGTTGCTACTCTAGCATCATTGCGATACAAAAAATGTCCTATGCTAGACGTCTTACGTATTATCAATTCATGTGAACTTCTTTACAAAGAAATGACCCATACTTGGTATCTCATACCAGCATAGTGGAACTAGCCTATGCTTTGAGTACATGTCTCCTTCAACTTTGTTCTATCGCATACATCTAGGGTAGCTTCTTCTTAACTCCCACTCACTTTCACATTCCTATTTGCTTCAACAAGCAAAAATGAATCTTATGAAGACCACTCTTCAAGTCATTCGTGATATTTTATACACTTAGTAAGAGTGAATCACTATAAAGTGAGTGCAACATGTGGCAAAATCTCAACTTCTTGCGAAATAAGACTGCCTAACCGTTCAATTGTCATCATATACCTAAACTCTTTAGCGCATAAAAAATCAATTTGGCCTTTCTCGAAGTGAGCCATTTGACGGTATCATATTGGAGTATTCTATATGTTTTTGAAAACTCTTTTCGCAAAATTTTGAATTACTCTTGAGTAATTAAAACTAATATGTCATCTCCATGACGGAGGTGTCACTTTCGAAATCAAGACACTCTTGATAAAATGTGACTCCTATTCTAAACTCGTAATAAGAGTTTGCAACACAAAATCCTTTTTAATATGTATGGACTTTAAGTTGTAAAATAATCGCAAAAATCGTTGTAAGCTTATGTAGGTGAATTGGTAAATCATGTTACCAATCATTGCTACCAAATTCCTTCAAAGAAAACGCTTTCTATGAAAGAACGAAACGAGTATAATAATAAATAGAGGATGAAAGGAGGATGAAGTGCGCGATGTCATAGTAAATACATTAATGAAAAAGAACGAAAAATAGGAAAAATTAACATTCAATGTTATAAAAACTTGATAAATATTTTTAACAAGTCCATTTATATAATGATCTCTCACTAAATTATATAAATGATTCCAAGATCCGTCTTTAAACAAAAATAGGCATCGCTTGGGCGAAACATCCCATAATTATCTAAATTCGGTAAGTCAACGCTTGACTAATTCTACCATAAGAACTCTTGGTTGACGAATTTCCTTAAATCCATCTACTAGCCCCGGAATACAAGACCGTCTTATACCCCGTTGAGTCCAACCAACTTTGGCGCGTGATAACCATTTACCACCCTACTTACCCGAGGTAAAAAGAGAACACCCCGCTTGGGCGAGGGTGGCTCTAATGAATAAGGGATTCATGGGTGTTACTAATTGGTAAGGCTAATCTCAATTTTTAGATATGTGAGAGATCTTGTCAATTTAGTCATAAATTACCTGTAAGTGAACTAAGTCGGTGAATGTAAATGACGTGAATTGACAATCGCGAAAATAAAATGCATGTGAATGGCGATTTTGGCATGCGAGAAAAACAAAAGCAAGCAAGCATATGAATAATCCTAGTATGGCCTCTTAGTTAATAAAAACTAGACTATTACATATCGGAAACCAACTCCTTGGTCCCTTGCCTCTTCAATCCAAAAGTGGCTTCTCCTTGTGAGATTTGGAACACCTTCCAAAAATAGAAGCCGTCTCAATGTAAATCCGTCTTTGGAAACGCCGGTAAAAATAACTATTTCAATTGAATTACATAGCTATTCCTATTATACATTAATTAATAAAATAAATAAAACTATTAATTAATTACAAACCGACGATACGAGATCGTATTTAAATTACAAACAAATCGCTATTCCCATTCATTTCCGGTAATAACGAATAAAATAAACTAGGCCATACTAGGTACAATAAAATAAATACTTTAAATAAATGACAATCACTCATTCAACATAAATAAATATGCTTAAAATGCTGTAAAATAATGCCAAAATGGCCCTATCTAACAATCGTTGGTATCCATCTCGGTTTTGTGGATTTAATCGATTTTTAACTTGTAAAAATCAATAATCAACTCTTAAATCTCATTTAAGTCCAAACTAATTATCCAAACTATTTTGGACCTCAAAATTAGTCCTCACTAATTTGATGATGAATAATTAGTTTGATTTGGTTTTATTTGCTAATTTAATCGGTAAAATTATAACTTTTAAGTAATAAATCCAAAATAATTGAAACTATTACCAAAAATTAAAACAAAAATTTTGAGTATTCTGGAACACTCCCAAAAACACCAAAATTTCAGAAAAATTGCCCAAAAATTCGGATAAATGTTTATGAAGAAAAAAATCGATATTTACCGGTTTGTTTTTAACCACTAAAACCAATAAACATCAAAATAAGGTGAAAATACATTTTAAATTTTACTTTTAACTTTTAAAACATATTATTGAATGTACATAAAAATATCAAGCGCAGGAACATCCGTTTCAAGCTTATGATTAATTTATATCACTTTTATCAACTTTTATCTCATAAAATCAATAAACATGAAAAAATTCAAACCAACCTTCGAAATTTTACATACAATCTATAGAAAATATGCATGAAACATCATAAAACTTTCATGACCCGAATCAACTTTTAACTATTTTTAGTTAACTCTTAACCAAAATACGGCATTTTTTACTCGGTTTTCTACCAAAAATAATTAAAAACAGCAAAATAACTTCACCAATCACCAAATTTTACCACGAACCTTTTGAAATCAGTAGGTATGCATGTCCAAAAATTTTCATGCTAAAACCTCTTTTAACACCATTTTTTATTTTTCCAAATTATCTCATAATTTGTTTAATATGCTTAAAAACAACATGCAAATTACAAGCCTAAGCTCCGGTACCACTTGAAAGATCATAGATCCTAATTAGACTCTCTAATTAAAAATCAAATTATCTCATAATTTGTGTTAATGTGATCTATATAACATGCATGCAATATTAAAGCATATTAATATAAAAGATGAGGAAAATAATTTTTCTTACATTGAGAAATGGTAGTATTTGGGCACAACCAAGATCACCCATTTTGGTTGTTCTTGAGCTATTCATATTGGCAAGATACTCCTAGAATCCAAGTCTCCAAAAGAGAAGACCTCCTTAAATGATGCACCCAAGAACTTACCCAACAACCTTACAAATATTAACTAGATATTTTGTAAGATTACTCTTGAAATAATATGTGAATAATACTAACTCTTAGTATTAATTTTAATCACTAACTATTAGTAATTTTATGTGTTTTTATTTTAGAGAGATGTAAGAACTCTTTTCACTTTTTCTCACATGCAAAATGTTTAAGTGTGTAAAAATGAACCAAAAGATGGAGTGTAGTAGAGGGGAAGCCGGCACATGTAGAAAGGAGGTGGAGTGTTGATTTTGTCTTATTTTAATATGCCCAATGGAGCATAGATTTGAAAAGAACAAAAATATTATGGGAAGCGAAATTGTGTAAGTTAAATGATTATCACCAAAGCAACACTCAATCCCATTTAAACGATTTCAATGACCCATTTACGGGTCCTTATTGGATCTTATATTTGTCGCACAAATACGTGTTAATTTTATTTAAACATCGTTTTATGTTTAAATGCTTCCCAATTAATTTTGTTTAAAATACTCCGTAAATATACGTGTACAGCTACACATATATTTTACGTACCAATACTAATCACATTAGTCAATTAGTAATAATTTAACAATTAACTTCTCAATCACTAATTCCCGTCTCAAATAATTTATTATTTAATTATCGCATAATTAAACAATAATTTCCGCGCCTCGAGGTCACAACTCAATATCTTTCTAAATTAATTAATCAACTAACTCTTAATCAATTTATCAAGGGACTAATTAAACTGTATCTCATACAATTAATTAGTTTTCGTGTTGGGGTTCGTTCCTTTAGGTGTGATTGAAAGGGATCAGCTGAACACCGCCGTCTCACGACAGTAACGTCAAACCCTAGTTGGCCAACCGTTACCGATATACGTTGATCAGCTGACTAGTATTGCCAATGAATATCCCATGCATATTCCATAATAAGATTTAATAATATTATCATGCACTATTGTGGAGGACAAAAACTCCAACAACGGTAACAACTGGGGTGTATGGATTTTTTTCTAACTACTAATAGAGATTAAGGCAGAGAGAAAAGAGCAGCAAAGCAGCAAAACGAAATGAGTTGTGATCAAATAAAGAGAAAAATGTTAGCAAGTCGGTTCACCATGGCAATTAGTAAATTCTGTCATAACGAGATCAGTCGGTTTGATGTGAGAAAGGTAAAGGAAAGGTCCTCTCGGTCCGCTATCCGCCCTAGAATACTACTAACTTAACTTTCATCCTCATTAGTGTAGTCTACTATTTATAACAGGCCTGTTCATTCCAATTTCGCGATCTAGGTCTGAATTTAACCGGATTACTAGTTTAGAAGTGTGCACTCAACTAAACGATTACAATTATATTGCTATAAAACAGTTCTCACATGTAAACCTCCTAATCTATTTACAACATCATTAATTCACTACCATGGCTCCCCTAATCCTAACATAAAAGGAATTAGCTACTCATGTTTATGATTAAACCAATAACAATAAAGGATGAAATAGGAAGAGACATGATATAACGATGGTGAAAATGAAATAAAATATAATTAACAATAACAATAATTAAAACAGTAATTAAGAACACAGATTAAAGATGCAAAGATGAATTAAATTAAGAGAATAAGAAAGATTTTAAAGTTCGATTTCCGGCAATAAGAGAGTAAAAGCAACGTAGTAAAAGGAACGGAAAAGTGTCCGCTTAAGAGTAATTCTGAGATTAAAGAGTGATTCAGAAAGTAAAAGATTGATTAAAAGATGTTTTAACCTAATGACGTCTTCTCCTTATATAGGGAAGACAATTATTAAACATAACTAAGGTATTAAATAAGTCCTCGCGAAATAAATTATCGCGTAAAATAGCAAAGTGTTCGATCGAGTGATTTGAGACTCCTCGATCGAACACTATTCCAGCAACTACACTCGATCGAACAGATAATGCACTCGATCGAGGACCTTGAAAATACCACACTTAGATCAAGTACAGCAGGGACTCGATCGATCAGAATTGACCACCATATTCACTCGATCGAACAGAAAAGGCTTCGATCGAGTACTTGGCCACTGAACCAGCTTGCTTCCCTCGTTGGTTAGCTTCCGAGACTACTTCATGCTTCTCGAGGCAAATGCTTTTTGCTTCAAATCTTCCATCTCCATAAATGCATGCTAAGCGGACTGGAAAAGGCACGATTCCGCTACTTTCGGGTCCATTCCTGCAAATAAGGCAAACGAAACCAAAGTAGCCTATTCGGGGCATTTTGCAATACAAAACTACGAGAATTACATGGAAATGCGTGCATAAGAGGCCAAAAAGGACTATATGAAATGCACGTATCAAATCTCCCCAAACCGAACCTTTACTCGTCCTCGAGTAAACTAAATGCAAACTAATGGAACGGAAAAGAAAACTCAGAGCTAGCTACAAGTTGTCCACTCAAACCGTTTTAATGCAAGTAAAACTAACACTTATAGCTACAACAATCAAGTGCAAACGAGTTGTATGATGTTTATAAATACGCTGAACTGTCGGCCTTGAAAGACCTTTAAAAATGGACTCTCACGGATCACTCTTCTCTCGTGAAGCAAAGCGAACCAAGCAAAGTCTGTCACAGTCGAGGGCTTACAAAAATATGGTTTAGTGAGGCAATGGGTAAGAAAAGCCAAAACAATTATGGGATTGTGAGGTAATAGTCAAGCTAGCAACCTAATCAAAACCAAATTGAACAATATCCGATTCTAATCCATCTCGAAATTTGAACCAAGTGCCCTTTGGAATTGACACAACAACTCACTCAACCAAACAAATACATACTCCTCGAAAAATTTAAAAAAGACTTAGAAGTGAAACCGCAAACAATCAAACTACTTTTTTTTCTCCCTTTTTTTCAATCTCACGGTTTCTTTTTTTTTCTTCTTTTTTTTTTCTTCTCTTCACGTTTTTTCTCTTTTTTTTTAACTCTCTTTTTCATCCAACCTCCTTTTCCTTCATAAACCACCAACTCCAAACAATACAACATCAACCAAACTCGACACAATGAATTATATACCGCAGAAATATACACTAAACGAGCTTGACATGGCAGACTAAATTTGGGTGTAGTTAAGGGTCAACAGGCAAATTTGGCTAATAGTGGAGTTAAATGGGTAAAAATAAAAGAAAGGGGAATTGTAAGCACCTCCCTCCATGTGACACCAACCACTAACCCGAATGTATGTAGGCAAAAGGCAATTGAATTTCATAAACGTGCAAATTCGTGAACATGTTATGCAAGGAGTATACTACTCTCAATTCCTACATGAACTGGTCATAAATGACACCAGCTATAAGGCTCTAAAAACTTAGAAACTATGAGTAGTTTGCCAAATTTATCAGGTCAAGTCTATTTGTTCAGCTGTATTTTTAACATTAACTCGTAGATTATGCAAATGACAAAGCTAATAAGATGACAATTTGTTGCAAGGCTTAAGTGAAGTGACAAATTATAGTGCAATATCAATGTTGAAATCTACCGTTCCGACTCGACCTATATGCAAAAATAAACGTGATGTATTTTTTTGAAATTTTCGAATGTTTTTTTTTTTGAATTATTTGATTTTTTTTTTGAAATTGAATACAATGCAAGCATAAATTAAGTAAACGTGAATGCAAAACAAATGCAAATCCAGACTCAAAGGATGCATAACCCTCCCCAAACCAAAACGGACAACGCCCTCGTTGTCCTCCAACATACACCAGCAGAATAAATTGGGGAACGAGAAAAATACAACCAAAATGTAAATAAATGAAATAAATAAAAAGGAGATGAAAAAGAAAGAAAAGCAGAGAATACTTACAATATATACGAAGTTCCCCAAATCAGCCAGAAAACTTGGGAAGTGAGTAGACCAGGAGCTACTCATTAGCCTTCTCCTCCTCGTCACCCACCGTAAAGGTGGGGTCCCGCTCCTCCTATCCTCTCCTCCTCTGACGCCTCCCTATAGCAAGGTCAGATTTGTACCGCTCCTTCCTCACAGTTGTGTCCTCCTCGCTCTCAGGCTGTGGGTACCCCTCCGCCTGGAACCGGTAGAAAGAAGGGTGTGGGCAGCCCTCAGGAATATGACGTCCTTTCCTCATGTGATACTCATATAGAGGGAATAAGGCAAGTGCCTGATCCTCTATATACGAGCTACTCTACTGCACATCTCCAAAAGTAAAGCGTCACGACGCCCTTGGTCCATGACCTCAGGCGCCTAAAAAATGGGAGGAGCAACAAAATTAGACGGTAAGGCCGTCTGAGGGACAAAAGGTGTGGGGGTAGAGGTCGGGATAGGGTTGGGCGTGGACGTGGACGTCTGCCTAGCCTGTGTCTGTGTGGACCCCTCTCCAGTCTCCCTAACAGCAGTGTGAGACCTCTTCTGCTTCTTAGAAGCGGGAGGAGCAAGGTGAAGGAGGTAAGAAGGTGGAGGTGGTGGTAACCTACCCGACACAGTAGTCAAGGGTAAAAGACGGGGTAGGTCAGGTGAAGGTAAAGTCACAGACGTGGATCCGCAAATCTTCCACGTCCGCTGGTCTTTCGCCAGCCAATGCATAGCGACCATGGCCTCAATGTCAATGACTATGTCCCTATCTATATATCTAAGGCCACGGGGAAAGTCGAGAACAAGACCACTGGCAATGCGAGTTACCAGCCCGCCACAAGTAATAGTGCCCGTCGCCTTCTGCCCGACAACGTTAAAATGTTGAGCCATCAAGTAAGGAATGTTAAAAACAAAAGGGTCACCGTAGTCAGTGTTCAAGTAACCCGTTAAGATTGACAGCTCAACGTTGTTAACATTGTTAGGTTCATGGCATCCAAAAATCGTCTCTCCTATGAGACGAAGGAAGTAACGGGCCGGGGGAAGGTGGACGTGAGCAACACGTCTCAGACTGAAAGAGGTATGTGCAAGTGTGGGCCAAACAGCTCCAGAAGTTTCCTAGGAGACTTTCGAAGACCGTCACTAGTCAAACCAAACCGCCCCCCAAACTCGGCTAACGTCCAGGTGTAGGTCGTGTTAAACAGTCGAAAAGAAATACACTTGCACCTTGGGTAAGTCGCATGAGCCGCGGGTGAAAAGGTGAAAGAGCTAAAAAGTTCTAAGGTCACTTGTTGATACGTTAACTCCCTCATAGTGGTCAAACCCGCCATCCCGGTCCCGTTAAGCAGCTCAGCCACGGGGTCAAAAATCCCCAACCTCTCTAATGAAGGTCGACACAAAAACAGAGTCGACGACATCTCACAGTCCATTAATTGCAGAAAACGAGTATGATGAAGCGTACCTATGGAAACTCAGGAAGAGCTTCCAAAGAAGTGTCAGCGGCGAACCTGGTAGCGGTACGCAAGGGAGCAGCGCAAAAACCCGTAGACTCCCCCCCCCCCCCCCATGAACCCAAAGCGGCTGCGGTAGCAAGAGCAGCAGCAGCGAGACCAGATGCAGTAGCACTGACAGTGCATGTACTAGGGTAGAGGAAGTGACTGTGACAACTGGTGTCGACACTGGAGTAGGGACAGTAACAACGGCAGTAGTAGGGACAGTTGTAGCGGGGGTAGTAATAGTGGCAGTGGTGACGGTAGTGACAGCAAGAACTACCGTCTTAGAAGTAGACGGAACAGTAGCACTAGTAGAAGCTGAAACAGTGGCACTACTATCCATCCTAATAATCAAAGCAAGTTTCTTAATTAAAAGCCGATTAACCAGCTCGAATTTTTCCCCAAATCAAAATTATCGAAACCCTAATTCCCAATTTCAAGCACAAAAATGCAATTAAATATGAAAGAAGAGGGGAATGGAAACTTACCTGATAAATTACCCATCAAAAGAGCAATTAAAACCGACAAAATACAAAAAAATCGAAATAGTGCGATTTTTCAAAACCCTAGCTGCAAAAATCTCCTCATTGGAACGAAATTTTGTGAAGCAAACAAAGGGAAAACGGTCTAATTGATTAATAAACAGAATTTGGGTAGTTTAATTGGTAAATTAGGGGAAGAAAAATGAGAATTTGAGGTTGGAAATTCGGGTTTATCGCGAAAAAGGGGGAAAACAATTAAGCAAATGAAAATAGAATGAAGGGAGGAAGACTCCCTCGTGCTCATATCAGCTGAAGTTGCTCAATCGAGTGATTTGAAAACACTCGATCGAGAGCTTTGAAAGTGCTCGATCAAAATCTTCCCCTTGTGTATTGAATTCCACTCGACCGAGAACTCTAGGTTATTTGATCGAGGATTTTTCCTCTTCAATTCTACTCAATCAAGTACAGGACAACTCGATCGAGGACCCCTGAAATATGCCCATTCGATCGAGTATAGTGATTCACTCGATCGAAGACTCCCTCTTGGCATTTTGCTCGATCGAGCACAATAAATGTTCGATCGAGGACATTCTCGCTGGGCACGCTTTCATGGTCAAGTATTCTCCAAACCTGCATAAAACACAGAAATACTTCCCGCAAAAATACCAAATTCACAGCAGCTGTCTATATTCGGTCTTACGCTAATTAAACTAACTAAACAAAGCTATTGTCTAAAAGCAATTAAAATGTCTAGCAAAATCAAATTACAAATTGTTTTTACAAACGGGATGGCATCCTATTTCATCCTCCGAAAGACTTGAGTAGCCCAAAAGAGGGCTTCTGACTGGACGAGGTCCCTTCAGCATTGTGGATCGTCCTCTTTGACTTCCATTACCTTGAACTGATTGAAGGAGAATAATTTGCGTCCACATACGCCTTCACTTTCTTCTTTTCTTTGTTCCGACCTTTGTCTTTGGCATCTTCTTTGGCACCATTCTCATCAGTGAGCTCGAATTTCATTGTACCTTTGATGCGACCATAATTGGCGCATATTTAGCCCCCGAATTACCATTGTTTCTATGATTTTTAGTGCCTATTTGGGTCATTTCTTATCTTTAGTTCTTTGTTTTGCATATTCTTTGAGATTTTGATCCCTTGGTAGGAAAGGAGTAAGAATCTTGCATTTTCATGGCAAAACAAGGCTAAATTGATCATATTCAATGACCAAGCATCAAGGAGAGACAAGACTAGAAGGCCTTTGTACATAGCATAGTAGAAGAGCATTGTTGAGAAAAGGATCCTTGAGTCCCCAAGGAAATCCCCAAGGAATTCATGAAGAAAAGGGAAGAAAAAGAAGAAGGAAAGTTGCTGAACTACAATCCGAACGGATTGTAGAGAATCCGTCCGTCCTCGCCAGTCCGAGCGTCCTCACCAGGAATCCGCTCGGATTTCCCATGCCCAGTCCGAGCGTCTTGTTCCTTGATCCGCTCGGATCGTCCATCCCAGATCCGGCCGTCCCGACTCCCAGCCGCACGGATCACAAAGACAAAGACACTGATTTCGTTCTTCAAGCTACGAAATGGAGAAGCCCTTCTCTCGGATAATCCCGGAGGCTCCTTGCTCAACTTAAAAAGTGTAATTACTAGTTTAGCCCTTAGTTAACCCTAATGCATCCTCCCTAATTTTCACTATAAATACCCCATTAGTCTAATTAGAGGAGCATGTTCTTCTTATCAATAATTAGTGTAGTTAATATCAATCAAATCTCTCTTCAATATTGTAATCAAATATTAATCAAGTTTTAATCCAAGTTTTAGTTCTTTAATCTCTCTCTTGTTCTTACTTTATTTTGGGTAATTGAAGATTATTTGGGTTATTATTGGGAGATTGACAACCTCTCAATCTAGGATTCAAGTACTTTTATTATTCTTGCTTTATTATTGGAATCATTAGTAGGTATAATCTCTTAATCCCTTTTTAATTATTGCTAATTACTTTCATTTATTCATCATGTTTCATTATGTTAGTATGATTGACAACCTTTCTAGCATGTTCAATATGATGATGAGTGAGTAGTCTCTTAGCTAGGGTTTAATGGGTGATTAGGGGAAACCAACATGGGGAATGATTCATGCTTAAATTAATATGCTTTCATATCTTATTTGCTTGCTTGTTTTGATCTTAATACATGCACATGTTATATTTGATGAAATGCTAAGCCTATGAATCCTTGCATTTACTATCATCTTCTATCCTTTCAACTTGACTTGTAAGACATAACCCAACTCGAGTCTTGTTAGACCATGCATGTGTTAAGTAGGGAAGATTAAGTCGACTTGTAGGTGTTGTACAATCCAAGAGATTCGGCTCCGGGACCCAAACTTTCCTAGGATTGTAAGATATAACCCAACTCAATCCATCACAACAATAATTGCTTGCTTATAATTTGAGAACATGTTTGTATGATCATATCCCATGATTCCCCTATGAACCCATGACACCCTAGTGCTTTTAATCAATTGTTTACACCCTTATTTCATTTACCTTGTTAGTTTATTTTCATTACTATTTTAGTTTAGTAACCTTCTACATCAACCCAATTTGTGACACCCCTAGACACCACTAGTTACAATAGAATCTTCATTTCAATACCCGTCCCTTGGGATCCGACCTTTACTTGCCTCTTTACTAATTGTAGAGTTGTTTGTGAAGTATAAATTGTGTTTTGTATCGACCATTGACCAATGACCACATATGCTTAATTGTGAACACCAAATGGCTCCGATCAACCTTTATCACCGGGATCTCCAATGTCCAATCTGCCTGTACCTGTAACAACAGAAATGACAGAATGGTCCTCCATATTGCTCTCAATCTGAGGCGAAGGTGTTAATATAGCAGCACATGACTCAATATTATCAATTGGAGAGTCCGTGTTAGGGTCTGTAGAGGGTAGTGCATTGTCGGGCTGGACTTGCATAGGGGCCCTGCGAATGCTAGACTGATTGAAAGTCAACTCCTCATCGCCTACCTGAAAATTCAAAGTCTTCCCCCCGACATCTATTACTGCGCGAGCGGTAAATAGTAATGGTCGTCCTAAAATAATAGGAGTGTAAGAGTCTTCGGGGATGTCCAAGACTACAAAGTCAATGAGAATAAAGAACTTCCCGATCTTAACAGGTATGTCCTCTAAGACACCGAAGGGCCGCGATAAAGTGTGGTCGGCCATCTGCACAGTCATATTAGTACAATGAAATTTGGTCAAACCAAGTCTCTTAGCGAGAGACAACGGTAAGACACTCACACTAGCTCCTAAATCGCATAATGCATTGTCAATTAAATGGGTCCCTATATGACATGGAATAGAGAAGCTACCCGCGTCAGATAATTTAGGTGGAGTCTTATTTTGAATTAGGGCAGTGCACACTTCGGTTAAAGCCACTGTCTCATAGTCATTAATGTGCCTCTTACGTGTTTAAATTTCATTCATAAATTTCATATAAGAGGGTACCCGGGTTAGCAACTAGGCGAAGGGAACATTAACATGAAGGCTCTTCAAAATTTCATCAAACTTACCGAATTGTTTGTCAATCTTCTTGTTCTGCAATCGCCTCGGAAATGGGACCGTAATGGGAATAGCTACTCCTTCGTTCCGTTTTGCAAAAGAATTCTCGCAATCAACATCAGATTTACTCGATCGAGCATCTGTTCCTCTCGATCGAGTAACTTTGTCAGCAATAACGCTCGATCGAGCACCATCATCTACTCGATCGAGAACTACCTTTTCAGCAGTGCTCAATCGAGCACCTCTATCTTCTCGATCGAGGACTTCCTCAGCAATACTCCTCGATCGACCACCAGAAATAAGTCGATCGAGGACTTTTCTCGGTGTCAGCACTGTTTCGTCAGAAGACGACTGTTCAAGTTCAGAAATTTCAACTTCCGGGTCAGAAAGTTCAGCATCTTGACTTGGCATTTTGGGTCCCTTATAAGAAAGACCACTCCTCAGATTTATCAGAGTTACCGTCTCATGATGTTTCTTGTTAGGTTGTGAGGGTGGATGACCCGGTTGCCTCGAAGCTTGATTACTAGCCAATTAAGCCATTTGTGATTCAAGTGACTTAATGGAAGCGTCTTTATGTTGGTCACTTTTCTGCAATTGGATGGTCAATGATTGTATCATCGACTTCAACTCAGCTATATCACTTATGCCACTAGAGGAGGCACCTTGTTGCGGCGGTGGGAAAGATGGAGGCTTTTGAAAACCTTGTTGTTGAGCTTTGTGAGGTGGTACATAAGCTTGTTGTTGCTGCGGTGGAGGTATTGGATTTAAAACATTTTGACTTGTTCATCTCAAGTTAGGATGAACTCCAGTTTAGCTATTGTAATAGAAGCCTCCTTGCCTATATTGTTGAAAGGCAAAAACCTGCTCCTTCTCAGGTAGACAATCCACAGCAGTGTGACCGTCATTACCACCACATCTCTCACATGAGATGGTTTCTTGTCTAGTTAACAAGTGAACCATCTGTTGATCTCCCGCGTGGCTTATCAAATCTGGCACTCATGGCTTCCAGCTGAGCCACAAGTGCACTATCAATAGTGGAAACCGTTCTAATGCCACTTCTAGGATTCCCATATTCAGCACAGTGGGTGGCCATCTCTTTAATTATTCCCCAACCTTTATCATCATCAATGTTTTCTGGAATCGGCCATTAGCTGCAGCATCCAAAATAGCACGGTGGTCATCATACAACCCATTGTAAAACTGGTTGCACAAAAACCACTAATTGAACCCGTGATGAGGGACGGACCAGACCAATTTCTTAAACCGACCCCACGCTTCATACAAATTCTCATCTGGAGTCTGTTTAAAACTCGTAATCTTTCCCCTCAATTGGTTAGTTCTCCGCGGAGGGAAATACCTTTTATAAAAAGCAAGGGCCAAGGTCTCCCAATTGTTAATGCCAGCTGCGGTCCTATCAAGATCAGTTAGCTACTCTCGGGCTCCATCAGTAAGAGAGAAAGGAAAAAGGACTTCCTTTATCTTGTCTTGAGTGACTCCCTTAGTAGCGGGAATGGTAGAACAGTAATCTGTAAAGACCTCCATATTCTTTCTCGGGTCCTCACCTGCTACTCTACGTTATAGGTTCCTCTCAACCAGATTAATGTAGGATGGTCGAATATCGAAGGTGTTCCCGTCCTCCGTTGCAAGATTAAAACCTTTAGGAATGGAGTCAGTTGTAGGCTCGGAATGGCTCGCAATATTAGGCATCTTTGCAGATTTGGCTGCAGAAATAGAAGTATATTCTTCAAAATACTGGTCTTCTGCAAATGTAGTGTTCAAGATCGGTTCAAAAGTACTCAAGGCTTCCTTTTGATGATTCTTTCTCAACAGGTTTTGTCTATGGCGAAAAGTCCGCTCCGGTTCAGGATCAGCTGGTACTAATTCTGACCTGTTAGATCTGGGCATACACAAAACTAAGAAAGAAAAATAATAAGAACTGTCTTAAGGAATTATAAATCCCTTGAGACTAAGACAGACGAAAAACAAACAAGTAAATAGGCTAATTACCTCCCCGACAACGGCGCCAAAATTTGACACGACTATCGCAACCCTATCAAATGTAAACCAACCGGCTCAACTAATAAATATAGTAGAGGTAAGTCGGGTATCGTATCCACATGGAGGCAATTATATCTACCTGCTTTCTAAGTTTGTCTCGGTAACAACTAGGGTGTATTGATTTGTTTTCTAACTATTAATAGAGATTAAGGCAGAGAGAAAAGAGCAGCAAAACAAAATGAGTTGTGATCAAATAAAGAGATAAATGTTAGGAAGTCGGTTCACCATGTCAATTAGTCAATTCTGTCATAACGAGATCAGTCGGTCTAATGTGAGAAGGGTAAACGAAAGGTCCTCTCGGTCCGCTATCCGCCTTAGAATACTACTAACTTAACTTTCATCCTCATTAGTGTAGGCTACTGTTCATTCCAATCTATACAAAATAATAAAATAAGAACCACTTTACATTTTTTTGCCTCCCAGAGCTAACCCTAATGAAGAACCACTTTACAAAATAATCTGCTCTGTATCCCACTCTTCACCTCTTTGTACCCATTCATTTTGTACATCTCCGTCGGGCCTATACATCAAACAAAGATCAAATCTTCCGGAACCTCCTCCTTTCCTGGATTTGACAACCTCTATAACTTATATTTGTTTTAGGTAATATGCTCTTAACTATTTTTAATTGTTTTCGATTTTTTTGTTTTCATATTTTCCCTGCGATCGATAAATGATTTTTTCTATACCTTAGTGTATATTTATTTTTTCCGACGACATCCGACTTCTCGCTTTTTGATTGATTCAAGTTCTGTACTCTGATCTTCATAGTTAGATGGTTAATTTCGACTCTTACATAGATAAACCGATACAATTATACACCGTAATGTTTCTAATAGCCAGAGACATAAATGTGATATTTTTTGCAATTTTAGTAATTACAATTTATTTGTCGTGACTTCCGGTCTCTATAGTTTTTTACTATAATTTCGTAACTATTCTTTTGGTTAATCTATTGATTCTTTTTTTTTTTTTTTTTTGAGAAGAAAACCCGAAGGCTTACTTTAATAACGATAAATCAAACAAAACAGCATCGTTTGCGGACGGAGGCAGTGTATCCGACCACTCTACTCTACCAATATTCCTAGGAAAAACATGCGCTAAAGCGTGAGCAACAGAGTTGTTCACACGACTAGAGAAAGACCAAATAACAGTACTGAAAGAGTTACAAAGCAGTAAAATTTCCTCAATAACTAACATAAAGCAACTTCGTCCAGCTAATTTCTTCTTGAGTGCTTCCACCACTTGAAGACAATCGCTCTCGATGACCACGTCCCTGTAACCTGTCCGTAGAGCTTCCTTTAGGCCTTCAAGAACAGCGACAGCTTCCGCGACATGTGGCTCCCAAACTTGATCCTGCACTATAGAGACACCCCACAACACATCCCCCTTCTCACCCCGACACACCAGCCCCAAACTTACCCCCTCATCCTCCTTCACCCCGGCATCGACGTTTACTTTTACGAGACCCCTAGGAGCAGGTTCCCACCCCCGCGGCCTATCCGACCCCGTCCCCGAATCCTTCCTCCTACGGTCCTTCATCACCTCATATGCACTTCCTTCCATCTCAGCCATTACGTCACCCACCCGTCTTAACACCACCCACGGGTCGACCTCCCTGTTCTCGAAAATGACATTATTACGGTGCTCCCACAGAGCCCAGCAACCAACCATAAACACACTGTGCTCCCTCACCCCAAGCTCCCTCCATCTTTCCTCCACCCAATCTCGAATCCCGCCCCCACCTTTTCCCTGTTCACCTTCCAAACCGAGACCCTCCCACACTTTCTGAGCCACCCAACAATCTTTAAATAAATGCAAACTAGATTCGAAAAAAGAATTACATAAAGAACAAAAGGAATTCTCACCTCGAACTCGAGCTGCAATGTTCGCTCTTGTAGCTATTGCTTCATTTGCAGAGTTGCGGAAGAACGACTTCACTCGGGGCCAAACCGGGACTTGCCATAACCGCTTCCAAAGCCACATCTCCCTACTCCGGTCTGATGCTCCACCCACGTCCATACTATCTCCCCCAGCAAGAAGATTATAGGCAGATTTTACCGTGTACACACCGTCCTTTTCCATTCTCCAATACCAAATATCACTAGGCCGATGTTGGCTCACACGAATATTAACAATACGGTCCACTTCGAAAGGCAAGAACAGGCTCTCTACACGCCCCATATCCCAGCCATTACTCTCGGTAAGAAGCTCCGACACTAACATCTCCTCGTTACCAGTCACACATGGAGAAATCACTCGACCCGTGTGAGTCCCAGGTAACCACGCATCACGCCAAATCCTTGTCGAAGAGCCGTCCCCTATTCTCCTTCGCATTCCTCCATTTAGGACCAATCGAGCTTCCACAAGTCCGCGCCATATATAACTCGGGTTGTGCCCCATAGTAGCCGTCATAAATTCCCCATTGGGGTAGTATTTAGCCCGCATCACTTGCTCCCACAGACTACCAGCCTCAGTAGTTAGCCTCCATGCTTGCTTCCCAAGGAGAACAAGGTTAAAAAGTTTAAAATCTCGAAAACCCATTCCACCCATGCCCTTAGGTTGACAAAGCTTTTTCCACGCGACCCAGCTTATTCCTCTCTTTCCTTCCTCATGGTTCCACCAAAAATGCGACATCATTGAACGTAGCTCATCACAGAAATTTGCGGGAATTTTGAACACACTCATAACATAGGTAGGGAGTGAATTGGCCACAGCCTTTAAAAGAACCTCCTTACCAGCCCTAGACAAGATCTTCCCGCGCCATCCCTGAAGCCGTTTACTCAGCTTATCCCGGATGATATCTGTTAAAGCTTTTTTGGAACGACCCACCACCGTAGGGAGTCCCAAATAACGATGCTGCTCTTCCACTTCAACAATCCCCAACTTACTAGCAAGCCAGCTCCTCCTATCCCTCGGTACCCCTTTACTGAAGGAGACCGTAGTTTTCTCAAGATTTACCAACTGACCTGAGGCCTGCTCATACCGCCTGAGGATATCTGAAACCACCTCCGCTTCCTCCCCTGTAGCTTTCACGAAGAAGAGGCTATCATCGGCGAAAAGGGGTGGGAAATAGATGGTGCCCCGTGGAGATGCGCACCCGTGTAAAGCACCTATCTCCGTCGCACGTCGCGCTGGTGATGAGAAAGAATTTCAGCACACAATATAAAGAGATACGGAGATAATGGGTCGCCTTGTCGAAGCCCTCTCGATGGCCGAAACTCTCTAGATGGGTGCCCATTAATCAGAACCGCAAAGGACACCGTCGTCACGCACGCCATCACTCTATTTATCCACCCACTGTCAAAACCGAGAGCCACAAGCACACGATGCAAGAAACTCCATTCAACGCGGTCATACGCCTTAGCCATGTCAAGCTTTATAGCCATGGATCCTTCTTTTCCTTTCGAGTTCTTCATATGATGAAAAATCTCAAAGGCTATCATGATATTATCAGTTATAGCTCTACCCGGAGTGAAAGCACTTTGATTGACTGAGACGATGTCACCCAAGAATTGCTTCAGTCTATTTGCCAACACTTTCGAGATTAATTTGTAGACCACGTTGCAGAGACTAATAGGTCGAAAGTCACGAATTTTATCCGGAGCTTTTTTCTTTGGGATCAAAACAATATTAGTTTTATTAATATCCCTCGGAGAAAGCTCTCCACGCAGAACAGCTAGAACCGTTCTAGTGACCGTTGACCCAATCGTGTTCCAATAGGATTGATAAAAGAGAACATTCATACCGTCTGGGCCCGGAGCCTTCAATGGATGCATTTGATTGAGAGCCTCGATAATATCATCTTCGCAGTAATCACGTTTCAGCATATCGTTCATATCACTCGTCACTCTCGTCTCAAATCCCTGGAAAATAGTCTCATCATTAGACGGGTTTGTCGTCGAAAAAAGCTCTGTGAAGTAACCATTGGCCACGACCCCCACTTCCTCATCCCCCATACGGGTAACTCCCTCGTCATCAATCAATTTCGCAATAGAGTTTTTCCTCTTTCGCTCACCAGCCCGCATATGGAAGAATTTTGTGTTCTTGTCCCCGTCCCTCAACCAAAGAGCTCTAGACCGTTGTCGCCAATATTGTTCCTCTTGTCTACGTAATTCAGAAATTTCAGCCACAAGCTTCCTTCGACGTCGCACACTCTCCTCATCCCTATCCCCTTCGTTAAGCCTTCCCAGTTGCTTACGCTTTCGATCAATATCTCGCCCTATCCGGCTAATGCTCGTTTTCTTCCACGCCTGCAGTTCCCGAGTACACTCCCTTAGCACCGTGACCAAGTCCCCTCTCCCCTTCTCCACACCCCTCTCCACGGCTTCCTCACAACCCTCCGAGCCCACCCAAATTTGTTCGAACTTGAAAGGCCGAGACTTGACCTCTCCCTGGATTTTATAGTTAAGAACCAATCGGATAGGCGCATGGTCCGACCATTCCCGATTAAGGTAAAACAGCTTCGCGTAAGGGAATAAATCAGACCACTGGATCGTACAAAGAGCTCTATCAAGCATGGACTGTCTGTTGCACTCACCGACTTGCCCATTGTCATAAGAGAAATTATATCCTTCCCATGGCACAGTTCGAAGACCACACTCATCCACTGCAGCTCGGAAACTATTCATCTGGCGTTGGGGTCTGCTACCCCCCTTCATCTCAGTAGAGAAAAGAATTTCGTTAAAGTCACCAATACACACCCATGGAAGAGAAGACTGCCTACTCAGGATCCGCAGCAACTCCCAAGAAAGGTGTCGGTCAGAGACGACCGGCCACCCATAAAACCCCGTAATCCTCCACTCCCCCTCCGCACCACGGACCAAGAAGTCCATATGGTGAACGGATGATGACTGATAAACACAGTCCACCTCTTTCTTCCACCAAAAAGACAGGCCACCCGAACGCCCTACACTATCTACATCAATCCCAAAATAACCTTCCATATTCTCCCGCACCCTCCTCATTTCACGACCACACAATTTTGTTTCAGATAGGAAAAGTATGGCCGGGGCCTCCCTCCGTATAAGGTCACGGAGCGCACTTCTCGAGTCGGGGTTGCCCAAGCCCCGACAATTGATACTTAGGGTATTCATTGGGCCCGGCGGGGTTGAGCTTTGTCAACCTCCGCCTCAGGTATTAAGACGCCCCCGTCTAAGCAGCTTCGAGATCTTTTATGAACACCCTCTTCCTCCTCGTCATCTCTACACCGTTTTCCCCCATCAGTCAGGACCACCCTTGCCATGGGAGGTGTCACCATCCCATGTCCCTCCCCCCGTGCCTGTTTCTTCCATTTCCTGCTCTGACCGTATCCACCCTGTCCAGTCTCACCTCCTATAACTCCTGCCTCCCCTAAGCTAGCAGCATCTCCCATCTCTCCTACCTCCATAGCCACACCCACCCCAACAATAAGATCCTCCAGCTCCCCAACCCCGCACGGTGAACTCCCCACCACCCTACTCTCCATTGCCCTCCTCTCCTCGGGGGACGAAACCGTCTTCAACTCCCTCCTCCCCGCCCTCCTCCCTTTCGGCTCTCTCTTGCACACCCGCGGCTTGCACTCCCACATCAAGCACCATCTGATTATCCCCCCTCTCTGAACTGAGTGGCACTTCCTTTCTTATTTTCTTAACTCGTAAGTCCAGAGCAATGGACTGGAGTTTAGAAATCATAGAATTGACCGCATCCTCCGTGTCCTTCAGCTTCACAGCATCAAAGCTAGCCCTCAGGTCTCTGGCAGCTTTCCCTGGGCCCTCCTTTACCGTTTTCACGACTTTCCATGGTGACGCCCGCAGCCACTCTCCGAATTTCAAGTCTTCATCATTATACGGACCATCATCACAATCCTTCTCCCCATGCCCTATGATACCACAACCGTAACAAAATATGGGGAGCCGTTCATACTTGACGTCAAAGCTTACAGTCTTGCCCCCCTTCATTTGAATAGGTACAGTCGCTTTTAAAGGTTTACGTACATCATGCAAGATACGTAGTCGTATAGCCCTATCCAATTCCACATTGGGTCCGACTTCGACATCAATGAACGAACCCAGCATATCACCAAGGCGCTTGGCATTCGACGTACTAGTTCGCCCCATCAAAGGGAGGTCATAAACACGTGCCCATATTGGACAATGGAAAAGCGGGACATCAGTAAGCTTACCATTGTTATTGGGTTCGTTGAAGCACCACAGAAATTTGTCGAAGTGCCAAGGTTGCCCTTCCAAAACCCTAGCCTTGTCTCTCTCCGTTTCAAATCGAAAAATGAACGTTTTTTCCTTCGCATCCACCACATTCCCCAGTATCGATTTAGTTGGATTCCAGAGATTAATCATCATAGCTATGGCAGTCTTCACATTAATAGCCCTAGTCGACCATAGTTTTCCAACCAGAAGGAGATCGTTCCTGCTCAAATTTGTTCCTCCATCATCATCCCACACAAAAGTATCCTCCCCTAGCCCCATCGGTTCCTTTCCTTCCCGGTGTTGGCTCGTCATGAAGCAATTCTTCGGCACCTGCAAAACGAAAACAAAAAAAACCACAAAGAAACGCACAAAAACAGAAACCAATTTCCACGATTACTCGTGAAAACAAGCCTCGAGAGGAGGAGAAAAGCGAAGAAGCAAAGACGGAACCCTAGGAAAATTAGACGGAACCCTAGGAACCCTAGACCCTTTTTTTCGAAAATATATATGAACTAAACCAACTTTTACTTTGGGTAAGGCAATCTATTGATTCTTTTGGTTACTCTATTAGTGGGTGAGAGAGAGCCATCAATTTATTGAATGTTAAGCAGCGGCAACTACATATTTGAGTTTTAGAAGCAACTATAATTTCTTATAATGTTTTCTCTTACGGTGCACGAGTACGAGAAGATTACAATTGATCAATCGCTTATTACATGTCATTATCAATCATTAAGGTATGTTCAAAGTACTAATAATAGTTATGCGTTATCTGATAACCTCTACTCATATATAAGTACTTAGAGTTACCCTTTGTTTAAAGACTCAAGGGCTCTCATAAATGGCGGGGTTAAGGAAATCGAATGTACATTGTCTTTCTCATTAACTTCTTGAATCAAGATAACCGATGTTGGAATCTTCCACATCAACCTGGTTGTTTGAGCCATTACAAATTGCAATTTTCATAAACCTTTATTTTCATCCTTTATTTCCATATAGTATTATCATATAAAATTTCTAACCCTTTGATGGAGTTGATAGCTTATAAGTTATAACCATATCTACTGAGAGTGTTATTATAACTTGCAGTGCTAATTCACACCGTTAATTTTTTAAGCTTCCTATGCCATCACTTTAAAATCCCTATATTGATACTGTGATAAAGTGGTATTGTGTAGTTTATTTGTTCACTTTTTATACCCATATAATATTTCGATTGTTGTCATTGGCTAAGCCTAATATTGTCGGTGATATCACGCCATTCTTTAATTGTGTAGTGCTGATGAGAAATTTTTTTAAATTTGCAATTTGAGTGCTAATTCGATGAAGCTCATATAGAAACTTTCTAAAAAAAAATCTAATAATTTGCTGCTCAAGAGGAATAAAACGAATTCTTGATGTCTTAGAAAATTTAAGTATATGATGGTGTTTTCCTATTTGGTTTGTCACATTTAATGGTTCGACATGAACAAGTGATACCTAAAAATCTTACTTTACCTCATCCTTGAAAAAATGTGACTTCTCATTAGCACGAGTCCCTCATTTCTAACGTACCTGATGTTTATGTTACTAGATATACAAGCACTAGAATTATATAAAAATGCTATAATGAATTCGTTACTCTTCTATATGACTATATATCTGCCTTCGCATTAAAATAGGTCAAGTATCATCCCACCGCATATAGGATAAATATTTTGCTTTTTTCTATGCGGTCTACTTTTATCTTATTCTTAGTATTTTACATGTCTTGAGCTTAATACGGATAAGCTCGTCTTAAACAAGCATATGTGATAATGAAGTGGTTGAGCTACTTGGAAGCATACTAGATATGCCAATGTTGACGTGAAGCTAATTTCTGCAGTTAGTATTTGCGTAGTCTGTACCCCAAGATGGAATATATGTGTGCATGGGTTTCGACAAACTATAATGATGGTCTATATGCTATAACCCGGGAAAGTTGTGATGTGAGTCATTTTATGTGGTGTTGATGGACTTTTATAAGAGGTTGCATACCTGTAAGCATGTCTCTCAAGTCTAAACAATGGCTGCTAACAGTGGTCACCAGATATCGTCAAAGCAAATGCTATGATATTTGGTTTGGAATTGGTTATCAAGGAAGGTGAGCCCACACTGTGACTCTGTGAATGCTTGCAGAAATTAATTTTTCCTCTTCCCGTTATGGAAAAGTAGCCGTGAAACTATTTTCAGGAAATTATTCACAGAATTTGGTACGTACATCATGAAAGGTAGGAGACTAAAGCTTAAACACACAGTACATGTGCTTTTGAGTAGTGGTTTATTCCTTGATTTCGCGAAAGTTATGTACTTAGGTGCATCTTGGCATCTATGATGACAAAGAAGTGATTTCACTTAATTATCTCCGTGTAATTGGCAAGGACATAAATTAGGCGCTCTCTTAGATTTTTGATATAAGTGTGTGTTGGTTACATGGCTCTATCCATTTTACACAATAGCATTGTTTTCTAATGCATCTAATATACTCCACTCCGTATTGGTTATTGATTTTAATTAGAAAAGCCATTATTTTGTTTTTGTCTTACTGTAATTTTCTCATGTTTCATTTGGTTAGCATGTTCGTCTATCCTACCGTTTCATCTAATTTCATTTGCCAAAAATTTTTTTGGGTTGCAAAAGATAGTTCAAATTAAACTTATTACAAACTTTTCGAATACGGAATGGAATAATTTGGTTTTATAGAAAGAGCTCAATCAAGTACAATTCATTTTTTTACAGCAAGTACAATTCAATCAAACTAACTAATACAACAAAATACTTTTTGGAAAGTAAATGCTTCTGATCGATCCATGAGTATCTAAGACACTAGGGAGAAGATACAACTGGTACTATAAGATAGATAGTATTTTCTCCCATTTTTAAAGATTTTTGACATTGTTTCTTGGAGCTAAAGTTTAAAAAAACTGACAAAAAAATAAATAAAATACTATTATACTAATGATTTTGGTATGATGTAAGATAATACATGTACATGTTTTTATACACTCTTTCATGAAAATAAATTTTCAACTAACAAAACTGTATGAATGTCAAAAATCATGATCAACGTACCGCATTGAAAACTTCACAAAGAGAGTGGATTCTGCGTCCCATCTTATGTCCTACTACATTCTCATTGTAACACATCATTAGTTTCATATAAATTATTATCTATTTTATTATGTAAATGATGTGATACAAAAGTGGGACAGGTGATCCCACCTCCTCAATGATAACGGCTTACTATTTATGCAAAACTTGAAAACAACTTGAGACAACAATTAAAAAACCCTTTTTTTTTATATATGCCCGTGTAACTTTGCATGGGTTTTAAACTAGTTAAATTGCTATAAAACAGTTCTCACATGTAAACCTCCTAATCTATTTACAACATCATTAATTCACTACCATGGCTCCCCTAATCCTTACATAAAAGGAATTAGCTACTCATGTTTATGATGAAACGAACAACAGTAAAGGATGAAATAGCAAGACATGATATAACGATGGCGAAGCTGAAATAACATAAACTTAACAATAACAATAATTAAAACAGTAATCAAGAACACGGATTAAAGATGCAAAGATGAATTAAATTAAGAGAATAAGAAAGATTACAAAGTTCGAATTCCGGCAATAAGAGAGCAAAAGCAACGTAGTAAGAGGAAAGGAAAAGTGTCTGCTTAAGAGTAATTCTGAGTTAAAGAGTGATTCAGATAGTAAAAGATTGATTAAAAGATGTTTTAACCTAATGACGTCTTCTCCTTATATAGGGAAGATAATTATTAAACATAACTAAGGTATTAAATAAGACCTCGCGAAATAAATTCTTGCGTAAAATCGCAAAGTGCTCGATCGAGTGATTTGAGACTCCTCAATCGAACACTATTCCAGCAACTCCCCTCGATCGAACAGAAAATGCACTTGATCGGGACCTTGAAAATACCACACTTCGATCGAGTACAACAGGGACTCGATCGAACATAATTGACCACCATATTCACTCGATCGAACAAAAAAGGCTTCAATCGAGTACTTGGCCACTGAACCAGCTTGCTTCCCTCGTTGGTTAGCTTCCGAGACCACTTCACGTTTCCCGAGGCGAAGGATTTTCACTTCAAATCTTCCATCTCCATAAACGCATGCTAAGGGGACTGAAAAAGGCACGATTCCGCTACTTTCGGGTTCAATTTCTGCAAATAAGGCAAACCAAACCAAAGTAGCCTATTCGGGGCATTTTGCAATACAAAACTATGAGAATTACATGGAAATGCGTGCATAAGAGGCAAAAAAGGACTATATGAAATGCACGCATCATCAAGAGTCTTACTTGCATAGTAAATAACATGCAACACTTTATCTTTCGTTGCCCCAAAACAGCTCAAACTGCATAGTCACTGGCATCACACATAATTTCAAAAGGTAGACTCCAATCCGGAGATCGGATTATAGGAGCTGAGATAAGAGCTTGTTTAATCATGTCAAAAGACTTAACACACTCATTAGTAAACACAAAAGGTGCATCTTTATGGAGCAGCTGGGTTAGAGGTTGACCAATTTTTGAAAAATCTTTAATAAAGCAGCGATAAAACCCTGCATGACCAAGAAAACTACGTACACTTTTAACATTAACCGGGTTCGGAAGTTTCTCAATTACCTCAATCATAGATTTATCTACTTGGATACCTTTACCTGACACCAAATGACCAAGTACCACCCCTTCAATAACCATGAAGTGGCACTTCTCCCAGTAGAGCACAAGATTGCTCTCCTCATAGCGCTGCAGAACCTTAGTCAAGTTTCTCAAGCAAACATCAAAGTCAGTACCTTAATGTGGACGTGGGCCATAGGCCGGTCTGTGGATTTGGGCCACCTACCGATCTGTAATCACGGGCCACCTGCACGCCAAGCCAATCTGTGGACATGCAGCGGTCTTTTGAAAGCCACGCTCGGCGGCGTAAAAATGCTTTCGACCGGATCGTTTTAGATCGGTCGGTTTCGTCTAGGTAAAGGTCTCGAAACGATTAGAGATGTTCGGAGTCGCCACCAAGTATTTCTGGGATGCTTGGAACCCGTTCGAATCCACTTTATACCTCGGTCAAACGAAGCACAAAGCAGTGTTTGAAATAGGTACTAAAGATAAGGACTCGTCCCCCTTTTAGCACTCTATGCCTAAAATGACTCTCGTGCACCCTGGATAAGGCCATCCACTATCCAAAGGTTCTGAGTAAGGGGTGAGGGTACGTATTGGGAAGCCCTTTAGTCGGACACCCAATCCCTCCTGCGTTAGTGGCCTCTACTGTTCGATCGTGGTTCTTTAAGTGCAAAAATTGATAAAACGGTGTAAATGCATGAATGGACATCCAAAAGTTTTAACCTAACATGTGAGAATTTCCTAAGTCGGTTGTCTATGCATGTACCAAGAAATTGGTGTCAAAGTTCGATTTAGATTGATTTGCATGTGAAAACGGAAATTAAACATCCATTTACCAAGTTTGGGTTATGATGCTTAACACGATCCATTTATTTGAAAAAGTGTGTTTAAAATACAAAGTATGAAATGCAAACTCGTCAATATGATCCGTCATGTATTCGGATAAACCGTAATCGGGATCGTCCTAGACAAGTACCAAAATGGGACAGAACAGTGCCAGGCAGCCCCATTGGGGCGTGAGCCTATTGGCGAAGGAATGGGCTCTGCCCTGATTTTAAACTATGAAAACAGACGGCCTCTTGGGGCGCGAGCCATGAGCTGACCTAATGGGGCGTCTCCTGGTTGTTGAAAAGGTTATTTAAAACCGTTTTGGTGATTAAATCATTTGCAAGTATTGTTTGCATGACTCGGAATAATTACTATTATATTAGTAATATTCGTTGTCGGATTTGCAAGTTTAAAAGGCATAGTTTACAAATAAAAATGTAAAATGTTTGATTTGAACTAATTATGTTAAGTTCATTTATTTGTAATTTGTCAAGTTAATCATCGTACTCGGATTAAACCGACATGGTATAAAGAACCAAGGATGATTATGAGTTATGACTAATATGTTTGCAAACTTAAATAAATGAGAAAAATGGTAAATAAAATAAAAGGGGGTTAAAATACCCATTAAAATGTAATTAACCAATAATATCATCGAGACACGGAATAAACCGTCAAGGTATAAAGAACCAAGGATGATTTTTGTAATGGTCAAAATATGTTTATCATAAAAATGAATTGAAATGATAAATAAAAGAAAATGATTTCCTTTAAAATGTAATGAACCAATTAATATCGCCGAGTCATGGATTAAACCGTCATGGTATATGGAACCAAGGGTGATTATGATTTATGGCTAAAACGTTTGTCTTAAAAATGATTTGGAACATTTGAAATGGTAAAAACCGATTAAAAATAAGAAATGAAATAAAGAGGAAAGATGAGAACAAACACGTTTGAGTCTGACCCGAGAACCCACAAGAGGCGCGAGCCTCCCTGCATAGCAAAGGGCTTCTGTCTCAGGCCAAAACTCGGTTTTGGCTCGTCTAACCTATATTTGAATCGTGTTATGCATTGTTCATGCATATAAACTCATAAAAACAGTAAAGACATGAACTAAATGAGATATTTACACCCTCAAACTTACGTATATTGATGTTTGCGACGTAGACGACTTTAGAGACGGTTTTCAAGTTGTGACTAATCGAGATCAAAGAAGTTTAAAAAGGTGCTTTAAAAAAGGATTTAGTTTTGAAAATATGTTGAAAATATGTTAAGTAAAACATGTTGATTGATGAATTGAGTTGGTCAAATGGGTCGGTCGAATGCACGGCGACGGTACTAAACAAAATGTGTAAGGCTTGTGTTTACGATCGGTAGGTCGTAAACACGTGTCGATTTTGTGACTTAGGAAGTCGGGTCTAGAAGTTTAAGGGAGAAGGAGGAGGCGGACTCTCGCGTGAGGATTGTGGTGTCTGAAGGTTGGTATTTATAGAGAAATGGGGGTGGTAGCAAGTTGGTTAAGTTTGCTTGCTGGCCAAGGGCATGCCTAAAGAGGCGCGGGCTACCTCGTGATGGAAAGGGGTCTATTGTCCCTTTCAATTTGGACATGGCCTATTCTCCATCCATTGTTGATATGTGGTATTCATATAAGATGTCGTGTAATAATATGGGCGTCTAATAAGATGATTTTGGTGTTACTTGGGGTAGGTAATTTGTGTGCTTGGCTCGGGTTTGACCCGTGTGAGTCGGGATTTGAATTTCGAGTCGGTTTTTGGCTCGGTGTCGGTTTTGACTCTAATTAGGGTCATTTTAATGGAAATGACATGATAAATATTTTCATGGCATTATTTTCGACATTCGGGATTTAGGTTGACTCGGGTTGACCCAGGTTGAGTCGAGTTGCGGGTTTCTGGGTCAGTTTTGGGTTCGAAGACGGTTTTAACTCTAAATAGTGTTATTTTAATGCAAATGAAGTTAGCAAACCATTTTTGATATCATTTTTCATATTTGAGTAGTGTATTATACCGTCTCATGTATAGCCAATCCACGCACGCATATCAAAAACACGTTATAGTTCGATCATCATCGGGTGGTTTTAGGAAGGTGCAGATACTGGGTATCTACAGAGCCCCCACTTTGACTGAGGCTTGGACAGGGTGAAAGTCGAAAGTATGGCCTCCGGATCAATCGAAGATTACAGCCTGAAAACCATTTCGACGTCGAGGCGACTCAAAAGGGTTTGAGTCAAGGACCTGCCGCCGGGAAGGGCGACGTCAAGGCGACTCGGGGATTCGAGTCAAGGACCTGCCGTCGGGAACATTTTAGAGTCTGTTGACTTTCGATTCGGGTCGTTTAAAGTCAATTAGACTACGTATAAAGGCTCACTAGTCATAAGAAGGAATCATACCTGAGGCATCTTCGGGATATGTCCTTGAGTCGTATCTTGTGTGTGTGCAAAGGCTCGCCAGCTGTGATAAGGAGTCGTACCCGAGGCATCTTCGAGATACGTCCTTGAGTTGTACCTTGTTTGCGGACAAAGGCTCGCCAGCTTGTGAAAAGAAGTCGTACCCGAGGCATCTTCGGGATACGTCCTTGAGTTGTATCTTGTTTGCAGACAAAGGCTCGCCAGCCATGTTGAAGGTCGAATGATCGACTGCGGGAAATAGCCTGAAACATCGGGCTTATTTCGAGATATTTTCTAGTAATGACTTCCCACCAGGTTGACGTTGATAGGTTCGGCTAGGGAGCAACAAACTCCAACTTGATGGGGTCCTAAATGAACTCCGTGGGGATAAATCATTTGAGCAAGGCTCTCTGGAAAACCATTTAAGGAGAGCGCTGCATCGGGATCATGAACGACGTTGTGAGGATCTTTGAAAGACCTGTGTGACTTCTATTTGAAAATCGGCACTCGCTGGGGAGTTAAATACTTCTCAGGACTCGCCGGGGATATGCGTTGCCGCTCGTTGGGAGGTAGCGCGTGCCATGTAATCGAGCCCTTGGACTTAACGGGTTGGCATTTGTTGGGAAGAACCCAGTACTCAGTTGGAGTGCGTTTGTCTTCTCAAGATTACCTGCATGGTTAGTGACCACACAAATCCGCAGTCGCATAGACAAGCACGTTGAATGCAAGCATATAAGCACGTAAGCGCATAAGCATGTGAGCAGTTAGCATATAAGCAACTAGCACGTAAGCATATAAGCACGTAAGCACATAAGCATGTGAGCAGTTAGCATATAAGCAACTAGCATGTAATAACTCATGCGAAGGGAGATAGAAGTTTCGAAAGTTGGAAAGCTTGAAGACGAGTCTTGTTACTCGTAGATCCGTGATTTGATAGATTGGAGACACGTGACCGTTACGATATGGACACATACTGATAGACTGACAAGCAAACGGTCGTGAACGTGATATAAACTCAGTATTGACACGACACGGGGGTGACTCTGACAGACTTTGCACATGTAAGTACAACTCCTAGCCAAGAAAGGGTGACAACGCGTATCAAATCCCTGAGGTAGAAGGTCTGTTCGGCTGGGGAATATGAATTGATTATCTTCTCCAGACATCTTTGCCACCGTTTGCTTATTTGAGATCCTTCTCTGAGGCATGATGATTCGGAGAGCGGAACCTAGACTTTGTCATCGTTCGAACCGAGCACTAGACTATGGGTGGTTTATTTTGGACTGTATTTGAGACTCAAAAGATGTTTGAGGATAAAGGATGGGTGGCATCTCGAAAGAGAAGCCCCCAGAGTGAGAAGACCGGAATTTGGCAAAAGGAGGAATGGGCGACGTCTTAAGGAAGAAGCCCCCAGTAAAGAGATTAATTTTTGCAGCTGGATGGGCCGCTTTTGAGGATTGATGTTAATGGTTGAGATTGAAATAGGTGTGCGGTTGTGTCCCTGTTGGGGACTGCCTACGTATTCGCGTGTGTGCAAAATCAAACCAGATCGTAGTTCTGAGCTGGTTATTGAGGATTGAAAATTGGAAATGTTGTGAAAGGAGTATGCGGTTGTGCCCTTGTAATAGGATTGCCTACGTATTGGCGTGTTTGCAAAATCAAACCAGATAGTAGTTCTGAGTGTGTGTGCAATGGATTGCAAATTGAAGATGTGAAAATTGAATGTTTGTGGGGGTGTGGTTGTGCCCTTGTAATAGGACTACCTACGTATTCGCGTGTTTATGAAATCAAACCAGATCGTAGTTCTGCATGTGTGTGCCTAAGGGAGTTGTTAGGACCTTAAGTGATTTTGAGGTGTATGGTTGTGTCCTTGAAGGACTGCCTACGTATTCACGTGAAGTGAAATCAAACATGATCGTAGTTCTGAATGTGTGCCTAAGCGAGTTGTTAGGACCTTAAAGTGTGAGGGTCACGACGGTAAATTCCGTTTGGTGACTCGTCTGAATGTGTGCTTAAGCGAGTTGTTAGGACCTTAAAGTGTGAGGGTCACGACGGTAAACTCCGTTTGGTGACTCGAGAAATTGACTTGAGATAATTCCTCCTTGATGATGAATCGAAGAGGTGTAATTTGTGAAAATGATCCTTATTACGTGAGTACACTAAAAAGTGGACCCTAATGGTAGACTAGGTATGTCCCGTTCTCGGTAGCAAAGCATTCGAGGACTCCGTATCTGGGTCAGGGTGAAAATGGTTTCGACATTATGGAATGTGGAGCTTGGTAATAATAGGTTTTTTTGACAGATAAATATCTGGAGTTGAGGGTCACGACGGTGAATTCCGTTTGGTGACTCGAAAGTTGATTGGAGAGAATTTCCACTTAATCATGAATCGAAGAGGCATAGTTTGTGAAAATGTTTCTTGTTGTGTGAGCACATTAAAAAGTGGACCCTAAGAATTAAATGGACATGTCCCGTTCCGGGGAGCGATGTATTTTTGAAGACTCCGTATTTGGGTCGGGGTGGAAATGGCTTCGGCATTTTGGCATGTGAAGCTTCGTATTAAGAGGTTTGTTTGACAGATAAAAATCTGAAGTTTATATTTTGTGGTGTTTAGGTCGGTGGGTTACGGCTTGTAATGTGGTGCGGAGTGGAGTGGGGTCTCAAGCTTGGTGTGGCCCGAGCACGAAATGGTTGGTAAATAATGTGGGATCAGATTCCCATGTTTGGACCTTAAAGGTTAATGTGTGAAATTACGAGCTTGAGGGTAATCCTCAGAAGCCTAGATAGGTCTCCTTGTAATAGTCTCTAGAAGGTCTTAAGGGTGAAGCGATGTTGGTTGGGATTTTAGTGTTCAGGGTTTTGGACTTGTTGGTCTTGGACTTTGTGTGGTTGACTCATGGGTCTTAGGCTTTGGACTTGTTGGTCCTGGACTTTGTGTTTTGGACTCATGGGTCCTGGGCTTTGGACTTGTTGGTCCTGGACTTGGTGTTTTCGACTCATGGGTCCTGGGTTTTGGACTTGCTGGTCCTGGACTTTTTATTTTGGTGTTGAACTTGTTGGTCCGAAGTTTGAAAAATGACGGTTTTTAAATCCGCCATTTGAGTATTTGTGAAGATAACGAATTTGAATTTCGCTATTTCATTTTTGTTTGAAATGGACGGTTTTAATTTCCTTCGTTTGGAATTGTGAGGAAGTAACGAATTTGAATTTCGCTATTTCATTTTTGTTTGAAAAGGACGGTTCTAATTCCGTCGCGTGGAATTGTGAGAAAATAACGAATTTGAATTTTGCTATTTCGTTTTTGTTTGAAAAGGACGATTTTTAAATCCGTCATTTGAAATTGTGGAAAAATAACGAATTTTGAATTCCGTTATTTCATTTTTTGAAAAGGACGGTTTTTAAATCCGTCATTTGAAATTGTGGGAAAATAACGAATCTTCAATTCCGTTATTTCATTTTTGAAAAGTGACGGTTTTGCATTTCGTCATTTGAAATTGTGGAAATAGCGAATTTGAATTTCACCATTTTGTTTTTGTTTTTGTTTTGCCTTTGGTTTTTGCCTTTGTTTTGGCTTGGATTTGCTTTGGCATTGGGTGAATGACTTTTGGCTTGGGCCTTTTATTTTGGCCTTGGGTGAAAGACTTGTGGCTTGTGCCTTTGATTTTAGCCTTTCGCTTTGGTTTTGCTTTGGATATATTGGTTTTTTGTCGTCCTTCATTCGAGGAAGGTAGAGGTGCAGACGGGGATGTACCCGTTGGTGAGAGGTTGATATTTGGTGATGGGATGTTTTTGTGGGGAATGGGCTTGCCTTGCGTCATTGACCATGAACAAGGAGATGTTATGGTTTGTTATCTAGGTTCGTCGTAGGATCCCTTTAATTGAGAGCTCGTTCTAGATTGGGTGCTAATGAAAGGTTTCTATTGCAAGACATGGAATAGGTAAAGAGAATGGACACGGTGTTTCGAGTCCTCTGCTTACTCGGTACGGAACGTCACTCGCGTGTACTCACATTGAATTGGAACATATTGTATGTTTTAAATCAATTCTCGTTGTGAACGGGAAATGGTAAAAGGGAGAATATATGATAGTTGGAAATCGTGATTTTATTTAGATAAATAAGAGGTTAGCATAGACTCGATGAATACATGTGAGTCACGGGGACAGCCCCCAGTTGTCACTTAGGAATAAAAAGGACAGACGCTAGGATAGATATGAGAAAGCCTAAGATTCGGACTCGGACTCGGACTCAATCATAGATACGAACTCCTAATCATCATGTTCCTCCTCGAAGGTCTCTTTCGCAGCATCCAGCGGCTTGAATGTCTGGTTTTGAGCATTGACCCACTTGAGCACTTCACTCTCGTTGTTTGGGACGATATGAGGATAATAGTCCATGAGGCTTTCATCTCCTTGCAGAAAGAGATGTTCATGAGGGTTGTTTTCATCACTTGATTGGCATAGGGATGAAGCTATCAGTTCATGGTTGTCGATCATATTTTGAATAACATGTTTCAATTTGAAGCATGTTTCAGTGTCATGACCTTTTCCTTGATGATATTGGCAATAGGCACTGCCGTCCCAGAAACAGGTTTTTCTGCGTTCAAGCGGGTCCGGAGTGGGCCCGATTGGTTGTAGTTTCCCTTCAGTCATGAGCTTTTGAAGAGCTGCGGCATAGGTTGTGTTGAGTTTGGTGAATGTCCTTTGAGAACGCTCAACCTTAATGTTTGACTTGAGATATCCAGAAGGATTGTCTTGACTGAGAAGTGCAATTATGATTTTGCCAGCTTCAATCATATCTTGAATGGCATGCTTGAGTTTGAAACAGGTTTCGGTGTCATGGCCCTTGCCTTGATGGTATTGGCAATAGGCATTACCATCCCAGGATAGGGCTCTCCTGTGTTCTGGTGGGTCCGGAGTCGGACCACTGGGTTGCAGCATTCCTTCTGAAGCAAGTATCCCCAGAGCGGTGCCACATGTTATTCCCAGATCTGTGAATACCCTTTGATGTTTTCCCATGGTTCCAACATTGGTGTTTTTTGGGATGTTTTTTGTGAGTTTTGTTTTTGTTTACCCCGGGCGGAAACAAGATTTGGTCCTTGTTGATGGAAAGTTTTGGGGATGCCGCTTGATATTTTGAAGGGTATTTTGGTAAGGCAATTTCATGTTCTTTGTTGGTGGGTTCTTGGGTGTGGGAACCATCGAATGGTTCCTCATTTTCAGAATTTGTTTGTTGGTGAATTGGGTGTTGGTCTTATCCCTGGTGGTCAGGTTCATTTTTGGCATTACCAAACCTCTTCTCCAAATTAGCTACCCGAGTGTTCAAATCATCGATAGCCACTTGCAGCTTTGAGAATATGTTGTTGATAGAGACGGAGAGCATCATTATAGCACTTTGTATGCCATCTTCGTCAATTGCATGAATTTTCTCATTCTCAGGAGAGATGAGATGAGAGCAGTCTAGGGAAGATTCCTGACTGTGTCCAGTAGGGTCTTCAGGAGGGTTGTTCTTGTTGTTTGTTGAGGGAGGTAATGGTAACTCACCCCTTTCAATCATATCAAGTATGACACCTTTTAGAGGGAGACACATTTCGGTGTCATGTCCGCGACCTTGGTGATATTGACAAAACAATTTTCCGTCCCATCTATTTCCCCATGATACCCGTCGTTGTGAGTACCAAAAATAATATTTATAATTTCCTATTAAAACTAACCTAGGCTAGTGGTAACAGGGTCGAACCACAAGGAGGCAGATGTAAATTCTAGTTGATTTATATTCAGTCTAAGGTAACAATTGTGGGGGTTGAGTTGAGATGGTCTATAGCTAAGAACAAATAAAGATAATAAACTAAAAAGACGGTTTAACAGATAAAGAAGGGGTACTAGGATGATCGGTTCATTATAGCTTCGGCGGCAGCAAACTAAGTCGGTCTGAGTCAACACAGGTGAGGCGGGAAATAAAGAGGTCCTTTCGGTCCACTCTTAACAAATAGCATCTTTCGATCTCGCTATAGGTCCCTAATATCACTAATACTAACTTTCGTTCTGAAAAGTGACTAACGGTCTAAACTATACCTATCTTTCGATCTTAGCACAGTTTAGTCGATTCAATTGATGGTCTAACAACTTTCCCTATCTTTCGATCTAATGGGTCGGTCATAAAATAAGCATCTAACTGGTCGCATGCATTCGATTCGTCAAATACAAGATTAAAATCAATTAAAACGAAGGGTATCCTCACGAGGTCAGTCGATCGACCAGATAGGGTGGTCGATCGACCAACACGCGGGTTCAGGCCATGTTCAATACTTTGCCGCCTATGCTAAAACTCGCCTACATCCTAGCACAAACTATTTAGCTACTCATGCTAAGAGTAATAACAATAACGAAACTAATAAAGTAGACAAGGGAATTCATGCTAAAGACAGTAAAACAAACAATTAACATAAACAATGAATACGGTTGCAGGAATCTACTTACAATTCTAAACTATTGATAAAATAAAGATGAACTAAAATTAGGGCAGAAAAATACCGAATTGCAGAGGAAAGATTAGTTATTAAGAACCGAAAATCCAATGCTCAACAATCCCAAACCCTACTAACTATGAAGAACCGTATGCGAAAGCTTAATGAAAATTACTGAATAAAACTTAGGTAAAAACTTGGATGAAAACTGAATGCCAAACTAGGTATCCTCAGTTACGTTATATAGAAAGTTCACGTAACAATTATTCCAAAACCTAAACTTAATGGGCTTCAAGTTCCTCGGTCTTTTAATTCTCGTCTGGAATAGCAGTATGGTCGATCGACTGATCATGGTGGTCGATCGACTGGGCCTCAGTGTACAGTAGCTTCTGGAACCCGAACATTGGTCGATCGACTGAGGGTGATGGTCGATCGACTACTTGAGCTGCTACTTGACTTCTTGAAACTCGTGGACTTGTCTTTTGGGCCTTGAATTGCGCACCAAGCTCGTTCCTTGGGTGAATACTTCACGTCAAATGCAATGCAGGATACTCGGGGATGGATTTAGCTTGATTTTCCCGTTGAATTCTTCACATTTCTGCAATAATGTACAAAATACGGAAGTAGACGGAAATAGGGAGAAATGCAGCATAAACTACAAGAATGAGCTCTGAAATGCGTGTAAAATGGGATGTAAAACATCATATAAAAGACACGCATCAAACTTCCCCAAACCAAATCCTTGCTTGTCCCCAAGCAAGAACTAGACTCGATCTAATGACCTAATGGAACGAGTTCAATCTCAGAGCGAATTGTCAACTGTAAAGCCTAAACCAATTTAATGCATAACCAACAATCAATTAGTAATGTGAATCATGCAAACGAATTATACAGTCGTTAAAAATATGCTGAACCGTTAACTATGGAGACTTATCAAATTGGACTCTCACGGGTCGCTCAAATCACTCAATAAGCACAGGTGAATATATGTAAGATAGAAAGAATTCATTTTGTAGTGACTCTCACCTAACTACGACCTATGAAGACATGCCAGCAATAAAATATGAAAGAAATCTCTATGACCGTACATATGCATTCCAACCAAACAGATGACCAACGACACATGCCGAGGTATAAATATGGAAATGTGAGGTATGGGTAAGAAGAGGCAAAACGTTTTATGGTAAAGTGGAGGTACAGGTGATCAAGCTAGTACCAAAACGGAACCAAATGGCAACATCCAACTTCTTGCTCATAATCAAACGAAACGGTGCTATGGCAAGCACAAAACTCACAATCTCCAAAATACTAAATCAATAAACTCCCCATAAAATATAGTTGGAACATGGGAGCAAAAATCGCCAAAAGATAAGGATTAAATTATGCGAATTGATTTCTTTCTCGGATCTTCAGTCGATCGACTATAATTGGCAGTCGATCGACTGCTTTGAACAGTACAGAACTCTTTTTTTCTTTTCTTTTCCTTTTTCTATTCTTTTCCTTCCTTTATTTCATCTTCCCAATAACGTCTCAACAGAGCATATGCCACCAAAAATGAGTAACAACCCCAAGAACACGGACTACTAGCTTGACAAAGGACAGGCTAAATGTAGGATGTAGTAAATGGGACAAAAAGGATATTTTTGGCAGTGTGGAGTTTATGGGCAAAATGAATAAAGGGAAACCTCTACCACATGTGTCAACAAACCACAAACCGAATGCATACAGGTATTAAGTAGATCAAGTTCATATTTATGCAAATTAAGGAAACATGTCTCATAAGGAGTACTACTCACATTCCTAAATAAACCGGTCATGGATGTCACCAGTTATAGGCTCTAAATCTCAGAAATATGATGTAGCTTGCCAATTTTCTAAGTCAAGTCTCAAGCTCAGCAAGTAATTCAACGAAAACTCGTAGGTATGCATAAACGATTCTACTAATAACATGTTAATCTAGCAAGGCTCAGGCAAAACAGATGCAAATGCAAAATCATCATGGAAATACTACCGTTCCGACTCGACCTATATGCTAAAATAAACGTGCATTTTATGGAAATTTTTGAAATTTTCGATTTTTTGAATTTTTGAATTTTGTATGAATGGATGAAATGGAATAAAACAATGCAAAACAGAATTAAACGTGAATGCAAACAAATGATATGCGACGCAAAACCCTTCCCCAAACCAAATCTCACAATGTCCCCATTGTGCAAAATCATGTAATGAAGCAAAAGAGAAATGGGAATTTGCGAGAAAATTAAGTAAATATGACATGAAGTAAAGAAAACAGGAACTCACAAGACTTTAAGCGCAGCAAAGGAAACCTCCCCAAACCAGCGTGAGCTAGGAGGTTTCAGTAGCTAGCAGTGCTACCATAAGTGCCTGAAAAGACAGAAAAAACCACGCATAAGACTGAGAAAACAATTTTGGGACGGTGAAATTGTGCATACATGAGAAAATTTGAAGAAATAAGTAATATGACGGAAAGTAAAGCGGAGTAGAAAACTCCCTTAGGTCCGCATATCGACCAAACGCAGCAGGGGAGAGGTCGTGAACAAATATAGCTGCAGAAGTGGTCGATCGACCAAGCAGATCAGTCGATCGACCAGGTGGGCGTGAACAGTAGCTCCTGTAAACCTGCAAATCAGTCGATCGACCATATAGGCCAGTCGATCGACTGAAAACACTGCTGCAACATCTTAATTCTTCGTATTGGCTCAATAACTAGAGCTACCGAGGTCTAAGAACCTGCAAATGCACAATAATACGCGCCCAAAATTGCGCAAAACCCAGAATAAAGTCTAAAGAGCATAAAATCCTAAACAAAACAAAATAAATGCGAAGTTTCGCCACACAAAAGCAATAAAAAATGTCTTAACAAAGCAAATAAAATGAAGTTTAAAACGAGCTCGATCAACTAATAGTTGATCAAGAAGGACCACGGTATGGCCCACTTCGTCGGCTTCTGGCTACTAGAGGTAGCCTCAATGGTGCTCATCTTAGCAGTTGCACCTTTCTCAACTTCAACAGTCGGAGAGTTCAACGGATCAACTTTGTCATCTCCCCAATCAAGGACTTCCTTGGAATCGTCAGAATCCAAATCAGACCATCTCACCTTGGCTGGCTCATCTTCCACTTCCTCATCAGTCCCATAGCTTAGGCATCCAAGGCCGCCTCTTGAAACAATCTGCTCTGTCACGGTTGGAGCAGCAAGTGGCTCTCCCTTCCCCAAACCAGCTCCTGCAATGTTTAAAACAACAGATTCTTCCTCCTTTTTGCTCCCAGTCCGGGGCGGAGGTGTTAACACAGGAGTAGTAATAGAGACAGGCAATTCAGGAAGCACAAAGTACGATTTCTTTTCAGAAACCGTATTACAAGTAACAGGCCACATGGGGTCCTTCTTTTTAGCAGGTTGGGCAAAAATGATAGAATGTTTCCCAACTTTGAAGGTCAAAGTTCCAGAGCCTACGTCAATAATCGCACCAAGAAAGTGTGCGAAACGGCCTACCTAGGATGATCGGTATATGGGCATCCTCAGGCATGTCAAGGACAACAAAGTCAACAGGGAAGAAAAACTTCCCTATTTGGATGGGTATGTCCTCTAGGACTCCTATAGGCTCGACCGCAGATCGGTCAGCCATCTGAACTGTCATGTCTGTGATAGCAAACCGGGTCAACTTAAGCTTCCTAGCTAGACTCAAGGGCATGACGCTTATACTAGCCCCTAGGTCACATAATGCCTTCTCAATAGAGAAGGTACCTATTTTGCAAGGAACAGAAAAGCTACCCGGATCCTCTAACTTATGGGGCGCAGTGTGAGACAGATAAGAGCAAGACTCCTTAGTAAGTGCGACAGTGTGCACTGTTTCAAGTGACCGCTTTTTGGACAACAGTTGTTTCATAAATTTAGTATAAGCGGGTACTTGGTTTACTAACTCGAGAAAAGGAACCTGTACATTCAGACTACGGATGACTTTTTCAAATTTGCTGAAAGATACCTGTTCCTTGGTCGGCACTAGCCTCTCCGGGTAAGGGGCTGTAAGAAGTACCTTGGCCCTCTCCTCCAAATCACGCGCGCCGGCATCCTTGGACTTAGGCTGAAAGTCCGTCACCTTCTCTTTGTTGAAGCTAGACCCCTCTTCAGACCGTCTCAAATGTGAGCCATTAACCGTCATCGGATCGAACTTCGGAGCCGGGACCGACCCATCAAAGACTCGGGTCTTGTCCTAAAGTCTTTGGATCGTGGTACCCCGAAACAAGTGGCCTCATGATTATTTGGCATTAAAGGACGAAATTCCTCAGCATCAGCAGCGATCTCAGTCGATCGACCACTGTCCTCAGTCGATCGACTGAGATGTACAGTTCCAGAAGCTCTTGTAACCCGTGCTTCAGTTGATCGACTAGGTATATCGTCGATCGATCGATATACCGGTAGACTACTTTTTCTTTGATTTATTCGTTGAAGCTTTCTTTTGACTTGTTTCCGGCTCATCTTTTTCAACAGCGTCCTCGACCATGGCAGGACCATCAAGGGTGGACCCGCTCCTCAAGGTGATGGCATTTAAGGTCTCCTTTTGGTCAGTTTGGGTCGGCAAGTGTCCGGGAGCTCGAGTGTTGCTTTTGCTAGCTAATTGAGCAATTTGGCTTTCTAGTAACTTCATCCCGGCCTCTCTAGCTTGGGACTCCTTCAAAGAACAAATTCTTAAGCTCGGAAAATTCAGAAGTGCGATCATTTGTTCTGCTTTGCGGCACATAGGGAGGTTTTCGATATTGTTGTTGATTTTGATGAGGGGGCACATAGGGTTTTCTTGCGGAGCTTGAGTGAGTTGGATTCGGGACATTTTGGCTTCTCCAACTCAAGTTTGGGTGGGTTGGCTCGTAGTAGGTGTTGGTCTGCCTATAGTGTTGAAAGGCCACAGACTCAAAGGGACTAGGGCGTTTTTCGAGACATGGCCCTCGGCTCCACACCTTTCACGAGCACGAAAGGACCGTCTCGACAACATTTACTTGGTACATCCCACCTTTAGAAGCTCCACCTAGTTCATACTTGTCAAATCTCGCAGTGAGAGCCTCAAGCGCAGCGACAGAGGAAGATTCAGCAGCTCCTCCCGGTTCCCTCCGGAATTCCCATACTCGGCGTTGTGGGTAGCTAGATCGTCAATGATCTTCCACCCCTTGGTTGCTCCCAAATTCTCAAAGCAAATCGACCATTGGTCGCAGCATCCAAAATGGCCCTCCGATCGTCGTACAACCCATTGTAGAAATGATTGCACAAGCTCCACTTTTCGAACCCTTGGTGCGGTATGGTTCGCACCAACTTCTTAAAACGGACCCATGCTTCGTGGAAGTTCTCATCCGGCCCTTGTTTAAAGCCCGTGATTTGAGCTCTAATAGCAATCGTCCTTGAAGCAGAAAAGTACTTCTTGTAGAATGCCAATGCCAATGAATTCCAATCGGTGATCCCCTGAACGGTCCGGTCCAAATCTCTATACCACTCCCTTGCAGCATCACGAAGGGAGAAGATGAACATGGTCTCCTTGATCTGGACTTGGGTCACGCCGGCTGGTGGGGGTATGGAACAGCAGTAGTCAATAAAGGTTTCCATATGCTTAGCTGCATCTTCATTTGCAGCTCCCCCGAACTGGTTCTTCTCAACCATGCTAATGTATGAAGGCTTTGGTTCGAACTTCCTGGCATCTCCTGGTAGTTCGAACCCCTTATATAAGTTTTCAGCTGTCGGCTCAGAATGACTAGCTATACTTGCTTCCTCGGCCATGACTGGAATTTCTGGAGAGGTAACTGTCTCAGCTGAAGAAGTGGAAACGGGTGAAGACTGTGGGTCTACTTCGAACAGGTTGTTCTCGTAATAGCTTGACAGAGTACTCAGCTCTTCCTCTGTCGGTAGTACTCTTTGTGTTCGTCTCAACTCGCGCAAAGATTTCTCTATCTCAGGGTCAAATGGCACTAGTTCACCATCCTGTGTCCTGCGCATAAGAGGAAACTACAAAAAGAATATAAGAAAAGTTTAAGGAACAGAAGTCCCTTAAACTAAAAAAGACTAAAAATAAAAACAACTAAAATTAGGACTATTGCCTCCCCGGCAACGGCGCCAAAATCTGATACCCGTCGTTGTGAGTACCAAAAATAATATTTATAATTTCCTATTAAAACTAACCTAGGCTAGTGGTAATAGGGTCGAACCACAAGGAGGCAGATGTAAATTCTAGTTGATTTATATTCAGTCTAAGGTAACAATTGTGGGGGTTGAGTTGAGATGGTCTATAGCTAAGAACAAATAAAGATAATAAACTAAAAAGACGGTTTAACAGATAAAGAAGGGGTACTAGGATGATCGGTTCATTATAGCTTCGGCGGCAGCAAACTAAGTCGGTCTGAGTCAACACAGGTGAGGCGGGAAATAAAGAGGTCCTCTCGGTCCACTCTTAACAAATAGCATCTTTCGATCTCGCTATAGGTCCCTAATATCACTAATACTAACTTTCGTTCTGAAAAGTGACTAACGGTCTAAACTATACCTATCTTTCGATCTTAGCACAGTTTAGTCGATTCAATTGATGGTCTAACAACTTTCCCTATCTTTCGATCTAATGGGTCGGTCATAAAATAAGCATCTAACTGGTCGCATGCATTCGATTCGTCAAATACAAGATTAAAATCAATTAAAACGAAGGGTATCCTCACGAGGTCAGTCGATCGACCGGATAGGGTGGTCGATCGACCAACACGCGGGTTCAGGCCGTGTTCAATACTTTGCCGCCTATGCTAAAACTCGCCTACATCCTAGCACAAACTATTTAGCTACTCATGCTAAGGGTAATAACAATAACGAAACTAATAAAGTAGACAAGGGAATTCATGCTAAAGACAGTAAAACAAACAATTAACATAAACAATGAATACGGTTGCGGGAATTTACTTAGCAATTCTAAACTATTGATAAAATAAAGATGAACTAAAATTAGGGCAGAAGAATACCGAATTGCAGAGGAAAGATTAGTTATTAAGAACCGAAAATCCAATGCTCAACAATCCCAAACCCTACTAACTATCAAGAACCGTATGCGAAAGCTTAATGAAAATTACTGAATAAAACTTAGGTAAAAACTTGGATGAAAACTGAATGCCAAACTAGGTATCCTCAGTTACGTTATATAGAAAGTTCACGTAACAATTATTCCAAAACCTAAACTTAATGGGCTTCAAGTTCCTCGGTCTTTTAATTCTCGTCTGGAATAGTAGTGTGGTCGATCGACTGATCATGGTGGTCGATCGACTGGGCCTCAGTGTACAGTAGCTTCTGGAACCCGAACATTGGTCGATCGACTGAGGGTGATGGTCGATCGACTACTTGAGCTGCTACTTGACTTCTTGAAACTCGTGGACTTGTCTTTTGGGCCTTGAATTGCGCACCAAGCTCGTTCCTCGGGTGAATACTTCACGTCAAATGCAATGCAGGATACTCGGGGATGGATTTAGCTTGATTTTCCCGTTGAATTCTTCACATTTCTGCAATAATGTACAAAATACGGAAGTAGACGGAAATAGGGAGAAATGCAGCATAAACTACAAGAATGAGCTCTGAAATGCGTGTAAAATGGGATGTAAAACATCATATAAAAGACACGCATCACCCCACTTGTTTGGTAGAGGGTCTGGAGTTGGACCAATCGGTTTGAGCTTTCCTTTGGAGATTAGCCTTTCCAAGGCTGTGGCATAAGGCATACCCAAATCAGGGAAGGACCTATAAGGTCGTCTGGTTTTGTTTGGTTGAGTTCCCAGGGGATTTGCTTCAGTGGTTTTGGTAGCCCCCCAACTAGGGTTGGTTTTGTCATTGGCAAGTAGCCGGCTTTCAAGGAGCTTAACCCTTTGCTCAATATCAGAAGAGGGAAAATTCCCGGTTATCATTTTGTCCTCAACTTGGGAGAGACGAGTGCTCAAGTTTTCCACTGTAGCAAGGAGTCGCAGGACCATGTTGTTGGTTTCGGCAGAAGTCATGGTAGATGAAGGTTGATCAGCGTCTTGAGTTCCTGGTTCGCGATCGATGGCACCCAAGGGATTCCTATTTGACATAACGATAAGCGTTATAACTTGTCTTGGCAAGGGATTGTACAAACAAAGGCAAGTACGACACACATGTACAAAAGGCAGTTTTGTTGTGGAGACGCGACAGTGTGACTCGGTTATGAGTTCATTAAAGATCGTGGATGACCTCTTGTGTTTGAACTCTTGGTGCATGACATTGAACTTAGACTCGAGTGTCGACTTTGGCATATTGATGCCTAGACAAACAACTTCTGACTCAGTTTGGATGTGCGTTACTGGCGTGATGCCGTTGGACAAGACATGTACACAAACATGACCTTTGACCCGTAATGTAGGGGAAAGACGGGTTTAATACCCGAGAGGTTTTGACTCTCCTAACGCCATTGAAGATGTCTCGACAATTAGGCGAAATGACCTAGACTAGAAGGTAGGTACTAACTTCGGCGGAGACTCAACGTTATCTAGACGACTTGACTTGAAATCGACTGGAATCTAATCGACTCGAGGCTGAATCGGAAAGGTGGACTGAAATCTTCGAAAATAAAGATTTTCAAAAATATTCATTTGTCGTTTTATGGACGGCTTCCAAAGAGTAGGGATCTTTAAAAGGTCGACCGGTTGAAAGGGTTGTCTTAGGTTTGTTTTCAAAAGACGGTTTGAGTTGAAATTGCAGCGGCTCTGAAAACAATGTGTTGTTTCCGAAGACGGTTTTCGAAATTCCGAATCACGGATTTGAAAACCGAGAATTGAAGAATCTAAAATCATCATCACAATGGCCATGAAAACGGTTAAATTTGTTTTCAAAGATTTGATTTTGAATTGAAATTTGAAAACGTTTAAATTTGTTTTCAAAGATTTGATTTTGAATAGAAATTTGAAAACGGATAAATTCTTTTCAAATGATTTGAAATTGGATTTGAAATCTGAAAACGGTTAAATTTGTTTTCAAATGATTTAATTTTAAATTGAAATTTGAAAACGGTTAAATTTGTTTTCAAAGATTGGAAATTATGAGGATCGAATTCGTCATTACGACGGGTTAGAAAACCGTTTTAACCTTTGAAAGACGGTATGCAAATTGAGAAGTGTGAGAATTGAAATCATTATTACGACGGCTTAGAAAAGCCAAATTTGATTTCGAAAACGAGATTTGAAATCGTCATTACGACGGTTTGAAAAACGTTTTTGTTTGAAAACTGATTTCGAATTTTGAAAATTCGAGGGTAAAATTTGTCATTACCATGGCGTAAAAGGTTGCTTTGAGAACGCAACGGTCGGCGACCGACCGATGTTTGAAACGGCCATTATGACGACGTAAAAGGGTATTTTGAAATGGTTTGTGAAAACTAAGGTTTGAAATCATCATTACAACGGTATGAAAAGGTGCATTTGAAATTGGTTATAAAGACCGGGTTTTGAAATGGCCATTATAACGGCATAAAAAGGTGTATTTGAAATGGTTATAAAAACCGAGATTAAAAATCGTCATTACGACGGCCTAGAAAGGCGTGTTGAAATGGTTGTAGAAAACCGGGTTTGAAAATCGTCATTACGACGGCCTAGAAAGGCGTGTTGTTTGAAATGGTTGAAGAAAACCGGGTTTGAAAATTGTCATTACGACGGCCTAAAAAAGGTGCATTGAAACGGTTGTAAAAACCGGGTTTGAAAATCATCATTATGATGGCCTAAGAAGGTGTGCAAAGGTCGGCGAAAGACCGAGGTTTAAAATGGCCATTATAACGGCGCAAAAAGGTGTTTTGAATGGTTATAAAAACCGGGTTCGAAAATCGTCATTATGACGGCCTAAGAAGGCGTGCAACGGTCAGCGAAAGACCGAGGTTTGAAACGGCCATTATAACGGCACAAAAAGGGTGTTTTTGAAAGTTGAAAATGACACGGGAGGACTTATGATCACATAACACATAAGCACTCACAATTCATTATATTATGCATAATGCTGACACGGGTTTTGGCTTAAAAGGGTGGGTTACACACCAAGCACAATCCAAACAAAATGTGTAAGGAGGGTGCCCTAGCCTCGTGCTCGAAAGTGATGAAAGCTCTTTGACGAAACAGAAATGTGTAACGTCAATGGTATGCTTGACTCAATCGGGATTCGAAACGCCGGGATGAGAAAACTCACGCCAATGAGATGAGCCAATTGGTCGAAAAGGGTTATGTTATGGGCCCGGACAAGGAACCCGAACGTGACCGTAATATCAATTAATGCACTTTAACCACGACCTCGTTCAAGTTTCACCTCTAAGGATCACAAAGACACTAGTGTCCTAGTTTTCCCCAGCGGAGCCGCCAATCTGTGGACATGGGCCACAGGCCGATCTATGGATTTGGGCCACCAACCGATCTGCAATCACGGGCCACCTACACGCCAAGCCAATCTGTGGACATGCAGCAGTCTTTTGAAAGTCACGCTCGGCGGCGTAAAAATGCTTTCGACCGGATCGTTTTAGATCGGTCGGTTTCGTCTCGGTAAAGGTCTCGAAATGATTAGAGATGTTCGGAGTTGCCACCAAGCATTTGTGGGATGCTTGGAACCCGTTCGAATCCATTTTATACCTCGGTCAAACGAAGCACAAAGCAGTGTTTGACATAGGTACTAAAGATAAGGACTCGTCCCCCTTTTAGCATTCTATGCCTAAAATGACTCTCGTGCACCCTGGATAAGGCCATCCACTATCCAAAGGTTCTGAGTAAGGGATGAGGGTACATATTAGGAAGCCCTTTAATCGGACACCCAATCCCGCCCGCGTTAGCGGCCTCTACTGATCGATCGTGGTTGTTTAAGTGCAAAAGTTGATAAAACGGTGTAAATGTATGAATGCACATCCAAAAGTTTTAACCTAACATGTGAGAATTTCCTAAGTCAGTTGTTTATGCATGTACCAAGAAATTGGTGTCAAAGTTCGATTTAGATTGATTTGCATGTGAAAACGGAAATTAAACATCCATTTACCAAGTTTGGGTTATGATGCTTAACACAATCCATTTATTTGAAAAAGTGTGTTTAAAAGACAAAGTATGAAATGCAAACTCGTCAATTTGATCCGTCACGTATTCGGATAAACCGTAATCGGGATCGTCTTAGACAAGTACCAAAATGGGACAGAAAAGTGCCAGGCAGCCCCATTGGGGCGCGAGCCTATTGGCGAAGGAAGGGGCTCTGCCCTGGTTTTAAAATATGAAAACAGACGGCCTCTTGGGGCGCAAGCCATGAGCCGACCTAAGGGGGCGTGTCCTGGTTGTTGAAAAGGTTATTTAAAACCGTTTTTGTGATTAAATGATTTGCAAGTATTGTTTGCAAGACTCGGAATAATTACTATTATATTAGTAATATTCGTTGTCGGATTTGCAAGTTTAAAAGGCATAGGTTACAAATAAAAATGTAAAATGTTTGATTTGAACTAATTATGTTAAGTTCATTTATTTGTAATTAGTCAAGTTAATCATCGTACTCGGATTAAACCGACATGGTATAAAGAACCAAGTATGATTATGAGTTATGACTAATATGTTTGCAAACGTAAATAAATGAGAAAAATGGTAAATAAAATAAAAGGGGGTTAAAATACCCATTAAAATGTAATTAACCAATAATATCATCGAGACACGGAATAAACCGTCAAGGTATAAAGAACCAAGGATGATTTTTGTAATGGTCAAAATATGTTTATCATAAAAATGAATTAAAATGATAAATTAAAAAAAATGATATATGGAACCAAGGGTGATGGTATATGGAACCAAGGGTGATTATAATTTATGGCTAAAAAGTTTGTCATAAAAATGATTTGGAACATTTGAAATGGTAAAAACCGATTAAAAATAAGAAATGAAATAAAGAGAAAAGATGAGAACAAACACGTTTGAGTCTGACCCAAGAACCCACAAGAGGCGCGAGCCTCCCTGCATAACAAAGGGCTTCTGTCTCGGGCCAAAACTCGGTTTTGGCTCGTCTAACCTATATTTGAATCGTGTTATGCATTGTTCATGCATATAAACTCATAAAAACAGTAAAGACATGAACTAAATGAGATATTTACACCCTCCAACTTACGTATATTGATGTTTGCGACGTAGACGACTTTAGAGACGGTTTTCTCGTTGTGACTAATCGCGATCAAAGAAGTTTAAAAAGGTGCCTTAAAAAAGGATTTAGTTTTGAAAATATGTTGAAAATATATTAATTAAAACATGTTAATTGATGAATTGAGTTGGTCAAATGGGCCGGTCGAATGCACGGCGACGGTACCAAAAAAAATGTGTAAGGCTTGTGTTTACGATCGGTAGGTCGTAAACACGTGTCGATTTTGTGACTTAGGAAGTCGGGTCTAGAAGTTTAAGGGAGAAGGAGGGGGCGGACTCTCGCGTGAGGATTGTGGTGTGTGAAGTTTGGTATTTATAGAGAAATGGGGGTGGTAGCAAGTCGGTTAAGTTTGCTTGCTGGCCAAGGGCATGCCTAAAGAGACGCGAGCTACCTCGTGATGGAAATGGGTCTATTGTCCCTTTCAATTTGGACGTGGCCTATTCTCCATCCATTGTTGATATGTGGTATTCATATAAGATGTCGTGTAATAATATGGGCATCTAATAAGATGATTTTGGTGTTACTTGGGGTAGGTAATTTGTGTGCTTGACTCGGGTTTGACCCGTGTGAGTCGGGATTTAAATTTCGAGTCGGTTTTTGGCTCGGTGTCGATTTTGACTCTAATTAGGATCATTTTAATGGAAATGACATGATAAAGACATTCATGGCATTATTTTTGACATTCGGGATTTGGGTTGACTCGGGTTGACTCAGGTTGACTCGAGTTGCGAGTTTCTGAGTCGGTTTTGTGTTCGAAGACGGTTTTAACTCTAAATAGTGTTATTTTAATGTAAATGAAGTTAGAAAACCATTTTTGAAATCATTTTTCATATTTTAGTAGTGCATTAAACCGTCTCATGTATAGCCAATCCACGCACGCATATCAAAACCACGTTATAGTCCGATCATCATCGGGTGGTTTTTGGAAGGTGCAGATACTGGGTATCTACACTTAAACACTGAAATCATCCATAAAGACTTCCATAATAGACTCTATATAATCATAAAATATGGCCATCATACAACGCTGAAAGGTAGCTGGGGCATTATATAAACCAAAAGGCATCTTCCTATATCCAAATACACCATATGGACATGTGAAAGTAGTGTTTTCCTGATCATCGGGATGAATGGGCATCTGAAAGAAATCGGAGTAGCCATCTAGATAACAGAAATAACTATGACATGCTAGTCTTTTTAAAATCTGATCAATATAGGGAAGTAGGAAGTGGTCTTTATTAGTAGTTGTGTTCAGCTTCCTATAGTCAATACACATTCTCCAACCTGTAACAAGTCTATTATGGGGGTCGAATAATCGTCTATTCTCCCTTTAAAACACTATTTATAATATCAACTACCTACTCTTAGTAGAGTGGCAAGTAAAGGTCGGATCCCAAGGGACGTGTATTGCATTGATTTATCGGTTGTAAAAAGCTGTCTTAAGGTGTCACAATTTGGCTTGAGTTTGAGGTTTGCAATCTAAACTACTTAACAATGAAAAGTAAACAAGTGAAATTAAAGTAAAGCAAGTAAATAGGATTTGTAAACAATTGATTATGGCACTAGGATGTCATGGGGTAATAAAGGTATCATGGTAAAGATGATACAAACAAGTTTACATAGATGCAAGCAAGTTATTGTTGTAGTGGAATTAAGTTAGTTTATATCTTACAATTCCTAGGAAGATTTGGGTCTCGGAGGCTAGTCGGTCAAGACTTTACAATACCTACACGTCGACTTAATTTCTTTCTATTCAACTACATGCATGGTCTAACAAGCTTTAAGTTAGTTTATATCTTACAAGTCTTGCTAAATGGATAAGAGATTCATGGTAGGTTGCCAATAAAACATTTCATCAAGCATAACATGTGCATAAGTTGAAACTACAACAAGCAAGCAATCATATGGAAATATATTATATTAAGTATGAGTCTACCCCATGATTAATTCCCCTAATTCTCTATTAACCCTAGCTAGGAGACTACTCACTCATGATCATGGTAAAAAATGCTAATAAAGGTCTCAATCATATTAACAAGGTTAAACATGGTGAATGAATAAAGCAATAAACAATAATTAAGCAAAGGATAAAAGAAAATGTACCAACTTAGGATGATCCAAATAGTAAGCAAAGAATAATAGAAGAAAACTTGATGAATGATAGAGAGTTGTCAATTCTCCAATAAACCCAATTAGTCTTCAAAATTACCCAACTAAATCTAAGAACACTTGAATAATTAAAGAGAGATTAAGATTTGATTAATATTGAATTTTGTGATTACAACTTGATTAATACTAATAAGCTCTACTAAAACTAGATTAGGAATTGGTAAATAGTTTGATGATTAACTTGGAGTACAAAGGGGTATTTATACTAAGTACAAGTTAGGTTAACTAAGGGCTTAAATGACGATTAAGTCCCTAAGATGAAGATTAGTGCCTTGCATGTCCTTAAGGAGCCCCACGACCTATCTATGTTGGTCGCATATGCTGCATAGGGAAACGTTCGTCCTGCTTGTGGGACGTCCGAGGTGAGCTAGGGGACGCCCGGTTTGCTCATCAGGACGCTCGGGCTGCTCTCGGAACGCCCGGATCATGGGTTAGCTTGGCTTCCTTTTATCTTGACTGCCTCAAGATCCGTGGGGGTCTTCATCATTGCCTAATCTACTTATTCTATCTACTTAGGCCTTTAGTGTCGGTCTCCTCCTTGTTGTTTGGTCGTTAGATGCGATCCATTTAGCTCCAAATTGCTCCATATATGCAAGGTTAGCATTCCTCTCCTACCAAGGGCACAAAACCTCAAATAATATGTAAAGTGGGAAGCTAAAGATAAGAAATGACTCTAATACATGGAAGAAAGCATATGAATAAGGCTAGTTCGGGGTTTAAAAGTGGTAAATATGACTCACATCAAATATCCCCAAACCGAACTTTTGCTCGTCCCGAGTAAAGAGGTGACTAAAATGATGACCTTTATTAATACTACTAGCCGATGTGAGACAATTAGCGGGTTTCACTCTGTCCCTTCAACTCACAACAAGACATCTATGAAGTAAGATGCCTTCTTGCAAGACAAGGTGGAGCTTGGCAAAATGGCGATGCATCCTATCATTTAAGCACACAAGATCAAGTAAAGGATGCATCTACAAAAAGGATAGCCACTTGCCTCATCTAAGTGGCGGAAATCATCTAAAAGGGAAGCAATCTAAGGGTACACATTCCATTGTAGATATTATTTCTCAAAGTTACTAAGCCTAAGAGAATAGCAACAAATCACCTCCAAATTGTGTCAAACTAGGATACTTTCGTCCACAATCACTAAATGCTTTTGTCAAGAGTAGACTCCCTATGGTGTTAGAAACACAGTAGAATCGCGGAATTACCCCTCTTGCCTAGACAAAAGGAAGGGTCGTCCCCTCTCCATCATTCAACAAAAATGAGATAAATGGGTAAAAGGGATCAATATGTTTTCAGTTTCACAATGGTAGTTTGCTTTTGATTTTTTTTTTCCCGGCCCCCAATTTCTTGTGGCATTTGTCATTGAAGAATATTTCTTGCCATTTTTTTATGTTTGGCATTTTGATACTTTGGCAATTCTTTTCACTTTTTGCACTCTTTTTGAACATTTTCAAAGTAGCCCCATTTGTAGCAAGGGTACTTTTATTGAAGCATAGAAGTCTATTCTTTTGCTCCTCTTTTCATTGTTTCAATTTTTGAAAACTTTTTGATTTTCACTTTGGTACTTGAACTCAAATTTGAGATTTTTGTGCCCATTTTCTTTTTGTTGATAAAATGATGGTAGGAGTGAAAGAATGGTTGCATGGCTTCAAAGGTCACCTTGGAATCACTACTACAAATCCAGGCAACCACAACGGCCCTTTAACAACGCTTATTCACGAAAATCACCAAAAGACGTTGTAGAATGGATTGCGCGAAATTTTACTAAACTTAATTACAACGGTTATGTGTTGTTACCGTTGTTATTGGTTTTAACAATGGGTCAAACTTGCACAACCGTTGTTAATATAAAAACTAATAACAACAGTTTACTCTGTAATACATTATAACCGTTGTTAATAATTTGGCGCAAAATTAGTGAAAAGTAATTACAACGGTTATATTAGAACCTGTTGTTAATACTTTTTAACAACGGTTGTCAAAGGAACCGTTGTTAATATATTATCTAATGACAACGGGTTTATGTGTAATAATCGTTGTCAATACTTTCAAACAAATACCACAATATATACCACACAAACACAGATCAGCTACAACCACAAACACAAACATACAACCACACTCTTTCTCATCGTCTCTTTCTCATCGTCGCTTTATCATCTCCGTCACTGTTGTTGTCATCGTCTCTTTCTTTCTCTAATTATCAGGTATATATCTATCGCTTTATGGTTTTAGGTTTTGTCATCTCCGTCATTATTGTTCTTTCTCTAATTATTTTATTTGCTGTGTTTTTCTCTGTCATTGTTCTTTCTCTAATTATTCGCTTAGTTTTTCTGCGTTTATTAGTAAAACAAATTAAATAAAATAAAACAAAGAAGATGATGGAGAGGATAGTAAAACAAATCCACATTTAACATACATAAATTTAATTAATTGAGATATATACATAAACTTAATGCATTGCTAAAAATACATTTCTTAGATGTTCATATAGGGATGCATTATCTTCTATGAGAATCACCCTCTCCTCCTTTGCTATTTGGAGGTTTCGTTCCGCAGATGGAATATCTTCATATAGCTGCATTATCTGCGGCTCTAACAAGCCATGTTTTTTGGCCTCCTTGAGTGCGATCCGAGCTTGCTCAAGGAAGAGCTTGTTCTTCCTCTCGATTTCCTGCAAACGGCGTATGAAACTACTTGGTCATAATGCATGTTAAACGAATGGTATCATTCATTATTGAAGGAAGTTTGGAGTTTATTAGGTTTTAAAGATTTAGGGTTTGGAGTTTAGGGTGGAGATAGTGATATAATTGCTTGGTTATTGAGATAGTGGAATGAATTTATAATTAGTATATGTGTCGTTTGAGTTGTTTTTTAATTAATATTTTTAGGGTTTGATGCTTAAATTAATACGAAGTGTATTTTTGTTTAGGAAGTTGTGCCATATCCCTGCTTCAAATCTTATAACCCTTCGCATTCCATATATTGTGTCCTTTCATGCAGGGATTTTGGCAGTAATAATGCATCTAGTAATATATAATTAATTGATGCATGAGGGATTTTGGCAGTAATGCTTTGTTTTTTTGTTTTTTATTTTTTTATTTTTTTTAAAAACAACAACGGTTATTTAAAAAAAAACCCGTTGTCTTTAGTTATAACAACGGTTTTTTCCATTGTAACCGTTGTTATAACTTTCCCACCAAAAATTAGTCACACTTTCCACAACGAATGACTCGTAACGACAACGGTTTTTAACAGTTGTTAATAGTTTTTACAACGGGTTTCTTAAAAAAACCAAATGTTGTTAAAACCTTTAACAACGGATGCTTTAACAACGTCCACTTTTTTATATAACAACGGTTTTTAACCGTTGTTATACCCTAAATCTGTAATAGTGAATAAACGGTAGCCAGGGAGGTATCACACCACAAGCTACTCTTGACTAGGCCTTAGTCCATGGGTCAAAAGATACTATAGTATGACACATCATAGGGCGTCTTGAAGGTATTCTAACAAACAAAGTTTCAAGGAGAAAAATTATCTACAAGGGCCCTATATACACTTGCCAAGCTTCCCATCTAGACATTTTCACATAAATTTTCCTAATATGAAACTAGATGTCATGATGCAACTATCATATATACAACCTAATGCATATGCTTCTATCACTAGTATGCCACAAAATCTAAATGCAACTCCTATAATCACATAGGTTTGTACCGCATCAAACAAAAAGAAGCCACATTGTCATTAACATATAAGAGAAAAAGGATATTTGGAAAGATCATACCATGCGGGCTTCATATTCCTTATGCCTCGAATATGGCGTAGTCGGTCCCAAGTGATAGGAGTGAACAACAAACAACATATATATATATATATACACAATTCTACACTACAAATAAAGAACATGTTTTTTGAATTTGTTTCATTTTTCAAAAACAAATTGAGTTAGATGTTAAATGTTAGAATGTTAGAATTTCTCATCCCCACACTTAGTATGGACATTGTCCTCAATGAACAAAACGATAGAAAATTTATGCAAATGCAAGCTATACTAGAATGTATGAATTTTAAACTAGATGCAAACTATATGATATATATATTACAAAATAATGCAAACTAAAAATTTTCTATATGATGCATGCTCTCTATTAGGTTGGAGAGCCAATTTAAATTGACTCAGATTGCTTGTGACTAAATTTCCCCAAACAGGTTAAATTAATGAGGTAAGTTTGGCCATAAGGCCATGCATGCAATGCTATGCAAATTGTCATTTTGGATTTTTCCAAGTGGGAACAAAAAATTGTCATCACCTTGATGTGGCTAAGGTGGAAAAAGTCCTTTAGTGTTGCTAGGACACTTCACTAGGCAAAAAGCCGAAACAACAATAATTATTCAAAACAAGTTATTTAAACAAATCAAATTTTGCCATAGAGATGAGAGAGGAAGAAAGAGCTCACATAAGCCATGATGGGTGCCTCTTGCCCGCTCCACCTAGCCAAAGAACTCTTCACTTATCCTCATCATCTCCTCCATCCTTATCACTCCAATTCATTCTAGACTCATCACTTTCATAGAAGCCCGTAAATTCATCCTCTTCACTATTTACCTCCACGGTGTCGCCATCACTCTCTCATCCCTCACCATTGCCATTTGCTCCATCATTCCCATCGGCCGAATTTGGAAAGAGTATATAGACTTGAGCCCAAGAGGGAAGCATTCCTTCTTCATTTATGGGCCCTTGACGGGCCATTTGATGGAAACTAGGGTATAGAGTATAATAGGCATCCACCCAATCATCATATTGTTGTTGGTGCATCGCTTGAAGTAGACCCGAAGCAAACTCATCCTTGGGGAGGATGAACGGGTTAGGGTGGTTGTAGGGTTGGTAAGGGAAGTGGTAAGAAGGAATAGTGATCTTTTTCTTTTCATCTTTGTGCTCATTTTCTTGTTGTTTTTGAGTAGGGGTGGGGCTTGGTTGTCTTGTCTTGAGTTTCCGGGTACTAGGTAGGAAGGTAGACGGGAATGGGGTCCTCTCCTTGGTGAAATTATTGTCAAACCTTCCATTGGAAGGATGCGGATCACTTCCCTTTATTAGCCATTTGATTTTTCTTTCATAGCCCTCATAGGCTATCCAATGATGTTGTTTGAAAAGAAGGCATTCATTAATCCTAGTATTGCCCGGAACATGGACATATAAATTGTCATTGTTGAAGTTTGGGATAAACCACTTTGCAATCCTTGTTATCAAGCCTCCATTCACAATATGCTTCATCCCGTTGTCACACCCGTTTCGAAAACGTGCCCATCTCTCAAGTAATACAAAAGGAGCATTGAAGTGGTATCCACTTTTACCTTGAATTTGTAAGTATGATTCTATAAAGGTAAGGTCAAGCTCATTTAACATAGCGGGGTCACGTCGAGCAAGTAGGGTGCTCATTGGAAAATGGTAGGTGAGCGTTATGATTGGGTTTTGGATGAAGGAGGCCAAACAATATTTAATCTTAGTCAAGGCACGGCCCGTTAGGGGTCTCCAAAGCGGTTCCACACTATAATTTCGAGGCTTGGATGATCGAGAGGGTGATACATCTAAGCCCAAAATATCCGCAAACTCAACTAATGTTACCATTCTTGTGACATTTTCCAATCGGAATTCTATGAAAATGATGTTGTTAAGAGTGGAAATTTTTAGAAAGCTTAGGAATTCAAGCACAAGTGATTTTTAAGTAAGCTCATGCATATGAAACATGGTGGAGAGTCCGAACAAGTCAAACAATGCTTCGGTTTGGTGATAAATCCCTAACTTTCTAAGTGTATCATGATAAAGAAACTTAGTTGGAAGGATGTTCTTACCCAATAGCCGATGAAAGACGACTCGTTGAGCATCATTAATAAACTCGATATGAGGGAACCGGTCAAGTATTGAAAGATCAATAATTTCTTCATTTTCTCTTCTCCTTGTGTTGAGATGTGAGGTAGAAGAACTCCCTATAATCCTTGTTCTTCTTTGTTCCCTTGTCATGAATCTCCTTGTGTTACTCATTTTGGTTAAAGGAATTTGATTGTGATTGAGTGAGAGTGAAATCATACCTTCCAAGTTAGATCTATTTGCTTTGTGGAAAAACCCTAAATTGAGTGAGTTCAAGTTTAGAGAGGTTGATTGTTTTCTTGAGGATGAAGTAGGGTGATTTTGTGTATTTGTGAGAGGGTTTTGGGTCTACTAAGTGAGAGAAGCTGATGTGGCTTGATATGTGTGGTGGACATTAGGGAAAAAAAGGTTGTAGCCAATGGGGGACCAGCACGAGAAGGAGACGCGCGGTTCGTTTAGGGAGTCGGGCGTCTTCTGCTCTTTAGAAAACTTTGTATAAGCAGAGGGGGACGCGTGACCTAAAGTCGGTCCGCCCGTCTCGAGTAATGGGACGGCCGACTTGATGCTATGACGCCCGAATTTCTTGGCAGGATAAAAATTCTTCATAACAAGCAGATAGGGACATGCGTCCCTATGAGTGATCCACCCGTCCTGAATAATCGGGACGCCCGTCTTGGTTCTAGGACGCCCGAATTTCGTTCCAGCATAAAATCTTTCAAATTTTCTTGGCTCCAGCTCCCACGAGTTGAGACCAACTCGTGGGGATCCTTCTTTTTGCTCCCTTATAATTTCTTCTTCCTTGATTGAGTGGCACAGGCTCTCTCTTAGCCTAGGAAAAAGCTTCCCCACACTTGAATTTTGAATCCTTCACACATCAAACTTGATTAGTAACCCTCCCTCACTTGCTCTTATGTTAAATTTGATTAAAACAAGGAATTGAAATGCAATGCAATGAAAATAAGTGCAAGTAAGTAAGTTAGTATATTTACAAGTGGTGGTTTAGGGAGGACTCCACCAAACTTTCCTCCATTTAGATGCTTGATCATGGTGGGAGAGGCTTAAAGCGAGTGACCTAGACCTCCCCTACAAAAGCTCCTTCATAATAAGGCTTGATACGTTGACCATTGACTTTGAACCGATTCCCATCTTCCGACATTTGCTCAAAGTCTCCATACTTTCCAACATTTGTGATTACAAAGGGATCCACCATCGTGAATTCAACTTTTCGGGGAAGAGCCGATATCGAGAGTTGAATAGAAGGACTTTGTCTCCCTTGTTCAAGGCCTTTTTCTTGATTCTCTTGTCATGAAGCAATTTGGTACGTTCTTTATAGATCTTTGCATTTTCATAAGAGTGAAGCTGAAATTCCTCCAATTCTTTAATTTGCAAGATCCTCTTCTCTCCGCTTAACTTGAGATCAAGATTGAGGGCTTTGATTGACCAAAAGGCTTTGTATTCCAATTCAAGTGGCAAGTGGCAAGCCTTTAGATACACTAACTTGTAAGGTGAAGCTCCTATGAGTATCTTATAGGCCGTCCTATAAGCCCAAAGAGGGTCATCAAGCTTCATGCTCCAATCCTTACGAGTCTTGTTAACAACCTTCTCAAGAATTTGCTTGATCTCTCTATTTGAAACTTCGACTTAACCGCTTTTTTGAGGATGGTATCCCAAGCCGGTCCTATGTTGAACACCATACTTTGTCAAGAGAGATTCAAGTTTCTTTTCAAGGAAATGTGTTCTACCATCACTAATAATTGCCCTAGGAACTCCAAACCTTGGGAATATCACTTTCTTTAAGAACTTGGTCACCGTCTTTGCATCGTCGATTGGGGTAGCAGATGCTTCTACCCACTTGGACACGTAATCAACGGCAACTAGTATATACGTGTTGCCTTGGGACGATACAAAGGGACCGTGGTAATCAATTCCTCATACATCGAAGATTTCAACTTCCAATATACCCCTTTGTGGAATCTCATTTCTCCAAGATATGTTCCCGGTTCTTTGGTAAGCATCACAATGAAGAATGAATTCTCTAGCATCTTCAAACATGGTAGGCCAATAGAAGCCCGATTGTAGGACTTTGGCAATTGTCCTTCTTGCTCCATAATGTTCTCCATAAGGAGATGAATGACAACCTTCCAAAACTCCTTGAACTTCCCATTGTGGCACACACTTTCGGTAAAGACCATCACTACACGCTTTGTAGAGATTGGGATCATCCCAAAAAGTACCTCTTCACTTCGACCAAAAATCTATTTCGTTGATTGTAATTCAATTTCGGAGGAAGGACTCCTCCTACAATGTAGTTTGCAAAATCGGCGAACCATGGTGTTGTATGTCTCTCAAGTTGTGTGTGGATGGCCATTAGAACATCATTGGGAAATGAATCCTTGATTGGTGCATCTTCTTCATTATTGTCAAACCGAATTCTTGACAAGTGATCCGCAACTACATTCTCAGCCCCTTTCTTGTCTCTTATCTCTAGGCCAAATTGTTGGAGCAACAATATCCATCTCAACAAGCGTGGTTTTGATTCTTTCTTCACCAAGAGATGTCTAAGAGCACAGTGTTCCGAAAATACAATAACTTTTGATCTAAGTAGGTAGGAGCGGAACTTGTACAAAGTATATACTGTAGCAAGAAGTTCCTTTTCCGTGGTATCATAGTTGGCTTGTATTGCATCAAGGGTCTTGCTTATATAGTATATAGCATGTAAAGCTTTCCCAACTCGTTGTGCAAGAACCACGGCAAAGGCATAGTTGCTTGCATCAGACATTATCTCAAAAGGTAACTCCCAATTTGGGGGTTGAATAATCGGTGCCGAGATTAGAGCTTCTTTAATCCTATCAAAGGACTCGACACATTCATTAGTAAATTGGAACGGGGCATCCTTAAGCAAAATTTGAGTGACGGGTTTTGCAATTTTGAAAAAATCTTTTATAAATCGTCGGTAAAACCCCGCATGACCGAGAAAACTCCGTACCCCCTTGACGTTCACGGGTGGCGGTAATTTCTCTATCACCTCAATTTTATCTTTATCAACCTCGATACCCTTTTCCGAAATCAAATGATCTAAAACAATACCTTCATTGACAATGAAATGACACTTTTCCCAATTTAACACAAGGCTAATATATTTACATTTTTGCAAGACAAGAGATAAATATGCAAACATGCACTACGCCAAATCTGGCAATCAATAAGGAGCGTATCACAATGGTTTAATGCATTTAATAATGACACTTAGATTACCGTTTTCCAAATATTAGCGGAAACCTAGACCGCGCTAATAGGAATAACGGTTTCCCTCGAAAACCGTTATTATAATTTGACAACGGCTGCTTAACAAACCGTTGTCAAAAACTTTTAACGGTTTCCAAAAACTTGTTATAGAATCACTCTTATCAACGGTTGTTAGGGAACCGTTACCAGTTTAAGAAATCGGTATTTCGAAAACCGTTATTAAATTAACACCATCAACGGTTTTTATTACCTGTTGTTATGTTATAGCTACGGATTTTTTGTAACCGTTTTTATTTTCTATTATGAGATAACGGTTTTTCAATTCAACCATTGTCAGTATTTGATTAGATTTTTCAATTTGATTACTGCATTCAAAACTGAACTTTAATAAAAATTCAATTTGACCAAAATAATTCTGTAAATATGTCTTCATAATGGTTTAGGTCAAATTCTAAATTATCAAACATTTACTCTTTAATTTCTTTCTAAATTTCTCACTAAAAAAAATATGGCTAGTGTATCGGAGCTACAATCACATTCTCGTTATGCACAGCCTTTTACTTGCATTCTCCATAATCTCCCGGTTCATTAAGGTGTGAATGGAAAGGGTTTAAACGCTAATTTTGGGTGGTTGACGCAAATGATTCATAACTCCGGTTTCACCGCGGTTAAAAAATTGTACCCTTTTTTTTTTTGATAAAATGTAAGTATTATATCAAAATAGAAAAGTGGTCCATACAACAGGAAATCGGAGCCATTACAAGAGCGAGTAACAAAAACATGGCCCCATTCCCCAACTTAACCAATTAAGGCTTGATAAAAAAAAAGCCCAAAGCAAACAAATAAAAAAAAATGGACCCGGTTTCAAAAACAACAAAACCAGATCCCCAACTCCCCCTTATCCTCTTCATGTTCTTACCATCAAAATCAGATCGCATCAAAAAAACCGCTGACAATCAATCAACATCCTCCCTGATTCCTCAATCAATTCGCCTCGCCTATGACCCTTCGGAGCTAGGTCTTATCAGCAGGGGTCGCCGTCATCAAGCATCCCTTTATCCTGATTTTCATCTCATCAACAATGGTGGAAGGAACCTTTCTCGGGCAATCAATAGTAAGTTCATACCTACTCAAGTTTCTTTGCCTCCAAACATGATAAATACACGCATTGAGTACTGCATTTAGTAGTTCAAACATGATTTTCGATCCCCACCTTCTCAGGCTCCATTCACGAAGATTCTGGGTAGGTAGGAGGACTTCAATCCTATGCCCAACAATCTTAATCACTGCTTTGCTGTAATCGCAAGCAAAAAAAAAAGATGATCCATGGTTTCTGTTTGGTGGCCACAGATGCAGCAAGTATCATCAGAACATATACCTAGTTTATAAAGTTTATCTTTGGTATTCATGTTCTTGTGTTGATAAATCCATGCCATAAAGCCATGCTTAGGAAGAGACCATGTATTCCATACCATGTTATGCCAGTTCACCTTTTCTCCTTTATCTCTTAAGAATTCGTAACCCTTAGCAAAAAATTGTACCCTGTGTCTACAAACAAGCAAGGTTTTGTAGGCTTCAATTTTATCCTGTTTAACGAAGCCAATTGCCATGATAGTTTTCGTCGGGCAAGAAAATTAGGGGCTAGATTTGCGGGGGAAGATGCGGGGAAAGAGGACTTATATTCGGATGATAAACAACAAGGCCCTTATCTATGGGTTGCGGCCCATCTTGATCATCATCTGCTGAAATATTGCAGGAAGCATCACATTCTTGCCACCGTGCCTATATCATTGGAGAAAGAGGCCATTCCACCTGCGCTTCCCGGTGATAATGAAAGGCCGATCTACGACTTGCTCTATACCGAAATTCATAATGAGTATCCTAATACTTCATCAGATTCTAATAATTAAGTCTTTAATTATTATCTGGCATTGTATGTTTTATTTGAAGTATGGTGGTGGTTTGAATTAAAGTTTAATTATTTATGTTTTTTTTTACGTTTTTTGTTACCCCATCTTCTGGAATTCAGAGACAATATCACCAGAAAAATATCAAACTTTTATTATAATGACTTAGGTTTTTAGGAGTACATTAAAATATCAAGCTAAAGAAAAAAAATCGCGTAAAACAAGCGTTGACAAACGTGAAAAAGCAAATGTGTAGTGTGGAGTTGAATGGAGGGAGTATGTTTTTTGTTACCCCATCATCTGGAATTCATAGACAATATCACTATATATGTCTCTTTCACATTCAGCCCAATCCACACAGTTGTTTTCCCATTGCAACGGCACAATCCCCTGCTCGGCAATGCGACCTTGGCGGTGCAGAATCGGAAGTATTAGGAGACGGTCAGATTCATTCGCAACCCATAAATATGGGCCTACCCGCTGTTCATCTTAATCAAACCAGAGTCTCGAAGAGTCATTGTTATAAAATGCCCGCTTAAGTTTGCGAGCCTGAAAAAAGCATTCTCGCTCCTCACCCCCGCCAAACTCGATGGGGGCGCACCACCCGAAGCCATGATGCGCATCATTGTCCGGGTAGATAATTTGAACCAAATTCAATCCACCTAACCGAATCAAACCTATTAACCAGTCAAGGCTATACGAGAGTATAGTCTTTCCATGCCTGTCCTCTGTATACGGGAGATTGTGAATGATGCACGTAAAGGGTTTAGCATACATAAATCTACTTGGGGGTCCTATAAGAGGTTCATATGATGCTTCATCATCATCAGCGAATGAATAATATGAACCACTATAAGTTGATGAACTTGACGACATAATCGATGTGGAAAATTAATGGAGGACTTAACAAGTTAAGAATTGGAAAGTGTAAACGGTACAAGTTAAGATTGTGAAAATTATAATTATACTTATAATGAGTTTGGGTTGTATTGGAAACGGTACAAGTTAAATAAGAATTGGTCAACTCTACCGTGTTAAACATATTAGCTTATAACGGTTATCAAAAAACAGTTGTCCAATGAGTAAAAACACAACGGTTATCAAAAAATCGTTGTCCAATTAGTAGCAACAAAACGATTATCAAAAAACCGTTGTCCAATGATTAAAAAACACAACGGTATTGATTTGACTAATGCATGCCTTGTAATTTTTACTTTTTCTTATTCAAAGTTGCACTATTACGTGTTTGACCATATGTATAACACAAAATGATAACGGTTCTTTGTAAAGCTATTATCATATTACATATATCAAAAACAGTTGGACATAACCCATTTTAAAAAAAAATTGTTTAATTATCTGTGATTTTCTAATGTTTATGATTTGACTAATGCATGCCTTGTAATTTTTACTTTTTCTGATTCAAAGTTGCAGTATTGATTGTTTGACCATATGTATAACACAAAATGATAACGGTTCTTTGTTAAGCCGATATCATATTTTATATAGCAACAACGGTTATTGTAAATCCGTTGTCATATTACACCAATAAACAACGGTTTTTCTTATAACCGTTGTAAATACAGATCCACTGTGAAAGCTGAAAAGTTTTTTGTTTTACCAATGCATGCCCTATTATTATTGTTTGTTTGACCATTATTCACCTCATGCATGCATGCACAATTAAAACAAGTTTGAATGTAACGTCTGGATGAAATTAATCTAATTAACTATAGCTTTATTATACTATAAATAGCATCACATTTCCAGTAACAATAAGAATCACTTTATTATTACTAACCTTTCTACTTCACTTTTTAAATAATCTACATATACATACATATCATAATTAAAAGAATGTCGTCGTCTTCATCATCCACAGTCGCATCTCCTCAGCAATCGGTAACCCGCTATATCAACCCGATTACGTGCATAATTCACAATCTCCCCGTTATACGCGATGCAGCTGGGAATCTAGCTTCTAAGTCTTTTAACCCATTGAGGGACATCCTCATTCAGAATGGGTTTTCAAATGTTAGGGCAATCTACCCGGCTTGAATTTCTGGTCGTGGGTTTCTTGGATATGCTTTGATCATGCCAGGGGATGGTCTTGACGATTTTCGCCAAGCAAAACAACTCGCTGCAAGGTATACATCACGTGACCATCAAACGGGCAAAAGTGACTATTATGGCGACGACCCTAAGGATCGTTATGTTCACGTTGGGCCTCACTTATGGGTTGCCACCGCTGAGGACGCTCATCTGATGAGAAGGCTCATTCCGTACAATTTTATCAATATACCGAAATCATGGGAAGACGAAGAAGTGCCTCTATTTGATCCCTGTCTTGATGTCGATGTAGTACGCTTGATTTATAATCAAGTTTATCCTCAGTACCCACCTCCAAATCAAACTCCTGTTAGGGTGTTTGATTAATGTACTAATTAGTTAGCTGTTTGTTTTTATGGTTATTTTATTTTTTTATTGTGTTTCCTTTTTTTCCCCTTGTTGTACTATTTTTTTTTTGCGCCATTGTATAATATGCTCGTTTTAATATATAGTTCTACTCTTTATTACATGCAAATGCTTATTAACATAGATTTTAAATAACTTGCGAACAGACAAATGAATGAAACAATAACATATAATATAATGACTACGGTAGTGCATAAGAACCGTGTTAGATCATAAACACCTCTAAAAATAATTGGAAATTGGAAGATATTAATAAGATAATTACAACGGTTCTTATAAGAACCGTGTTAAATTATGCAATTGCTGAATAACATTATATTAAATAACCTTCTTTCTTTCTTTATTTCTTCATTTCTCTCTCTCTCTCTCTCTCTCTCTCTCTCTCTCTCTCTCTCTCTCTCTCTCTCTCTCTCTCTCTCTCTCTCTCTCTCTCTCTCTCTCTCTCTTTTTCTCTCTCTCTCTCTCTCTCTCTCTCTCTCTCTCTCTCTCTCTCTCTCTCTCTCTCTCTCTCTCTCTCTCTCTCTCTCTCTTATTACTCAAATTATGCCAAGCGGTAGCTCTTCTTCTTCCTCTATTTCAACAGGGACATGTAATTGCTCAGTTCCATCAGCATTGCGGACTTCTTGGACTTTGCAAAATCCGGGAAGAAAGTTTCTTACTTGCAAATTCTATAATCCCGAGACTAAAATTCGTGGATGCAATTACTTCAAGTGGGTTGATGAACCAATGACTGAGTGGCAGAGGAAGGTTATAAACAGGTTAGTGAATGAGAAAAAGAGCATGGATATCGAGATTACTCAAGTGAGAAGTATACTATATCAATTTGAAGAATCGAAGCGGGGAAATGACAGTGAAATATTGAAGGCAAAAGAAGAATGCAAGAAGTTAACCATGGATATCGTAGAACTCAAAAATAATGAGGCATGGCTTAAGTTAATTGTCAAATTTCTTCTTCTAATTGTTATTTACATAGTTTATTATGTATGGTGGTAGTTTGTACAATTTATGTGTAAACTTGTAATCCTTTAAATTAATGGAGATAAGCAAGATTTTCTAAGAAACATATTGTAATTAGCTGGCATATACCAAATGACGCTTTATTTCTTGGCGGTAAAATCAAACACAATGAAAAATAAAATAAAACGGGTATACCCAAACCGTTGTTCAGGACGTATACAGTTATAACGGTTCAGGCCGTTGTTATGTATATAAAAATGATGTTTTATTTCTGGGCGGGAAAATCAAACAACATGAAAATATTACAGACAACGGTTATTTCTAACCCGTTGTAGATAGTACGAATCAGTTACGGTTTCAAAGAAAACCGTAGTCTGTTTGGAAACAAAATACAACGGTTTTTCTTATACCGTGTTTATTAATTTCCAATAAACAAGGTCTTGCAAGTGTTGTATTATTCACACATATATACTCTGAGCTTCCCCTCCCCCACATAATATTCTCAAACATTGAGCTTCCCCTTAACCACCATCCTACCCCATCGTCGTCGCAGTCATCATCATCATCGCCATTGCCTCCGCCAGATCAATCCGGATTCTCCTCTTTAAAGAAGTAATAAACCCTCCTCTCTAGAGATTTGTTTGTTATTATAAGTATGCATTGTTATTATTTGTTTATTAATTTCTGCTTTAGATATGGTCCAAAAGCGGAAAAAAACGATGGAAATGCGTCAGGCGACGACTCAAGTGATGAGAATAATTTGCAACACACTGTGGGTCGAATGCGCCACAGGGTTTCCCTAGAAGCAATAAATTCAAAGATACCTAATCCTTTACAATGGGATAAAGATACGGGGCTGCCATATGGTGAGTATGCCGGGTATTTTGCGAGTTGGATTGGTTGTTGTGTAAGACGGTATGTGCCTCTCGGTACGCCGCGTATCAGTGAACTGAGTAAAATATGGAACAGCGTGCTAATAAACAGAATAAAGGTATGTATATACATTAATAAATGTTTTAGCTTAAATTAAGTTACTACTTGATATGTGTATTAGACGAAACACTTGTACCAACTATGCTCATCATATATGCAGTTAGCTTACATTGTCCCCGAAAAGTATGATAAGTACCTAAAAAAAAGACAGGGGAAGCCCTCAGTTCTTGGAAGTTAAAGATTGCGGAGAAGCACTTGTTCAACAAGGAAACCGGGGAGATGAACAAGAACCCCCCAACAAAGAAGTATCCGTATGTCAGTCAAGACCATTGGGATAGCTATATCGCTTATAAGCAGTTTGACAAGTTTAAGGTAACTTAACAATAATAAGTAAAGAAGTATACTTAGTTTAGTATTTGGTCATGCTTACGTTTCTTGATATAATTTATTTGATGAAGGCAATGAGTGAGAGGAACAAGTCGAACATTTCAAAGAAGAAGACCGTCTTTTACGGTTCCCGAGGTGGTTATAGATTGATTAAGAAGAAACTTGTAAGTACATAATTTCTATAGTATTAGACTATTAGGTGATGAATGTTATATATGTTCATAGTAATCATACATATTTTGAGAGGATATCAATGTGATGAATGAATTGTAGGCAAAGCTTGGAAAATTCAGTCGTCACGACGCTTGGGTGGAAGGTCACACTCCTAAGAATGGAAAGACGGAAACTGAATATGATAAGGACATCAAAGAGAAAATTATAAGTTTGAATAAATATGTCACTCCTACCACTGGTAGTCGGAGTTATATAATTGTGAGTTGCTTAATGGTTTTATGTGTATGTAGAGGATCTGTGAGAAGGAGGTACAGGAAGGAAAATGGAAGCTGATAGACGTGATGACATTCTTGTTATGGCAATCGGCAAAGCAGAGCATCCAGGTCGTGTGAGAGGGGTATCAACGCATGTTGGTATCACTAAGTAATTTGGGAAAACTACTCGAAGTGGTGATTATTCCAAGAAGGTAATCTATAAATACTGTATTTGAACTAACGTAATTTATATCTATATATGCTGACATTAATTTCTACTACACAGCTACATAAAATAGCCAGGTTGATGATGAGAATGTTGGAAACTGGGGAAAAGCCATCAAAAAAAGAGTTGGATATGGTTCAAGAAGTCATAAAGGAAGCTGAGGAGGAGGAGAAGGAGGAGGAGGAGGAGGAGGAGGAAGAGGAGGAGGAAAAAGAGGTAATAATATTTATGTCTTATATATATACAATGTGTTATATGATTTGGAAAATCATTACGTGTTATATGGACAAGTGTAAATGTACAGAAGGAAGCCGAGGAGGACATGGCAAGGGAGAAGAAAATGGAAAAGGAGACTCGGGTGGGAGCCGAGGATCGATATCAGGCAGTTGAAGAGGAAGAGGAAGCCAGGAAGGCCGTGACACAGGAAGAGATTGAGATAGTTGATGATCAGACGTTCTTCTCTACACCGAAAAAGATAAGAGCTGCTCGTTTATAATTATTCATCTCAGTACACGTTTTTTACTTATGAAATTTACTAAAGGTGGTGAATGTATGTGTACTCATTGATTAAAGTTGTCGTGAAGGGCGATTGCAAAGTGGCTTTTCGTCTGTTCTATTTACAGGGGAAAGAGAAAGTTGTTGTTGCCAGGGGATACGTGTTCGCTTACGACCGGCTTCAACAAATTAAGGTTCATGGTATACCCCTTCGTCACAATTGCGGTAAAGTGGAAGTGTCCCAATTATATAAAGACGAGTATGGGGAAGTAAAAGTACCATTTTATAATGAGGAGATCACTTATTTGAAAGAAGCCTTGAGCTCTTATGTGCAATGGCCTAACAACCTCATCAATGTTGTCATCCCCGAGGTACCTATACGCAGACGTTAATTATTACTTGTTCTTTAAATATATTAGGGTATGAATATTAACACATCGTAAGTACTTTAATCTTTACATTTGCAGAAGTTAAGCAAAGCCATGGCAGCAGCTGAAGCAATTACTACTACGTCAACGGAAGTTGTTGCAGTCAAGCCTACTTATGATTCTTATTATGAATCGTGTGAATATAAGAAAAAAATAAAAACTGCTTCACTGATGGCTTTGCAAAACCTGGCTGTAAAGAAGTCACCTAGAGGGGATGTAGTCATGATTAACATTGAAGAGGAAATTATGGGCGCAAATTGATATAGTAAATCTTTTGGACCCGAAGCTAAATCGATGGAATTTGTCGACCTTGACAATTTAGATGTTGTTCACATTTTGATTTGGATGAAGTAAGTTTTATTAATAAAACTATTTAATCATTTCCATTTACGAATAATGATGTTTGTTAAAATTATTAGTTATAATAACATTTTTTCGTTCCATGTGGCGTAATAGGTACCTGAATAATCAGATCGTTGAGTGGAAGTTCCCAATTCACGCCTACGGGTTCTTGAGTCCTAAGGCGTTCTCTGTGCACAGAATTTCATACGAAGAACAAATCAATAGTATCGCTCGTCGGTTGAAGTCGTCCAAAAAACTATGGCTTGCCCCCTACAATGAGTATATGTATGTATAGTACGTGATTAATGTACTGAATCACGGTTCTTTAAATTTATTATTAACATGCTTAAATGCGTGTAAATGAACTAACAGTTCAATGTCCCAAATTGAATAGGAAGCATTGGATGCTACTGGCAATCCTAGTGGAAACAAAAACAGTCTACTGGATTGACTCTCACGAAGGCAAACCCTCCGACAGTTGTGTAAGGATGATAACTGAGTAAGATTACAACTTTCCATAATGTCATTTGTTATTGTATGACTTGAGACATATATATGCAAATAATAATGGCATGTGTGTATATTTATGATTTAGTGTTTTTGAAGCAAAAAAAACATTATGTCCACTTGAGAAATATGAAAGCAACGCTGTTCCCAATTTTATCACGCCATTAGTAAGTGTATTCTTAATAATTACTCGTAGTATTTAATTAATGTTTATGTGAGAGGTTGATTATCTAATTCAGCTGATTTGTGTGTGATTTATATAATAGTCTCTTAAAGCACAAGACGACAAACAATGCGCCTTTTACGTTTGCCAGTCTATGTGGGAGGTTATCAACAGAAAACTATCTACCATTCCGATACGGGTTAGTGTGATTTAAAAACTATTTCAGACGTAAATTGAGTTCAATTCTGTATACTTCCATGTATTATATCTATTTTGATTATGTATATTTTGAATTGTAGTTTCCACTATACTCAACAAAGCCCCAGAATATTTGCCAGAGGACATCAACCAGATGAGAAATATGTGGGCCAGTTATGTTGTTTCATTAGCGGAGTCTCAATAGTTTTCTCATGCTTTATGTACGAGTGTGTATATATAAATTCATTGTGTATTGGTTTATTTTGTTTTCTCAATAGCGGTTGTGTTTTGGTTGTTGATCATCCTGTTTGTACTGTTTTTAAACTGAGTTTAATTGATCGCGTGGTGTAAAATTTTGATACAGGATTGAATTTTTGCACTGCACAGCTGCTGGAATGCTATTTTTCAGCAGCAGCTGAAAAAATAGCATTTCAAAGAACTATAAACGCTGCTTTGAAAAATAGTATTTCAAAGAATTGCTAGAACTAGAGACTAAAATCATTTTTTTTAGAAAAAAAAAAAAAAATTAAAAACGATAACGGTTAAAAACAACCCGTTGCAAACAATTATTTGACAACGGTTTTATTTAGATAAATAACCGTTGACATATTTTCCCTCCCATTCAAATCGCCAAAAATATAAGATAACGAACGATAACCGTTGTCGAGTTCAAAACTTTTACAACGGTTTATTTAAGTATAACCGTTGTCAAAATTTCATCAATAAAAATAGATAACGGCTACATACCGTTGTCAACAGATGAATATAACAACGGTTTTGCACGCAATAAAGCCGTTGTTAAATTTTAACATTCAATTAAATAAGATAAAGAAATGAACCGTTATCTTATATAATATTTAACAACGGTTTTGGAACGATAAGACGTTGTCAATAGTAAACTACGACAATGGATTTGAAACCGTTCTTAAGATTTAATAACGGTCTCTTAACAGATTTTATAACGGTTCTTGATGTTATATAATGGTCGCGTGTTATTTGTACAACTGTGGTATATATTTAACAACCGTCGTTATAATAACGGTCCCGTGTTTCTATTTAAAAATGGCAATTGCATTATTTGACCGTTATTGAATGTATTATTTGGCGTAGTGATGACTCAAAATCTTTCCCATAAACACTAAAGTCATCCATAAAAAATTCCATTATGATCTCTAAGTAGTCGGAAAAGACACTTATCATGCAACGTTGAAATGTAGAGGGAGCACTACATTGCCCAATGGGTATCCTCCTATAGGCAAATGTACCATAAGGGCATGTGAAGCTGGTCTTGTGTTGGTCATCCGGGTGTATCGGGATTTGGAAGAATCCCGAATACCCATCAAGGTAGCATAAGAATTTGTTAGAGGCAAGCCTCTCAAGCATTTGATCAATGAATGAAAGAGGGAAATGATTCTTTCTTGTCGCGGAATTCAACTTACGATAGTCAATACACATTCGCCAACTCGTGATCTTCCTTGTGGTTATTAGCTTGTTCTTGTTATTTTTCACCACCGTGGCACCTCCTTTCTTGGGTAGCACTTGAACGGGGCTAACCCACAAGGAATCCGATATAGGGTAGATGATTCCCGCATCAAGCAATTTCATAACCTCCGCTTTTACAATTTCTTGCATATGGGGATTTAGTCTCCTTTTTCCTTGGATGGTAGGTCTATGGTCTTCCTCTAGTTGAATCTTATGCATGCAAAAGTCGGGGCTTATTCCCTTAAGGTCATCTAGACTATAACCTATAGCCTTTTCATGCTTCTTGAGCACACCTAGCAAACTTTCTAATTTACATTCATCAAGTTTTTCATTGACAATTGATAACGTCCTAATTTTGGACAATCTAGCCCCGTCCTATTACCTTATTCCGACTCGATTTTGTGTGCTAAAACGTCTAAGTAGCTCATTTAATTACTAATTTATAATAATTAGTCGTATTAGTTATATTTAATAATTAGTCGTATTTATATATAATATTAGTATTATTATTATTTTATTAATATTGTGTGCTGGTGAGACGGGAAAGCAAGGCGGAATTGCGAGACGGGATCTTTAGACGGAATATCGGAGGGTGAAAATAAGCGAAGTATGGGAAACAAGCTACATCGAGCATGTTTGCGACAGTCTTTGCTGAGCTTTTTCAACCACCTCCGGCCACCGTGGTGCCACCACTCATCACCACTGACCACCCTTGACTTCCACCATCACATCCCTACCTCGCTCCGACCTCAACCATGAGCCACCACATCAGCAGCCACGATCGCCTCAACCTCCCTCGCGCACGCATCCTTACGTGAAGTGTGACCATCTTTGCTACATCTTCTCGCCAACCTCCGGCCACCATGGATCAATACCACCATGGGGCCCACCATCATCACTCTCCATAACCCAACCGCCGACATCCACCATACCTACCACCAGCAGCCATCACGTCCTCTACATTCTCCCATATCCATCGACAATGTAAACAACAACGAAAGACGCTCAGCCGGTCCACCGGCGGCCTCCTCCTCCACCGGATGGGACATCATCCACATCTCCCTTCAATTTCTAGAAGACTCCCCGCCGGTCATGACCCTGGCGGCTGGCCGACCGGCTTCCAGCACCTCTCCTTCACTCTTCAACTCGCAATTGCAACAACGACTTCCCAGTTGGGGTACCGGCCGCCTCGCCACCGGCTGGGCACCCAACACATGAAAGTTAACACTGTCATGCAGAACCCTCCCCGCCGGCCATGTCGCTGGCGGCCGGTGGCCCGGATGGGGCCCCTTCGAACTCCCTTTAACTTGGTTGTATGTGTCGATATTGAGCATGGTTGATATTTTGTAATTAGGATTTTTAGCTTATTATTATTGTGATGATTATTATTATCATTATTATTATTATTATTATTATTATTATTATTATTATTATTATTATTATTATTATTATTATTATTATTATTATTATTATTATTATTATTATTATTATTATTATTATTATTATTATTATTAATTATTATTATTATTAGAAGTAGTAGTAGTAGTAGTAGTATTGTTATTAGAATTATTATTATTATTAGAGTTATTGTTATTCTAATTAGCCCAATTAAGCTTGTAATTAGAGGGCTATATATAACTACTACATTCCATTACATTACACACATTAACATACCACCTTACATTAGATACTCCGAAAAATCCCCTATTACGACGCAATTATCGTGGCGGTTCTAATAGAAATGACGCGAAAAGCCCAATAAATTGGTAGGAAGGAAATATTTTTGTATATAGGAGATTGATAGTGGCGGTTTAAGTAAGAACCGTCGTGATAACATAAGCTTTTTATGGTGGTTCTAAATAGGAAACGCCACTATAGTTCAATAGTGGCGGTTCTATTAACAACCGACGTTAAAAATGACCCTAAAAGTTAATACAAAGTTATAAATTTTTAGACTAAAAAACCGCCATGATATGTTTTTATGTCGGTTTCTAACTAAAACCGACAATAGAAAAATTATAAAAACAAAAATAAAACCGCCAAAAAGTCCAAAAACCTTCAGCATACAAACACGTATTTCATTGAACCGCCAAAACCCTTCACCATATACTGTAGAGCTGCTGCTTCGTCTTCTTCATTTCAACTGCCAAAACCTCGCATCCCCTCATAATTTAACTCCGACAATCGAAAACCTGCTTCCTCACGCCGCCCTCTGACGTAGTATTGATTAAGTTCGTCAGAACTTATTGTTTGGGCCGATTACATCGACTATTCTTTGACTCAATTCAATCATCAATTCTAATTTCAATTCCGGTAACCATAGTTTTCGAACTCCTCTCTATACTGGTTGTTTCCGGCTACAACGCACAAGCAACGATACAAAGCCACCGCCCTTTATCCGCAACATCAACGAAGGTACCGTTTGACCATATTTAATTGCAATTACTGTTTCTTCATTTAAATCTTTATCACTATCATCAAATTAATCGTTATTGTATTGTTGTGTTATTGAATTATGAATTATTGAATTATACAAAGTAGCATCTCTATTAGTATAAATTGAGTACTTGTTTTAGGTTGCTAAAATATTGTGTTTAAAGTCAGGTATTTGCTGCCCCTTGTTCGTTTTGGTATGAGTCGTATTTGGGGGTATTTTGTGTCGAGTTATAGTTTGTTGATAGAGGTTGTTAAAGGGTTCGAAGGGTATGAATCTAGGATGGGTTTCGTTACGTTTTAGAGTTGAAATAGAGGCCGGTAAGTAGCAGTGAATCCTCTGTTCTAGTCGGTTTCATTAATACAGAATACAGTACAGGTTTAGCAAAACGATATTTTCCGTCTCACATCCTCCTGCAATCCTGTTGTCGAAGCATTATATAGCTACCAGGAATCCCCTAACTTTGAATGTACAAACATCTTATAAAAATGAATCAGAATCCAAAATTATGAGGCTACCATAACTCAGATACCCAAAAATCTTCACCGCACATAGTAAAACCAATCTCGATGGTTTACTGCGTCTTGTCTTAGCTGGAAATTTGGAAGAGACAAATCTTCACATACTCAGAGGTTAATCCTTTTTGCAAGTTTCATCATCAATAGTGGTCTTGTTATTGTCACTGATTGTTGATTTTTGACCGCAGTGTCACTAAGGCATCTCTAATGTTTCACCTGTGGTTGGATTATCAATAATAGTAAATAGCATACTACGAAAATCTATTTAGTCACGGGTTTTAACCCGTAAGAAATAGTAGAAACAACCATTTGGAAAATAATGTAGCTAGAAATCTTTCTCGATGCGAGGACCTTTGTAGATTACATTTGCAACATTTCAGATAGTTACGGTCAGTCCAATCATTAGTATGTAAGTTAGCAATCACGATTTGTCTCATCTATGCAAGTAGGATGTTATTAGCAATCACTACTTGTCTCATCTATGCAAGTAGGATGTTATTCGACCCGTTTTATTCTTAGAACGGATAAATCCGTCTTAAGGAAGACCAATTGATTCTCAACTATGGAGTATGTTATATGTATTATTACTATAGCATATAACTTTGTCCAATATACAGAGATGTGGAAAATAAATAAACAATAGTCCATTGCTCCATAGTCCATTACATCTCACCTAATTTACTCTCCTCCATCCCATTCTCTCATTCTTAATCTCGTTCCCTATCCCTCTCCATTTTGTATCCTGGCGAAGGGTTTAATCATTGTCCATTATACATAAATGCGACTAAATCATATTTCGCCAGAATGTAGTTTCAAGATCTTTTGTAATGAAAGAAGACTAAAACTAAACATAGAAAATAGATGATGCACAACTATTTAGTCCAATGACCTATACTATTATTTTTTCTAGTTAAGGGTCTATACTTGTTTCTGTCTCTGACTAGCACTCTAGCCGTCAATCGTCACCTCATTTTACTGAACCAGCACCCTTACTCATTTTTTTTGGTACATAGCTTTGAGAGAAGATAGAGATTCATGAGAAAGGGCTGAACTTTCAGAACTGACCTGTCAGCAAAGAAACGACCATATCTCACAAGCTAGAAGTTTTTTTTTTGTGTCATTCCAATTGGAAATGAAAGCTAACTTAATTATCTTTCATTTGATTTATGTTTGGCATTTTTATTCGACTTGAGTTAAGATATATGAAGTCTGAAATTTGTTTTCTTTGCACAAGGTAATCTTGAACTTTCGAATCGATCCGAAGTTGTTCTGACTTTTTAAATCACAGACCAGACGATAACTTTGTATAATTCCAATTGGATATAAGAGGCAACTATTTTAGCTTTCATATGGTGCATCATTGGCTCGATAACTCAATCTGAGCTATGTGATACAAAGCCTTAAAGTTGCTGCTAGAGTAAGGGTTGATTGTTGGACTGTGACACCTAGAAACTCAAGTTCAACCATCTGGAAAGCCCTGCTATCTATCAGTGTTGAATTCATCACTAAGGCGGGAACCATTGAGAATGCAAAAACTTGGCTGAGGGATTGGTGTGGATCGGGTAAATTGCAACTTGGGAAGATTTACTCAGTTTTTCATGGCATATATCCTAATCTCCAATGGGCAAAGCCTCTGCTGGACACTGTGATAATGCCTAGACATGCCCTAATTACTCGGTTGGCTGTTCAAAATGGTTTGCCTACAGTTGATAACCTGAACAGAAGGGGGATGGTCATAGTGAACAGATGTTCTTTGTGTCTGGCAGATATGGAGAACATTTCTCACTTTTTCTTTGCTTGTCCTTTCTCTACAGCAGTTTATCAGCGGGTTTTAGCGGGTTTTACTGTGGTTGGGTGTCACTAGAACGCCTCGTTGTCTAAGGCAGGAGCTAATTCATCTGTCCAAATATAGAGGCAAGGGTTGGAGAAAGAGATGGGCTCGGTGTAGTGTTGCTGCTACTGTATATTTGCTATGGCAGGAAAGAAATAGGCGTTTGTTCAATGGGCCCTCAATGACTGTTGAGCAGATAGTTTATAAGATTAAATATTTTGTCTCAATTAGATTATTTTCAAACGTTAGTGAGAGTTTCCTAGATGAGGTAGTTGATCTTATGATTCAGTAGTCTACGTGGCTTTAGAGGGTTGCTTTGTAAGAAATTTTTTCTCTTTTATTAATGAGAAGCTGATTTCTTCCAAAAAAAAAAACTTGATGTGCCCACTGTTAGCGTTCTTCCTTATAGCTTGATATGGTCAAGATATGGTTTTATAATTTCTCAACCTCTAATTTGTTTCCTCTCATTATTTTTTTGTTATTAAGGTCAATTCTAAGACTCGAAATCTTAAGGGTGTGTTTGGATTGAGGAATTTGGAAGGAAAAGAAAGGGAGGGAGAATAGGGGATTTAAAATCCCTTGTTTGAATAACAAATGAGGGTGGAAGGAAATGGAGGGGAAGAGATTTGGAGGGATCCAATTTCCCCCCTCCAAGCTTAATCAAAATCTTTTTTTAATAGGCAAGATTTTGAGGGAAATTGTATCCAAACAACCACACTCCATTCCCCCCTCCCCTCCCATTCTCTCCATTTCCCTTCCCTCCTTCCCCCTCCCCTCCTTTTCCCTCCACTTTTGCTATCCAAACACACCCTAAGAGAAAAGACAAATCCAAATACGAGGGGGAGTCCGCTAATAAACTGCGAAAGCAAGTAAGTATCATCATTTTTTTATTAATACTAATTAATCACTATATTGTGGATGAGCTCAATTTAACTTGTTTATATTATGAATGCCAAGTCAATTGAAAAGGCCTCGGAAAAATGTAATAATAAGGCATCAGGTGATGAAGAACAAGATGACGTTAGACATCTAAGTGTGGAAGAGGTGAGGAAATTAGGTTTTTTTGGTCGTTCTTTAGAAAAGAAGTTGTGTTCCTTATCCAAAAATGCTACAATCGAGATGGTGATAGATGAGTCCGTTTATAATTACAAAGAAGGTAGCGCAAGGAGCTTTTTGACTGTTGTCGAGATAGACAGATGTTCAGAAATCAAAGGCTAAATGTTGTAATGCTTCAAATTTGGGGAAGGTATGTATTATTTGCAAAACATTGTGTTATTTAGTCTGGTAGTTTTTATACTTGTTCGTTATGTATTATTCTTCATTTACTAATATAATCAATGCAATGTACGTAGTTTCCTGCATCAATGTGCTACTGAAAGCGAAGCAGCAAAAGTAGTCGGATACATGTGTCCGGTGAAACTTTCTGAATATATGCAAAGGGGACGACAATGTGAAGATTATATTGCACATGTTTGGAAGATTTTCAAGAGGAAAAGAATTATATCTTGGGCGCATTTTATGAGAGGTAATAATTTATGGGTTATTTAACAAGAATACTATCAACTATTAGGGTCCTTCTCTAATTACTTCGAACTATAATTTAACTCGCATTATACTCAACTATCACACTCCTTATCTTTTAATAGAATTGCGTCTTTTATAACCTGAAATAATATTCTAGTTGAGAAAATAAATTAATTAAGACAATTATTTTGAATTTAGATAAGCCTTATCATGTGCCTATTGGGCACATTATAGAAAAACCCTTTTAATAATATATGATTTATTAATAGTAATTCTAATTATGAACTTATATGTGTAGCAACCATTGGATGTTGTTCGTTACTTGTTTGGGGCTAAATACTATTTATATTTTGGATTCAGATAAAAAAACAACAAAGAAAGTGGACATAAAAGGAAGACTCAAAAACGCTTGGTTCTTACATTGTGCTCAAGGCGGAAGGCGTAATTTTGCTAGAAAGAATAATAAGCTCATCATAAAAGATGACGTCGTGGTAAGTGAAATATAAACTCCTTTTATATTGTAACGACTAACTTTAAATTATAATTACATTTTACATTCTCTATAATTAATATGTTTTTTCTATAAATTTTAGTGTCCTCAATGACCAAGTGATTACGAGTGTGGTTACTATGTTATGAAGTGGATGTATAACGTAACTTTTTTATTTTCGAGAAGCAAAGAAGAACAATTTGAGAAGGTATGTATTATTTAAATTTTTGGTATGGTTTATTTATCTAGTTCTAGCTTTATTCTCTTACTCATTGATCTATTTGTCAACTATAGCTTATGGCAGATTCAACCATGTCTGATGGCGATATTTTTGAGATCAAAGAAGAGTGGGCTACCAAATGTTTAGAGAACTTGTAGATTAGTTTATCAACTAAGGCGTGTGTTATTCATACACTTGGATGTATCTTTAGTGATTGTGATGATGTTATTTTGTTGGATGTGATGACACATGAATGTTAGTTTGTTGGACTTATGTTGTTTGAAATATTACAAATGTGGTTACATTTCTATTCACAGGTTTTGTTTGGTTCATATAGTATTTGGAATCATTAAATTTGTGTGGAGGTGTTGCTGAAATTTTCGTAGAAATATTTTTTTATTTTTTAAAAAAAATATATATAATTATTACGGCGGTTTCATGGTTTCATTAAAACCGACGTTAAAAGGTTAATTTTTTTTTAAAAAAGGGCCTTTAATGGCGGTTCTTCACCAACCAACCGACGTTATAATTACCTATAGCGGCGGTTTCTGAGTTGCAACCGACGTTATACTAACCTTTCGCGACGGTTCTATTGCTACAACCGACGTTATAGATAACATGTAGTATTGAGATTAATGGTAAAAAAATTTTGAAATACCTATGGTGGCGGTTTTAATGAATTACAATGGCGGTTCTTGGTTAAAAACCGTCGTATTAGATAGGTTTATAATGGCGGTTTTGTATAAAAACCGCCACTATAGGAGAGCTATAACGGCGGTTCAACAACCGTCTACAACCGCCGTAAAGTTTATACGACGCCGCAATAAACGACGCACCCTAAATCTCTAAAAACCGCCACAAAAGGTCATTTATAACCGCCATCGTAGGGGGTTTTTCTACTAGTGTTGTGATTATTATTATTATTATTATTATTATTATTATTATTATTATTATTATTATTATTATTATTATTATTATTATTATTATTATTATTATTATTATTATTATTATTATTATTATTATTATTATTATTATTATTATTATTATTATTATTATTATTATTATTAATATTATTATTATTATTATTAGTAGTAGTAGTAGTAGTAGTAGTAGTAGTAGTAGTAGTATTGTTATTAAAATTATTATTATTATTAGAGTTATTGTTATTGTAATTAGCCCAATTAAGCTTGTAATTAGAGGGCTATATATAACTACTACACTCCATTACATTACACACATTAACATACCACCTTATATTAAATACTCCATTAGATTAGATAATTAGTCTCTCTATTATTCCCTCAAATATGTAAGAACCCTAATTAATTTATCTAATCTATCAATTTCTCCTTTAATCAAGTTTTAATCTTTATTTAATTAATCTTCAATTCCTCTTTAGTGTATGAAAGTTCTAAAATTATCAATAGTTTACATTTAGATTAGTGGGCTGTAATTGGAAGGGAGAATAGATTCATCCTTATTGTTTTCAACCAAGTTTCCTCTTTTAATTAAGATTGGTATAATCCTTCTCTTAATTCCTCTTCCTCTCAATTATTTACATGTTTATAGGTTGCTTAATTACTTGCTTTTTCATCATGTTTGTTCTTGTTAATTACTTGTTAATTTGTTCATCATTTGCCTCTATTTCCATTAATATGTTTGAGTAGTATATGTCTAAGGTTAAGGGAAAGCTCTTGTTGGATTAATGGGTTGGACGTGAGTTATATTTGGATGCTAATCGTTATGGGTTACTTGTCTATAATCTCATGCATGTCAAGTATTTGTAGAAATGCTTAAGTGAGAGTTTGAGTCTTCTACTCTCCATATTGGCTATCCTTTGAAGCGAGAGCTTGGGATTGGCTAATTGATTGCTTGTTCTTATTAGGAACCGTTTAACAAAGGGCGAGAGCTCGCTAGATCCGACCCAAGGGATTTATTAGACTAAGAGGTTAAGACTCTCCCTAGACAACCACTTATATTCTTAGCTTCTTTTGATAGTGTTTATTGTTGGATGTTTGCCTCTTGTCTTGTGTATTGAGCATGTTTGGGGGAGTGGCTTAAACGAGAGTTTGGCCTCTTCCTTGCTTGGTTTGACTCGTCTAAGACGAGAGTCTAGGATACTTAAACCGCACTAGATAAGTGGGTTAGGACTAGTTAGGGCGAGGGTTCAACTAGGCTTGACCCAAGGACCGTCTCGTATCGAGAGATAGAGACACACGTAGATTTCATCCTTCTTTCTATCTTATATATCGACTTAGACTAGACCCCTCCTACTTTGGTGACCCCGACAACCTAGTATTTCTTCTCATTGTACTTACCTTGCTTGGTTACGTGCTTGTTTATTTATTTCATATTCTTAGCTTAGATATTTAGCATATATAACCACATCAATCTCATTGACCGACTAGACTAAAACGAAGTCCAAGACTTATAAACATTTCTAACACACCATCTATGTGGATCGACCTCTTTACCCTACTACATTCATTAGTTTGGTATTGAGATTATAAATATTGTTTGCATAGCGAGGAGTACGACAAACTCGGTATCAACAATCAGGGGTTTAGTTTTAGACTCATCAAGGTAAGCACACTTCAAATTAGAGGGAAGGGGTTTTAAAGATTGAGTTTGTACCTCAACTTCTACCTTTGATGGTTCATTGGAAATACTTTCCACCTTCATTACACTTGCCTCCTCTATCACACTTTCTGCCCTCATTGTTTGTTCCACCTTGATGAGTTGTGATGATTCTTTGAGGATACTATCTATCCTCATGGATTGCTCATAGGTGAGTTCATTGTTGGCTAGGGCGGCCTCAAGGAGATCTACTTCCAATGCCCAATGTTTACTGTTGGCCTCACTTGCTTCCAAGGCCTCCAATGCTTCCAAAGGGTCTTTGATGAGAGTAGAACTTGCATGGTCCTCTACACAAAAATCTATAAGGTCCATCTTGCAATGTAAACTAAGATAAAAAGGTAAGAAGTACTTTGAGGAAATAGTTTTCCCCAAGGCAAAGAAAGACACAACTAAAAACAACAAATGATAATAATTCAATTAAACACCGTCCCCGCCAAAGACGCAATTTTGGTGGGGGTCGAATCGTCGTCTATTCTCCCTATCAAACACTATTTATAATCTCAACTAACTACTCTTAGTAGAGTGGCAAATAAAGGTCGGATCCCAAGGGACGGGTATTGTATTGATTTATCGGTTGTAAAAAGCTATGTCTTAAAGTGTCACAATTTGGGTTGAGTTTGAGGTTTGCAATAAACTACTTAACAATAAAAAGTAAACAAATGAAAGTAAAGCAAAGCAAGTAAATAGGATTTGTAAACAATTGATTAAGGCACTAAGGTGTCATGGGGTTATAGGGGTATCATGGTGAAGATCATACAAACAAGTTTACATAGATGCAAGCAAATTATTGTTGTAGTGGAATCGAGTTAGTTTATATCTTACAATTCCTAGGAAGATTTGGGTCTCGGAGCCGAGTCGGTCAAGACTTTACAATACCTACAAGTCGACTCAATTTCTTCTTATTCAACTACATGCATGCTCTAACAAGCCTTGAGTTAGTTTATATCTTACAAGTCTTGTTGTATGGATAAGAGATGCATGCTAGGTTGTCAATCAAGCATAACATGTGCGTAAGTTGAAACTACAACAAACAAGCAATCATAAGGAAACATATTATATTAAGTATGAGTCTACCCCATGATTAATTCCCCATTAACCCTAGCTAGGAGACTACTCACTCATGGTCATGCTAAACATGCTAATAAGGGTGTCAATCATATTAACAAGGTTAAGCATGGTGAATGAATAAAGCAATAAACAATAATTAAGAAAAGGATAAAAGGAATTGTACCAACTTAGGATGATCCAAATAATAAGCAAAGAATAGTAGAAGAAAACTTGATGAATTATGGAGAGTTGTCAATTCTCCAATAAACCCAATTAGTCTTCAAAATTACCCAACTAAATCTAAGAACACTTGAATGATTAAAGAGATTAAGATTGAATTGTGTGATTATAACTTGATTAATACTAATAAGCTCTACTAAAACTAGATTAAGGAATTGGTAAATAGCTTGATGATTAACTTGTAGTACAAAGGGGTATTTATTTTAAGTACAAGTTAGGTTAACTAAGGGCTTGAATGACGATTAAGTCCCTAAGATGAAGATTAGTGCCTTGCAAGTCCCTTAGGAGCCCCACGACTTATCAATGTTGGTCGCTCATGTTGCATAGGGAAACGCTCATCCTGCTTGTGGGATGCCCGGTTTGCTCATTAGGACGCTCGGGCTGCTCTCGGGACGCCTGGATCATAGGTTAGCTTGGCTTCCGCTTCTCTTGACTGCCTCAAGATCCATGGGGATCATTGAGGGCTCGTGGGGGTCTTCATCATTGCCCAATCTACTTGTTCTATCTACTTAGGCCTTTAGTGTCGGTCTCCTCTTTGTTGCTTGGTCATTAGATGCGATCCATTTATTAGCTCCAAATTGCTCCATATATGCAAGGTTAGCATTCCTCTCCTAACAAGGACACAAAACCTCAAAGAATATGCAAAGTGGAAAGCTAAGGATAAGAAACGACCCTATAATACATGCAAGAAAGCATAGGAACGAGGCTAGTTCGGGGTCCAAAAGTGTGCAAATATGAGTCACATCAGTCTAGCAGCAATTAATTAATTTTTATCATTCTTTACTATTGTGTTACCTCCCTTCTTAGGTACAACTTGGACAGGACTGGCCCACTTAGAATCAGAGATAGAATAAATAATACCAACATCAAGTAATTTATGTACCTCTTTCCTTATCACCTTCTGCATTGGAGGATTTAACCGTCTCAAACCTTGTGCACTAGGCTTGTGGCCTTCTTCCAAGTGAATACGATGCATGCAAAAATGAGGACTAATACCTTGTAAATCATCAATGCTATACCCAATGGCCTTTTTATAAGTTTTAAAAACGGGAAACAAGGCAGAAAGTTGGCCTTCAGTTAGGCTAGCATTGACAACTATTGGGTTCATTTCACAGTCATCCAAGAAATTCATATTTAAGATGAGAGGGAAGGGGTTTAAGTTCAGGTTTCTTTACCTCGATAGCTTTAGATGGGCTACCTAAGCTGTATACCTTTTGCTTTAGGCATTCCTCTCCAGTTAGCAATTTCTTAATCTCATCAATTTCTTGACTCCATGAACCCGTCTCAGCAACTGAATCAGAAATAAGGGTAATCTCGAGAGGATCCCTGTTCAAACATATTGCAAGACACTCATCAATAGTAAAATCAACAATATCAATACTATGGCAAGTTTCTTCTGTCATTGGATGTTTCAAAGCTTTTTCTAAGTTGAAAACAATAGTATCATCCCCCCCACAGCTAATATCAGTCTCCCTCTCCTAACATATATAACCGCCCCCACTGTATGAAGGAATGGTCTACCCAAGATGATAGGAATTTGGTTGTCCTCAGCCATATCTAAGACAACAAAGTCAACGGGAATAAAGAATTTCCCAACTCTAACTGGAACATCCTCCAACACACCTAGTGAGTGCTTAATAGATCGGTCAACCATCTGCAAAGTCATATTATTAACAGTCATTTGACCCATATTTAACTTTTTACAAATGAAATAAGGCATGACACTGATAGTAGCTCCTAAATCACAAAGAGCTTTACTAATAACAAGATGACCGATATGACAAGGAATAGAAAAATTCCCTGGATCCTTTAGCTTAGGTGGTGAATTAGCTTGCAACACAGCGCTGCACTTTTGAGTAAAGGCAACTATTTCCACTTCATCGAAGACCGCTTCCTTGTCAATATCTCTTCCATAAATTTTGCATAATCCGGCAGTTGAGTGATCAACTTAGTAAAAGGAACACTCACTTGCAAGTTCTTTACTACCTCCATAAACATTCCAAATTGGTTGTCTAGCTTAGATTTTTGTTGTCGATGCGGAAAAGATAGTGCAATAGTAATGGGCTCGACTACCTTTGCTTTAGAAACATTTTGAAACACCGTCATCATCTAAAGGGGTGCCTCGATCGAGCCTGGGTAGCACTCGATCGAGCACAGTGGTTCCTCAATCGAGCCTACTGTTACTCGATCGAGGATCCTTCGCAGTTCCGTCTTTTTTGCTTTTCTCGCTTTTATTCTCATCTCGTGTTTTAGTTTTGTTATCGCTTAGCTCCAAATTACCCAATCCTTTAGGATGCATATATGGTACCTCATCTTCAATAATGGGCAATTCATCTTCATTACTTTGCAATTCCGGCTTTTGATGTGGGGTGCCACTCCTTAATTGAATGCCATTAGAATGCTCATGAGCTTGCGTACCTTGAGGAGGGAGATTTTCAGGATGTTTTGAAGAATTATGAACCACCATCTGAGCAACTTGCATATCCAACATCTTATTATTAGCAATCAGCTCAGAAATTTGAGCCGTCTGCTTTTGTTGCATTGACAAAGTTTTTTGCAAGAGAGCTTTCAACTCTGCCATCTCGTTACTTGGAGATTTTTGAGGAGTTTGTTGAGGATATTGTTGATATTGATTATTAAACTGCTGACCTTCTTGATTTTGCCTTTGATATCCTCCCTGTGGTTGATTACCACGGTTTTGAGGAACAATATATGGAGTTTTCTGTGGTTGTTGCGGCTATGGATTATGCACATTCTGACTAGACCATTGAAGAAAAGGATGCTTCTTGGTTCTTTCATTGTAAAAGTTAGAGAAAGGTGTACCTTGCCTGAAAGGCTGATAGACATTAACCTGCTCCAATGTGCTTAAACACTCAGCTGCACCATGACCATCCATACCACATTGTGTACAAGACTCCTTCTGTTGACTCATAACATGAACTACCTCCTTATTACCCAAAGATTGGGTAGTCTTCATCTCGGCGATTTGGGCAAAAAGAGCCTTTAACTGTGCCGCAATACCGCTATCTCCCCCACTTCAACGGACACTTCCTCTAGGATTTCCATACTTAGTGGTCGGACTATCATTTTCGGTTACTTGTCGTTAGGAGCACCTAGACCAAAACAATATTTATAACTTCACAAACTACTCTACTATTAGTAAAGAGGTAAGTAAAGGCCGGATCCCAAGGGACGGGTATTGATGTAGGATTTTCGATTGCAAGTAGTGGTGTCTAAGGGTGTCACAATTTGGGTTGAGATAAGAAGATCACTAAACTAAATAACAATGTAAATAAACAAGCAAGATGATTAAAATGAGATGTAAACAATTGATTAAAAGCACTAGGGTATCATGGGTTCATAGGGGATTCATGGAAATTGATCATACAAACATATTCTTAAATTATGTGCAAGCAATTATTGTTGCGATAGGATAGAGTTGGTTTATATCTTACAATCCTAGGAAGGTTTGGGTCCCAGAGCCGAATCGATTAGATTGTACAACACCTGCAAGTCGACTTAATCCTCCCTACTCAACTATATGCATGGTCTAATGAGACTCGGGTTGGTTTATGTCTTACAAGTTTCATTGAATAGGTAAGTGATGGGTAAAAAATGCAAGGATTCATAGGCTCGCATTTCATCAAACATAACATGTGCATAAGTTGAGATCACAACAAGCAAGCAAATAGATTATGTGAACATATTAGATTAAGCATGAATCATCCCCCATGTTGGTTTCCCCTAATTCCCCATCAACCCTAGCTAAGAGACATCCCCTTTATTATCAAGTTTAACATGCTAACAAGGTTGTCAGTCATATTAACAAAGCAAAACATGATGAATGAATGGAAATGATTAACAATAATTAAAACAAGGGTTATTAAGAGAATTATACCTAATGATGATTCCAAAATAATAAGCAAAGAATAATAGAAGTACTTGATGATTGATGGAAGGTTGTCAATCTCCCAATAATACCCAAGTAATCTTCTAATTACCCAAAATAAATGATGAACAATAGAGAAATTAAGTAAATGATATTTGTATTAATGCTTGATTTAAAGTTGATTACAAGATTAGAATGAGATTAAGATTGCATAAGAAGAACATGATAATCTAATTAGTATAATGGGATATTTATACTAAGGATTAGATACATAAATTAGGGTTACTACGGGCTTAAATGACGATTAAGACCCTTAAGAAAGTTGAGGAACTGCTCCTCTCGAAGGAGATGCTCATCTCCCTTTTGCTAGTCTTCAAGGAATATGCGCATCCCGAGTGGACTGAGGAGGAGAAGGCTTGCACTGGGAAGGAATCCGAGCGGCCTGAGGCATGAGACGCTCGGATTGTAGAGGGCTAGGACGAGCGGACTAGCTATGGGACGCTCGTATTGTAGCCAGCCAGGACGCTCATCCCGTGGCCAAGACGCCCGGATAGTAGCTCAGCAAGGCTTTTTCTTCTTTTCTTCTTCCAACAATCCTCAAGGATTTTGTTGGGGATGCAAGGATCTTCTCATCATTGCCCATCTACTTCATTATTTACATAAGCTTTCTAGTCTTGTCTTCACTTTGATGCTTGGTCATTAGATTCGATCAATTTAGCTCCATTTTGCCAAGAAAATGCACGGTTTTCACTCCTCTCCTACCAAGGAAACAAAACCTCAAAGAATATGCAAAACGAAAGACTAAAGATAGTAAATGACCCAATTATGCACTAAAAAGGATAGGAACGGGGCTAATTCGGGGACTAAATATGCTCAAATATTGGTCACATCAAATATCCCCAAACTGAACCTTTGCTCGTCCCGAGTAAAGAGGTGACAAAACTAGGACCCTTATTTAAACTAACCTACTAATATAGTCGATATGAGGCAATTAGCGGGTCTCACTCCGCCCCTTCAACTCACAACAAGACAACCATGAGGTAGGATGCCTTCTTGCAAGGCAAGGTGGGTCTTGCCAAAATGGCGATACATCCAAGCATTAAAGCACACAAAACAAGTAATGGATGCATCTACAAAAGAATAGCCACTTTCCTCATCTAAGTGGCTGAAATTATCTACAAGGGAAGCAATTTAAGGGTACACATTCCATCATAGATATGGTTTCTTCAAACTACTATGCCTAGAAGGATACCAATAAATCACCTCCAAGTTGTGTCAAGCTAGGGTACCTTTGTCCTCAATAGTTAAATGCTTTTGTCAAGAATAGACTCCATATAGTGTTAGAAACACTGGAGGATCGCGGAATTCCCTTCTTGCCGAGACAAGAAGAAGGGTCGTCCCCTCTCTACCATGCACAAAAGTGGATTTGATGGATAAAGGGATCGATAGTATTTGAGTTTCATATGGGAGTTTGTTTTTTGTTGTTTTTCCCCCTAATTTCTTGTGGTATATAACATTTGAGAACACTATCTTTTTGTCATTTCTTTTGATATTTGGCAATTCAATACTTGACAATTTTCAACTTTTCTTTGCATTTCTTTTGAACATTTTCAAAGTCACCCCATTTGTAGTGAGGGTGCTTATTTTTGAAGCTTTAGGAGTCTATTTTTGCTCCTCTTTTCTTTGATGCAATTGCAAACTTTTTCTTTTCTTTTCATTTCTTGAACTCAAATTTTTGAACAATTTTTGTGCCCATTCCCTTTGATGACAAAATGTGGTAGAACATGGATGATGGATGGTTGCATGGTTTCAAGGGTCACCTTGGAATAAACGGTAGCCAAGGAGTTATCACACCACAAGGTACTCTTGACTAGGCCTTAATCCATGGGTCAAAGGATACTAGCATGACACATCCTAGGGTGTTTTACAAGTATTCTAACAAGCAAAGTCTTAAGAAGAAAAAGTATCTACAAGGGCCTTATATACACTTATCAATCTTCCCAAATAGACGGTTTCACAAATTTTTTCCTAAATGCAACTATATGCCATGATGCAACTAACATTTATACAACCTAATGCATATGCTTCTACCAACTAGTATGCCAAATAATCTAAATGCAATCCGAATTTCACATTGTTTTTACCGGATCAATCAAAATAAAGCCACATAGTCATTAACATAGAGAGTAAAAAAGAGATTGGAAAGATCATACCATGCGGTCTTCAATATCCTCATGTCTCGGATGTGGCGTAGTCGATCAATGTGAAAAGGATGAACAAACATAATATGTACAAACAATATATACAAGACTACACTACAAAGGAAATGAACATGTTTTTGGTTTTTTGATTTTTTGAATTTTTTTGTATTTTGTTTTAATGAAATTAAAGGACATATTTTTGTATTTTCCAAAAATTTTCAATTTTTATCATTTTTGTTTTAAAAAGTCAAGTTAAAATTTCCCATCCCCACACTAGTATGAGCATTGTCCTCAATGGCCAATACGATAGAAAATTATGCAATTTATATGAAAATGCATGATTTCTAAGCTAAATGCAAATTATATGATATATAAACAAGAATGAATGCAAACTAAGCTATGCTATATGATGCATGGTTTTTGTTATGGTGGAGAGCATAATTTAGATTAGCCCAATGCATATGCATAAACTTTCCCAAACCAAAATAGACACTATTTCTAATGTCAAAAATTGGGGGAGTTCATGCATAAAAAATGCAATGCATGAAACTAAAATTTGTCATTTTGGATTTTGAAAGTGGGAGCAATAAAAATGAACACCTTAATGGAACCAAGGTGTTAGTCCTCCAATGTTACTAGGACTCCACAAAATGATCAAGATAAAATAAAAACAAGAGAAGTAGACAAACCATAAAGAAGGTGTAAGCATGTAGGATCCTCCAAGAGTTTGCTAGTCCTCACCCATCGTGTCATCATCATCGTCTCCATTATCATCATCAACCTCCTCACTTGAGGCATCATCAACCTCCATGGATGTGGAGTCATTTCCACTCTCACTTTCACTTGCTTGTTCATCCTCACTTTCCTCTTCTTCTTGAACTTCTTCATCTTCACCTTCTTGCTCATCACTCTCATCAACAACCATCTCCTCTTCACCCGGTATACCACCTCTAGAAGTGCTAGGAAACAATACCTCCTTATCCGCCCAACTAGGCAAAGGACAAGATGGATCGATAAGTCCTTGCCTAGCAAGATGTAGGAGGGCGGATATTGTGCTTTGTAAGAATCAACTCTATCATTATAAGCTTGTTTATGTGTTTCCCTCATCAATAGAGTCAAGTAATCGTTTCCTGCCTTGGCATTTTCGGGGTTGAACTCGTGGTAGACAAATGGATAAGGTGGGGTGATAATGGAGGAGGAGGGCTCGGCAACTTCTTCCCCTTGGTGTTGAATGATGTATTTGGCTTCTTAGGAGAGTGGGAGAAGGTAATTCGGTCTATGAACATTCAAGCGGTAAATATTGCTAGGCAATGTGAAGGATTTAGCTTCATTTGTCAACCAACCAAATTTGTTATCAAGAGTATCATTCTTGACCCATTTGAAATTTAGAATCATGGTGGGCAAATCTATGAAATGGCCTCCTTTTATCGGTGTATAAGTGTTATTCTTATTGAAATCCCGGTTAAAGTGCTTAGCCAAATAAGTAACTAATACTCCATTGGCAATAAAGGCCGTGTCTTCTTTGCGACAATCAACATTAAGCCATCTTTCAATTAAAAGTCGTAACGCATTGTATGGCTTGGTGAACTCTCTCCCAATGTTCAAAGCCGATTCAAGAAGAACAAAATCAAGTTCGGTAAGATGATTTGTGCCTTTCCTAGCTATCAAGTTATTCCCAACAACCTTATGCCATACTCTTATGTCCGGATGATGGACAAAGAGAGCAGGACAATCATGATAAGATGTGAATTTCTTTCCGTAAATGGCCTTCCATAGAGGAGCGGGGTCATACTTGGTAGGCTTCTTTGTGTATTTCGGGCTATCACTAAGGCCAAATATCTTACCAATTTCGTCATAAGACAACTTTCTATCAACATTCTCGAGACGAAACTCAATATTGGTTAGGGTCTCCACCTTGGTGACTTTCAAAGAGCTCAAAAACTCTAAGGTGAGGGAAGAGTAGGCCAATTCTTGCATTTCAAACAATTTACTTAATCCCATAGACTCGAAAAAGGTCTTTGTTTGTTCAAGAACACACAATTTTGACAATGTATCTTGACAATTGAACTTGGTAGGCATGATGGTTTTCTTAGCAAAGAGAATAAATTTCTTCCTATGGGAGTCGGAAGTGAAAATTACCTCCGGCTAATCGGCTAATTGTTCAATGACCAGAGTAGTAGAAGTAGTAGCTTCCATAGGAGGATTTTGTTCTTGAATCTCCAACCTTGCATTATGAACTACCAATGCCTTTGATGCTTGCTTGTCTTGAAGAGCTTGTTGTCTCTTAGAAAGGTTCTTCTTTTGGGGCGCCTTGCTTCCACCTTTTGTTCTTGCCATACTCCTTTGCTTAGTAACACCAATGAAAGCTTGAAATCTTCAATTTCTAGTAATGCCCAAATCGATTTAGGATAGATGAATGTTGTCTTGTATCCCAAAAATCGACTCAAAACTTGAAGATTTTGGTGTTTTAATCACTTGTTGTTGCTAAAGGAGTGATTTAATTTTGATTTTGAGGAAGTTTGGATTTGATTTGGTTGATTTTGGTTGAAAAATTTGATTTTTGTTGATGGAGAGGATGAGGGTTTTGGGGTTTTGGGTAGTGTTTGTGTTTGAAATAATGAAAATGAATTGTGAAGGAGGGGTTTAAAGACCCGTTGAATTTTGAAAAGCATAGGGAGACGAGCGGCCTGCCCTCGGGACGCTCGGATTCTTCAGTTTTTGGGTTCAGGAAAAACGCCTGGGGACGAGCATCTCGAAGGTAAGACGAGCGGATTCTGGAGCTGGGACAAGGGTCTTCTGCTTGAGACGCTCGGATTCCTTTCCAGGGAGAAATCCAAACATTGGCAGTGTAAAGACGAGCGTCTTTTCCTCTGGGACGACCGTCCTGGCTGAGACAAGCGGATTCCTTACTGGGACGCTCGGATTCTCAGTCAGACCCAAAAAATAATTCTGCAGCTTCACAAGACGAGCGTCTTATGCACTGGACGCCCGGGTTCATTTCAAGACGAGCGGATTTACCTCGGGCCGCTCGGATTCTACCGTTTCTACACGGATTCAGGTCCATCCGTGGGTGCTTCGTAACCCGTGTCATTTCATTCTCCAATTCTTGTGTTCTTCATTCTGAGGACACTACAAAGGCATGGATAGCCTAGGCAATTGCTATCCCCACACTAAGGCAAAACACTACACATCAATAAACTCATATCCCTCCCTCACTTCTCTCAAAATGATGAAAATCTTGATCAAGGCATAGAAATATAAATCTAAAAATGACAAAAATGCAATACGATAATTAAAATGCTAGTTAGGGAGTTAGAATATTTACAAGTGGTGGTTTATGGAGGACTCCACCAAACTCTCATCCAATAATGAGATGTCAAGGGGGCATGTTCAAGGTGTTGTTGATGTTACTCAACACCTTGAAGAAGTAGTCGAAAGCTTGTTCATTGTCATGATAAAGATCTTTAATAGACCTTTGCACTTGTTGTTCTCCATTATGGTCTTGGGCCATAGCATTACCGATATAGGGATTGAATATCCCTTCAAACTCATCATCCCAAAGACCGCATACTTCGTCCACTTGATCACTAAAAATGTCTTGAGTTGATGAAGACAACTCTCCTTCTTTCTTTTCTTGGCCAATGAGGCCTTTTTCTTCACTTGTCATGGGTGAGCTTTTCAAGCTCTCATTGTTGAAATTTCCTTGCTCTTTTGATGGAGCATCATCCACTTTCTTCTTCCATTGAAATGCCAACTTCTTCCTATCATCTTTCTGGCTATAGTGATCAACCATAAAACATGGCTCATGCAATCGTGGAGCTCTCATAGTCTTGTCAAGATTGAAAGTGATGGTTTCATCTCCCACTTCAAGGGTGAGCTCTCCATGTTTTACATCGATCACCGCTCCCGCGGTGTGCAAGAAAGGTCTTCATAAGATAATAGGAATGTTGGAGTCTTCTTCCATGTCAACAATAACAAAATCCACCGGAATGAAGAATTTGCCAATTCTTACGGGAACATCTTCCCATACCCCTAAAGGAGTATTTGTTGATCTATCCGCCATTTGAAGCATGATGTTGGTGCATTTAAGTTCTCCCATTCCTAGCCTCTTGCTTACCGAATATGGCATGACACTAACACTTGCCCCAGGGTCACATAAAGCTTTGTTGATTGTAGTGTCACCAATACTGCATGGAATGGAGAAACTTCCCGAATCCTTGAGCTTTGGAGGTGAACTTCCTTGAAGAATAGCACTACTCACTTTAGTGAAAGCAATAGTCTCAAACTTCCGGATTGATTTCTTCTTTGTAAGGATATCTTTCATATACTTTGCATAGGCCGGAACATGATTGATCAATTCCGTGAATGGAATCGAGACTTCTAAATTCTTCACAATCTCCATGAATTTTCCAAGTTGGTCATCAAACTTAGGCTTAGCTTGACGACTCGGGAATGGAAGTCTAATCACAATAGGCTCCTTTTCTTTGGCCTTCTCTTCATCCTTCTTTGAAACTTCTTGAATGGTGGGTTCTTCTTCTTTAGAGTTTTCAACAACTCTTTCCTTGTCACTAGCATTCACAACATCTTCGTCAACGGGCTTCTTCGGCCCTTCATACCTTGTACCACTCCTCAAATGGATAACACTCACCGATTCTTGTCTTGGGGTATTACCTTGAGGTGGTAATTGCCCCTTTTGTCTTTGTGAACTTGACGATGCTAATTGAGACATTTGGGTCTCCAACATCTTTGTGTGAGCTAGTATGTTGTTAATGGTGATGTCTTTTGCTTGGCTATCCTTTTGCATTTGAGTGAAAAACTCTTGTTGGTTCTTTTGCATTTGGAGGACCGCTTTTTGAACATCAAAACCTTGGTCATTTGATTGAGTGTATGGAGTTTAATTTTGGTAACCTTGGTTTTGGTTGTAAAAGGGTCTTTGATTTTGGTTTCTCATTGGAGGTGGGGTGTATGTTGTTTGAGGGTTTTGAACATTTTGGCTTTTGTATGAGAGATTTGGATGGAATTTGGTGTTTTCATTGTGATAGTTGGAATAAGGGGTACCACTCTTGTATGCTTGAAAAGCATTCACTTGCTCAATTGTTCCCCTACATTCACTTTGGTCATGTCCCAAAGTTCCACAATTCTCATATATTCCACTTGGAATTGATGAAGATGCCACCATGGCATTAACATGTTGCTTAGGTGATTTGGAGGCTTCTTCAAGTTTAGCCATAGCCTTCTCAAACTTCAAGTTGATGGTATCAATATGAGCATTAAGTTGAGCACCCAATTGAGTAATAGAGTCCACTTCATGCTTTCCTCCTCTAGTAACCTTTCGAGATCTACTATATTGTGAGTTATGGACCGCCATTTCCTCAATCTTGTTCCATGTTTGATTATCGTCAACTTCGGTGAACATACCATTTGATCCCATGTTGAGAATGTTTCGGGAGTCTTCATAAAGACCATTCCAAAATTGTTGTACCAAGAACCACTCGCTAAGTCCATGATGAGGACATGAGCGATAAGTTCCTTTGAATCTCTCCTAAGCTTCATACAAAGATTCTTCGTCCCTTTGTTTGAACCCCGTGATTTGGCTCTTAGCATGTTAGTCTTTTCCAGAGGGTAGAACTTTTTGTAGAAAGCAAAAGCCAATTTCTTCCAAGATTCAATACCAAGAGTAGCCTTATCAAGGCTCTTTAACCATTGTTTCGCGGTACCAATAAAAGAAAAAGGAAATAAGACCCATCGAATTTGATCTTGAGTCACTCCGGTTTGTGAAATCGCATCACAATAGTCACAAAAAGTTTCCATGTGAGAATGAGGGTCTTCACTAGGCATCCCCCCAAATTGGCTTCTTTCGACTAATTGGATAAATGCAGATTTTGCAATGAAATTACCGGTCAAGTGTTGTGGTGTGGGAGTACCATTTGGTAGGTTCTCCTCGGTTGGTACGGAATGTGATGAAAATTTAGGCATTGTGGGTTTATTTTGGGTGGGTTTTGTGTTGGGTTCTCTTCTCCTTCTATTGCAAAAGGGTAGATGAACTCAATATTGTTTGGTTGAATATCCACAATTTCACCAATACCTCTTAAAGTATTTCTAGCAAGTCTTCTATTGGTTGTCAAAGTTCTTTCAATTTCATGATCAATGGGTAACAAGTTACCTTGTGATCTTCTAGACATGCAAAATATCAAACAACTTGAAAACAATTAGAATAAACCTTGAGGAGTTTTACTTCCCCAAGGCAAAGAGAGACACAACTAAAAACAATCAAAGAAAATCAAATCAAGTTAACACCGTCCCCGGCAACGGCGCCATTTTTGGTCGGACTATCGTTTTCGGTTACTTGTCGTTAGGAGCACCTAGACCAAAACAATATTTATAACTTCACAAACTACTCTACTATTAGTAAAGAGGAAAGTAAAGGTCGGATACCAAGGGACGGGTGTTGATGTAGGATTTTCGATTGCAAGTAGTGGTGTCTAAGGGTGTCACAATTTGGGTTGAGATAAGAAGATCACTAAACTAAATAACAATGTAAATAAACAAGCAAGATGATTAAAATGAGATGTAAACAATTGATTAAAAGCACTAGGGTATCATGGGTTCATAGGGGATTCATGGGAATTGATCATACAAACATATTCTCAAATTATTATCAAGCAATTATTGTTGTGATAGGATCGAGTTGGTTTATATCTTACAATCCTAGGAAGGTTTGGGTCCCGGAGCCGAATCGATTAGATTGTACAACACCTACAAGTTGACTTAATTCTCCCTACTCAACTATATGCATGGTCTAATGAGACTCGAGTTGGTTTATGTCTTACAAGTCTAATTGAATACGTAAGTGATGGGTAAAAAATGCAAGGATTCATAGGCTCGCATTTCATCAAACATAACATGTGCATAAGTTGAGATCACAACAAGCAAGCAAATAGATTATGTGAACATATTAGATTAAGCATGAATCATCCCCCATGTTGGTTTCCCCTAATTCCCCATTAACCCTAGCTAAGAGACTACTCACTCATTATCAAATTTAACATGCTAACAAGGTTGTCGTCATATTAAAAAATCAAAATATGATGAATGAATGAAAATGATTAACAATAATTAAAACAAGGGTTAAGAGAATTATACCTAATGATGATTCCAAAATAATAAGCAAAGAATAATAGAAGTACTTGATGATTGAGGGAAGGTTGTCAATCTCCCAATAATACCCAAATAATCTTCTAATTACCCAAAATAAATGATGAACAATAGAGAAATTAAGGAAATGAGATTTGTATTAATGCTTGATTAAAAGTTGATTACAAGATTAGAATGAGATTAATATTGCATAAGAAGAACATGATAATCTAATTAGTACAATGGGGTATTTATACTAAGGATTAGGTACATAAATTAGGGTTACTAAGGTTTTAAATGACGATTAAGACCCTTAAGAAAAGTTGAGGAAGTGCTCCTTTCGAAGGAGATGCTCATCTCCCTTTTGCTAGTCTTCAAGGAATATGTGCATCCCGAGTGGACTGAGGAGGAGACGACTTGCACTGGGAAGGAATCCGAGCGGCCTGAGGCATGAGACGCTCGGATTGTAGAGGGCTAGGACAAGCGGACTGGCTACGGGACGCTCAGATTGTAGCCAGCCAGGATGCTCGTCCCGTGGCCAAGACGCCCAGATAGTAGCTCAGCAAGGCTTTTTCTTCTTTTCTTCTTCCAACAATCCTCAAGGATTTTGTTGTGGATGCAAGGATCTTCTCATCATTGCCCATCTACTTCATTATTTACATAGGCCTTCTAGTCTTGTCTTCACTTTGATGCTTGGTCATTAGATTCGATCAATTTAGCTCCATTTTGCCATGAAAATGCAAAGTTTGCACTCCTCTCCTACCAAGGAAACAAAACCTCAAAGAATAAGCAAAACGAAAGACTAAAGATAGTAAATGACCCAATTATGCACTAAAAAGCATAGGAACGAGGCTAATTCGGGGACTAAATATGCTCAAATATTGGTCACATCACTTAGCAGTATGGATAGAATTCTGATCAATCAACTTCCAACGCGGTATTATCAATAGTGTTGTTCTGGATCCTCTCATTAGCTGAAGAATCTAGCAAAGTACGATGAACGTCATACAACCCGTTGTAAAACTGGTTGCAAAGAAATCACTTTTGAAAGCCATGATGGGGAACCGAACGAACTAATCTTTTGAACCAAACCTATGATTCATTCAAATCTTCAATGGATGTTTGTTTAAAGCTGGTAATCTGATTTCTCAATGCATTAGTCTTCTGCGGTCGAAAGTACCTCTTATAGAAAGCATGAGCTAGAGTATTCTAGTCAGTAATTCCTTGATCCTCCATATCCAAATCTCGCAACCACTCTGCAACTCCATCTTTTAAAGAAAAAGGAAAGAGCACGTGCTTCACCTGATCTTGTGTCACCCCAGTAGTTAAAGGGATGGAACAGCAATAATTGACGAATTTTTCCATGTGTTTTGCAGGGTCTTCAGTAGCTCCCCCTCCAAATAAATTTTGTTCCACCAAATTGATATAACATGGACAAATTTCAAAAGTGCCATCATCTGTGGTAGGGAGCTTGAATCCTTTAGGGATGGTATCCAACGTAGGCTCGGAATGACTTGCTAAATTAGGCATGATGGTAATCTCATGAACTGAAATATCAAGGTCAGAAATATTGTCCTTTTCAAAGGACGGATTTTCTAAAGTAATAGAATGCTCCGTTTCAACGTCAAGTATACTCAAGTCTTCTACTAGACCCTCTTCTTTCTGAAATTTTCGTCTGTAACGAAAAGTATTCTCTGGCTCGGGATCTAAAGCAAGAATCTCGGACCTAGTTGACCTGGGCATACACGAATCTAACACGAAAAGTGTGAGAACGGTCTCAAGGAGCCAAAGTTCCCTGAGACAAAAGACAAAATAAACAAAAACATACAAGAAAATTGTTGCCTCCCCGGCAACGGCGCCAAATTTGATAAGGCTAAAGTCGTATCACCTAAATCAAAGTAAATCTATCTCAGTACTAACAAAATAGCTAGTGGTAAGACAGGTATCGAATCCACAGGGAGGTGGTAATATTCAGTTTGCTAATATTTAGATCATCTTAAAGTAAGAATTTCTTGGGGGTTTGTTTTCTAACAACAAATAGCAAGTGAAATAAAGATGAATAACAATAATATTAAGAAGTCTAGGGAATAGGCTCACTAGGCCAATTATCCGGGAGTGTATCTTAATAACCTTATTAGGTCAATCAAACTATATAAGGTCACAAGGTTGATTAATTCTATTATGCTCTTTAGATTAAGTTTAACATGCAATCACTATAATTAAAATCAACCTATCTGATTATCGCAGCCTATATTAATCCTAACCCAGTCGCTGACAGTATTAATTCGCTACACTAATTATAAATTCAGTCCTTAAATCAAATAACTAGAATAAGAACAATAATCAAACGATAGTTTACACGATATTACTAACAATCAATTCATTAATCCCCTTCTAATCAACCTAGATTCCCCATAACCATAGATGAAGATTTAGATACTCATACTAATAGGATTAACAACAACAACAACAAAGATAGATGAAAGCATGATTAAAGATATAAAATAAGAACAATTGAATAAAAGCATAAACTTTATAAATAATTCACGAAGAACGATTAATGTACCTTAATAATTAATGAGGAAAGATTGTAGATCCAAAGTAATGCTAAACGAATAAATCCTAAGAGTATTTCGAGTTCAGAATATTATCCAAAAGTAACCTAATTGTTCTCCCGAGTTAAGAATATATAATACAAATAAGACGTGTTTTAGGAAAATTCGGAAAACTCTCAGCAATAAAGGATCCTCGATCGAGCCTGGTAATACTCGGTCAAGGAAACTTCACTCGATCGAGCCCGGTGCTACTCGATCGAGGAATCAGGTGCTTCAGCTTATCTTCATCTTAACTTCTCTTCTTTTCTTCAAGTCTCCTCGTTTCCCGTGGCATGCCTCATGTATTTCGCCATGCCATATCCGCAATGCTCATCTTTACTTGTTCACCTCGTAATACGTCATTTATGCATTAAAACATGAAGTAGCAGCAGTATCAAAAATTCATTATAAAAGGCATATAAATGACATAAGAAGCACAGAAACGGTATCAAAACAGCCATGAAAGGAGTCATAAAAGTGTATATAAAAGTGATACATCACTGCTCTAAGGTAAACTCTTGCTTGTCCTCAAGCAAGCAAACATATCCAATCAATTGCAATATCCTAAAACAAGCTATAAACATCATGATTCAAAACCCGAAACAACATGGGCACAAGGATAGTGCAAAAACATGGATGAGACTTACATGGCGGCGTAGCATGAACGACTTCAAATGAACTTTTTCGGCTCTTATATGATCTTTTTTACTTTTGACTCTCACGATTCACTCAATATTCATTATATGTGAAAGGATTTTTTATGTAAGTAGCACTCACCTATCCTCGACTCTTGATAGTGTGCCCGCAATCTTTTATGGTAATCACAAGTCAAAAATTATCAAATGCAAGCATGTAAAAGAAGTCAATGGGTAGAAAAAAGCAATATGTAATGGGTAAGAAAGGGGAACATATGAATTATGGTATATGGAGCTAAGTCAAGCTAGCAATAACCAAGTGTAAGGATGCTCATTCCCAAAACTAAACCCAATATTTCAATGCAAATCATAAGATTACTCTCCAAAAATTTGATGATAAAACATAAGAGTTTTCTTAATTCAACTTCTTCTTTTTCTCAATTCAATTCATGCTTTTTTTTTTCTTTTTTCCATTCTTTCATTCTTTTTCACATCTTTTTTTTCTTTCTTTCATCATTTTTTTCATTTCTTTATTTTTTCTCAACTTTCTTTTTCACTTCTTTCTTACATAAACCAATTCCGGAAAATAGCAATTCCGGGATAACCAAGCTCACAAAGACTAAAAACTAAGCATATCCCAAATGAGCACCCTAACACCAATGATATAGCTACTAGCTTAACAAGGTAGGCAAGTGTATAATGTAGCTAGATGAATTGTAAATATGTGTAAGGAGGGGCTAGAAATGGGCAACAATGTCAATGTGAATGGTTTCAAATGCATGCATATTATGAAAGTAATGTTCATAAAAGATTAAATAAAAACCATACTTATGCGTTTTTTATATAACACACATCATAAGGAGACCTACACTCACCTAAGTGACGCCGGATTTACCGGTCTAAGGAGGCTCTACCTTACCATTTTGTGGCTTGCCAAAGTCGAGATCAAGCTTATTTTGTTCAATTTTCATCATCTACCTACTATGTCAAGACATCCCCATGAAGAAATTGTCCCATTAATTAAGAATGAATCATTAGCTAATAAGTTATCATTAGGATAAGCAACAGGGCATAAACACATTTTTCATGAAAAAAGTAGGTCAAATGAAGCATAAGAAGCAAAAAGCAACACAAATTTCTCAAAATTTTCAGATTTTCTACAATGCAAGCTACACTAAAATACAAATGCAATCCCCTCCAAGCTAAACACAACATTATCCTCAATGTGACAACATATAAAGCATCCAACTAAACCATAAAAATGGCTCAAAGCACATAAACAAGTAAGACAAGAGGTTATATCTAATGGGTTGCGGGAAAAATAACTAAAATGCAAAGGAAAGCATACTTAGTAGACTAGCTAGCCTCCCCCCAAGCTAGTATGTATACGGGGGACTATTCCAATCATCATTATCAATTCAAGAAAAGGGCCAAAATTTTAAGCCCTTCCAACCTTTTGGTGCTTGACCTCCACCGGATCCCGACGCACCATCTTGTTGACCACTACCACTTGGTTCATCACTTTGTAAAGGAGTCACATACTCGCCAATATTGCTCCCACTACCAAGTGCTTTTCCATATCTACTATAACCACCATAACCACCATACCCCCCCCCCCCCATAGCCATAATAGCCACCTTTAAAGCTTCCACTCCATAATCCGATTCACAATAATCCGGACCGGGTTCATAAGTACCTGCATTATAACCAGAAGAAGAAGAGAACCCACTCGGGGGATAGTTATAGAATGATGGGTGTGGTTCCTCGGGTCGTATAACCCCTTGCCTAGTAAACTGATCATAAATGGGGTGCAAAGCAAGTCTTTGGTCATCGCGAATGACATTCACATTAAGGCTAAGGTCTCTCATCATATCCATCATGTCAATGCTAGAGGTGGAATGGCGAGCTTGAGAGGGATTGACCTCTCTCACGTCGCTCAATAGTAGAGGGTGTCTCTTATCTTAGAGGCAAGTGATAGGTAACCGGTTCAAAGGCACCCGCACGACGGGGTTTAGTGTGGACTACTACTTTTAGTTCGGAAACCTCATCCGGTAGACTAATTGAGTCATTTTTACCAATTTTCTGAATCATATGCGGATAGGAGTTTCTAAACCAATTCAAAGATATAAATATGTATAGTCAAGTCCATCACCTGCCTCCTTTGAGGAAAGCAAAGGTTACAAGTGTGTGGTTTTTTGGTTGAATCGGCATAACTTATGAGCAATTTTTGTGACCAACCCATCCAAGACAATAGAACTATTGTTTTTATGACATTGTTTCGTCAAGTGAGTGGGAAAGTGGTAAAGGAGATTAATCCCCCATTTTTCATCATCATTAACATTAAGAAATGCACCTAAAATTTCAACCTCAAATTTTCTCACCGAGTAAGGCTCATTTCTAACCAAAAAAGTCCATCCCATAAATCTTTGCCAAATACGCATTTCGGGATAATGAATGAATTGATGCGGGACATGATTCCAATCAACAAAGGGGAAATGTGAAATGGCTTTCCATGTAATTTTGGGGTTATAAGACTCGGGGAACTCAATGTGCAAATTCTCATGTTTCAATTGAAAAATTTCAGCAAATTCACCAAAAAACATCCTATAATCATAAGTATACAATCTGAAACTTACACCATAAATAAAATCCTTTTTTTAGACCTGTGGAATTCAAAGGAACTCAAGAACTCAAGGGTGAGTTCGGAGAAGGTTTTGTAATTCATAGTATAAGCATGCTTCATGTCAAGATTCTTAAACAAAGCTTTAACTCTTTTTTCAATTCCAATATGCTTTAAAAAATCATGATTAATGAATTTGGTGGTCTTCATTCCTTTGGCTCTCAAGATAACCAAATTTTCTCATTGCTTTTTACTAGCAAAGATAACTTGGGGATAAGTTGGATCATGCCATGTCGGTGTGTCTTGCATCTCTACATCCTCTGTAGCATGGGATGCCTCCGGTTCACCTCTCCTCCTCTTTGAAGCACCTTGTGTAGTAGCTTTCTTAGGAGCCATTTCTGAAATTCTAAGAAAAAAATTTCATCTTAAGACATGCAAAAATTCATCCAAATAAGCATACAAAAATAAATTAGTGAACTAATTCTTCCTATATACATTAATAGAACACAATTTAATCAATTTCTAGCATAAATAAGTGAGAAATCGATTTCCCCCAAATGGAGTTAGGGTTTGAGAAATTGGATTAAATTGATTAAAATGGATTAAATCAAAGTGAAATGAGGTAGAAACTTACTTGTTGTTGATGAATGATGAACAAGCCTTGAATCTTGATGATGGAAATGGTGTTTGGATGTGATTTTAGGTGAAGAAAATTAGAGAGAAAGAGTGAAGAAGTACCGTCGAAATGTTGAATGAGCATATGAGCACTTTACTTTTTCCCGTGTATCAAAAACAAATTGCGTTCCCGATCGAGGTTGACCAGTCCTACACGGGTTTGACTCCTTTACTCTGTATTTCTATTCCTTGCTCCGTTTTTTAAAGTTATGACCCCGAACGGGGTTTCTTGCATGAGGAAGCATGCATATCTCTTTAGAGCCTTCTTCTCTTCTTTATTCACCTACAAAACACACTCGAAATACCGTCTACTCTAGTAATTTATTCATAAATCTATGAAAGCATTAAATTGTTCGAAAATTAAAAACAAAAACAAATAAAAGCTCGGGTTGCCTCCCACGAAGCGCTGGTTTAACGTCCTGCACGACGTCCATTTCTTAATTACTCAATCTTTGTCCCTGAGCTCACCACCTCTAAAGCTCTCTTCCATAACATTTCTCACACTCTTCGTCCACTTCAAGTTCTTCCATGAATATCCTCTCTTAGCACTCTTAGCATTAGTGCTCTTAAAATCTTTACCTGCAAAACAATCAACACCAATATCGACCTCCAGCGGATCCGTCAGTACGGATCGAGGTGTAGGAGAAATAAGAATAGAGTCGACAGTGTTAAGTAAACAACAAGACTATTGTAATATTGGGCTCCTAATGGTATTGTTTTTGCTAAGGTAATCCAATCATTGGCCACCTCTAAGGTCAACTTCCCATTTTTTACTTCAATTAACGCGCCCACGGTGTGCAAAAATGGCCTACCCAAAATAATTGGGATTTGTGAGTTCTCGGCCATATCAAGAATAAGGAAGTCAACGGGTATGAAAAACTTACCAACTTTAACGGGCACATCTTTTAAAACTTCTAAAGGTTGCTTTAAATAACGGTCCGTCATTTGCAAAGTAATATTAGTGCAATTCAAAGCAACATGTGGACATAGGCCACCTGCACGCCAAGCCAATATGTGGATATGCAACGGTCTTGAAAGCCACGCTCGGTGGCGTAGAAATGCTTTCGACCGGATCACTTTAGATCGGTCGGTTTCGTCTCGGTAAAGGTCTCGAAACGATATTAGAGATGTTTGGAGTCGCCTACAAGAAATTATCGGATGCTTGGAAACCATTCGAAATTCACTTTATACCTCAGTCAATCAAGGCAAAAAGTGGTGCTTGACATAGGTACTAAAGACGAGGACTTGTCCCCCTTTAGCATCATATCGCTATAATGACTCTCGTACGCCCTGGATAAGGCCATCCACTATCCAATGGTTCTGAGTAAGGGGTGAGGGTACGTATTGGAAAGCTCTTTAATCGAACACCCAATCCCGCCCGCGTTAGCGGCTTATACTGATCGATCGTGGTTGTTTAAGTGTAAGAATTGATAAAACGGTTCAAATGCATAATGCGCATCCAAAAGTCTTGACCTAACATGTGAAGATTTGCTAAGTTGGTTTGTTTATCCAAATATCAAGTAATTTATGCCGAGTTGGATTTAGATTGATTTGCATGTGAAAACGAAAATTAAACATCCATTTACCAAGTTCGGATTATGATGCTTAACACGATCCATTTATTGTTAAAATGAAAGAATAAAAGGATGAATAAGAAAATGTTAAAATGTTTAAAAGAGTGTTAATTCTTCAATCTGATCCATGTAGATTTGGGTTAACCGTAATAGGGATCGTCCTAAACAAGGGCCGAAATTAAGAGACAGAACAGTGTCAGGCAGCCCCATTAGAGCGCGAGCCTATTGGCGAGGGAACATGGCATGTCCATGTTTTGAAAGGTGGAAATAGGCAGACTGTTAGGGCGCGAGCCATGGGGCGAGCCAAGAGGTGCCTCCTGGTTGTTAAAAAGGTTGTTTAAAACCGTATTTGTGTTTAAATGATTTGCAAGTTTGAAAAGTATAGTTTACAAATAAAAATGTAAAATGTGTGTGCTTAACCGTTTTATCACCGTACTCGAATTAAATCGTCATGGTATTTATTTTAACCAAGGGTGATATCCATTATGGTCAAGACAAGGATGAAAATAAAATGAAATAAAAGTGAAAAGAAAATGTTTGATATGAACTAATATGTTAAGTTCATTTCCTTGTAATTAGTCAAGTTTGTCGTCGTACTCGGATTAACCGAAATGGTATAAGGAACCAAGGGTAATTATGAATTATGACTAATATATTTGCAAATGCAAATTAATGGAAAAATGGTAAATAAAGTAAAGGGATGTTAAAATACCTATTAATTTGTAATTAACCAATAATATCATCGGGTCACGGAATAAATCGTCATGTTATAAGGAACCAAGGATGATTTCGGTAATGGTCAAAATATTTATCATAAGAATGAATTAAAGTGGTAAAACCGATTGCAAATAAGAAAAAAAATAGAGGAAGGACGAGCATAAACGCGTTTGGATTCTGACAAGGGACCCCATAAGAGGCGCGAGGTTGGTAGTGGTGACTACCAGCCTCTGTCTCCAATCAAAATCCGGTTTTGGCTCGATCTTTCATGTTTTGAATCGTGTTATGCATTGTTCATGCTTATAAACTAGTAAAAACAGTAAAGGCATGAAATAAATAAGTTTTTTACACCCTCAAACTTACGTGTTATGATGTTTGCGAGGTAGACGACTTAAGAGACGGTTTTCTCGTATGCGACTACTCGTGATCAAAGAAGTTTAAAAGAGTGCCTTAAAAATGGATTTTGTTTTGAAAATATGTTGAAAATATGTTGTTGAAAAACATATTGATTTATGTTGAGTTGGTCGAATGGGTCGGTCGAATGCACGGCAACGGTACCAAATAAAATGTGTAAGGCTTGTGTTTTCGATTGATAGGTCGAAAACACGTGTTGATTTTTTTGACTTAAGAAGTCAAGTATTGAAGTTTAAGGGAGGTGTGAGGGGGCGGACGCTCGCGTAAAGATTATGGTGTGTGAAGATGAGTATTTATAGAGAAATGTGGGGATTTAAGTCGGTTGAATTTACTTGTTGGCCAAGGAGAGGTCCATTGAGGCGCGAGCCACCCAGTGATACAAAGAGGTGTCTTGTCCTTTTCAATTTGGATGTGACCATTGCTCCATCCATTTTTTGGTTGGTTTGATTTGTGGTGTCCAAATAAGATGTGGTGTAACAATATGGTCATCTAATAAGATGATTATTGGGTGTTATTTGAGGTAGGCATTTTGTGCTTGACTCGGGATTGATCCGTGTTGAGTCGGGATTTGAATTTTGAGTCGGTTTTTGGCCCGGTGTCGGTTTAGACTCTAATTAGTATCATTTTAATGCAAATGGCATGATAAAACCATTTATGGCATTATTTTTGACATTCGATATTTGGGTTGACTCAGGTTGACTCGAGTTGCGGGTTTCTGAGTCAGTTTTAGGTCCGAAGATGGTTTTAACTCTAAATAGTGTTGTTTTAATGCAAATGAAGATAGAAAACTTTTGAAATCATTTTTCATATCCGAGTAATGCATTAAACTGTCTCATGTATAGCCAATCCACGCACGCATATCAAAAACACGTTGTAGTCTGATCATCATCGAGTGGTTTTTGGAAGTGCAGATACTGGGTATCTATAGAGCCCCACTTTGACTGAGGCTTGGACGGGGAGAAAGTCAAAGTATAGCCACCAGCTCAATCGAAGATTACAACCTGAAGACCATTGCGACGTCGAGGCAACTCAAAAGGGTTTAAGCCAAGGACCTGCCCTCGGGAAGGGCAACGTCGAGGTGACTCACGGGTGTGAGTCGAGGACCTGCCATCAGGAAAATTTTAGAGTCTGTTGACTGTCAATGCGGGTCATTTAAAGTCCATTAGATTACGTATAAAAGCCCGCCAGCCATAAGAAGGAGTCATACCCGAGGCTTCTTCGAGATATGTTCTTGTATTGTTTCTTGTTCGCGGGCAAAGCCTCGCCAGCCGTGTTGGAGGTACGTTTTGAGGCTTGTCGGCCATGTTGGAGGTACATTTTGAGGCTCGCCAGCCATGTTGAAGGTACGTTTTAAGGCTCGCCAGCCATGTTGAAGGTACATTTTGAGGCTCGCCAGCCATGTTAAAGGTACGTTTTGAGGCTCGCCAGCCATGTTGAAGGTACATTTTGAGGCTCGCCAGCCATGTTAAAGGTACGTTTTGAGGCTCGCCAGCCATGGATGGTCGAATGATCCACCGCGGGAAATAGCCTGAAACATTGGGATTATTTCAAGATGTAATTCGGTAATGACTTCCAACCAGGTTGACGTTGATAGGTTTAACTAGGGAGCAACGAACTCCAACTTGCTGAGGGTCCTAAGAGAACTCCGTGGGGATAAACCATTTGAGCAAGGCTCTCTGGAAAACCATTTAGCGAGAGCGCTGCATCAGGATCATGAATGATGTTGCAAGGATCTTTGAAAGACTTGTGTGACTTTCATTTGAAAATCGGACTCGCTTGGGAGTTAGAAACTTCTCAGGACTTGCTGGGTATATGAGTTGTCGCTCATTGAGAGGTAGCATTTGCCATGTAATTGACGCGGTTAAATCCCTTGGAGTTGATGGGTCGGCGTCTGTTTGGAAGAACCCAGTACTCAGCTGGAGTGCGTTTTTCTTCTGAAGACTATCTGCATGGTTAGTGACCACACAAATCCACAGTCGCATAGACAAGCACGTAGCATGCAGGAATATAAGCACATAAGCATGTAAGCAATTAGCACGTAATATCTCGCGTGAGGGGAGATAGGTGTTTCGAAAGTTTTGAAGCTTCTTAACCTTGAGTCTTGTTGCTCGTAAATCCATGATTTGAATGATTGGAGACACATAACCGTTGCGACGTTGACTCATACAGACGCATACTGACAAACTAACAAATAAACGATCATGAACGTGATACAAACTCAGTATCGACATGACACGGGGGTGACTTTGACAGACTTTGCTTATGTGTGTGCAACTCCTTAGCCAAAAAATGGGTGACAACACGCATCAGATCCTTGGAGTAGAAGGTCTGCTCGGCTGGGGAACATGAATTGATTATCTTCTTCAGATCTATTTCCCTCTGTTTCCTTGTTTGAGATCTCTTCTCGAGTTTTGATGATTCGGAGAGCGGAACCAAAATCTTGTCATCGTCCAAACCGAGCACTAGGCTAAAAGTGGTTTATCTTAAGCATTAGTTAGACTCAAGGGATGAAGGACGAGTAGCATCTCGGAAGATAAGCCCCTTGAGTGAGAAGGTAAGAATTTGGCAAAAGGAAGCATTAGGTGACGCATCCAAGAAGGAGCCCCCAGTTAAGAGGTATAGCATTGAGCGTGCGACTGAGTGAGTTGGGAGTGGTGGATAAAGAGGGATGTGCGGTTGTGTCCTTGTAATAGAACTGCCTACCTATTCGCGTGTTTGCGAAATCAAACCAGATCGTAGTTCTGAGCCGGTTTTTTAGGATTGAAGATTGGAAATGTTGGGAAAGTTGAATGTGTGTGGGGGTGTGGTTGTGTCCTAGTAATAGGACTGCCTACGTATTCGTGTGTGTGGGAAATCAAACCAAATCGTAGTTCTTGCGTGTGTGTTGATAATTGATTTTGAGGTCTATGGTTGTGTCCTTGAAGGACTGCCTACATATTCACGTGGTGTGAAATCAAACCAGATCATAGTTCTTCAGGTGTGTCGATAATTTATCATAAGGTGTATGGTTGCGTCCTTGAAGGACTGCCTATGTATTCACGTGGTGTGAAATCAAACCAGTTCGTAGTTCTGCAGCTGTTGATTGATTTTGAGGTGTTGTGGACAAGGGTCACCCGCAGCGCGTGCGAAAGCGCTTGAATAAGCGTGCATTTGTGGAGTCGCCACCAATTTATTGTGGAAAAATTGGAAACCGTTCGAATAGCTCGTGTCATGTCAAGACACAAAGTAATGACATGAACACTAAGAAATTCGTTACCCTTAGCATTCTATTTCTAGAATGACTCTCGTGGATGCCAATGAATACGGATGTTCACAGAGATCTGGAGTAAGGGGTGAGAGTACGTATTAGGAAGCTCTTTAATCGAACACCTAATCCCTCCCGCCTCGATAGCGGCCTCTACTAATGATTAGGCAAGTTATTCATACTTGATATGTCGTCGATGTAATGCATGCAATGCAACATCTACAGATTAATCCTATCATGTGAATTAACTAAGTCGGTGAACAAACAATTTAGCACTCAATTGGGTCAAAGTTGGAAGTTAGATTAATTTACATGTGAAAACCAAGTAAATAAATGATACAAAATAAATATGAAATATTACAAAGGAATAAGAATTAAATTACAATGGATATTTGACTTTGCGTCATAAACATGCTTAAAATAATTTGGAAAAGAAAAGAATAAATGAAATAAGGAAAGTTAGAAAATAGGAAAAATAAGGAAATTGAAAACTGATTTAAATAAGGAAATTAAAAGAAAATAAGAAACAAAAATAAAATAGAAAATATGGAAAATATGACTTACATGGAAAATATGTCAAATTATGGTGATAATAAGAATAATAGTTAATTAAAAACCTAATTAGAAGCCTATGTCAAAACGAGAAGAGTTCAGAGGCAGAAGCCAACTCAGAGCAGGCGCAGCATAAACTGCATCTTCTGGAAGAGGCGCATCAGTTTATGCGACTGTTCTCCAGTTGGATTCTGACTGTGAAAGTCAGACCCGCGGGTTGTTAATGTTCGTTAGTTATTTAATGTCGATTATTGGTATATAACTCGAGTAGAGAAGTGATTTAACATGTTTATGTACAAAAGACGAATTCTAAAGACTCGATAAGGAAGAATCGAACCAATAAAATCCGGTTTTTAATAAGATGACGAAAACCCGCGAATATCGAATTATAAGGGATTTAAATCGAAAAAGGGTTGAAAAAAAGATTTATAAAAACTAATTTGAAAATTATTAGGTGAAATAAGGGAAAGAACGAAGAAAGAAAAATAAAAGACTGCAGCAACTGAAGGCAGCAATTGGAAGAGACGCGGCAGATGTTGCGGGCTTTCAAGAAGGCGCATCAGTTTATGCGATTCTTCCCCACGTCGTTTCTCTGTTGTTTCCGTCAAAGGGTTTTAAAAAAAGTGATTAAAAAACCGGTTTTGAACATGCTTATGACATAAATTCTTACATTAATTATAATACAGAAAATAAATACAGAATTAAGATGGGATTTTTACACCCTCAGACTTACATGTTAGCGTCGCGAGATTTAACTAAATCGGTTTTTAGTGGTAACTCGACTCCATCTATGCAAATATGAAAGTGCCCTTGAAAAAGGATTTAAAAACAAATTGATTAATTATGGTGTAGTGGTAAAATTGGTCGGTCATGCAAACGTGACTGGTACTCAGAATGATCTGAGCTTACGTGGTCGATCAATCACGTATGCTTCAAAAGCTTAGAGCAAGGTCTATAATGAAAAGGGATAAGAGAAGGGCAGACGCTCGCGTGAAAAATATGTGAGGCAAAGGCCACTATTTATACTAAACGTACGGAGAAATTATGGTAAGAATAGGTTACGGAAGGAAAGATCCAGAAACAACCGAGTTAGGTTGAAACACGGAGACTTGGACAAAAAGAAAGCCCTAAGAAAAGGCGCAGCAGGTGCTGCGACCCTTGGAAAAGGTGCAGCTCTTACTGCGTCCTTTCTCGGGTAGGGTTCTTCTGCGCGAGAAAACGCGTTTGACAGCCTATCGTATTTTAGGCATAACTCTCTCTACAAGAATCGAAATAAGGTGATTTCAGTGGCGTTGGAAAGCTAAGAGCAAGATCTAGAACTTTCTATGAAATAGGCCAGACCCAAAAAAGTCGTTATCACCTCGTAAAACGGGCCTAAATGTCGGGTTGTCATTTTAGCTAAATGAAATGCACATTTTGTAATGTAAACTTTAAGTTTAGCCCAAAGAAGTGACATGGGACCCAAATTTAGATATAATCATAACTTTTTATGACATCTTAACTTATGTAGACAAGCACATTGCCTTTTGACTCGCGTTTTGACGGTTTTAGGAATTGAAGACGGTTTTTGACCCGGACTCCAAATGTACTCTAATTACTGCCAAAACGACCGTAATGACACCTAGATAACAACCAAGGGGTAGACACAAGTGTATGAGTTACCTTTTATTAACCGATTTGCAAAACGTCATAAAATCGCAACATATGCTAAACATGCGGCCCAATCATCACTGGGTGTTTGGCGGGAGGTGCAGAAACGAGGTGTCTACAGAGCCCCCACTTTGACTGAGGCTTGGACAAGGCGAAAGTCAAATTATAGCCCTCAGGTCAATCGAAGATTACAACCTGAAGACTATGGCGACGCGAGGCGGCTCAAGGGGTCTGAGCCAAGGACCTGTCGTCGGGAATATTTTAGAGTCTGTCGACTTCCCGGGAGGGTCGTTTAAAGTCCATTAGACTACGTAAGGAAGCTCGCCAGCCATAAGCAGAAACCATACCTGAGACACCCCTGGGTGAAATGAGACTGAAGGCGCTTCGGCAAAACTCTTTGATCTGAAGATAACTTGGTGTCTGAAGGCATTAGGGGTTACAGGGTTTCTGAAGAAACTTCTTAACACTTATGAAGGCTAACTCTCTCTAAAAGGAAGGCTGAAGGATAACTCTCTGAAGGACTGAAAGGGGACTTAACTGAAAAGGGGTCATCTAAAGGGATAAAGGCTGAAGGAAGGATTATCCAGAAAGTTGCCTAAAAGAATAAAGGATTATTTGAAGGTTATCTGAATATATGAAGGATTATCTTGAAGGGATAAAGTTGAAGGAAGAATTATTCTGAAAGGGTTATCTAAAGGTTACTGAAGGGTCATCTGAAGGTTATTTGAATATATGAAGGTTATCCAAAGGGTTGTCTGAAAGATTACGGCAAGTTTTTGAAAGAACTGAAGTTTATCCTGAAAGGGTTATCTGAAAGTACATAACTCTTCGGGAATTATTTCTCTCGAACTCCGTGGGGAAGAATCATATGTTGAGTCAATGAATGGCGTGCCCTTGGCACCGCTGAGGAGAAAACAAAGGATCGATAATGACACGTCCTTAGCATTGCTGAGGAAAATAAAGGCGCGCCCTTCGCACCACTGAGGAGAAAATCTGCTCGGGTCGTCGCAAGAGAAATTCCAATAAAGAGGAGAAGCCAATGAACTGCACTTAGTGATCATAAATTCTTGCTGGAAAATGTCGTGGCTATCAATAGTTTGTTGAAGGAAAAATGCTTGAACATCACTGCGAATACTGTTAGGGAATATCTTGACCGCCATTGGGGAGAATGAAGACTTGGGCGAAGCCCCCAGTTGGAGCGAGCTATCCTTCTTATACTTACCTGCATGGTTAGTAGCCACACAAGAACGCAATCTCATAGGCAAACAGGACACAACACATGAGAAAGCGCAATTAGCACATGGACCTCAAATGAGGAAGGAAACATACAAGTTTTGAATGCTCTTTCTTTATAAAATTGTTTAAAACTCGAAATAAAGATAGAATTTGTAATGTGTTATGCATATTCAATGGGCTCTAGATGCATGACTTAATGTGACATCAACTCACCAGGACGCAAGACGATAGACTAAAACAACGCTGACTTAGATTTGACGTGACATATGGATGAATTTGACAGACTTTGCATAAGTATGCACAACACCTAGCCAAGTGTGGGTGATAATGCGTCTCAGTTCCAAAGGTAGAAGAATTGCAAGAATGATGACGGCATATAAAGGCAAGGCATGAGCCATGGATCAGCTGTCTACTTGGACACCTTTTGACATCGTTTTCTGTAAAAGAGACCCCTCTTGAGGCAAAATAACTTCGAGAATCGATCTAAGACCTTGTCATTGTCCGGACCAAGCATTAGTCTGACTCAAATAAGAGAGGAACAGAGGAAGGGTGGCATCTCGGAAGAGAAGCCCCCCAGGATGAAAAGATGACTCTGAAATTTGGTAAAAAGGAGACTGGGCGACAAAAAGGACCCCCCCCCCCCCCCAGTAAAGAGGTAGAAATGAAAATTGTGGTTGGAAGGTTATGAAATGGAAAGGGATGGTTATGAAATTGAGGTTGGGAGTTGATGGTTGGGATGGTTGTGTCCATGAGGACTGCCTACGAAAACACGTGAAGTGAAATCAAACCAGATCGTAGTTTTGAGGTGGCTTTGTTAGTTTTATTTGGGTGTTGTGGTTGTATCCTTCTTGTGTAAGAAAGGACTGCCTACGTATCCACCTGAAGAGGTGAAATCAAACCATGCTCGTAGTTTAGGTGTGTGCCTAAGCTTATGTTATCAAGACCTTAAAGTGCATGGGTCAGGAGGGTAATTTCCTTTAGTGACTCGAAGAATCGATTTGAGACAACTCCCTCTGATCATAGACCAAAGAGGTATAACTAATTTTGTAATAATTTCCTTGTCATGTGAGAACACTTAGTGGACCTTAAGGATGATATGGGTATGTCCCGTCCTAGGTAGCAAAGTATTTAAAGACTCCGTGTCTGGGTCAAGGTGAAACTGGATTGGATATTTGGAATGTGGGGCTCGAAAATAAGAGGCTTTGATGAGAAAATCTATGGATCTTGATTTTGTGGAGTTAAGGCTTGATGGGATTATGGCTTGTAATATGGCTTGGAAATGGAGTCTCTTGGTTTGATGTAGCATGAGCACATAAAGGTAGGTTAAAATGACGTGGGTTCAAGTTTCCATGTCTTGGCCCTAACGGATGAGTATATTTGACGAGCTTGAGAGGATTCTCACAATTCCTAACAACCTCCTTGTAATGATCTCGAGAAGGGCTTAGGGTGTATCATTTGTGAAAGGCTAAGCGAGGGTGCTAGCTAACCATCTTCATCGATGTCTTGATTATATATAGACTTCAGCAATATTCCGTTCAGCATTTGATTTCATACTCGTTCTTGATTCAGACTCAGATTCTTGGTCTAGAATATATCTCTGCTTTTTTCTCAGATTCTTAATTCAGGTTTTTGAAGATAACTTTAACTTCGGATATTGACATTGACTTGCTTGATTGAGCCTTCTTATTTTGACTCTTTTGTCTTAGATTACGAGCATAACTGCGGCCTTGGATATTGATCTTGGTTTCTCTTGATTGAGCCTTTGTCTTTGATCATGGCTCGTATCGTCTTGGATTTGCTTGCATAACTTCGGCCTTGAGCCTTTATCTTTGATTATGGCTCGTATCGTCTTGGATCTGCTTGCTACCATGGATTTGGGTCAGACTAGCCCCTTTAGTGTGAAACAGGTTGGTCTTTAGTAAACAGGTTGTTTATTGTGGGGAATGGTCTTGCCTTCCGTCATAAATCGTTAACAAGAGAGATGGTCTGGATTCGTCCTAGAATCTCTTCAGATAGGATCGTACTAAACTGGGGTATAGTGAAGGTTTTCTATTGTCAGGAATGGAATAGGTAAGAAAATGAACACGGAGTTTCGGGTCCTCTACAACTATGAATGGAACATCATTTAAGTGTACTCACATTGACTTGTCATGTGTTGTTGTTATTCATTTTAAAATGTCTTAAATCAATTCTTGTTGTCACAGGAAAAGGGTAAAGGAAGAGATAAGATAGAATATGTGGATTGAAAAGTGTACTTTTATTGAAAGGAATAATGAATGTATTTAACATAGACTCGAGAAGACATGTGACTCGTGGGACAGCCTCCAGGTTGTCACTAGAAATGGAAATGGACACCAAGAAAGATACTAGAAAAATTATGGGATATAAATGTTGGAATAAGTGTCCTCCGACAATAATGCGATCACAACTGTCGATCATGATGATCACATGTTTAAATCTCATGTTTAAGAATACAAGAGGGATGTAATATTTTACAGTCAACTGGTCCACACATATCGGTAATGATTGGCTGACTAGAGTTTGACATTACTGTCATGCGACGGTGGTGATCAGTTGATCCCCTTAGGTCATACCTATAGGGAAATACTCTTAATTGATTATTTAATTAATCGTATGCCGATACGAGTTAATTAAATTGCTTAAAATTGACGGATGATTTGTGAGTAAGATTAACGTGTCTTAGTATAATTCGATTAAATTAAATACGGTCTAAGTAATCAGATTGTTTTATTACTTAGATAAAATTATTGTTTACGAAACAATTGAAATTGAAATTGAAATTGAATGAATAATTTATAGTAAATACAAGAAGTTGTAATTTATAATTTGATAAACCGTTTTGGTACAAGTAATTACGAATTACTAGTCGACTTTGTATATGACATATTTTATGAGTATGTTGATTTTTAATATGTTAAAAATACATTACAATTTCACATGTCAAGTAACATGTCACATATGTCACAATTGACAAATGACAAAATAAAATGGACCTTCCATTTTATGATAAGTGTTCGAAATATTGGAGGGAATAAGGTTTATATTGTGTTTTTATTTTAATTGGAGACATGATGATTAAACCTATTATTTAGCCTTGCATGCCTAGTCTCATCTTGAGAAGAACAAGACCATGCATTGGCCTATTTTTTTCCCCCTCCCCACTGGTTTTCTAGAGGAAGAAATAGAGGGTTTTTTCCTCTATTATTCATTCACAACTTATCATATGATTTTCTAGTGTTAGAAAATTATTACATTCTCTACAATTTGTGAAAACTTAGAGAAAGAAACCTCACAATATTACTCCCCTTGTCCGAAATTTTCAAGGGCCAATAAATCAATTTTTGTGTCATTTTTAAGTTAGATTAATATTATTACTAGTTCATAATAATATTGGTTATTAAGGGTATTCTCTGGGTATATGCTTTTGTGAGAGGTTCTAATTTGAACCTTGTTCATCCATTGTTGGAAAGTTCAAGAACTAACAAGAAGGAGATCTTGTTGGTGCCCAAAATCCGAAACACAAATGTAAGGAGTGACGATTTCTTCTCTACTTTGTTTTATGTTTGCATGCATAAGATCTTACATTTATTTTATGACCAAATAAATTAATTCATATATTAATATATATACTATGAGATTAATGAATCCCAACAAGTGGTATCAGAGCCTTAGGTTGTTTGCATGCAAATCGGTTTATTGTTTTTCCGAGTTAATCTTATTAACAAATAAAACTTGTAATTTTGTGTTTATTATGATATATCACGAAATCACCTTGCATGTTAAAGTTTCTGGTCCTAAAATATATTTGGTATATTTTGGTTCATTTATGGATTTTATTGTTCATTTTATATATTATTGGCATTAAAATGTGATTTTTATGAGAAAAATGTCATTTTTGGACGAAAAATAGCCAAGCTTCGAATTTTTCAGTGGTTTTTGGATATGTTTTCACATATATTATCGACTGATGGCCTGTAAAAGTTCATGTTAAACTAAGTTATTTTGCATGAAATATGGATTTTATAAGCTTAAATCATATTTAAATGGGTAAATAGGTTAATATGAATTATATTTCTAATCTGGTCATGAAAATTTAGTATGTTGTCACATGCAATTTTACAAGATGTGTGTAAAATATTTGGCCATAGTGAAGTCTTTTTGCATGATTTATGAATTTTTGATGAAAAATCACATAAATAGTGACTATAATTAGTTGTAATGCCAAAACATACTTCATGACTAAAGAAAAACGTCACATGTTGCATTTTATCATATATTTCAGATCTAAAAGTGAAAAGTTGATGAAAATAAATTTTCTCATATTTTAATGGTCATATTTGTTAAAAGTGATAAACCGCAACATTGTTTTTCTCGATAAATTTTCGAAATTTTTAACCTAAGTTTTGAACATTATGAGTGTCATGGTATTTTTCCAGAATGTTCATGAGTTTAAATTTCAAATTTTGAAATCATTTGAAATTTTTATAATTTAATTTGGAGTTTATAGCTTAATATTGTAATTTTAAGTCCATAATGAACAATATTATCAAATCAAGTTGAATTATCGTCAAAATGTTAGTGAAGACTAATTTTAAGTCCTAAGTGAGTTAGGGTAATTAACTTGTACATAAATATGAATTTATGTAATTATTGTGATTCTAATAAGTTAAATCACGCAAATCCGTAAAAATCGTTTAATATACGATATTGGCTCTTAAAAGGCGATTTAGCATAATATTAAGCATGTTCATACATATTATAATGCTGCATTTTATTTATGATTGTCATAATTTTTATTTTATATAATTTTTGAATTATGTAATTTTACTTACTATGGCCTTAGTTTTTTATTGGTATTACCCGAAATGTATGGGAATATCGATTCGGTTGTAATTATTGTGATCTCGTATCACCATTTTGTAATTTAATAGATTTAAATTTTAATTACAAATGTATAATAGGAAATTATGTAATTTTTATTTCTTATTTGTAATTTTCCCAGAGTTTCCATGAAGACGGTGTTACCTCGAGATGTGTGCCAAGACCGAAGATCAAGGGACCAAAGGAGTTGGTTTCCGAATTTGTAATAGTTTATTAGATTTACTATTTTAGAAAGGCCATACTAGGATTTTATTTATGCTTTGCATTTTATTTATATGTTGCATGCATCGCTAAATCGCCATAACTAAACATGCATTTTAAATCGAGTTTATTGACCGTGTCAATTACAATTATCGTAGTTCCACCGCTTTAGTTCACTTAAAACGTGATAGATAATAAATTGACATGACCTCTCGCTAAATAAACAATTGAGACTTAGCCTTACCAAAAATTAGAAACCATGAAAACCTATTTCGTGAGGGAGTACGCTCGGCCACACCGGGGTACAAACCTTGTTACGTAGGGGAAGTGGGTGATAAATGTCTATCCACCAAATTCATATTGATGAGGGTTGTATCGCCAAAGCGTGCCCAAGTTAATGTGAATTTGGATCATGGACACATTTATTCGAAATTTGGGTTGAACTCAACAAAAGTATTCTCGACCATAGCCGGATGTGTTTTGGGCTAAAGATAAATATTAATGTAATTTTATCGACCAAGAGTTCTAAAAGTAGAATCGATTAAAGAGTTAATCCACCGAGTTATATTGATAAGGGATGAATCGGCTACACCGTGCACAAGTTAATATGAATTTGGATCTTGGAATCATTTATCATAGTAGGGTAGAGGTCACTATGTAAATGCTTTACTTGTTAAATTATTTACAAGTATTATTATAACGATAAATGTTTTGTTTTCATTATTCCGTTAATCATATTGTTCTAATTCTTTACCTCAAATTATATATGATATCATTTCGATTTTAGTTCAAATCTCTCTTAAAACATCGTAACTAAAGACAAAATTTGAATTTTCTTCTAAAAACCTCGTATTATCCATTGTAAGGATCTCTTGTGAAGAGTATAGATAAAATTTATTCGTGATCAAAAGGGTTTTTGATTCTTAACTAACATATCTACTTACAATGAATTGTTTCTCATATGCTTAATTGAGTTAAGTACTTTGAAACGTTACATCATTTTGGTAACTAGATTTGTTGGAAATCAAAATTGACCAAAATACCGCAACCACTTCAATGAAAGTTTTAAGACTAAACAAATGAATTGAAAAGTAGTCTTCATGAAATTCAATTTTGCTTCTCTAAGCAAAGACTCATTGAAATGAGTGGGAGCATTCTCTTAACCGTTAAGAAAAGGACGAGGTTCAAATAAGTAAAATTAGAATGGAATTAATACAAGGAAATGTTAAAAGTAAAGTTATTGAGAATAACGATACTAAACCTATCAATCACGACCAATAAAGTTTCCATTGTCTTAATTGTTGGACGCTAGAAAGGAAACTACCCCAAATAATTGAAGAATCAGCAAGTTAGTTGTGGGACATCTAATGGGGCCTTCTTCTTTAAATGTTTATTAGATTAACATAAATTTTGCTAGTACTACTTCGTCAATATTAGAAACCGGTGGTGGTTTTCATCATTGTATTTGATACATAGGACGATTAGAATATGACGACTAGCAACAATGATGTCGAGAGATAGAGTCATTATGTACTCAATCTAGTTTTGGGTTTATATTTATACCTTAATTATGACTATTAAATGAATAAACTCTAAATAAGAATATAAACTTGTTAAGATACAAAAGAGGTTCACTTTTGTGACCTTATACACCATGATTTGATGTATGGCTAGCCCATTATCAAGGTGATTATATTCTAAACCAAACTAAAATGATATATCATGTAGATGATGCAAGACTCAAATTGGTAACCCAAGATTAAACCTTAAATTCTGGAACGATGAACGCAAAGAGTTATCGAGTACTCTCAGAACCATTAGATTGTTAATCTTATGGTATATGCGTATCTTGTATTCAAAGCAAGATGTCTCGTCCTTTTTGGTTGGAAAGGAGATCGAGGTTGTAAATCATTGATCCAGAATAGGTTGATTGTTTTATTTTACCAACGATTTAAGTTGACACTAATGTGTTCACTTAATAAGGTAAATAGAGAAATCTTTGAAGAAGTTCAAAGAGTTCCAGAAATTACGATTTAGTCGTGATGGGATTATCAAAGTGAAGACTTTGATATAAGCCAAAGGAAATGTGATATAGTATCACAAATTAATCTCTCTTAGCACGCGTTATGGGATAATGTGTGGTTGGATAAAGAAATCAAACGCTATTCGATATGGTTTGGACCTTAATCAAGTTACTTTGAGTTACTTGATCCTTTTGGGGATTTTATCATATTGTCTAAATTATTTTTCCACTAAATTTAAAACGATTCATATGAGATATGAAATGGTAGGGTACTATGCTTATAAGTTTTCACAAGAAACAAATGCTCATTTTTCCTTACAATAATCACGAGTACAACGGGTTTGTGGCTCGTGAACCTGTCTTTCTAGAATACAAGTTTATTTCTAGAAGACAGAGTGGGAGAAAATATTCAAGAGCCACAAAAGAATTGTGTCAAAAATTGTATGAAATTTGTATGTCGCAAGAAACTGTATTTTCTTGGCTACATGATGTTGTTTCTTCGAAACCTAGGAGGTTGAACTCATCACTTGTTGAAGATGATGAATTCGTGTTACTTTTAGAAAGTAAAGAGCTTGCAACTTACAAAGAAATTGTTTGATTCAAGTTACTTCTGGAAAGTAATGATCATATGACTTAAATGAGAGTGTTTAAGTCACAACTCAATACAAGGCTTAGAGCCATGAAAATCCGAAATAAATTCTGAGTGGAATTGTTGGATATCTAAGAGAGATATCAAAGCTTGATTAGTTGCAAAGTGTTTTGCACTATTCGGATCTTCTTAGGGATTGTGTTTCATTATGATGATATACATATAACGAGTGAATCTAAAACCCATTTCTTCAATTAGAAGGAATGTATTCAATACATGTCATGAGTTTTGTAGATTCTTGTGATCCTAAAATAATGTGCAACTTAAGAGATTGTCTTAAGTAGGACATCAATGAGTTAGAGTCAACATTTTGATCATGTTATAAAACGTTTCTCGATAGGTTGAGAAATTGTGTTTATACATGAAGTTTAGTGGGAGTTACGGAAATTTTAATTAGTCTTATATGTGGATGACATATTGATCATTGGGAATGATTTAAGACTTGGAGAAATATAATACATCTTTAATATCCAGATTTATGGAGATAAATCCACATGATATTAGCGTCAAATAAGAAGTCTTATGTTGATAAGATTCATGATTAGTTCAATCGAGTTGAACATATTTGATTGATTCCATTTGCTTCCGCTGCCGGATCAATTAAATGAGTAATGATGTATAACACTTCATATACTTTGAGTATGATGAATTGTTTCAAAATCGAATTTAAGTAATAGTTACCAAGCAGCCATATAGATTATTCTTAAGTGCTTGAGGAAGCATTAAGGATGGAAAGTTAAGTGTTTTTGATGCAATTAACTAATTTGTGTAAGGGTGTTACACGAATGACAATTGAGATTGCGAAAGGTTTCAGACAAAACCATATTCAAAACACGTGAAGATGGTTAAGGAACCATTGTGGCTATCTTATTTAAGAAATAGATTTGCTATAATCGTTCTAGGCAATAAAGAACAATGAGAGATATTTACAACAGAAATTGAGTACACTTGCAATCATGAGATGTGCAAGAAGGATGAGTCCCGCACTTTCGTGAAAAAAAGTGGGAGCTATTCTAAGGCTAGAGGGCCTATGTCTAGATTGGATCTAGACACGTACTCAGAAAGTTTTGTAATGCAAATGTATACATTACAAAGGAAAACGAGTATGTAGTAAGGTTGAGTAAGGTACAAGAAGTTGATAAAACCTACTAACCAAAGCCTTCTCATAGGCTTCACATGATGAGTCATATGTCATTTCAATTGGATTGAGATGAACAACTACGTACAAAGATCAAATTGGATTATAAGAATATGAAGTAGTAATCAGGTATTGACTATTCATATGTAATAATCACATTTGTCGTTCGAGTTTTTAAATCTAAAAACTCCTTTTATACTTTGTTACATCCAAACGGGTTGTAGAGACAATATTGAACCCCGTTAAAGTGAACCCGGATTAACATAGTATTTGCCCATAGTCACTTGTATGAGGTGACGTCTCGAAGTGACTAGAGTGTGATGCGATTGATGGCAAGTTCAAGTGCCATAGAGTCATATGACATGACTAGTCGATCACATAGGCAGACTGTTGGGAACACTTTGTCGGGCCTAATGACCGCTTATAGAGTTCTGGCAAATTTATATAGCCTGGTCGTGGCGAGAGCTACTATAGTATTCTAATGAGTCGATTCTTTTGACTAATTATTCGCCTAAGGTGGCACGATTTCAGATTAACTTTGATTTATGTTACTACGACCTTCGTAAATGGGGTCAAATGGGCATTTTTTGGGTTATGATGGCTGTGGCTAATCGAAGGGAATAGTGCGATAGGAATTGTCCACCCCTTGTCAGGGTTAAAACAATATCTCAGGGCCACTCGAGGAGTAATGAACTGGAAATGCGTGGCCACGCTCGGAAGGTATCTATGGTAGATAATTCCGGTCAATCAGTTATTCTCGAGATCGAGGAAACCACTCTCGATATGATCACTTGCAAGTACGACCCGAAAGACACCTTGCATTGAGTGGGAGATAGTAATAGGACAAAAGAATTGGTGACGCACACTTGTCGAGGACAAGTGGGAGATTGGTGGAATAAGTGTCCTCCGACAATAATGCGATCACAACTGTCGATCATGATGATCACATGTTTAAATCTCATGTTTAAGAATACAAGAGGGATGTAATATTTTACAGTCAACTGGTCCACACATATCGGTAATGATTGGTCGACTAGAGTTTGACATTTTCGTCGTGCGACGGCGGTGATCAGTTGATCCCCTTAGGTCATACCTATAGGGAAATACTCTTAATTGATTATTTAATTAATCGTATGCCGATACGAGTTAATTAAATTGCTTAAAATTGACGGATGATTTGTGAGTAAGATTAATGTGTCTTAGTATAATTCGATTAAATTAGATACGGTCTAAGTAATCGGATTGTTTTATTACTTAGATAAAATTATTGTTTACGAAACAATTGAAATTGAAATTGAAATTGAAATTGAAATTGAAATTGAAATTGAAATTGAAATTGAAATTGAATGAATAATTTATAGTAAATACAAGAAGTTGTAATTTATAATTTGATAAACCGTTTTGGTACAAGTAATTACGAATTAATAGTCGACTTTGTATATGACATATTTTATGAGTATGTTCATTTTTAATATGTTAAAAATACATTACAATTGCACATGTCAAGTAACATGTCACATATGTCACAATTGACAAATGATAAAATAAAATGGACCTTCCATTTTATGATAAGTGTACCGAAATATTGTAGGAAATAAGGTTTATATTGTGTTTTTATTTTAATTGGAAACATGATGATTAAACCTATTATTTAGCCTTGCATGCCTAGTCTCATCTTGAGAAGAACAAGACCATGCATTGCCCTATTTTTTTCCCCCTCTCCACCGGTTTTCTAGAGGAAGAAATAGAGGGTTTTTTCCTCTATTATTCATTCACAACTTATCATATGATTTTCTAGTGTTAGAAAATTATTACATTCTCTACAATTTGTGAAACTTAGAGAAAGAAACCTCACAATATCACTCCCCTTGTCCGAAATTTTCAAGGGCCAATAAATCAATTTTTGTGTCATTTTGAAGTTAGATTAATATTATTATTAGTTCATAATAATATTGGTTATTAAGGGTATTCCTTGGGTATATGCTTTTGGGAGAGGTTCTAATTTGAACCTTGTTAATCCATTGTTGGAAAGCTCAAGAACTAACAAGAAGGAGATCTTGTTGGTGCCCAAAATCCGAAACACAAATGTAAGGAGTGACGATTTCTTCTCTACTTTGTTTTATGTTTGCATGCATAAGATCTTATATTTATTTTATGACCAAATAAATTAATTCATATATGAATATGTATACTAATGAGATTAATGAATCCCAACAAGAAAGCCTAGGACTCGGACTTGATCTTAGATCCACACTCGTAATAATCGGCCCATGCTTGAATGTTTTCTTTTCCAGTAACTGGCTTTGGCATCTGACTTTGAGCATTCACCCATTTGAGCACCTCATCCTCATCATTCGGCACATTGGAAGGATAACAGTCAAGAAGAGTTTTCTTGATAAGTGGTATATCCATGAGGATTGCCTAAGTTGCCTTGTGGGCTAAAGGTTGAGAGGGACAACTTCCCACTTTCGATCATATCCTAAATGACATGTTTTAATTTGAAACATTTCTCTGTGTCATGCCCTTTGCCTCTATGGTACTTGCAGTAGGCATTCTCATCCCATAACTTAGACTTCTTCTCTGGGTCAGGCGTAGGTCCTATAGGTTGAAGAAGACCTTGAGAGGATAATTTGTTCAAGGCTAGGGCATAAGGTATGCCTAGACTTGTGAATGACCTGGGAGAGTTGTTAGATTTCTTTGACAAAGGCTCCATGAGGTTCCCTTTATTGATTTTGATTTCTAGATGAGAAGAACTAGGAATAGATTGCTTGCTTATTGCTTTCTTCTTAGGACTATCAGGTTGAGGGTTTGTTTGGACACTTTTCATCTTGAGAGGTTGGGCATCAAGCTTCTTACCCATTTCAGCAAACTGGTTCTCCATGTTGGAAAGTCGAGAGTTTAGGCTATCAATAGCTCCCTCTATTTTGGAAAATTTTTTGTTGAAGGCAATGGAAACAATGATCATTCCACTTTGGATATCGTCGTCTTCGAGGACATTGATTTCTTCGTCATCATGAGGATCGAGGAGATGAGAATAGTCTAGGAATGATTCATGGTCATGTTTAGTGATATTAGACCCAAGAGGGTCGAACTTCTTGGATCGCTTGACGGAAGGTGGCACAGGAAGCTTGCCATCCTCGATCATATCCTGAATAATATGCTTTAGACAAAAGTATTCCTCCATATCGTGTCCCCTACCTCGATGGTACTGACAATATGAATTGCCTTTCCACCTAGGCAATATCTTCTCAGGGTCTGGGGTTGGACTAATTGGATGAAGCTTTCCCTGGGAGACCAGTCTTTCTAGAGCTACTTCATATGTGGTTCCAAGGTCAATGAATTCCCTATGAGCTCGTCCCGGCCTTCTGGGTGGAGTTTCCAAGAGGTTGACTCCCTTGTCTTCATTGGCCTTCTTAGATGGGTGGGTTGTGTTGAAGCTATTACCTGGCCTTGAGGTACGAGAAGGTAGTAAAGGTTTCATTATGCTTATTTGGTTTTCTATATTGATGACACAAGCGCTCAAGTCTTCGACGGTGGCCTGAAGCTTAATGACTGCAGCACTTAGTCCCTCAACGACGGTAGATAAACGTTCTTGAATATTTTCATTGGAAATCGCAAAATTCCTACCGAGAAGAAAATGACACGCGTTACAACTTGATTCGACATGGGATCACGCATACTAAGGCGATAAATAAGGGATATACAAAGGAAAATATATGAGGACGAGACGGGATAACTAGACTCTTGACTTGTGAAATCGGGAAATGTCATGAGTGAGTTCTAGTGTTTGAACTCACGGTGCTTGACTTTAATTTTAGACTCGAGTGTTGACTTTGACGGAGTGACATTTGTATGGTTGACTTGATTAACGGGATTGATGACACGTGTTGATTCTAAGACGTGTGTTTTAAGATAGACTTGGCTCGACGTTCGGGTATGTGTGTTCTGAATGTGTCATTAGGAGAATTCGGTGTGTTGACTCGAGTATGTGAGTCGAGGTGTGGAAATGCTTAGATCCTAACTGAATTGGGGTAGGGGGTCCAAAATGACGGCGTGACGCCTTAGGACTTGACTTGAATTTGAAAAGACCCAAAATATAAAGGAAGATGGGTTTATGACTCGACAGAGCTCCGACTAGGACATAGTCGGTTTGAATTTTGACTCTAACTTAGCCCAATTGAATTTACATATTTACATTTACATGGTTTGAAAATACTATGGTTTAAGATGTTTTTTCGGTTTTTTTTTGGATTTTTTTACGTTTTTTTTTTGGTTTTTTTTTCGGGTTTTGAAATGGGTTTGAGGCTCGAAGTTTGACTCGACATTTGGAAAGAGTTTCAGCTTATTTTGCGCCGTTTTGAAAAGGATTTTATTTTACAAAATTTCGTCATGATTTTGTCTAAAAAAATGGTGATCACGTATATGATACAAACATACATATGGGCATTATAACGGTATGCTGAGTGTATTTAAACGGTTTTGGCTTAAAAGGTGGGTTGCCATACCAAGCAATCAAACCCTGGTCTGTGGAGAGGTCTGTGCCAAACAAGAGTAAAGGTCGGTTTCTAGTCCATTCCCTCGAGTAGTGAAAGCCCTTGATACAAACATGAGTATGTACCACGGTATGGTTGACGTCAATCGCTATCTATCCTTAGGCCAAGATAAGAATTTGGAGCGTCCAGACGGGACGATTGGTCAAATGGGTTGGGTTGAGCCTAGAACGGCCGAATAAAACAACCTAAGAAGGTCGAGTAATGAAAATCGACAACCGTCTCGTATAACCTATTACCTAACCTCGTTCAAGTTTAACCCTGAGTAACACGTAAGTATATCATCCCCAGCGGAGTCGTCAAACTGTGGACATAGGCCACCCGCGGCGCGCGCGAAAGTGCTTGAATAAGCGTGTATTTGTGGAGTCGCCACCAATTTATTGTGGAAAAATTGGAAACTGTTCGAATACCTTGCGTCATGTCAAGACACAAAGTAATGAAATGAACACTAAGAAATTCGTCACCCTTAATATTCTATGTCTAGAATGGCTCTCGTGGATGCCAATGAACATGAATTTTCACGGAGATCTAGAGTAAGGGGTGAGGGTACGTATTAGGAAGCTCTTTAATCGAACACCTAATCCCGCCCGCCTCGATAGCGGCCTCTACTAATTATTAGGGAAATTATTCATACTTGATATGTCGTCGATGTAATACATACAATGCAACATCCACAGATTAATCCTATCATGTGAATTAACTAAGTCGGTGAACAAACAATTTAGCACTCAATTGGGTCGAAGTTGGAAGTTAGATTAATTTGCATGTGAAAACCAAGTAAATAAATCATACCAAATAAATATGAAATATTACAAAGGAATAAGAAATAAATTACCATGGATATTTGAATTTGCGTCATAAACATGTTGTGGACGCGGGCCCACGGGGGTCGCTCGGGAGGAAAAGCGAGCAAGCTTTGCATTTGTGGATTCGCCACCAATTTATTGTGGAAAATTGGAAACCGTTCGAATACCTCATGCCATGTCAAGACACAAAGTAGTGACATGAACACCAAGAACTCGTTAACCTTAGCATTCTATGTCTAGAATGGCTCTCGTGGATGCCAATGAACATGGATGTTCACGGAGATCTGGAGTAAGGGGTGAGGGTACGTATTAGGAAGCTATTTAATCGAACACCTAATCCCGCCCGCCTCGATGCGGCCTCTACTAATGATTAGGGAAATTATTCATACTTGATATGTGGTCGATGTAATGCATACAATGCAACATCCACAGATTAATCCTATCATGTGAATTAACTAAGTCGGTGAACAAACAATTTAGCACTCAATTGGGTCGAAGTTGGAAGTTAGATTAATTTACATGTGAAAACCAAGTAAATAAATCATACCAAATAAATATGAAATATTACAAAGGAATAAGAAATAAATTACCATGGATATTTGAATTTGTGTCATAAACATGCTATGGACGCGGGCCCACGGGGGTCGCTCGGGAGGAAAAGCGAGCAAGCTTTGCATTTGTGAAGTCACCACCAATTTATTGTGGAAAATTGGAAACCGTTCGAATACCTCATGCCATGTCAAGACACAAACTAGTGACATGAACACCAAGAACTCGTTACCCTTAGCATTTTATGTCTAGAATGACTCTCGTGGATGCCAATGAACACGGTTGTTCATAGAGATCTGGAGTAAGGGGTGAGGGTACGTATTAGGAAGCTCTTTTGATCGAACACCTAATCCCGCCCGCCTCGATAGCGGCCTCTACTAATTATTAGGGAAATTGTCTATACTTGATATGTTGTCGATTATATGCATGCAATGCAACATCCAATAATTTAATCCTAGCATGTGAAAATTAACTAAGTCGGTTAACAATTAATTTAGCACTCATTAGGTCGAAACATGATTTATAATTAATTACATGTGAGAGCAAGTAAATAATCATACAATACGATAAATAAATAAATGCAATAATTAAAATTACAATAATTACAATTGATTAATTGATTTACTCGAAAATACATTTAAAACGGATGGTTTGAGAAAAGAAAAGGAAAACAAATTAACGAAGAGATTATTAGTGATAATACGAATAATAGTTAATTAATACGTAACTAATAAACTAGGTCAAGGCAGAAACGGGAGTTCAGAGACAGAATTCAACCCGGAACAGGCGCAACAGAGCTGCGTCCTTTGGAAGAGGCGCAGTAGTTGCTGCGTCTGTTCCTGGCCTGAATTCTGGCTGTGAAGCCGGAATTGCATATCGTTAATGTTCATTGGTAATTTAATTCTTGATTATTGATATTTGAGTCGGATAGAAGTAGCTTAATGGATTATTTACATGCAAATTAGTCATAAAAACAATAAAACATGAATCAATTAATTACAATGAATTAATTACAAGATTTAAAGATATGATTAATAATAAGATTAACGATGAATTAAATAAACTAGAAATGATATGGTACTCATGCATCCAAGACATGTTGCCTTGCAGCTAACTGATGGTATGAAAGCTAGAATTAGAGGAAGAGGTAGGGAGAACTTGAATGCTAATGATGTAACTTGGCTTTGCCATAAGAACCTTATGTAATTAGGGATTTGCATTACATGTAAATCCTATTTTTGATATATACATATATATATATATATATAACTCACATTTTATCAAAAAAAAATGAATTAAATAAACTAATTAGGTTACTAATGCTAAAATATTTATGATAATGATAAATAACAGATTAAAATATACCAAAGGTCGAATTCCACAGACTTGATATTGATGAATCGAATCTCTAAAACCCGGATTGATTTTAATGACAAAAACCCGCAAATATGAATTATAAGGGATTTAAGTCGGGAATATAAAAGGATGAATTAATAATGATTCATATGTCAAAATTATTATGTTAAAATTATCGTGTTAATGAAATAAGAACAAACAAAGACAAAACAAAACAAACAGACGAACAAAAGACGAAGGAAGAAGAAAGGAAGCAGGAACTGCGGCAGCTTCAGGAAGAGGCGCAGCAGGTGCTGCGTCCCTTCGAAGAGGCGCAGCAGTTGCTGCGTCCTTTCTCGACGTTTGTCTCCTGTTAATCCGTAAAAAGGGTTTGAAACAAGGTTTTATAAATCGGTTTTGAATGTCTTTTCGACGTAAACCTTACAATAATGATTACAAAAATAAAGTACAATAATAAAATATGGGATTTACACCTTCAGACTTACATGTTTGACGAAATGAGATTGACTAAGTTAACGTTTAGTGATGCTCGACTCGAATGTACGACGAAAGTGCCCTCTAAGAGGAAAACGAACAAGATTGATTAAAGTTGATTGATGTGGAGTTGGTCAAATTGGTCGGTCATGCAAAACGAGGCTGGTACTCAGAAGGATCCGAGCTTACGTGGTCGAAAGTTCAAGCACGTAGACGCCAAAAAGCAAGAGCGTGGTCTTAGAATGCAAAGGGAGAAGAGAAGGGCGGACACTCGCGTTAGAAATATGAGGATCAAAGGTCTCTATTTATACAAATCACACGGAGGCATTAGGTTTTCGGAGAAACTTTGGAAGTGAATCTCGAAAAGATTTGAAAATACGCAAAAAGGAACTGGGGAAGAGGCGCAGCAGCAACTGCGTCTCTTGGAAGAGGCGCAGCACCGGCTGCGTCCTTTCCCAAGTAATTTCCTCCTGCGGAAGAAATATTTCCGCGTTTCTATTATGGAATTGCGGTTTGATCTCAATTTCCTTAATATTTTATATAATATTTCCGGGATATAATTTGCCAAAGAGATTAAAAGATTGAAAATATGGAATAGAAACATCCGGAACATTCCAGAATATTCTGACTCGGCATTTAAAAACGGTTATTAGAAAATGGAGACGGTTTTTGACCCGGACTCCAAAATGTACTCTAATTACTGTCAAAACGACCGCAATGACGCGTAGATGACGACTATGAGGTAGACACAAGTGTATGAGCTATCACTTGACAATAAACTTACGAACTGTCATAAATCGTTCCGCGTACCCAAACATGCGGCCCAATCATCACCGGGTGGCTTGCGGGAGGTACAGAAATGAGGTATTTACAGAGCCCCTACTTTGACTGAGGCTTCGACAAGGCGAAAGTCAAAGTATAGCCATCAGGTCAATCGAAGATTAAAACCTGACGACTATGGCGACGCGAGGCGGCTCAAGGGGTCTGAGCCAAGGACCTGTCGTCGGGAACATTTTAGAGTCTGTCGACTTTCGGGGAGGGTCGTTTAAAGTCCATTAGACTACGTGAGGAGGCTCGCTAGCCATAAGAAGAGACCATACCTGAGATTCCTTGAGACTTCAAGGGGAGGCAAAACGTGATATCGAAGAGGCAGCAGGACGTCGGCAGGAACTGCTGGGGGAAATCTGCTTGGGTCGGTCTTCAAACAAACTTTGGCAAAACTTGAGGTTGATGTTGATCTCCACATGTTGAGAGGGACGACTGTCTGTCCGGAACTCTCGCTGGGGGAACATAATCGAGACTGACCTCCATGTCTTGAGAGGGACAATTGTCTGTCCAGAACTCTCGCTGGGGGAACAAAATAGAGGTGTGTTGAAACACCTGTCAGAGGGTACTAGCTTGTTGTGGCAAGCGAGGTCTTAATGGCATACCGCAACAGTTCGCAGTTGGCTTGAAAATGCGGGTCCGAGCGAAGAATAAACATCAAACAGACCAAATATATGATATATGGTATTGAGGAAGAGGCGCACCAAAGATGGGCCCACAAATAATGAACTTATAATGAATCTTCGAAAATTAATTTGGAGGGAAACTGAGGAAGAGGCGCAGCAAGAGCTGCGTTTCTTGGAAGAGGTGCAGTACCTGCTGCGTCTTTTCCTGGATGTGGCTTTGTCTGGGTAAAAACCCGATAAAAGTCGTGTTTTATTTCATAATAACAAAACACAATTTCGTCTAATACTCTCTCAAATTCCAACCATTTCTCGCCAAAATTTGATCAAAATCTTGCATTTGCCATGACTAATCGAGGTATGTGTATTATCTTTGCATTAATATTCCATATTTGATCAATTTGGATCGACAAATTAGGGCTTCCAACCCTAAAAGTATCGAAAATTTGGGGCTTTTCCCCGAAATGATTTTACCGTGCAAAATTGACTTGGTAGATGGATAATTGGAAATATAAGGATCATAACCATATGTTCATTTCGAATTTTCATTGAGTTTTGAGCTTTTGAGTGAAATTTAGACGGTCTCACAGCTGAACCGTAAATTGCTTCGAAAATAGCCTTAGGATTGCCCATTTGTGATGACACTTGATATTTAGAATCCTCGTATGATGGGTAAACTTCCTACCATTTCGGAATTTTGATTTGTGACGGCTTTTTCAGTACACTTTCTAGGGCATAATCATCGTTATAATGAAATGCTGTCGAAATTCCGACTCGAACCCATGACTAGGCTTCAATTTATACTTGACTTGACCCATATTACCACATGAGCGTACGGGGTTTTGGGAAAACAGCCAAAGATGGCGAGAAAAGAGCGATTTCGGAGTTTTGAAAGCTCGAAAATCCCCTAACTAAGGCTCGTCGTCATTTGACGCGGCCAAAATTCACTTTAATTTTGCAGGTGACGAGGCTTCTACGTCAGGGAGGGGTCCCATGGATGTGGACACTGCTCTAAACCCTTCTCGTACGCTTGAGGAGGCGTTAGAGCAGGCTTTTACTGCTGCAGAGGCAGCTGCTAAGGACGAGGTCGTCGAGGAGGAGGTTGTTGAGGAGGAGGAGGAGGCCCCGAGGCGGGCCAACGTCGGACGAGGTGGTCATCAGCTGAGGGGAGCACCCGAGTGGGCTGAGAGTTGGGACAGCAGACACCTCGTCTGGGCTGCGGAGGGTCACTTGTCCTACAGGACGGTGAAGAGCTTGGTAATTTGAACTCATCACTCTTTCAGTTATCTTCTTTTATCCTTATTTGCTATTCCTTTTCTCTTTCATTCGAGCTAAAGATAGCTCTTGCTTCGAATCAAAATAGGAGGTCGGGAACATCAGGTCTTTCTCGGGCTACACGACGATGATGGAGTTTTACGGGAGGTTGTCGCCGGCGGAGCGGACCATCATCGAGCGGGGAGCATTTGGTGCCTTGGTAAGAGCTTGGAGGGACATCAAGGGAAGGAAGATTCGGGCTAACCTTAGCCTGGTTCGATCTTTCCTTGATCGGTTTTGGGACACGACCTCTACCTTTCACATGCCTTTTGGCGAGGTTGGGGTCACGTTGGAGGATTACGGCATGATTTCTGGCTTGCCGTGCGGGACCGAGATTATGGTGTGGCCGGAGGCAACCATGAGGGTGGACTCGGCTGAGGCTAGGAGCTTGATTGGTTGGAACCTGATGCCGAAGGCTGCTGCGGTTCCCGGGTTGGTGCCGAGTTCCTACGTCCGGGATAACTTTGCTGGGAAGATACCGGCGATGGTGGTGATCGATGGGAGGGAGACGGCTCATCCTCCTTGTACTGCAGAGCAGAGAGCTCGTTTGTGGCTCTGGTGGTTCTTGTCTTCGATCTACCTCGGAGACAAGGGAGAGAGGCTGTCGACGAAGCTTCTTCCCTTTCTTTCTGACTTGAGTGGCCTAGGCCATTAGGACTAGGTCACAGCTGGTTTTGCGGTCCTCATTCGCTATATGAGGGCCATGGTTCGTCCGGAGCTGATGGAGAAGGGAACTTCTCCTGCCACCGTTGGCCCTGGACTGTTGCTGGAGGTATGAACCTTCATTTCGTATCATGAATGATCATTTCCTTTTCGAATCACGAAAGATCTTTATTGATTTACTTGTCTTGCAGGCGTGGGTGTACTTCTACTTTCTGAGTCTCGCGCCCAAGAGTACGGAGCCAGTGGAGAGAGCCTATCCCGTTGTGAGAGATTGGGTGATGTGTCGTACGAAGAGCCAGCGTTCGTTTCACGACATCTGTCGACGGGACGTGAACGCTCTGCAGTTGGAGGGCGTGAGTACCTTCGACTCACCTTTCTTTGTTTGCTTCTTCATTGCTTTCTTTTAGAACTGATCATAAGAATGACCTCTTGTTTGCTTTTCATAGTGGGTGCCCAGGCGTTGGGTGGACTACACTGGCGTCCCTCCTTTTGTGGCTGAGGTCCTTCGACCCAGGAGCTCGAGCCGGTTGCTGCTGAGGAAGTAGATGGGTCCCATGTGGTACTTGGGCGAGCGTTTGACTCGTCAGTGCTCTCGTGATGTCTTGACGGTCCCCATCTATCCTCCTCAGACGATGTTCAGGGAGCCTTCCGATGCTGAGAGGGAGGCATACTTGGCAGAAGTCGGTGGCGACGCCCTCCTTCTTCCTGGTAAGGACTACTCGGCGTTCCTTTACCGGAGGTTGGCGTACTGGCCAGTTGTGGTAAGTGCTTTATTCTTCTTTCGATTGTCTTGAAAACATGCTGAATGATCATCAATTAATGGAAACCATTTGAATTTTGCAGGAGGTTGAGGTGGCGGGCATCGAGCCCCCAGTGTACCCCGAAACCCTCGAGTACACTGATGCGACGGGGATGATGATGATCTCCGAGCTTCGCGACTTTGACGCGACGGTGAGAGATGCTAGCCTAGACGAGTGGCAGCATCTGATTCGGAGGGCATGTTCCCCAACTTAATCCGTTTTTGTATAAGAATATACTTGTTTAAACTTATCCAATCATTGAGTATCCTTTTTTATTGAAATGTAGGTTGCGCCATCCCGGATCGTGGCTTTGTGGAGGGTAGCCAACCGGCTATGGGCTACTGCCATCGAGGCACTTGCTGGCGGTCGAGGATGTCAGGTATGAACCTTCTGTTTACTTCCTTTTTGAATTTTCTAATTTTCTTTATGTTTGAAATGATTGACATGAGCCAATTCTTGTCGTTTGCAGAGAGAGCGTGACTTGGAGCGAGAGTTAGCCAAGTCCCGAGAGGAGACGGCTCGCCTGCTGAGGGAGCTAGAGGTCCTTGACGCCGAGATCGCTGCTCTCGAGGCGAGAGTTACCGAGTTGGGCGGCGACCAGCAGTAGTTTGTTGTTTTTTGTTGTTTTTGTTGTTGGTTGTACTTCACACATTTTTGTACATTTTGGGACCTTTATTTTGCATTTTATACACTTTGTTTCGGGTTCGAGCCCCCAGTTTGGTGTACATATTCCTTTTGGTTGTATATATGATGGCCTGAGCGCCTTTGATATTGGGTTGTATGTTTGTACCTGCAGGTTAGCTTTGAACAGGTTTGGTAGACGACGGTTTATGCCGTCATGCTGCCAACATTTATACAGAAATTGCACGTAAAACACATATTTGTACATATGGCCTAAATTAGCGCAAGAAAAAAGACTCGAGAAAATGCAAAAAATTTATCGAAAATGATCAGACGGTAGGGGAGTTACCCCCTAAAAAGAAATGAAAATAGAAACATATAAGTTTGAAATGAAACGGGAGTGAAATGATTCCCCAAAAAAAGAAAAAATAATAAAAGAAATGGCTAAGTTTGAAAATGAATTATTAAATTGGTGAAATGATTCCCCAAAAAAAGAAAAAAATTAAAAGAAATGGCTAAGTTTGAAAATGAATTATTAAATTGGTGAAATGATTCCCGAAAAAAAGAAAATTAAAAAGAAATGGATAAGTGTGCTGAAATGACGAGAATGCCGATGTCGTCTCGAAATGCGTGCCCGTGGAATTAGGAAACTCGAAAACATGGTAATTTGACGGAATTACCAAAAATATAACCCATACGAATAGGAAATTATGCCTTAAGGAATTAGGAAATATCCAACGCGGAAAATCACATAAATATAGCTAAGGAAGAGGCGCAGCAGGAGCTGTGTCCCTTTGAAGAGGCGCATCAAGTGTTGCGCCCTTTCCTAAGTGTGTCCGCCCTGACAGATTTTAGGAAACAGCTTTTAGTATAAATATAGACGTCGATGGAGGTTTTATTCACATAATTCTTCCGTCTTTCTTCGTTTTATTACATAAATCTCTCTAATTAATCATACATCATGAATACTTTAGAAATCCGTCTCAAAGAATGGACAAATGAGTTCTCAAATGTGGAGAAACATGATATGGGTGCCTACAACTTTGGATCAATTTCGAGCTTGAAGCTAATTAAGATTGTTAAACCGTTCTTGGATGCTTGTCTTGAGTATTGGGACCCGAATTATAACGTATTTGCCTTTCCTGGAGGCGATATCTGCCCATTCCCTGAAGAAATTGCTGCAATTGGTGGTTGGGGCCCGGAACATTTACCTGCTATACCCTCTACTTCTCAGGGGTATAAAAACAAATTTAGGGATTTGCTTGGATTGACAAGAGCTGAGGTTGACCGTCTTGTGACCTCAAAAGGAGTCCGAATGTTGGATTTCATTGATCGATTCATAAATAGGGCAGATCCTACTATCTCCTATGTTGCGAGGCATAGGGCATTCGGGTTTTGCCTATTGCATGTTTATGTCCTTTAAGGGCATGTTGATGAGGATATGAGAGGTGACCCTCACTATTTGAGCCTAGTTGAGCAGATGGAGCTGCGCAGGAGCCCAGCTTGCCTATGTTTAGGAGAGATCCTGTTGGGGTTAGATAACAGGAAAGCCAACCGCGACCTTCCTTTCTTGGGAAGTCCCATCATTTTGCAGGTAAAAGAACACAACTTTTCTTTTTCTCTTTTTTTCGGTTTTTTTTTCCTCTTCTTTTTTTTTCTTCTTCTTTTTCTTCTTCCCTTTTTTTTCGGATACTAATACCTGCTTTGGTAAGTTTGGCTTATGGAGCGTCTTCGATTGATCGAGCCCCCAGTTAATGTTCCTGCTTATCATGCTCGCTCAATTCCAATGAGGACCAGGCTTTACATGGTGGACTTTACTCTAGTCTGCAACTACTGGGAGAACAAGCTGAAGAGCGAGGATGGTCCCTTGATTAGATGGATCATACCATGGTGGCATCTCAAGTCTGTTACTGGAGTATCGTCCTTGGATCCTACCCGATCGGTGCGCATTCCTGGCTTGGAATTCATGATATGCATTTCCCCAGAGAGGCTGATGAGACAGGTTGGATTGAAGCAGGTGATTCCGAAGCTTGCTACGATTCCTCAGACTGCCATGGCGCTTACTACTGAAAGCCGAAGAGAGTGGACCATCAAATGGGCTCAAAGAAACATGTGGTTCCTAAACTCTTCTGTTAGCGCACTATGGGTATCAGATTCCTACTTGCAGTGGAGGAAAGCTACTACTCCTGAGGAGCGAAAGAGACTAAGGAAACACGAGCCTGTTGACTACAAGGTTCGTGATGTAGAGAAGGAGAAAGAGAAGCACTTGACCGAGGGAGAGGAAGAAGCCGGATTTCGAGTTGTTCATCCATCGAAGAAACCGAAGACTTCTCCTGCCGTGGAAAAGGTGGTAGATAAGAATGGCAAGGCTAGACCACGAGAGAGACAGTTGGTGATTAGGTCTGAGATAGTGCAGGAGCGTCCGACTCGTGGTCGAGATAGGAAATATGACAAGAATGACAAAGGCAAAGGGAAAATGGAAGAATAGCCTAAGTCTTTTATATTATTTATTATTATTATTGTTTGTGATAAGATGGCGGGGTTTTTAGAATCCTAGCCTATTTATTTTAGCATTTATTTTATTATGTGGCGTATTATTATTATTATGGAAAGAAATGAAATAAAAAGGTTAATTGGTTATGGAACCGTTGTGATGTTTCTTTTATTATTCTTGTCGAATTCCAAGTGCATATGCAAATGTCCTTCTATTTACATTTAAAAAGTAATGGGTTGTATCCTGTGAAGGATTGCCTACGTATTCATTTAAAAATGAAATCAAACCCTTGCGCGTAGTTCAAGTAAATGTAAAAGAATAATTGTTCTAAGCAAGAGCTTATAATGAACTAGAAAATAAGCATGAGCTTTACTTACTCTTAAAGCACAATTCAGTTTATTTGATGATATGAGGATGACGATCTGTCAAAATGAAAGAGCAAGGTGACATTAGCTTTATTTCAGCTGGCCAGGGGCCGTTTATATTCCGTGCCACAGGAGCGACACGTGAGGTTACGCGAGGCGCGTTTTGTTCCTATTCTAGGCATAGTAACGTTTCAGTTGGTCGAGGTTTTTTGGGTTGGCAAATTTATTCCCATCTAAGTCTGTGATCCTAACTGCACCCCCCGGGAGTATGGATTTGACCAGAAATGGTCCGGCCCAGTTGGGTTTAAACTTTTCTCGTGGATCGACAGGTAAAAGAGCTCTAACTGATTTGAGAACCAAGTCTCCTTCTTTGATGTTCCTTGGCTTAACCCTTTTGTTGAAGGCTCGTTTGACACGTGCCTGATACGTTTGCACATTATGTAATGCGCGCAATCTACGTTCATCCACGAGGATGAGTTCTTTATATCTATCCTTCTTCCAATCGGCTTCTGGGATTTGACTTTCGAGTAGAATTCGTAAGGACGGTATTTCGAGCTCGACTGGTTGCACGGCTTCAATGCCGTAGGTCAAATAGAAAGGGGTAGCCCCAGTGGGCGTCCTAACAGATGTGCGATATCCCCATAAGGCAAATGGTATCTTGCTTGGCCAATCTCGATAGTCGTCAATCATTTTCTTGAGGATTGTGACAACGTTTTTGTTTGCTGCCTCTACTGCACCATTAGTTCGTGGCCTATATGGCGAGGAATGGTGATGCTTGATTTTGTACATGGCTAGCAATTGCTCGGTCTCAGCTTGGAAATGGGACCCATTGTCACTGATGATCTCATGTGGGCAACCGTATCGACAGATGATATTGGTTTGTATAAATTTTGCCATGTTCTTGGCTGTGAGACTAGTATAAGAAGCCGCTTCTACCCATTTGGTGAAATAGTCGATAGCCACCAAAATGAAACAGTGACCTACTGTTCCGGCTGGGGTGATCTTTTCGATGGTGTCGATTCCCTAAGCAGAAAATGGCCAAGGAGATGTCATGGTGTAGAGTAATGAAGGAGGGACATGTTGCACATTCCCAAAGATTTGGCAGTTGTGGCAATGTCTGACATATTTGATGCAATCGGATTACATTGTAGTCCAATAATACCCTAAACGCGTGATTTCTTTGCCATCATTGGTCCACTCATGTGAGGGCCACATTCTCCATCATGAACTTCTTCCATCACTTTCTGTGCCTGTGAATGATCAAGGCAACGCAGGATTACGCCAAGAGGCGTTCTTTTATATAATTCTCCTTGAATGAGGACATATTGGGAAGCTAGTAAGCGTATAGCACGTTGTCCCCTCTTGTCCATATCCGGTGGATAGGTGCCGTTGAGTTTGAAGTTCAGGATCGCTTGGAACCAAGGTTCCTCTGGGTCTTCTTCTTCATCTGTGATTTGGTGCACATAAGCCAGTTCTGACCGTCGTTCGATGCAAAAAGGCATTTCTACCATATTATTCGGCATATTAATCAAAGATGCAAGTTTTGCAAGAGCATCTGCAAATTGATTCTCTTCTCGAGGTAGGTGTAGGTAGGTTACTTGATCGAAGAATTGGGCAACTTGGTCTGTCCTGGCTTGATACGGTGCTAGGCTTTCACTCCGAATTTTCCAAGATCCCGTAATTTGGTTGATGATCAAAGATGAATCTCCATGTACCCGAAGATTTTTGATGCCTAAACCTACCGCTGCTTGTAGTCCAATGAGGCAAGCCTCATATTCTGCCGCGTTATTTGTCACCTCGAAGTCGAGTTTGACAGAGAGTGGTGTATGCTCGCCTTCAGGAGAAATGAGCAACACTCCTATTCCAAATCCTCTTAAGTTCGACGCTCCATCAAAATAGAGGTCCCAGGAGTCTACATCTGTTTGGAGTATATCCTCGTCCGGAAACGACCAGGTGTCTATTGTTTGTGTATCATTGATAGAATTTTCTGCGAAAAACTCGGCAACGGCGCGCCCTTTTATAACTTTCAGAGGTATATACTTGAGATCAAACTCTGAGAGCATCAAAGTCCATCTTGCTAGGCGTCCGTTGAGGACGGGTTTCTCGAAGAGGTATTTGACAGGATCCATTTTGGAGTATATTTTGACGGAGTAGCTAAGCATGTAATGGCATAGCTTCTTCGTTACCCACACAAGAGCGAGGCGTGTCTTCTCGAGTGTATATTTGCACTCATATTCCAAGAAGTTCTTACTAAGGTAGTAGATAGCCCTTTATTCTTTTCCTACAGTTTGGACCAGCATGGCACCCATTGCTGTTTCAGTTACCGTGAGATATAAACCAAGAGGTTAATCTCGTTGGGGTGTCATGAGCACTGGTGGTTTGGCTAGATTCTCCTTGATTCGGTCGAACGCCTTTTGACAGTCATCATCCCACATGGTGTGATCCGTTTTCTTTAGCCTTTTGAAGATAGGTTCACAGATCATGGTGAGTTTCGATATGAATCGACTTATGTATTGCACCTTACCCAAGAATCCTCTAACTTCCTTCTCTGTTTGAGGTTGCGGTATTTCGATTAGAGCTTCGATCTTGGAAGAGTATATTTCTATACCTCGTTGGCTAACAACATATCCCAGGAGTTTGCCGGATGTTACCCCAAATGCACATTTCTGAGGATTGAGTCTCATGTTGTACTTTCGTAATCTGGAGAAGAATTTGCGAAGGTTTGCAATGTGCCCCTCTCTGTCCTTGGACTTGACAATCATGTCATCTACGTATACCTCAACTTCTTTATGTATCATGTCATGTATTAGTGTAGTTGCAGTGCGTTGATATGTAGCCCCGTCATTGATTAACCTAAACGGCATAACCATGTAGCAATAGGTACCCCATTGAGTTACGAAGGCGGTCTTGTGCATATCTTCTATGGCCATCTTGATTTGGTTATACCCTGCATATCCGTCCATGAAGGATATCAATGCGTGATCTGCTGTATTATCCACCAATATGTCGATATGTGGTAGAGGAAAGTCATCCTTGGGACTTGCTTTGTTTAAGTCTCTGAAATCAACACAAACACGGATTCTCCCATCCTTTTTGGGTACGGGTACTATGTTGGCTACCCAGTCTGAATACTCGGAAACTTTGATGAACCCGGCTTTGAATTGCTTATTGACTTCTTCTTTGATCTTAAGAGCCCATTATGTCCTCATTCGACAAAGCTTCTGTTTTCCGGGTTTAAAACCTGGTTTAATCGGGATTCTGTGCTCTGCGATATCCATGTCGATCCCTGGCATGTCTTTGTAGGACTAAGCGAATATGTCTTTGAACTCATGTAGAAGGTCTACAAAGTTCGCCCTCTCGGCGGGGCTCAAGTTCGTCCCTATCCTAAGTTCTTGGGGTTCTAGTTTGGTTCCTACGTTGATGGGTTCGGTGTTTTCTATAACTGGTCCCCCTTCCCCCTCTTGTAGTATTTATTTGGCTATGTAGGGAGGTATTTCGATTGAGTCTAGGTCTGGGTCATCCTCATTATCATCGCAAACAGAATTGCATTCAGAATAACACAAAGAGTAAGCAGAACCTGATTTATTCATATTAAAATTCGAGAAAAGTTGAAACAAAGAAGCCATATGTTCGGTAGTCAGTGGCGGTAAAGGGACAGCTGTTGGGACATTTCCCAAACTGTTGTTACTACTCGATGCTACGCTAGGAGAAACAAGGGGAGTGGGAGTGACGACAGGAGGAGACTCTCTAGGGACTTCTCTAGACTCTGACTCTGACTCCGACTGTGATTCTGACTCGAATTCATCGTCTTCTGGTTCTCCTTTGAACATCTCTCCTTCTCCAGTGGTGAGCTTGAAGAGTCTTCCTTGGTTGTTTGTCCACTTGATCGACTTTCTCCATCCTTTCTATTGATTCGAACTAGTTTCTGTGATCAATGCGGTAGGGTTGAAGTGATCGTCTTGAAGTATCATGGTAATGATCTCATCCTGCGCGGCTCTAACAAATCTATCTTCTCCAAATAGTAAGCTAACAGCTTGTTCGTCTAAGCAAGGTGCTTGACGAGTCTTGACGGTAGGAACCGTTTCTGTGGGAATAAAGTAGTAATCGTGAAAGATCTCGATTCCAGCCAGTTGCTTTCCTATGTAGTGCAAAGGCTCGGGAAACCCATGAAAGAGTTCTTGACTCCCTTCTCTAACGAAGTATCCATTTAGGGTAGGGAGGTAGGGTCGCATTTGGATTCCCACGTTCTTGCAATTTTGGAATTGAGTGAGCATTTCTAGGGCTTCCACCTTGGTGGGTTTGTATCCTAGTCCTAGTGGTATCCTTTGTGAGTTGCCTTCTTTGTAGGGTGCAAAGGTGATTCTTCGGATAGGATTCAAAGGCATTCCCGGGAAGTATCCCTGAGATTTGAGTATGTGGTTGACCACTAATTAAATTAGAAGAGGGATTGAGGTACAAGGGTGCCAACTCGCTTTCTATGACGTTTATGCTATGGAAGCCTCCAAGTTCATGTACTGGATCCGCGAGTACTTGGTTACTTGACCTCTTTTCTATTAACGCTTTGATGTGTGACGAAGTGATCGCCACCACTTTACCATCTAGTGGGATCTTGATTTTATGGTGAAGGGTGGATGTTACCGCTTTGGACGTGTGAATCCAAGGTCTTCCCAGAAGTATATTAAAGTATGCTTCAATGTCCACTATTTGGAAGTTAACCTTTTGTTCAATTGGCCATGTGGCTATGGTAAGGTTAACTAGTCCTACCACTTTTCCTCGTGTACCATCATATGCGCGAACATCTTGGTTGGTAGGGGTCCAATCTGACTCTTTCATGCCTAATTTGTACGTTGTTTTTAATGGTATGACATTGACTGCCGAGCCATCATCTACCAAAGTCATTGGCACATTCTTCTTCAAGCAAATGACAGTGATCTAAAGAGCCAAGTTGTGATTAGCGCCAAAAGGTGGTAAATCTTCATCCGAGAAAGTAACAGGGTTACTTAGCTTAGGTGACTCTTGGAAGACCAAGTTGACCATATCATCGGGTGTGGAGTTATGTGCCACATTTAGTTTGGCCAAGGCTTGCAGTAAAGCTTGGCGATGTGGGAACGAGCTTGCAACAAGTTGCCAGACTGAAAGATCAGCCTTTGTCTTCTGTAGTTGCTTTAGAAAATGGTCAGTAGAGGTATCTTCGTTATCATTCGGCGTGACAACGTTGGTATTGGTGATTGAACCATTTGCTATGGGACCATTTTGAGAAACATTTTGGTATGGACGCCCTAAACGAGTAAGGTGATCTACATCTTGGTCCTCATTATTTTGGACTATTTCCTCACTGACTTTAACTAGGTAGTGTTTGGTGAGGTATTCATCCTTATCATCGTCGGCCCATATTCCATTGACAGTAGCAAGCTCTCTCATCCTCATGATTTCGGCCTCCAATTGGATGATTTGGTCGATTAGTTCATCAACCACGGCTATTACTTCTTGCATTGTAGCATTTTGAGGGACATTTAGTGGTGCACGTTCTTTGGGTGTTGCATTTGGATCACGTAGGGTTGCCACTACACTTTCTAATTCTGAAACTTGCCTATTCACACTCTTTGCCCATTTTATAAAGTCGGTGATGGTAGGGGAAATGGTAGAGTAGTTCCCTTCTTCTTCTATTGCATAGATCTCATCTTCGACTGGAGAAATGAGGTGTGAACAATCTAAGGTAGATTCTTCACTTGTAATCATCAGAATTCCAGGAGGATTCTGGGTATTGTTAGGCTTGCCTCCAGGCGGTATTGGTAGGCGACCGTCTTCAATTATGTCTTGAAGTACATGTTTTAGCTTGTAACATTTTTCTGTATCGTGTCCCTTACCTCTATGATATTCGTAGTACGAATTCTCGTCCCAGGACTTGGATTTCTTTTCTGGTTCAGGTGTAGGGACTATGGATTGAAGCTTACCCTGTTTCATCAATCTCTTCAGAGCATTGGAGTACGTATCCCCAATATTTGTGAACTTTCTTTGTGGGATACTCTTCTTTGATGGTTCGAGAAGGTTAACCTCATCAGTCTTGCTAGTAGAGCCATAAGAACGACTTGTTGAGCCTTGATATCCACGACCTACCGTTTTGGACAAGAGTCCTTTACGGATGTCATCTTCGATCCTTGTCCCTAGTACAGCTAATTCTTTGAAGGTCTTAATGTTTTGGTACCTCAAATGATTTGCATAAATGGGCTTTAAATTGTCCACGAATTTTTCCACGAGGGTAACTTCATCTGGACGCTCGACAAGTTGGGTACTAGTCTTCCTCCACCTACTTAGGAAGTCGGTGAAGCCTTCTTTATCGTTTTGGGTAAGAACCTCTAAGGTGCGCATATTGACTTGGATCTCAGCATTATCCGCATATTGCTTAGCAAACTCGATCGCGGCATCATCCCAAGTGGCAATCTTCTTGTGCTCTAGAGAATAAAACCATTGTTTAGGAATGGTGTCGAGAGATGAAGGAAAGATCCTTAAGAACATCTCGGGTTTAATGCCTTTGATAGACATGTAATCCTTGAAAGCACGGATGTGGTTCAAAGGGTTTTCATGCCCCTTGAATTCCGGGATATCCGTCATGTTGAAGTTGGTTGGCAATTTGAAACTCACGGCCTCATACTTGCGATTGTTTTCCCTATAGATATCATCCCCTTTGAGATACATCAATTGTTCCTCCAAGTATTGGAGTCATTTCTCAGCTGCAGTCGAATCTACGGGAAGGTTGACCTCTTGTGCTCCCACAAAAGGGGGAGTATTTTCATTCGCGAAGTCATTCACAAAATCATGAAGTATTTCATTTTCTGCAGGAGGCAACCTAGTTTCTACGGCAACAATTCAGCCCTCGATCGTGTTGAGGCGATTATTCACTTGGTCTTGGCTAGTTTGGAGATGAGCGAGCACAGCTAGGATTAGATCATTACCATTCGGTGGTTGTCCATTGATACTTGCGTGACTAGTTCCAGACATCTTGAAAACTGGATGAGAGATCGACGACGAATCAAAACACGATCGGACATTCTAGCACACTTACTCAAAGAAAAGGTTTGACTTGTGAAGTGGGACTGTGCCACTTGTGTCAAGTGACGTTTGAAGAAATGAATAGGTTTGGAAATGTTGGTCCTAGTCAACTATAGTGTAATTGTAGGAGTGGACTTGAAGTGAGGTTTTGAAATGAGCTTTGAGGCCCGAATTTTGACTCGACAATTGGACATAGTTTCGACTAGTTTTGCGCTAATATTGGCCTACTTTTCGAAAATTTTACGTTTTGAAAGTGGTTTTGATTTTACAAAATTCGTCATGGTTTCGTTTAGAAAATGGTGATCACATATGGTACAAGCATTTATACAGGCATTATAACGGGATGCTGAGTGCATTTAAAAGGGTTTTGGTTTAAAGGGTGGGTCGCCATACCGAACAATCAAACCCGGGGTCTGTGGAGAGGCTCGTACCAAACATGAGTAAGGCCGATTCCTAGTCCATTTCCTCAGGTAGTGGAAGTCCTTGATACAAACAAGAGTAAGTACCATGGTATGGTTGACGTCAATCAATATCCATCCTTAGGCCCAAATAAGAATTTGAACCATCGAGACGGGACGATTGGTCGAATGGGTTGGGTTGGGCCTTAGGAAGGCCGAATAAACGGTCGAGGAAGACCGAGTTATGAAAACCAACAACTGTCTTGTACAAACTATTCCCTAACCTTGTTCAAGTTTCACCCTAGCTACACGTAAGTGTATTATTACCCAGCGGAGTCGCCAAACTGTGGACGCAGGCCCACGGGGGTCGCTCGGGAGGAAAATCGAGCAAGCTTTGCATTTGTGGAGTCGCCACCAATTTATTGTGGAAAATTGGAAACCGTTCGAATACCTCATGCCATGTCAAGACACAAAGTAGTGACATGAACACCAAGAACTCGTTACCCTTAGCATTCTATGTCTAGAATGACTCTCGTGGATGCCAATGAACACGGGTGTTCACAGAGATCTGGAGTAACGGGTGAGGGTATGTATTAGGAAGATCTTTTGATCGAACACCTAATCCCGCCCGCCTCGATAGCGGCCTCTACTTATGATTAGGGAAATTGTCTATACTTGATATGTTGTCGATTATATACATGCAATGCAACATCCAATAATTTAATCCTAGCATGTGAAAATTAACTAAGTCGGATAACAATTAATTTAGCACTCATTAGGTCGAAACATGATTTAGAATTAATTACATGTGAGAGCAAGTAAATAATCATACAATACGATAAATAAATAAATAAATGCAATAATTAAAATTACAATAATTACAATTGATTAATTGATTTACGTCGAAAATACATTTAAAACGGATGGCTTGAGAAAAGAAAAGGAAAACAAATTAACGAACAGATTATTAGTGATAATACGAATAATAGTTAATTAATACGTAACTAAGAAACTAGGCCAAGGCAGAAACGGGAGTTCAGAGACAGAATTCAAACCCGGAATAGGCGCAGCAGAGCTGCGTCCTTTGGAAGAGACGCAGCAGTTGCTGCGTCTGTTCCTGACCTGAATTCTGGCTGTAAAGCCGGAATTGCATATCGTTAATGTTCATTGGTAATTTAATGCTTGATTATCGATATTTGACTCGGATAGAAGTAGCTTAATGGATTATTTACATGCAAATTAGTCATAAAAACAGTAAAACATGAATCAATCAATTACAATGAATTAATTACAAGATTTAAAGATAAGATTAACGATGAATTAAATAAACTAATTAGGTTATTAATGCTAAACTATTGATGATAATGATAAATAACAGATGAAAATATACCAAAAGTCGAATTCCAGAGACTTGATATTGATGAATCGAATCTCTAAAACCCGGATTGATTTTAATGACGAACCCGCAAATATTAATTATAAGGGATTTAAGTCGGGAATTTAAAAGGATGAATTAATAATGATTCATATGTCAAAATTATTATGTTAAAATTATCGTGTTAATGAAATAAAAACTAACAAAGACAAAACAAAACAAACAGACGAACAAAAGACGAAGGAAGAAGAAAGGAAGCAGGAATTGTGGAAGCTTCAGGAAGAGGCGCAGCAGGTGCTGCGTCCCTTCGAAGAGGCGCAGCAGTTGCTGCGTCCTTTCTCGACGTTTGTCTCCTGTTAATCCGTAAAAAGGGTTTGAAACAAGGTTTTCTAAATCGGTTTTGAATGTCTTTTCGACGTAAACCTTACAATAATGATTACAAAAATAAAGTACAATAATAAAATATGGGATTTACACCCTCAGACTTACATGTTTGACGAAACGAGATTGACTAAGTTAACGTTTAGTTATGCTCGACTCGAATGTACGACGAAAGTACCCTCTAAGAGGAAAACAAACAAGATTGATTAAAGTTGATTGATGTGGAGTTGGTCAAATTGGTCGGTCATGCAAAACGAGGCTGGTACTCAGAAGGATCCGAGCTTACGTGGTCGAAAGTTCAAGCACGTAGACGCCAAAAAGCAAGAGCGTGGTCTTAGAATGCAAAGGGAGAAGAGAAGGGCGGACACACGCGTGAGAAATATGAGGACCGAAGGTCTCTATTTATACTAATCACACGGAGGCATTAGGGTTTCGGAGAAACTTTGGAAGTGAATCTCGAAAAGATTTGAAAATACGCAGAAAGGAACTGGGGAAGAGACGCAGCACCTACTGCGTCCTTTCCCAAGTGGTTTCCTCCTGTGGAAGAAAGATTTCCGCGTTTCTATTATGGAATTGCGGTTTGATCTCAATTTCCTTAATATTTTATATAATATTTCCGGGATTTAATTTGCCAAAGAGATTAAAAGATTGAAAATATGGAATAGAAACATCCGGAACATTCCAGAATATTCTAACTCGGCATTTAAAAACGGTTATTAGAAAATGGAGACGGTTTTTTTACCCGGACTCCAAATGTACTATAATTACTGTCAAAACGACTGCAATGACGTGTAGATGACGACTATGAGGTAGACACAAGTGTATGAGCTATCACTTGACGATAAACTTACGAATTGTCATAAATCGTTCCGCGTACCCAAACATGCGGCCCAATCATCACCGGGTGGCTTGCGGGAGGTGCAGAAATGAGGTATCTACACATGCTCAAAATAATTTGGAAAAGAAAAGAATAAATGAAATAAGGAAATTTAGAAAATAGGAAAAATAAGAAAATTGGAAACTGCTTTAAATAAGGAAATTAAAAGAAAATAAGAAATAAAAATAAAATAGAAAATAAGGAAAATATGACTTATATGGAAAATATGTCGAATTATGGTGATAATAAGAGTAATAGTTAATTAAAAACCTAATTAGAAGCCTACGTCAAAACGAGAAGAGTTCAAAGGCAGAAGCCAACTCAGAACATGCGCAGCATAAACTGTGTCTTCTGGAAGAGCGTGATGCGTGTCATTTATATGATGATTTACACCTTATTTTACACGCATTTCGGAGATCAAATATATAGTTTATGCTACTATTTTCCCTATTTCCGTCTACTTTCGTGTTTTTGTGTAATATTGCAGAAATGTGAAGAATCCAGCGGAAATCGAGCCGAATCCGTCCCTAAGTACTTAGCATTGCATTTGACTTGGAGTAGTGACTCGAGAGATGAACTTGGTGCGCATTTCAAGGCCTTAAAGATATATTTGCGAGAGTTTGAGAAGCGGATTACCAGCTACCGTGGTCTATAGACTGACCTACGTGGTCTATAGACTGCCAGAATGCTGAACAAAAGTCTGCAGGAAAGAGGAGCAGTCGATCGACTGGTCCCAGTGGTCGATCGACCACCCCACGATCTGACGTGCAAGTTAAAATTAGAATTCCGAAGCCCAATGTAATTAGATTTTAGGAATAAGTTACGTAAGACTGTCTATATAACGTAACCCGAGGTTTCAGAAAAGGGGATGGAATTAATTAGGGTTCAATACACAGAAGTTGAACTTGGGGATTATTTCATTAGTTAAGATTAGTTCTCAGCAATAAAGTTTACTTTTCGCATTGGGTTTTTGCCTTTTCTCGTCAATTCTTCTTTACGGTATTCCTCTGTTTATTTGTTCAATTTCGTTGCTTTAATTCTTCTGTAGTTTAGAATTGCTAGTTTAGATTTCCCAAAGCCAAATTCTCATTTCATGTTAGTTATTTATTTAGTTAATTCAATTATGAATTCAATTGCTTTATTTGTTAATTTTACTGTTGTTGTTATCATTCACATGAGTAGCTAAGTACCTTTGCTAAGATGTAGGGGAGATATAGCGTAGATGGCGTAGAATAGGTGACCCCGAATTAGGGCATGGTCGATCGTCTGGCTTAACTGGTCGAACGACTATGCCGTGTGGTCGGTCGACTGAAGTAGTTGGTCGATCGACCAGACCCGTGTTTGATTAGCATCGTTTGATTCGTTAAGTGCAATATTTAACAATGAGGCCGAGAGGAGACTTGTTAGATGCTTAGTTTTGACCAACCCGTAGATCGAGAGATAGGGGAGGGCATTAATTAATGAATTAAGACGACTAAATTGCTAAGATCGAAAGATAAGTAATTTAGGCTTTAGGAATCACTTTTCAGGGCGAGAGCTAGTATTAGTGAGACTTAGGGACTAGTAGCATAGGCCGAAAGGAGCTACTAGTTAACTTGGGCCGAGAAGACATGTTTTACCCATCCTACACGACTGTATTTCGGACTTACCTAGGATTATGTGCCATCGCAGCTATAGTGAACCGACCGTCTTAGCTCCTTTTTATCATTTTCTTACACTTATTTCTATTGTTTGCTTATCTATTTTTGCATTTAGACTTAGATATACTTCAATCCAAAACCCCCCAGAAATTCCATAGACTGAAATAAAACAACTTAACTCCCTACCTCCCTGCGGATCGACCCTTACTACCGCTTGCTAGTTGTAGTTTGGAAAATTATAAATATTATTTTTGATACTCACATCGACGGTATCAAATTTTGGCGCCGTTGCCGGGGAGGCAGCGCTAGTTTTAGTCGTTCCTTTTTATTTTAGTCTATTCTCTAAGTTTAATGGACTTCCGTTCCTTAAACTTTTCTCATATTCTACTTGTAGTTTCCTCTTATGCGCAGGTCACAGAGTGGTGAGTTACTACCGTTAAATCCTGAGATCGAGAAGACTTTGCGTGAGTTGAGACGATCATCTAGAGTATTGCCGACAGAGGAAGAGCTAAGTACTCTGTCCAGTTACTACGAGAACGAGTTATTTGAGGATGATCCACCTTCATCTCTTATTTCTACCTCATCAACTGAGACCGTTACATCTCCAGATATGGCTGAAGAAGCTAGTATAGCGAGTCATTCCGAGCCAAAAGCTGAAAATCTCTATAAGGGATTTACTTTACCAGCTGGTACCACTAGAGGGTTTGAAGCAAAACCATCCTATATCAATCTGGTTTAGAGAAACCAGTTTGGAGGAGGTGCAAATGAGGATGCTGCCAAGCATATGGAGATATTTGTTGACTATGTCTGTTCCATCCTTCCACCTGAAGGCGTTACTCAGGACCAGATCAAGGAGACAATGTTCATCTATTCACTCCGAGATGCTGCAAGGGAGTGGTATAGGGATGGATCGTGCTGCCTTAGGAATTACAAACTGGAATTCGTTGGCCTTGGCTTTTTATAAGAAATACTATTCCGCGGCCAAGACAAACGCACTTAGAGCTCAGATCATGAGTTTTAAGCAAGGACCTAATGAAGATTTTCATGAAGCTTGGGTCCGATTCAAGAAGCTAATTCGCTCTATTCCACACCATGGGTTTGAGAAATGGTTTATGTGCAACCAGTTCTATAATGGTCTTTATGATGATCAGAGAGCTATCCTAGATGCTGGAGCTAATGGGAGATTTCAAGAAAATAGCGGTGAGACAAAGGGGTGGAAAATCATCGATGACCTGGCCACCCATAAAGCTGAGCATGGAAACTCTAGGGGAAATCAAAGGAGAGCTGCTGAATCTCCTTTCGTATCTGCATTAGAGGCTCTTACGGCGAGATTTGACAAGTATAAGTTAGGAGGAGCTTCAAAGGGTGGTATTTATCAGGTAAATGCTGTGTCAGACGGTCCCTTTTCATGCAAGAGATGTGGAGGAGAAGGACACGTTGCGGATTTCTGTATCAGTCCCAATGAGGTTTGTGCTACTTTTCAACATTATAGGCAGACCAACACCTACTCTGATCCTTCTAATGTGCATCCAAATTTGAGGTGGAGTAGCCAGAATGTCCAATATCCGACTCCACCTCTGCAGCAGCAGAATTATGTGCCCCCTCATAAGCAGCAGCAATCATACCAGAAACCACCATATGTACCTCAGCAGCAGCAGCAGTCTCAAAGTCCTGAGGCTTCTGAGCTCAAAAACATGTTTCAGAGCTTGACGGGAATGCTGCAGAAGGAATATCAGGCTAGAGAGACTAGTGCAAAGATGTTGGAAACTCAAATTGCCCAGTTAGCCAGTAAATTTGCTACTAGAGCTCCAGGGCAGTTACCGTCGCAGCCGGACCAGAAGAAAGAGACCCTAAATGCAATCAAACTAAGAAGCAGGTCTACCCTTGCTGGACCCATTACTGTAGGGGATGAACCCGAGGGAGTTATAGTTGAAAAAGGTGGAAAAGCTGCTGGAAAAGGAAAGAAGAAAAAGAGCGAGAAAAAGACGAACAGCAGCGATCACGGTCGATCGACCGCCATACCCAGTCAACCGACCACCCCTAATTCCTCAACGACACTTTCTGATCTTTCTGTTCATTCTGGAAAAAAAAAGAGATCAGTCGATCGACCGACCCCACTGGTCGATCGACTGATGATGCTGCTGATGTCGAACCGTTTCGTCCTCCAATGCCAGATAACTTGAGGGATTTCTTGTTTCGGGGTAAGACGACTCCGAAATTATTGAGGCAAGATCCAAATGCTGATGGGTCAGTTCCGGTTCAAAAGTATGACCCTACGACGGTTAATGGTTCATTCCTGAGACGGTCTGAAGAAGGTTCGAGCTACAACAAAGACAAAGTAGTGGATTTTCAGCCTAAGTCCACTGATGCCGGTATGAGAGACCTAGAGGAGAGGGCTAAGTTGCTTCTTACAGCCCCTTATCCAGAGAGACTAGTGCCAACCAAAGATAAGCTAATATTCGGTAAATTCAAAGATTTAGTGCATAGTCTTAATGTGCAAATACCTTTCTTAGAGCTAGTTAATCAAGTACCTGCATATATGAAGTTTATGAAACAGCTGCTAGCTAAGAAAAGGTCTTTGAATGCTGTCGAGTCTGTGCAATTAACTGAGGAGTCTAGTTCATACTTAACTCACACTGCTGCTCGTAAACTGTCTGACCCAGGTAGTTTCTCTATCCCCTGTAATATTGGTACCTTCTCAATTGAGAAGGCGTTATGTGATTTAGGGGCTAGTGTCAGTGTTATGCCTTTGAGTCTGGCTAAGAAGTTGGATTGACTAGATTTGCTATTACTGACATGACTGTGCAAATGGCTGACCGGTCCGAGATGCGGCCGATAGGTGTTTTAGAGAATGTGCCCGTGCAAATTGGTAAGTTTTTTTTTCCTGTTGACTATGTTGTTTTGGACATTCCTGAAGATGTCAACACCCCAATTATTTTGGGAAGACCATTTTTGCACACTGCTGGTGCAGTAATTGATGTGGGGGAAAGAACTTTGACCTTTAAGGTAGGGAAGCACTCTATTATGTTCGCCCAGTCCCCAAGAAAGAACGACCCTATGTGGCCAGTTACTTGTAATGTGATTTCTGAAAAGAAATCTTATTTTGTGCTTTTTGATATGCCTACTTTAGTACCTGTGCCTATTCCTGTTGTGACACCTCCGCCCCAGATTGGGAGCAAATTGGAGGACAATTCTTCTGTTTTGGATATTGCAGGAAATGGTTTGGGGAAGGAAGTGTCGTTCATTGCTCCGGCTGTGCAGGAGCCAATTGTTCAAAGAGGCGGTCTAGGATGTCTTAGCTATGGCACGGATGAGGAGCCAGATGAGGAGCCCACGAAGGCGCCAGTTCGAGTTACAGTTTCAGACTTGGAGCTTGAGACTGATGAGGATGTCCAAGTGTGGGAAGATGCTTCTGATGTTGACCCATCGGACAATGTGGTGGATTGGAGTGCTGAGAGGTTGAGCACCATGGAGGGTACTTCATATAGCCAGAAGCCATGGTCGAAGATTTTCCGCATTTTTCGCGGATGAAAACTTTTTATTTCATAAGTTTTAGACACTTTTATTCCGTTTTAGACTATTTATTGCTTTGGTTTGCGCGAGACTTCGCTTTTATTTGTATTGCTTAGGATTTAAAGACTTTAGACTGTTACTTTGGGTTTAGCGAAATTTTGGGCGCGTTATTATATGTATTTGCAGGTTCATAGACCATATTAGCTCAATTTATTGAGCTAATTCGAAGAAATCAGAAACTTACAGCAGGTATCTCAGTCGATCGACTGGCTTGTATGGTCGATCGACTGTGCCGCGACTCCAGGGGCTTCTGTTCCTGTCACCATGGTCGATCGACTGACTTCTATGGTCGATCGACCGCCTTCGCTGTTGCACCTGTTCACGACCATTCCCCTGCTGTGTTTGGTCAATTTGCGGAGTTGAAGGAGTCTTTTCTCCACTTTATTCTCCGATTCATTTCTGTTTTCTTCTGTTTTCTTATTTTGCACATAATTTTGCGTTTCGTAAATTGCTCTCTCGGAATTACGCGCGGTATTTTTGTTTCTTTTCAGGTACTTATGGTAGCACTGCTGGCTACTGAAACCTCCTAGCTCACGCTGGTTTGGGGAGGTTTCCTTTTGCTGCGTTTAAAGTCTTGTGAGTTTCCCATGTCTCATTCATGTCTTATCTAGTTATTTATCGCAAATTCTTATTTCCCTTGATTATTTTCTCATATGATTTTGCACAATGAGGGCATTGTGTGATTTGGTTTGGGGAAAGGTTTTGCGTTGCATTCATTCTGCTTTGCATTCACGTTTACATCTTGTCTTGCATTGTTGTTTATTTTCCTCTTATATACAGAAAATTCAAAAAAATTGAAAAATTTCAAAAAAATGCACGTTTACTTTTGCATGTAGGTCGAGTCGGAACGGTAGTATTTCAATGATGACATTGCATTTTCATCTGTTTATGCCTAAGCCGTGCTCATTGACATGTTATTAGTAGAATCACATATGCATATCTACGAGTTTTCGTTAATTTATTTGCTGGACTTGAAATTTGACTTAGATTTATGGCAAACTACATCATTTTCTAAGATTTAGAGCCTATAACTGGTGTCATCCATGACCAGTTTATTTAAGATGTGAGTAGTTACTCCTTATGAGGCATGTTACATAAATTTGCATAAATATGAACTTAATCTACTTAATACTTGTATGCATTCGGTTTGTGGTTTGTTGACACATGTGGTAGAGCTCCCCTTTTCTCATTTTACCCATAAACCTCACATAGCCAAATTGCCTTCTGTCCCATAAGCTACATACTATATTTAACCTACCTTATCTGAGCTAGTATTGGTAGTTGTGGGAATGTGTTTATTGCATTTTAGTTATATTGCTCTTTATGAGAAGTTTGGTGGAATGTTGGAAAGGAGGAAAGAAAGAAAGAAAAAAAGAGAATTGAAAAAAGAGAAAAAATGAAAAGCAAGTTCGACCTTTGGTCGGTCAACTGGACTCATGGGTCGATCGACTGTGAACTGCAGAAAGAAAAAAAAGAAAAAAAAAATCAAAATCGCATAATTCAAAGTCTTTATTAAATGGCGATTTTTGCTCCCATGCTGTATTTGTATCTTATGGGGAGTTGACTAATTGTGGAAATTGTGAGATTTGTGCTTGATATTTAGCACCGTTTCGATTGATCTTGAGTTTGAAGTTGGGATGTTCCCGTAATTTGGATCTGTAGTTACTAGCTTGGCTTTAAATCCTCATATTCAAATTTATCTTAGCCCTTTCTTACCCATTACCTCACATATCCATATATTCCTCGGCATGTGTCATGGTCATCTGTTTGGTTGGAATGCATATGTACGGTTGTAGAGATCACTTTCATATTAGATTGTAGGCATGTTCTTATAGGTCGTAGTTAGGTGAGAGTCATTACAAAAAAATTACTTCTTTCTATCTTTTACATATATTCACCTGTGCTTATGTGTGATTTGAGCGACCCGTGAGAGTCCATAATGATAAGTCTGTATAGTTGACGGTTCAGCAGTTTTTAACGACTACATAACTCGTTTGCATGATTCATATTGCTAATTGATTGTTAGTTGTTGCATTAAACTGGTTTAGGCTTTACAGTTTGCATTTCGCTCTGAGATTGAACTCGTTCCATTAGGTCCTGGGATCGAGTCTAGTTCTTGCTTGGGGATAAGCAAGGGTTTGGTTTCGGGAAGTTTGATACGTGTCATTTATATGATGTTTTACACCTTATTTTAAACGCATTTCAGAGCTCAAATATATAGTTTATGCTACTATTTTCCCTATTTCCGTCTACTTTCGTGTTTTTGTGTAATATTGCAGAAATGTGAAGAATCCAGCGGAAATCGAGCCGAATCCGTCCCTAAGTACTTAGCATTGCATTTGATTTGGAGTAGTGACTCGAGAGATGAACTTGGTGCGCATTTCAAGGCCTGAAATATATATTTGCGAGAGTTTGAGAAGCGGATTACCAGCTACAGTGGTCTATAGACTGACCTACGTGGTCTATAGACTGCCAGAATGCTGAACAAAAGTCTGCAGGAAAGAGGAGCAGTCGATCGACTGGTCCCAGTGGTCGATCGACCACCCCAGATCTGACGCACAAGTTAAAATTAGAATTCCGAAGCCCAATGTAATTAGGTTTTAGGAATAAGTTACGTAAGACTGTCTATCTAACGTAACCTCAGGTTTCAGAAAAGGGGATGGAATTAATTAGGGTTCAATACACAGAATTTGAAGTTGGGGATTATTTCATTAGTTAAGATTAGTTCTCAGCAATAAAGTTTACTTTTCGCATTGAGTTTTTGCCTTTTCTCGTCAATTCTTCTTTACGGTATTCCTCTGTTTATTTGTTCAATTTCGTTGCTTTAATTCTTCCGTAGTTTAGAATTGCTAGTTTAGATTTCCCAAAGCCGAATTCTCATTTCATGTTAGTTATTTATTTAGTTAATTCAATTATGAATTCAATTGCTTTATTTGTTAATTTTACTGATGTTGTTATCATTCACATGAGTAGCTAAGTACCTTTGCTAAGATGCAGGGGAGCTATAGCGTAGATGGCGTAGAATAGGTGACCCCGAATTAGGGCATGGTCAATCGTCTGGCTTAACTGGTCGATCGACTATGCCGTGTGGTCGGTCGACTGAAGTAGTTGGTCGATCGACCAGACCCGTGTTTGATTAGCATCGTTTGATTCGTTAAGTGAAATATTTAACAATGAGACCGAGAGTAGACTTGTTAGATGCTTAGTTTTGACCAACCCGTAGATCGAGAGATAGGGGAGGGCATTAATTAATGAATTAAGACGACTAAATTGCTAAGATCGAAAGATAAGTAATTTAGGCTTTAGGAATCACTTTTTTGGGCGAGAGCTAGTATTAGTGAGACTTAGAGACTAGTAGCATAGGCCGAAAGGAGCTACTAGTTAACTTGGGCCGAGAGGACATGTTTTACCCATCCTACACGACTGTATTTAGGACTTATCTAGGATTATGTGCCATCGCAGCTATAGTGAACCGACCGTCTTAGCTCCGTTTTATCATTTGCTTACACTTATTTCTATTGTTTGCTTATCTATTTTTGCATTTAGACTTAGATATACTTCAATCCAAAACCCCCCAGAAATTCCATAGACTGAAATAAAACAACTTAACTCCCTACCTCCCTGCGGATCGACCCTTACTACCGCTTGCTAGTTGTAGTTTGGAAAGTTATAAATATTATTTTTGATACTTACATCGACGGTATCAAGGCGCATCAGTTTATGCGACTGTTCTCCAGTTGGATTCTGACTGTGAAAGTCAGACCCGCGGGTTGTTAATGTTCGTTAGTTATTTAATGTCGATTATTGGTATATAACTCGAGTAGAGAAGTGATTTAACATGTTTATGTACAAAAGACGAATTCTAAAGACTCGATAAGGAAGAATCGAACCTATAAAATCCGGGTTTGAATAAGATGACCAAAACCCGCGAATATCGAATTATAAGGGAATTAAGTCGAAAAAGGGTTGAAAAAAAAATTTATAAAAACTAATTTGAAAATTATTAGGTGAAATAAGGGAAAGAACGAAGAAAGAAAAATAAAAGACGAAAGGAACAAAAATCTGAGGAAGAAAAAGAACTGCAGCAACTGAAGGCAGCAATTGGAAGAGGCGCGGCAGATGTTGCGGGCTTTCCAGAAGGCGCATCAGTTTATGCGATTCTTCCCCACGTCGTTTCTCTGATGTTTCCGTCAAAGGGTTTTAAAAAATGTGATTAAAAAAACGGTTTTGAGCATGCTTATGACATAAATTCTTACATTAATTATAATACAGAAAATAAATACAGAATTAAGATGGGATTTTACACCCTCAGACTTACATGTTAGCGTCGCGAGATTTAACTAAATCGATTTTTAGTGGTAACTCGACTCGATCTATGCAAATATGAAAGTGCGGTTGAAAAAGAATTTAAAAACAAATTGATTAATTATGGTGTAGTGGTCAAATTGGTCGGTCATGCAAACGTGACTGGTACTCAGAATGATCTGAGCTTACGTGGTTGATTGATCAAGCATGTATGCTTCAAAAGCTTAGAGCAAGGTCTATAATGCAAAGGGAGAAGAGAAGGGCGGACACTCGCGTGAAAAATATGTAAGGCAAAGGCCTCTATTTATACTAAACATACGGAGAAATTATGGTAAGAATAGGTTACGGAAGGAAAGATCCAGAAACAACCGAGTTAGGTTGAAACACGGAGACTTGGACAAAAAGAAAGCCCTGAGAAAAGGCGCAGCAAGTGTTGCTGCCCTTGGAAAAGGCGCAGCTCTTACTGCGTCCTTTCTCGGGTAGGGTTCTTCTGCGCGAGAAAACGCGTTTGACAGCCTGTCGTATTTTAGGCATAACTCTCTCTACAAGACTCGTAATAAGGTGATTTTGGTGGCGTTGGAAAGCTAAGAGAATAATATAGAACTTTCTGTGAAATAAGCCAGGCCCAAAAAAGTCGTTATCACCTTGTAAAACGGGCCTAAATATCGGGTTGTCATTTTAGCTAAATGAAATGCACATTTTGTAATGTAAACTTTATGTTTAGCCCAAAGAAGCTACATGAGACCCAAAATGAGTTATAATCATAACATTTTATGATATCCTAACCTTAGGAAGATAAGCACAATGCTTTTGACTCGGGTTTTGACGGTTTTAGGAAATGAAGATGGTTTTTGGCCCGGACTCCAAATGTACTTTAATTACTGCCAAAACGACCGTAATGACAGCTAGATAACAACCAAGGGTTAGACACAAGTATATGAGTTACCTTTTATTAACAGATTTACAAAACGTAATAAAATCACGACATATGCTAAACATGCGGTCCAATCATCACTGGGTGTTTGGCGGGAGGTGGAGAAACGAGGTGTCGACAGGTGTATGGTTGCGTCCTTGAAGGACTGCCTACGTATTCACGTGGTGTGAAATCAAACCAGATTGTAGTTCTGAATGTGTGTGTCTGATGCGTGTCCTAAATATGATGTTTTACACCCTATTTTACACGCATTTCAGAGCTCAATTATGTAGTTTATGCTACTATTTTCCCTATTTCCGTCTACTTTCGTGTTTTTTGTGTAATATTGTAGAAATGGGAAGAATGCAGCGGAAAATGAGCTGAATCCGTCCCCGAGTACTAGGCATAGGACCTGACGTGAAGTAAAGACTCGGGAAGCGAACTTGGTGCGCGTATCGAGGCCTGAAAGACAAATTTACGAGGCTTTTGGAGCAAAGTACCTGTTGAAGCAGTCGATCGACTAATGCCCTTAGTCGATCGACCAGAGCACGATTCCTAAATCAGATTAGAAGCTACTGTTTAGCGAAGCTTGGTCGATCGATTGGTCCTAGTGGTCGATCGACCACACAGCGACTCTGACGCAAATTAAAGACGAGAGTTAGAAGCCCAATTGTAATTAGGTTTTTAGGAATAAGAGTCACGCTATACTACTATGTAACGTGAACCTATGTTTCAGAACAGCATCGAATTTTTAGGATTCAATATCGAGTTTTTAGCATCAGATTTCATAGATTAGAATTTAGTTAATAAACATTCAATACAATTAGCTTTATTTTCGTTAATAAAGTTCGTGCTTTCGGATTCTTCTTCCTGCTTTCATTCGGTAATTCTGATTCCTTGATTTCAGTTTGCTTTTATTCATTCATAGATTAGGATTGCATAGAGTAGTTTCCCAAGGCTTCATTTCGTTTATGCATCTTATTTGCTTAGTTTATTTAATCATACATCCAATTTCGTTAATTGTTAATTTCGTTGTTGTTATAAATTCTATCATGAGTAGCTAAACCCTTCGTGGTAAGATGTAGGGGACCTGTAGTGTAGGCGGCGTAGATTTCGTAGACGTGATTCGGATCTTGGTCGATCGACTGATGTCAATAGTCGATCGACTGAGCCCGTTGGTCGATCGACCGGCTTAGATGGTCGATCGACCGGCTTAGATGGTCGATCGACCGCTTCACGTAAGATCAGCTCCGTTTTAATTGATTAAATTGCTTAATTTGACAAATAGAGTGCACGCGACTAGTTGAATACTTAGTAATTAACCGACCAATTAGATCGAAAGATAGGGGAGGGAATTAGACTACCAATTGAAACGACGAAATTATACTGAGATCGAAAGATAGGTAAAATTTAGCCTTTTAAGAATCACTTTTTAGGGCGAGAGTCAGTACTAGTGATACTTATGGACCCGTAGCTAGATCGGAAGATGCTACCTGTTAAGAATGGACCGAGAGGACTTCTTATTTTCCCGTCTTACGTGATTATTTCAGACTTACCTAGGATATTGCCGTCGAAACTACAGTGAACCGACCATCTTAGCATCCTTTTAATATTTGATTTCATCTATTTTCTTTAATTGCTCATTTATTTGCTTTAGTTTAGTTTAATTTTATTGCCTTTAGTTATAGAATCATTCAAATCAAACCCCCCAAAACTGTTACTTTAGACTTAAATTAGACAACTTTAAATTGCTTGCCTCCTTGTGGTTCAACCCCGACTGCCACTATCTATAGTAGTAGTTAGGATTATAAATTTTATTTTTGATACTAAACGACGGTATCAAATTTTGGCGCCGTTGCCGGGGAGGCAATTGTTTAATTTTTAGTTGTTTTTATTTTAGTCTTTTTCTTAGTTTAAGGAACATCTGTTCCTTAAACTGTTCTCATATTCTACTTGTAGTTTCCTCTTATGCGCAGGTCACAGGGTGGTGAATTACTACCGTTAGATCCTAAGATCGAGAAGACTTTGCGTGAGTTGAGACGATCATCTAGAGTATTACCGACAGAGGAAGAGCTGAGTACTCTGTCCAGTTATTACGAGAATGGGTTATTTGAGGAGGATCCACCTTCATCTCCTATTTCTACTTCTTCAGCTGAGACCGTTACATCTCCAGATATGGCTGAAGAAGCAAGTAAAGCCAGTCACTCCGAGCCAAAAGCTGAGAATCTCTATAAGGGATTCGCGTTGCCAGCTGGGACGGATAGAAAATTCGAAGCGAAACCGTCCTACATTAACTTGGTTGAGAGAAACCAATTTGGGGGAGCTGCAAATGAAGATGCAGCTAAACATATGGAGATATTTATTGACTACTGTTGTTCCATACCCCCACCAGCAGGTGTGGCCCATGACCAGATAAAAGAGACGATGTTCATATTCTCGCTTCGTGATGCTGCTAGAGAGTGGTACCGAGATCTGGATTGAGCTGCTAATGGGATTACTGATTGGAATTCGCTGACCCTAGCATTTTATAAAAAATATTTCTCTGCATCGAAGACCAATGCGATTAGAGCTCAGATCACAAGCTTTAGACAGGGTTCTGATGAGGATTTTCATGAGGCATGGGTCCGTTTCAAGAGACTGGTGCGATCTATTCCGCACCATGGGTTCGAGCAATGGTTCCTGTGTAATCAATTCTATAATGGGCTTTATGATGATCAGAGGGCTATCCTGGATGCTGCAGCTAATGGCAGATTCAAGGAGAATAGTGGAGAGACTAAGGGGTGGAAGATTATTGAAGATATGGCCACCCATAAAGCTGAGCATGGGAATTCTAGAGGGAATCAGAGAAGAGCAGCTAAATCTCCTACTACAGCTGCAATAGAGGCCCTTACTGCAAGATTCGACAAGTTAGATTTTGGGGGATCCCAAAAAGGTGGGATATATAAAGTTAATGCAGTTTCAGAAGGTCCCTTTATATGCAAAAGATGTGGAGGAGAGGGACATGTTTCGGAGTTCTGTACTAGTTCGAATGAAACATGTGCTGCCTTTCAATATTTTAGGCAGACTGGTGCTTATCTCGATCCCTCTAATGTCCACCCCAATTTGAGGTGGACTAACCAGAATGTTCTTAATCCGGGTCCCACCAAGCAAGAAGAAGCAGAAGCAAAACTATGTGCCCCCTCAAAAGCGGCGAGTATCAAAAGCCTCCCTATGTGCCTCAAGAAGAAAGACAATTTCAAAGTTCTGATATTTTTGAATTGAAAAACATGGTTCAGAATTTGTCGGGTTTGCTGCAAAAGGAGTCTCTACCTAGAGAGACTTCTACAAAAATGTTGGAGAGCCAAATTGCCCAATTGGCAAGCAAAAGTGCAACTAGAGCTCCGGGGCAATTACCGCCGCAGTCGGATCAAAAAGAGACTCTAAATGCGATGGCTTTGAGGAGTGGGTCTACCCTTGATGGGCACACTATGGTCGAAGATGTTATTGAAAAAGATGAGGCGGAACCGAGTAAGAAAAAGGCTGGGATGAACAGTAGCAAGAAAAAGACGATCAGCAGGTGCATCAGTCGATCGACTGACACACCTGGTCGATCGACCGCATCTGATGAACAGTGGCGAGCCTGTAACAAAACAGAAACTTTGAGCAACAGTGCAGTGGGTTGATCGACTGATCACTATGGTCGATCGACCAGCTCGGGTAATAGTAAAGTTTCGATCTCGAGGAAGCGATCGATCGATCAAGATACATCTGATTGTGAACCTTTTCGTCCTCCAATGCCAGATAACTTGAGAGACTACTTATTTCGGGGTACGACGACGCCGAAATTATTAAGGCAAGATCCAAATGCTGATGGGTCAGTTCCGGTTCCAAAGTATGACCCTACGACGGTTAATGGTTCATTTCTGAGACGGTCTGAAGAAGGTTCGAGCTACAACAAGGACAAAGTAGTGGATTTTCAGCCTAAGTCCACTGATGCCGGTATGAGAGACCTAGAGGAGAGGGCTAAGTTGCTTCTTACAACCCCTTGTCCAGAGAGATTGGTGCCGACAAAGGAACAGGTATCGTTTAACAAGTTTAAAGATGTTATTCGTAGTTTAAATGTGCAAGTTCCTTTCCTAGAATTAGTTAATCAAGTGCCTGCCTATATGAAATTTATGAAGCAGTTGTTGTCTAAAAAGAAGTCACTTGATACTGTGCAATCTGTCGCATTAACTGAGGAGTCATCATCCTATTTGACTCATACTGCACCTCATAAGCTAGAAGACCCAGGTAGTTTTTCAGTCCCATGTAATATTGGCACCTTTTCTATTGAGAAGGCATTGTGTGACCTAGGGGCCAGTATTAGTGTTATGCCTTTGAGTCTTGCTAAGAAATTGAGATTGACTAGGTTTGCAATTACAAACATGACAGTGCAGATGGCTGATCGTTCTGCGGTCCAGCCTATAGGAGTCTTAGAGGACATTCCTGTGCAAATAGGAAAGTTCTTTTTCCCAGTTGACTTCATTGTGCTAGATATACCCGAGGATGCTCACATTCCTATCATTTTGGGTAGACCATTTTTGCACACTGCTGGTGCAGTTATAGATGTTGGCTCAGGGACATTGACCTTTAAGGTAGGAAAACAGTCCATTGTTTTTGCCCAGACCTATAAGAAGAAGGATGATATGTACCTAGTAACTTGCAATGTAGTTAAATCTTATGTTGTGTTGCCTGATATGCCTGCCCCTATGCCTAATTCTGCTATAACACCTCTGCCCCAGATTGGGAGCAAATTGGAGGAAGATCCTTCTGTTTTTGACTCATTGCAGAGCTGGGTTAGGGAATTTAGAGCCGCATGTTGCTCCGGTTGTGAGAGAGCCCATTGTGCAGAGAGGCGGTCTAGGGTGTCCGAGCTATGCAGCGATGAGGAGCCCGATGAGGAGCGATCAAAGTGACGGAGTCCGATTTGGATTTTGATGAGCCGACGAGGTCGGTGATTGGGAAGATGTTAGAGATGTTGATCCGTTGAGTTCTGCGGATATTGGAGTTGTTAGGAGTGCGGTGAGAGGATGAGCACTTTGTAGAGGCTACTTCTTATAGCCGAAGCCGAGCAAGTGGGCCATTCTGTGGCCATTCTTGATCAACTGTTAGTTGATCAAATCCTTTTAAAACAATTTATTTACTATTTTTTGTTAGACTATTTATTGTTTTGGTGTGCGCGAAACTTCGCTTTAATTGGTTTGCTTAGGATTTTATTAGACTATAGACTTTTCATTTGGGTAGCGCAATTTTGGAGCGCTTTATTATGTGCATGTTTGCAGGTATTTAGACCATATAAACTCAATTCATTGAGTTAATTCGAAGAAAAGAGGCAGAATCGTCAGGTATGCCAGTCGATCGACTGGACCCCTTGGTCGATCAACTGATGCGGAGGACTCCAGAGGCAATGTTCCCAAGTGCTCTGGTCGATCGACTGATACCTTTGGTCGATCGACCACTTCCTGTGCTGATTCCCTTTTCTTCTATTCTTATTCTTTTGCGCATATTTCTCGTTCCTTAGTTGTTTTCTCGGAATTATGCGCGGTATTTTTGTGTTTTCAGGTACTTTATTGTAGCACTGCTGGCTACTGAAACCTCCTAGCTCACGCTGGTTTGGGGAGGTTTCCTTTTGCTGCGCTTAAAGTCTTGTGAGTTCCCCCATGTCTCCTTCATGTCTTTTTAGTTAATATTATCGCAAATTCCCATTTCCCTTGATTATTTTCTCATATGATTTTGCACAATGAGGGCATTGTGTGATTTGGTTTGGGGAAGGGTTTTGCGTTGCATTCATTCTGTTTTTCATTCACGTTTACATTTTTGTCTTGCATTGTTTATTTTCCTCTTATATACAGAAAATCCAAAAAAAAACAAAAATTCAAAAATTTAAAAAATTCAAAAAATTGCACGTTTATTTTAGCATGTAGGTCGAGTCGGAACGGTAGTAGTTCAATGATGACATTGCATTTTCATCTGTTTACGCCTAAGCCGTGCTCATTAACATGTTATTAGTAGAGTCTTATTGCATATCTACGAGTTTTCGTTAATTTATTCGCTGAATTTTGAAATTTGACTTTGAATTTTGGCAAACTACATTATATTCTGAGTTTTAGAGCCTTATAACTGGTGACATTCATGACCGGTTTATTTAGGAATGTGAGTAGTACTCCTTATGAGACATGTTATATCAATATGCATAAATATGAACTTAATCTGCTTAATACCTATATGCATTCGGTTTGTGGTATGTTGACACATGTGGAAGAGGCCACCTCTTTATTCATTTTTCCCATAAGCCTCACACTGCCAAAAATAGCCTTTTTGTCCTATTAACTACATCCTATTTTTAGCCTGCCCTTGTCAAGCTAGTAGTTTTAGTTTTTGGGATTGTTACTTCATTTTTGGTTGCATATGCTCTTATTGAGATGATTTTGGAAAGACGAGAAAGGAAAAGTTGAAAGAAAGAAAAAAAAAGAGAAAAAAAAAAAAAAAAAAACTCGTACTGTAGAAGACCGGTCGATCAACCGAACATCTTGGTCGATCGACTAGGGCGCGACTAATTCGAAAAAAGAAAAAATCACATGATTGAATCTTCATTAGTTGGTGATTTTATATTCCCATGTTGCGATTAATATCATTTGGGGAATTAAGTTTGTATGGAGAATGTGAGATTTGTGCTTACTGTTAGCACCACTTTATTGTTTAATCTTGAGCAAGAAGCTGGAATGATTTATTAATTTGGTTCCCTTAGTTACTAGTTTGGCTTATAACTCTGTTTTTACCAAATTCGTCTTAGCCCCTTCTTACCCATAACCTCACATATCCAAATTGTACCCTCGGCATGTGTCAATGGTCTTTAATAGTTGGAATGCATATGTACGGTTGTAGAGATTATTTTCATATTAGACTGCAGGCATGTTTTCATAGGTCGTAGTTAGGTGAGAGTCTTTACAAAAATTACTTCTTTCTATCTTTAAATATATTCACCTGTATTTATTGAGTGATTTGAGCGACCCGTGAGAGTCCAATATGATAAGTCTCTATAGTTTAAAGTTCAGCATTTTTTAACGACTACATAACTCGTTTGCATGATTCATATTACTAATTGATTGTTGATTTTTAGCATTAAACTGGTTTAGGCTTTGTAGTTTGCATTTAGCTCTGAGAATGAACGCGTTCCATTAGGTTTTAAGATCGAGTCTAGTTCTTGCTTGGGGACAAGCAAGGGTTTAGTTTTGAGAAGTTTGATGTGTGTCCTAAATATGATGTTTTACACCCTATTTTACACGCAGTTCAGAGCTCAATTATGTAGATTATGCTACTATTTTCCCTATTTCCGTCTACTTTCGTGTTTTTTGTGTAATATTGCAGAAATGGGAAGAATGCAGCGGAAAATGAGCTGAATCCGTCCCCGAGTACTAGGCATAGGACCTGACGTGAAGTAAAGACTCGGGAAGCGAACTTGGTGCGCCTATCGAGGCCTGAAAGACAAATTTACGAGGCTTTTGGAGCAAAGTACCTGTTGAAGCAGTCGATCGACTAATGCCCTTAGTCGATCGACCAGAGCACGATTCCTGAAGCTACTGTTTAGCGAAGCTTGGTCGATCGACTGGTCCTAGTGGTCGATCGACCACACAGCGACTATGACGCAAATTAAAGACGAAAGTTAGAAGCCCAATTGTAATTAGGTTTTTAGGAATAAGAGTCACGCTATACTCCGATATAACGTGAACCTATGTTTCAGAAAAACATCGAATTTTTAGGATTCAATATCGAGTTTTTAGCATCAGATTTCATAGATTAGAATTTAGTTAATAAACATTCAATACAATTAGCTTTATTTTCGTTAATAAAGTTCGTGCTTTCGGATTCTTCTTCCTGCTTTCATTCGGTAATTCTGATTCCTTGATTTCAGTTTGCTTTTATTCATTCATAGATTAGGATTGCATAGAGTAGTTTCCCAAGGCTTCATTTCGTTTATGCATCTTGTTTGCTTAGTTTATTTAATCATGCATCCAATTTCGTTAATTGTTAATTTCGTTGTTGTTATAAATTCTATCATGAGTAGCTAAACCCTTCGTGCTAAGATGTAGGGGACCTGTAGTGTAGGCGGCGTAGATTTCATAGACCTGATTCGGGTCTTGGTCGATCGACTGATGTCAATAGTCGATCGACTGAGCCCGTTGGTCGATCGACCGGCTTAGATGGTCGATCGACCGCTTCACGTAAGATCAGCTCCGTTTTAATTGATTAAATTGCTTAATTTGACAAATCGAGTGCACGCGACTAGTTGAATACTTATTAATTGACCGACCCATTGGATCGAAAGATAGGGGAGGGAATTAGACTACCAATTGAAACAACTAAATTATACTGAGATCGAAAGATAGGTAAAATTTAGGCTTTTAAGAATCACGTTTCAGGGCGAGAGTCAGTACAGTGATACTTAGGGACCCGTAGCTAGATCGAAAGATGTTTCCTGTTAAGAATGGACCGAGAGGACTTCTTATTTTCCCGTCTTACATGATTATTTCAGACTTACCTAGGATACTGCCGTCAAAACTACAGTGAACCGACCATCTTAGCATCCTTTTAATATTTGATTTCATCTATTTTCTTTAATTGCTCATTTATTTGCTTTAGTTTAGTTTTAATTTTATTGCCTTTAGTTATAGAATCATTCAAATCAAACCCCCCAAAACTGTTACTTTAGACTTAAATTAGACAACTTTAAATTGCTTGCCTCCTTGTGGTTCGACCCCGACTGCCACTATCTATAGTAGTAGTTAGGATTATAAATTTTATTTTTGATACTAAACGACGGTATCAGTGCCTAAGCTAACTGTTAGGACCTTAAAGTGTGAGGGTCACGACGGTAAATACCGTTTGGTGACTTGAAAATTGATTTGAGAGAATTCCTCCTTGATCATGAATCGAAGAGGTTTAATTTATGAAAATGTTCCTTATCATGTGAGCACACGAAAAAGTGGTTCCTAAGGATAGACTAGGTGTCCCGTTCTCAGTAGCAAAGCATTCGTGGACTCCGTATCTGGGTTAGGGTGAAAATGGCTTCGGCATTATGGAATGTGGAGCTTGGTAATAGAAGGTTTGTTTGACAGATAAAAATATGGAGTTAAGGGTCACGGCGGTAAATTCCGTTTGGTGACTCGAAAGTTGATTTTACAGAATTCCCTCTTGTTCATGAATCGAAGAGGTATAGTTTGTGAAAATGTTTCTTGTTCCGTGAGCACACTAGAAAGTGAACTCTAAGAATGAAATGGACATGTCTCGTTCCGAGAAACAATGTCTTTTTGAAGACTCTCTAGGTCAAGGTGAAAAAGGCTTCGGCATTTTGGAATGTGAAGCTTGTTAATAAGAGGTTTGTTTGACAGATAAAAATCTTGAGCTTGTATTTGTGGTGTTTAGGCTTATGAGTTACGGCTTGTGATGAGGTGCGGAATGGGGTCTCAAGCTTAATGTGGCCCGAGCGCGAAATGGTTGGTAAATAATGTGGGATCAGATTCCCATATCTGGACCTTAAAGGCTAAAGTGTGATATTTTGAGCTTGCAGGGAATCCTCAGAAGCCTAGATAGGTCTCCTTGTAGCAGTCTCTAGAAGGACTTAGGGGTGAAGCAGTGTTGGTTGAGGTTTTGGTGTTTTAAACTCATCGGTCTGGGATTTGGTGAGTTGGACTTATTGGTCCTGGGCTTTGGACTCATTGGTCTTGAACTTGGTGTTTTGGACTCACTGGTCCGGGATTTTATGTGTTAGACTCATTGTTCCTGGGCTTTTGGTCGGACTCACTTGGAGCTTAATTTTCGGTTACTTGTCGTTAGGAGCACCTAGACCAAAACAATATTTATAACTTCACAAACAACTCTACTATTAGTAAAGAGGCAAGTAAAGGTCGGATCCCAAGGGACGGGTATTGATGTAGGATTTTCGATTGCAAGTAGCGGTGTCTAGGGGTGTCACAATTTGGGTTGAGATAAGAAGATCACTAAACTAAATAGCAATAAAAGTAAGCAAGCAAGATGATTAAAATGAGATGTAAACAAATGATTAAAAGCACTAGGGTGTCATGGGGTCATTGGGGATTCACGGGAATTGATCATACAAACATATTCTCAAATTATAAGCAAGCAACTATTGTTGTGATAGATCGAGTTGGTTTATATCTTACAATCCTAGGAAGGTTTGGATCCCGGAGCCGAATCGATTAGATTGTACAACACCTACAAGTCGACTTAATCCTCCCTACTCAACTATATGCATGGTCTAATGAGACTCGAGTTGGTTTATGTCTTACAAGTCTCATTGAAAAGGTAAGTGATGGGTAAAAAATGCAAGGATTCATAGGCTCGCATTTCATCAAACATAACATGTGCATAAGTTGAGATCACAACAAGCAAGCAAATAAATTATGAAAACATATTAAATTAAGCATCAATCATCCCCCATGTTGGTTTCCCCTAATTACCCATTAACCCTAGTTAAGGAAACTACTCACTCATTATCAAGTTTAACATGTTAACAAGGTTGTCAATCATATTAACAAAGCAAAACATGATGAATAAATGAAGATGATTAACAATAATTAAAAAGGGATTAAGAGAGTTATACCTAATGATGATTCCAAAATAATAATGCAAAGAATAAAAGAAGTACTTGATGATTGATGGAAGGTTGTCAATCTCCCAATAAACCCAAATAATCTTCAATTACCCAATATAAAAGATGAACAAAATAGAGATTAAGGAAATGAGATTTGTATTAATATTTGATTAGAAGTTGATTACAAGATTAAGAAGAGATTAGAATGATATAAACTACACCAAAGATTGATAAGAAGAACATTATTAATATAATTAGACTAATGGGGTATTTATAGTGGGGATTAGGTACACAAATTAGGGTTTACTAAGGGCTTAAATGACGATTAAGTCCTTCTGGAATCGCTCCTCTCAGAAAAAGATGCGGGTCTCCTTTTTGCCGGTCTTTCACAAATATGTGCATCTTTTATGGAGCAAGAAGAGGACGTGTGGGTCTGTAACACAATCCGGGCGTCCAAGGGTCGGGACGAGCGGATTCTCAGGTGGCTAGACGGGCGGCCTTCAAAGTTGGATGAGCGTCCTGGGAGGCTTCTGAACGGGCGTCCCTATGAGAAAGACGCTCGGATTTTTGCAGTCTTGGACGGGCGTCCTGCCTGGTTGGACGAGCGGATCTTGTCCCAGCCTTCCTTTTCTTCTTTTCTTCTTTTCTTCTTCTCTTCTCCCAACAATCCTCCGGGATTTTGTCGGGGATGCAAGGATTTTTTCATCATTGCCCATCTACTATAATATGTACAAAGGTCTTCTAGTCTTGTCTTCTCTTTGATGCTTGGTCATTAGATTCGATCACTTTAGCTCTATTTTGCCATGAAAATGCAAGGTTTGCACTCCTCTCCTACCAAGGAAACAAAACCTCAAAGAATATGCAAAACAAAGGACTAAAGATAGTAAATGATCCAAATATGCACTAAAAAGCATAGAAACGAGGCTAATTCGGGGACTAAATATGCTCAAATAATGGTCACATCAAATATCCCCAAACCGAACCTTTGCTCGTCCCAAGTAAAGAGGTGACAAAAACTAGGACCCTTATTTAAACTATTCTACTAATATAGCCGACATGAGACAATTAGCGGGTCTCACTCCGCCCCTTCACCTCACAACAAGACAACCATGAGGTAATATGCCTTCTTGCAAGGCAAGGTGGGTCTTGCCAAAATGGCGACACATCCAATCATTAAAGCACACAAAATCAAGTAATGGATGCATCTACAAAAGGAATAGCCACTTTCCTCATCTAAGTGGCGGAAATTATCTAAAGGGGAAGCAATTCAAGGGTACACACTCCTTCATAGATGCAATTTCTTCAAACTACTAAGCCTAGAAGGATACCAATAAATCACCTCCAAGTTGTGTCAAGTTAGGGTACCTTTGTCCTCAATCGTTAAATGCTTTTGTCAAGAATAAACTCCCTATGGCGTTAGAAATACTGGAGGATCGCGAAATTCCCCCTCTTGCCTAGACAAGAAGAAGGGTCGTCCCCTCTCTACCATGCACAAAAGTGGATACGATGGATAAAGGGATCAATAGAATTTGAGTTTCATTTGGGAGTTTGCTTTTGTTATTTGTTTTTCCCCCCAATTTCTTGTGGCATATAACATTTGAGAACAATTTTTTGCCATTTCTTTTGATTTTTGTCAATTCAATACTTGACAACTTTTAGCATTTTCTCTTTCTTTTTTTGAATATTTTCAAAATCACCCAAATTTATAACGAGGGTGCCTTATATTTGAAGCATAGGATTTTTCATTTTTGTTACTCCTCTTTTCTTTTGATGCAATTGCAAACTTTTTGACTTTTCTTTTCTTTTCTTGAACTCAAATTTTTGAACAATTTCTTTTTGTGCCCATTCCCTTTTTTATGACAAAATGTATGGTAGAATATGGATGAATGATGGTTGCATGGTTTCAAGGGTCACCTTGGAATAAACGGTAGCCAAGGAGTTATCACACCACAAGGTACTCTTGACTAGGCCTTAATCCATGGGTCAAAGGATACTAGCATGACACATCCTAGGGTGTTTTACAAGTATTCTAACAAGCAAAGTCTTAAGAAGAAAAAGCATCTACTAGGGCCTATATACACTTGTCAAGCTTCCCAAGTAGGCGGTTTCACAAAATTTTCCTAACCATGCAAACTACATGCCATGATGCAACTAGCATTTATACATCCTAATGCATATGGTTCTACCAACTAGTATGCCAAATAATCTAAATGCAATCCTAAATTCACATTGTTTTTACCGCATCAATCAAAATAAAGCCACATAGTCATTAACATAAAGAGGAAAAAGGAGATTGGAAAGATCATACCATGCGGTCTTCAATATCCTCATGTCTCGGATGTGGCATAGTCGATCAATGTGAACAAGGATGAACAAACACAATATATACAACAATATATACAAGACTACACTACAAAGGAAATGAACATGTTTTTGATTTTTTTTTCAATTTTTCAATTTCTTTTTTTTTGGATTTTTCGAAATTTTTGATTTTTTTTTTTTTTGGATTTTGAATAAAAGTCAAGTTAGAATTTCCCATCCCCACACTAGTATGGGCATTGTCCTCAATAGCCAATACGATAGGAAATTATGCAAGTATGATGCATGATTTCTAAACTAAATGCAAACTATACTAAGCTACACTACATGATGCATGTGTTTTTGTTACGGCGGAGAGCATAATTTGAATTAGCTCCCAATGCATATGCATGGACTTCCCCAAACCAAAATAGACATTATTTCTAACGTCTTGAATTTCGGGGTAGTTCATGCACAAGGAATGCAATGTATGAAACTAAAGATTATCATTTTGGATTTTACAAGTTGGGAACAATGAAAAGAACACCTTAATGAGGCCAAGGTGTTAGTCCTCCATGTTTCTAGGACTCCTCAAACATAAGACAAATATGGTACAATTTATCAAAACATCAAATTCTTGTCATGAAAATTAAAAAGAGAGAGGATAAGGAAACTTCACTTAAGCTTTGATGGGTGCCTCATGCCCGCTCCATCTTGCTATGAAGAGATCCCTAGAGATCGCCATCATCCCCCTCTAAGTCACTATCCCAAACCTCTTTGGATGCCTGATCACTTGCATTGAAGTCCATGAACTCATATTCTTCACTATTGAGCTCCACCGTATCCCCACCATAAGATTTATCGCTCCCTTCGCCTTCTTGCCCATTTGCTCCTTCATTTGCTCTTTTCGAGTTTGGGAAGAGAATATCCATTTGGACCCAAGAGGGAAACATTCCCTCCTTGCTAATCTTCCCTTGTTGAACCAAATGGTGGAATTGTGGGTATAGAGCATAGTAGCTATCCACGGCGGCTTCATATTGACGGAAATGCATGTCTTGGAGAATTCCCGTCATAAAATCGTCTCGGGGGAGGATGAAGGGGTTAGGGTGATTGTATGGTTGGTATTGAAAAGGGTAGGGAGGTATCTTGATCTTTTCATTTTGTTGTTGTGGCTCATTTTGTTGTTGTTGGGTTTGTGGTGGTGCTTGATTTGCTTGGTTCGGGTTTGTGGAGATGAGGTATGACGGGATTGGGGATAGAGGACCCCTCCTTGGTGAAATTCTCGGTAAACCGTTCATTGTCAAGTAGATAGGGTTACTTCCCTTTGTTATCCATTTGATCCTCTTTTCAACACCTTCGTGTGTTATCCAATGATGTTGCACAAGAAGTAGCTCCTCATTGATCCTTGTATTCCCGGAGAGTGGAGTGTACTCATTGTTTTCATTGAACCTTGGATTGAAGTGCTTCGCAAGCCTTGTGATGAGTCCTCCATTGACGATATGCTTCATCCCATCATCATCCCCATTTCTAAACTTAGCCCACTTCTCAAGTAGTACAAGAGGTGCATTAAAATGATATCCACCTCGTCCTTGGATTTCAAGATATGACTCCGTGAATACAAGAACGAGCTCATTCACAACTGCCGGGTCTCGGCAGGCAAGAATAGTTCCGGATAAGAACCGGTAAGTGAGCCTTAGAATAGGGTTTTGGATGTGAAATGCCAAGCATTCCTTGATATACAAAAAGTCTCGACCGATCATGGCTCTCTACAATGGTGCCACACTATACTTCTTAGGTCTTGATGTTCGGGTAGGCGAAACATCCAAACCGAGTACATTTGCAAACTCAACAAGAGTCATCATCCTTGTCACATTCTCCAATCTAAACTCTATGCAAATTGTTTTGTTCAAAGTTGTGATCTTTAAGAAACTTAAGAACTCAAGAACAAGAGGTCGGTAGGTTTGCTCATGTAAGTGGAACAGGGTAGAAAGACCAAATAACTCAAAAAGGGCTTCCGTTTGATGGTATATTCCAAGCTTCCTTAATGTTTTATGGCATAGAAATTTGGTAGGAAGAATATTCTTACCAAGTAGTCGGTGAAAGACAAGTCTTTGAACATCGTTCACAAATTCAATGTTGGAAAAATCGCCAAGCTTGGTGAGATCCACAATCTCTTCATGTTCCCTCCTTAGAGTGTTGATGTGAGAAGTAGATGAGCTTCCTCTCACTCTTGGCCTTCTTCTTTCCCTAAATGAAGATCCTCTTGGTCCCATTCTTTGATTGTAGATTTTGAATTTGATTTGTTGAAATATGGAGATGCTCTTTGTGGATTAGATCTTTGCTTTTGAATCTTTTGAAACCCTAGAAATTGGGGGTTTTTTTTTTTGTGGAGTGAATGAGTGCTTGGGATATGTCTTGGAGTCATAAGAGAGGGAGTTCTTATATTATAAGTGGAAAGAAGGTTGAGGTGTTACAAATTGTGTGGTGAGGGAGAAACAAAATTGCGAAAACCGGAAATAAAGGTCGCAGGGAGACGAGCGGATTCGACCTTAGGACGCTCGGATTCCTCCGTTTTGGGACGAGCGGATTCTTGGGAAGACGCTCGGATTCTCTTACAGCAAATTTTTCTAAAATTTGAAACAGCCAGGACGAGCGGATCGAAATCGGGACGAGCGTCTTTGCTGAAGCTGGACGAGCGTATTTTCTAAGAGACGCTCGGATTTCGTTACAGGGAAAAATCCCAAGATCTTGCAGCAAAAAGACGAGCGGATCGTTGATGCGACGGGCGTCTGGAGAAAGACGAGCGGATTGGCTCTAAACACGCTCAGATTCTGGATCAGGATAAAATATCTGCTTGTCAGCTCTTTTTGGACGAGCGGATTCTTGGTTGGACGGTCGTCTTTCCCTCGGGACGAGCGGATTTCCCTCGCTTTTCCTTTACTTCGATAAAAAGCTTCCCCATACTTGAAAACTAGTTCCTTCATCCATCAAAAAGATTAGTGACCCTCCCTCACTTACTCTCATGGAAAGAATTATGTTTATGATAAAAGGATGCAATAAAGTTAAGAATACAAGTTAGAAGGGTTAGTATATTTACAAGTGGTGGTTTAGGGAGGACTCCACCAAACTCTCCTTTTCATGATTTCTTCAAGGATGAGGAGGCCCGAGGTAGGTGACCTCGACCTCTCCAATAAATGCTCCCTCATAATATGGCTTCAATCTTTGGCCATTGACCTTGAATTTGGTTCCGTCTTCTGATTTGATCTCAAAGTCTCCATACTTGCCTACCACGGTGATCACATAAGGACCCATCCATCTAGAGTTCAACTTTCCGGGAAAGAGTCAATATCGGGAATTGAATAGAAGGACTTTATCTCCTTTGTGCAAGGCTTTTTGCTTGATTCTCTTATCATGGAGCAACTTTGTCCTTTCCTTGTAGATCTTGGCATTCTCATAAGATTGTAGTCTAATTCTTCCAACTCTTGAATTTGTATCATTCTCCTTCGACCACTTAATTTGAGGTCAAGGTTGAGAGCTTTGATTGCCCAAAAAGCTTTGTACTCTAACTCGATTGGCAAGTGACATGCCTTCCTATGGGGGTCTTATAGGCTGTCCTATAAGCCCAAAGAGCGTCATCAAGCTTCATGCTCCAATCTTTTCGAGTCTTGTTTACAACTTTCTCAAGAATTTGCTTGATCTCTCTATTTGAAACTTCAACTTGACCGCTTGTTTGAGGATGGTATCCTAAGCCGGTTCTATGTTGAACACCATATTTGGTCAAAAGGGATGCAAGCTTCTTTTTATGAAAATGCGTTCCTCCATCGCTTATGATTGCTCTAGGGACTCCGAATCTTGGGAAGATTATCTTCTTGAAGAGCTTAGTGACCGTCTTTGCATCATCGGTTGGGGTGGCCATTGCCTCCACCCACTTTGAGACGTAGTCTATGGCCACAAGGATATATTTGTTTCCCTTGGATGTCACGAACGGCCCTTGGTAGTCGATCCCCTAAATGTCGAAGATCTCCACCTCTAGTATGCCCCTTTGTGGCATTTTATTTCTCCAAGAGATATTCCCCGTCCTTTGACAAGCATCACAATGAAGGATGAATTCTCTTGTATCTTGGAACATCGTAGGCCAATAGAAGCCCGATTGAAGAATTTTTGCAATGGTTCTCCTTGCTCCATGGTGCCCACCGTAACGTGATGAGTGGCATCCTTCCAAGACTCATTGAATTTCCCATTGAGGGATGCACCTCCGGTATAGCCCATCACTACACTCTTTGTAAAGATTTGGGTCATCCCAAAAGTACCTCTTTACTTCGAACAAGAACCTCTTTCTTTGGTTGTAGTTTAAGTTTGGGGGGAGTACCCTTCCAACAATATAGTTGGCATAATCGGCAAACCATAGGGTGATGTGCCTTTCAAGTTGTGTTTGAATGGTCATCAAGATATCGTCGGGAAATGAGTCATTGATCGGCGTTTCTCCTTCCTCATCATGAAACCGGATCCTTGACAAGTGATCCGCTACTACATTCTCGGCTCCTTTCTTGTCTCTTATTTCCAAGTCTAATTCTTGAAGAAGCAAAATCCATCTCAACAACCTTGGTTTTGCCTCTTTCTTTATTAAGAGATGTCGGAGAGCACGGTGATCCAAAAAGACAATCACTTTGGATCCAAGTAAGTAGGAACGGAATTTGTCCAAAGCATAGACAATGGCAAGAAGCTCTTTCTCGGTGGTATCATAGTTCACTTGGGAAGAATCTAGAGTCTTGCTTATATAGTAGATAGCATATAGAGCTCTCCCTACCCGTTGGCCAAGAACCGCCCCAACGGCGTAGTTACTAGCATCACACATAATCTCGAACGGTAGTTCCCAATTTGGAGGTTGAATGATCAGTGCCGAGATTAGTGCTTCTTTAATTCTATTAAAGGCTTCAACACACTCATCAGTGAAATGGAATTGGGCATCTTTAAGTAAGATTTGAGTGAGGGGTTTCGCGATTTTTGAGAAATCTTTTATGAAACGGCGATAGAAACCCGCGTGAACGAGAAAACTTCTCACCCCTCTAACATTCACGGGAGGTGGGAGTTTCTCTATCACCTCAATCTTAGCTTTATCGACCTCGATGCCCTTTTCCGAGATTAAATGACCCAAAACAATTCCTTCATTGACCATGAAGTGACACTTTTCCCAATTTAAGACAAGACTAACATCTTCACATTTTTGCAATACAAGAGAGAGATTATGCAAACATGAGTCAAAGTCTTTTCCATAAACGCTAAAATCATCCATAAAAACTTCCATTATGGTCTCTAGGTAATCGGAGAAGACACTCATCATGCATATTTGAAAAGTGGCGGGGGCATTACACAAGCCAAAAGGCATCCTCCTATATGCAAAGGTACCATAGGGGCATGTGAAGGTTGTCTTGTGTTGGTCATCCGGGTGTATAGGGATTTGAAAGAATCCCGAATACCCGTCAAGGTAGCAAAAGAACTTGTTGGAGGCTAGCCTCTCAAGCATTTGGTCAATGAATGGTAGGGGAAATGATCCTTTCTTGTTGCGGAATTCAATTTTCGATAGTCAACGCACATACGCCAACCGGTGATCTTCCTTGTGGGTATTAGCTCATTCTTTTCATTTGTCACCACCGTGGTACCTCCTTTCTTAGGTACCACTTGAACGGGGCTAACCCACAAAGAGTCCGATATGGGATATATGATTCCCGCATCAAGTAATTTCATAACCTCGCCTTTAACAACTTCTTGCATGTGGGGGTTTAATCTCCTTTGAGATTGAATGGTAGGTCTATGGTCCTCCTCTAGATGAATCCTATGCATAAAAAAGTTGGGACTTATCCCCTTAAGCTCATCTAGACTATAACCTATAGCCTTTTAATGTTGTTTCAACACATCAAGCAATTTTTCCAATTGGTTTTCATCAAGTTTGTCATTAACAATCACGGGTTTGGTCTTAGATTCATCAAGGTAAGCATATTTCAAATTTGGGGGAAGGGGTTTTAAAGTTGGGACTTGTCCCTCACTTTCCTCCTTTAAAGGTTCATTGAGAACTTGCTCCATTTCCATTAGACACTCCATTCTCATGGCATGTTCAACTTGTTCTTCAAGCTTATTAATCTCGCCATACTCAAATTCCATGACAAATTCTTCTTGCTCTACGGCTTGTAATATGTCCTCTATGATTGCTTGCTCTTGTTCTATAGGTTGATATCCTTCCACAAGGATGTTATGTACTAATTCGGATTGCTCATAAGTAAGTTCTTTGTTAGCTAGAGCGGCCTCAAAAAGATCTACCTCTAACTCCCAATGCATATTTTTGGCCTCACTTGCTTCCAAGGCTTCCAATGCTTGCATGGGGTCTTTGAAGAAAGGTATACTCAAGTGGTCCTCAACAAAACAATCTATAATATCCATCTTGCAAAATACCGAACAACTTGAAAACAATTAGAACAAACCTTGAGAAGTTTTACTTCCCCAAGGCAAACAAAGACACAACTAATAACAATCAAAGAAAATCAAATCAAGTTAACACCGTCCCCGGCAACGGCGCCATTTTTGGTCAGACTCACTTGGAGTTTAATTTTCGGTTACTAGTCGTTAGGAGCACCTAGACCAAAACAATATTTATAACTTCACAAACAACTCTACTATTAGTAAAGAGGCAAGTAAAGGTCGGATCCCAAGGAACGGGTATTGATGTAGGATTTTCGATTGCAAGTAGCGGTGTCTAGGGGTGTCACAATTTGGGTTGAGATAAGAAGATCACTAAACTAAATAGCAATAAAAGTAAGCAAGCAAGATGATTAAAATGAGATGTAAACAAATGATTAAAAGCACTAGGGTGTCATGGGGTCATAGGGGATTCATGGGAATTGATCATACAAACATATTCTCAAATTATAAGCAAGCAATTATTGTTGTGATAGATCGAGTTGGTTAATATCTTACAATCCTAGGAAGGTTTGGGTCCCGGAGCCGAATCGATTAGATTGTAAAACACCTACAAGTCGACTTAATCCTCCCTACTCAACTATATGCATGGTCTAATGAGACTCGAGTTGGTTTATGTCTTACAAGTCTCATTGAAAAGGTAAGTGATGGGTAAAAAATGCAAGGATCCATAGGCTCGCATTTCATCAAACATAACATGTGCATAAGTTGAGATCACAACAAGCAAGCAAATAAATTATGAAAACATATTAAATTAAGCATGAATCATCCCCCATGTTGGTTTCCCCTAATTACTCATTAACCCTAGTTAAGGAAACTACTCACTCATTATCAAGTTTAACATATTAACAAGGTTGTCAATCATATTAACAAAGCAAAACATGATGAATAAATGAAGATGATTAACAATAATTAAAAAGGGATTAAGAGAGTTATACCTAATGATGATTCCAAAATAATAATGCAAATAATAAAAGAAGTACTTGATGATTGATGGAAGGTTGTCAATCTCCCAATAAACCCAAATAATCTTCAATTACCCAAAATAAAAGATGAACAAAAGAGAAATTAAGGAAATGAGATTTGTATTAATATTTGATTAGAATTTGATTACAAGATTAAGAAGAGATTAGAATGATATAAACTACACTAAAGATTGATAAGAAGAACATTATTAATCTAATTAGACTAATGGGGTATTTATAATGGGGATTAGGTACACAAATTAGGGTTTACTAAGGGCTTAAATGATGATTAAGTCCTTGAGGAATCGCTCCTCTCAGAAAAAGATGTGGGTCTCCTTTTTGCCGGTCTTTCACAAATATGCGCATCTTTCATGGAGCAAGAAGAGGACGTGTGGGTCTGTAACACAATCGGGGCGTCCAAGGGTCGGGACGAGCGGATTCTCAGGTGGCTGGACGGGCGGCCTTCAAGGTTGGACGAGCGTCCTGGGAGGCTTCTAGATGGGCGTCCCTATGGGAAAGACGCTCGGATTTTTGCAGTCTTGGACGGGCGTCCTGCCTGGTTGGACGAGCGGATCTTGTCCCAGCCTTCTTTTTCTTCTTTTCTTCTTCTTTTCTCCTAAAAATCCTCCGGGATTTTGTCGGGGATGCAAGGATTTCTTCATCATTGCCCATCTACTATAATATGTACAAAGGCCTTCTAGTCTTATCTTCTCTTTGATGCTTGGTCATTAGATTCGATCAATTTATCTCTATTTTGCCATGAAAATGCAAGGTTTGCACTCCTCTCCTACCAAGGAAACAAAACCTCAAAGAATATGCAAAACAAAGGACTAAAGATAGTAAATGACCCAAATATGCACTAAAAAGCATAGGAACGAGGCTAATTCGGGGGCTAAATATGCTCAAATAATGGTCACATCAGCTTTGAACTCATTGGTCATGGACTTGTTGTTTTGGACTCACTGGTCCTGGATTTTGTGTGTTGGACTCATTAGTGTTGGGCTTTGGACTCATTTGTCCTGGACTTTGTGTTTTGGGCTCATTGGACCGGGATTTTGTTTGTTAGACTCATTGGTCCTGGGCTTTGGACTCATTGGTCCTTGACTTGGTGTTTTGGACTTATTAGTCCGGGATTTTGTGTGTTGGACTCATTGGTCCTGGACTTTAGACTCATTAGTCCTGGACTTGTTGTTTTGGACTTATTGGTCTGGGATTTTGTGTGTTGGACTCATTGGTCCTGGGTTCTGGACTCATTGGTCCTGGACTTGATGTTTTGGACTCACTGGTCCGATATTTTGTGTCTTGGACTCATTGGTCCTGGGCTTTGGACTCATTTATCCTGGACTTGGTGTTTTGGACTCACTGGTCGGGGATTTTATGTGTTGGACTCATTGGTCTTGGGCCTTGGACTCATTGGTCCTGGACTTGGTGGTTTGACTCATTGGTCCGAGGTTTTTGTGTTAGACTTATTGGTCCGAGGTTTTTATATTTTGGACTCATTGGTCTGAGGTTTTTGGTGTTTGATGCTTTTCTTTGGTTTCGGCCTTTCCAGAAGGGTTTCAATCTGGATTTGTTTTGATTTTGGCTTCGGCCTTGGGTGAGTAGCTTTAATTTGGCTATGGGTTTTCCTTTTGGCTTTGGGATATAAGGCCTTTTGAATGTGACCTTTGCACTGGAGAAATTGGGAAGGTGGCTTGTCCCTTATGCGTTGTCGTTGTTTTGACATGTCGGTGATATCTATTGTTCATGCACAGGGTCACGGCAGAATTCACGGACGTTATGGAGCTCCATATAATGGATCTTCCACCGAAGGCATCGGAAGAGTAGACCGCTTTAAGGTTTTGGAGTTTTTTTGGTAGGTTAGACTAACATTTTTGTTAGACGTTTGTTTGTGTTTTTGGGGTGTTTTTTTGTGGGAAAAGGGTATGACTTGGTGGTTCAGGTCTTACCTTGGAGGCATGTGTTTCCTGTTGGTTTGTCGTTTGCTTTATTAGTTTGCTTCGTTTTTGGAAATTGGTAGACCTAGATCTACTCGTTCTTCGTTGTCCTTCGTTCGAAGATGGTGAAGGTGCAGACGGGGATGTGCCCGTTAGTGAGAGGTTGATACTTGGTGATAGGATAATTTTGTGGGGAATGGGCTTGCCTTCCGTCATTGATCGTAAACAAGGAGAGGTTCTTGGTTTGTTATCTAGGTTCGTCATAGAATCTGATGTGGGTGATGTCGTCGGGTCACATCCAATAAAACACATTTATAATACTCAATAAACAACAAGTTAGCGGTAAGTTGAGGTTGATCCATGGGACGGTGTGCGTTGGGTTCTAAGTCTATCTATCTCAATTTATGCTAGTGTCACAATTGATGGGGTTTGTAGTTGTGTCTAGACTAATGCAAGCAATAAGGTAATATAAGTAATAAGAGAAAGGATGTAAACAAATGATTCAAAGTGCTAGGACATCATGGGGTCATAGGGGATTCATGGTTTTAATCATACAAACATGTCTACAATTATAAGCAAGCAATTAGTGTTGTGGAGGAACCGAGTTGGTTTATGTCTTACGGTTCATAGGAAGAGTTGGGTCCCGGAGCCGAATCGATTAGATTGTACAACACCTACAAGTCGACTTACTTTCCTCCTATTCAACTTCTATGCATGGTCTAACAAGACTCGAGTTGGTTTATATCTTACAAATCAAGTTGAGTAGATAAGAGATGGTAAAAATTCAAGGATTCATAGGCTTAGCATTTCATCAAACATAACATGTGCATAAAGTTGACATCACAACAAGCAAGCAATTTGATCATGTGAACATATTAGATTAAGCATGAATCAATCCCATGTTGGTTTCCCCTAGTTACCCATTAATCCTAGCTAAAGAAACTACTCACTCATTATCAAGTTTAACATGTTAATAAGGTTGTCAATCATACTAACAAAGCCAAACATGATGAACAAGTAATAAAGATTAACAATAATTAAAACAAGGATTAAGAGAATTATACCTATGGAGATTCCAAAATAATAATGCAAAGAATAATAGAAGAACTTGATGATTGATGGAAGGTTGTCAATCTCCCAATAATAACCCAATAATCTTCAATTACCCAATAATAAACTTGAATAATAAACTTGAACAATAATTATGGAAAGATTAATGTGTAATTTGTGGAAAGATTAAAGAGTAATCTATTCTAATCTACTCCTAATCTAATCTAAGGAAGGATTTTTCTAGCTAAAAAGATGTGTGTTCTAATCTAATAAAACTTGATGAAAGGATCCCCCTTTGATTATTTACAAGTGGGGTATATATAGTAGGGATTCACTAGGTTAACTAAGGCTAAATTAGTAATTACACTTTTTAGATTTGAGCAGGGAGACGCCGGTATTTTTCGAAGGAAGGGCTTCTTTCTTTGAAGCTTGAAGAAACGGATTTGTGTTGTACTAGAATCCGTGCGTCTTAGGCACGGGACGGGTGGATTCGGTGGTCTGGGCCCGGGCGTCTTTGGGAGAAGACGGGCGGATTCTGGAGATTCTGCCCGGGCGTCTTTGGGGGGAAGACGGGCGGATTCCTGAGAAGACGGGCGGATTCTCTTCCAGTGAATTTTCTTATTTTTCCCAGCCAGAAGACGGGCGTCTTGTGGGGAAGACGGGCGTCTTGGCGAACAGCTTCTTTGTTTGAGCTCGGATTGTAAAACGGACGTCATTTTCTCATCCGGACTCCTATTGGAGTGATTCAAAAGCCTAGATCACTTGTTTTTTCGACGCCGTTCCATCTAGCATATTTTCAGAGCCAAAGGAGCAACCCTTGGTTCGGTTTTCGAGCGATTTCTTCTTGTAATGCCTTCCCTCTCGTCATTCTTACTTTATACCCTTTGATCCTTCTATATACACTTTATTCCTACGTCTTTGGTCATCATTCTTGCCTCCTCTTCATACTAGTCCATCTAATATCATCAATAAGCTTCCAAATATGCACGAAAGACGGGAATTTCCGCCTTATTATCTCTTTTTCTACAAAACATATGAAATGCGATAGAAAAGCAAATAGGAAGGTTTTGACGGATAAAATGGCCATAGAATGTTATAATAGTATGCAAAATAGACTCAATTAGGGGACTAAATGTGCGCAAATAATGATCACATCAAATATCCCCAAACCGAACCTTTACTCGTCCCGAGTAAAGAGGTGACTAAAACTAGACCTTTATTTAAACTATCCTAATAATATAACCGATATGAGAAAATTTTGCGGGTCTCACGCCGCCCCTTCAACTCACAACAAGACAACCATGAGGTAGGATGCCTTCTTGCAAGGCAAGGTGGGTCTTGTCAAAATGGCGACACATCCAAACATTAAAGCACACAAAATCAAGTAATGGATGCATCTACAAAAGAATAGCCACTTTCCTCATCTAAGTGGCGGAAATTATCTACAAGGGAAGCAATTCAAGGGTACACACTCTTTCATAGATGCAATTTCTTCAAACTACTAAGCCTAGAAGGATACCAATAAATCACCTCCAAGTTGTGTCAAGCTAGGGTACCTTTGTCCTCAATCGTTAAATGCTTTTGTCAAGAGTAGACTCCCTATGGTGTTAGAAACACTGGAGGATCGCGGAATTCCCCCTCTTGCCTAGACAAGAAGAAGGGTCGTCCCCTCTCTACCATGCACAAAAATGGATACGATGGATAAAGAGATCAATACATATTTGAGTTTCACTTTGGGAGTTTGCTTTTGTTTTTGTTTTTTCCCCCCAATTTCTTGTGGCATATAACATTTGAGAACAATTTCTTGCCATTTCTTTTTGATTTTTGGCATTTCAACACTTGACAACTTTTTGCATTTCTTTTTGAACATTTTCAAAGTCACCCCATATGTAGTGAGGGTGGCTTATATTTGAAGCATAGGAGTCTATTTTGCTCCTCTTTTCATTTGATGCATTTTTGCAAACTTTCTTTCACTTTTCATTTCATTGAACTCAAATTGATTTCTTTTTGTGCCTATTCCCTTTGATGACAAAAATGTGGTAGAACATGGATGATGGATGGATGGATGCATGGTTTCAAGGGTCATCTTGGAATAAATGGTAGCCAAGGAGTTATCACACCACAAGGTACTCTTGACTAGGCCTTAATCCATGGGTCAAAGGATACTAGCATGACACGTCCTAGGGTGTTTTACAAGTATTATAACAAGCAAAGTCTTAAGAAGAAAAAGCATCTACTAGGGCCTATATACACTTGTCAAGCTTCCCAAATAGACGGTTTCACAAAATTTTTCTAACCATGCAAACTACATGCCATGATGCAACTAGCATATAAACATCCTAATGCATATGATTCTACCAACTAGTATGACATATAAACTAAATGCAAGTCCTAAGTTCACATTGTTATACCGCATCAATCAAAATAAAGCCACATAATCATTAACATAGAGAGGAAAAAGGAGATTGGAAAGATCATACCATGCGGTCTTCATTATCCTCATGTCTCGGATGTGACGTAGTCAATCAATGTGAACAAGGGTAAAACAAACACAATTTATACAACAATATATACATGACTATACTACAAAGGAAATGAACTTGTTTTTGGTTTTTCAATTTTTTTCAAATTTTTATGGTTTTTGATTTTATGAAATTAAAAGACATATTTTTGTGATTTTTCAAAAAAATTCAATTTTTATGTATTTGGGAATATAAATTCCCATCCCCCACTTTATTTTGGACATTGTCCTCAATGTACATGTAGGAGTAGGAATAAAAAGGAAAAATATGTTTTTGGATTTTTGATTTTATGAAAATTGAAGTACAAATGCAATGATATGATATGAATGAATGCATGCTCTAACTAAATGCAATTCTATATGATATATATAACAAATGAATGCAATCTAAACTATATTATATGATGCATGATTTCTAGTAAACTATGGTCACCTATGATCAAACCTCCCCAAACCGATTTAAACACTATCTCTAGTGTAGAAAAGAATAGGATTGGTCATTAGTGACTATGCATGAATTCTAGTCTATATGCAACTATCTATATGAGTATGTGAGATATATTAAAATGCAACTATACTATATGAACTAACTAATGTAAATGCAATATGAAATATAATACAAATGCAAGCTAAATGTATATGTATATAGTGGAAATGCAAGTGTAAATGTAATGCAAAGTCAAGGAAAAAGGTATCTTACAAATGGTGGTTTGAGGGAGGACTCCACAAAACTCATTCCTTGTTGCCATGGTTATTGATCTTGTCCATGTTGCTTAATGCTCTCAATAACCGGTCAAAGGCTTGAGCACAATCCTCAAATAAGCATGAATAAGGTTTGTTCCAATTCAAGATGAAGCTTGGCCAAGGGAGCTTGTCACTTATTCTCTTCTTCACCTTACCCTTAGCACTTGATCTTTTGCAATGCTTCAAACCAACAAGCCCATGATTCTTGTCAACATAAGGTATGAAGTGTGGTTCATATTCGTCCGGAGACTTCCACTTACCACCTTCTCTTTCACTTTCGGTGATGATGATAGCATTTGAATTTATCAATCCTTCATGAGTAGAAGGAGAATCCTTATGACTTTGATGACCGAGTTCCTTGGAAGTGGACATTGTGGGTGCCAAATTTCCACAAGTAGCTTCACGTGCAAGTTTCTCTTTGAGCTTTGCCACCAAGTAGCTTTTGTATGATGCCTTGACCTTTTGAAGAAGGTCCACCATATCCTCTCCAACAATCATTGGCTCCATGGTAGGAGCCAAGTAGTCTTCATGGGAAATGGGGAAAAGGAATTCATCTTCTTCATGGAAGCATACCTCAAACTTCTCAAGGATGGGCTCCTCAAGTAAGGCAATCTCACAACTCCATTCCTCTTCTTCATTGCAAGACACATATCCCGCATAAGCTTCTTCCATAGTCTTGTCATCATCGCTATCTCCATATGAATCATAGATGGGGGCTTCACTCCTCTTCATTAATTCTTCCTCACCATCTCAACATTCACATCAAATGATATACCCTCATACTCACAAAGGTTAAGAGTATTTGGCTTACTCAACTTCATATCTTCCTCATCAAACACCACACTTTCATACTCACAAGAGCTCAATGAGGTTGGCTCTTCCCACTTCTCATCAAAGGTAACTCCTTCAAACTCACATTCATGGTCAATGTCTAAAGAGTGGTGAGAGGTAGTTAGTTGGGTTTCTTTTATTCGGGCAATTTGAATTTCCAACTCCTCACCTTGAGTAACAATGCCTTGAAGAACAATGTCCCTTCTTTGGCTCTCTTCTAGCATTTGTTTGAAGAAGTTTTGTTGATCTCCCATCATTTGGAGAATCACATTTTGAATGGGTTCATCTTCTTGTTGTGGGTAGGTGTGAAAGTGGTTGTATCGTGGCATTTGGAATTGGTTGTAAAGTGAGTTTTGGGTGGTTGGTTGTTGTGGGTATTGGATATGGTGATTTTCGTGGGGAAAGTTGGGGTAGTAGTTAGGATTTTCATTGTATGAGGTGTAAGGTAGGTTTGTGTTGACTTGCTCCTCAAACTCCCCATACCCATAGTCATACTCAAAATATCCACCACATACTCCATATGTCAAGTCTTGAGTCATCATCATAGCCAAGATAAAGATATAACTACAAACATGGAAACTACAAGAAAACGGTAAAAACGAACCTTGAGGAACAAGTTCCTCAAAGTTAAAGCAAAAATCAAAATAGACAAACAAGTAAGAACTTAATCACATAACACCGTCCCCGGCAACGGCGCCATTTTGATGTGGGTGATGTCGTCGGGTCACATCCAATCAAACACAATTATAATACTCAACAAACAACTAGTTAGCGGTAAGTCGAGGTCGATCCATGGGACGGTGTGCTTTGGGTTCTAAGTCTATCTATCTCAATTTATGCTAGTGTCACAATTGATGGGGTTTGTAGTTGTGTCTAGACTAATGCAAGCAATAAGGTAAAACAAGTAATAAGAGAAAGGATGTAAACAAATGATTAAAAGTGCTAGGACATCATGGGGTTATAGGGGATTCATGGTTTTAATCATACAAACATGTCTACAATTATAAGCAAGCAATTAGTGTTGTGGAGGAATCGAGTTGGTTTATGTCTTACGGTTCATAGGAAGAGTTGGGTCCCGGAGCTGAATCGATTAGATTGTACAACACCTACAAGTCGACTTACTTTCCTCCTATTCAACTTCTATGCATGGTCTAACAAGACTCGAGTTGGTTTATATCTTACAAGTCAAGTTGAGTAGATAAGAGATGGTAAAAATGCAAGGATTCATAGGCTTAGCATTTCATCAAACATAACATGTACTTAAAGTTGACATCACAACAAGCAAGCAATTTGATCATGTGAACATATTAGATTAAGCATGAATCAATCCCATGTTGGTTTCCCCTAGTTACCCATTAATCCTAGCTAAAGAAACTACTCACTCATTATCAAGTTTAACATGTTAATAAGGTTGTCAATCATACTAACAAAGCCAAACATGATGAACAAGTAATAAAGATTAACAATAATTAAAACAAGGATTAAGAGAATTATACCTATGGAGATTCCAAAATAATAATGCAAAGAATAATAGAAGAACTTGATGATTGATGGAAGGTTGTCAATCTCCCAATAATAACCCAATAATCTTCAATTACCCAATAATAAACTTGAATAATAAACTTGAACAATAATTATGGAAAGATTAATGTGTAATTTGTGGAAAGATTAAAGAGTAATCTATTCTAATCTACTCCTAATCTAATCTAAGGAAGGATTTTTCTAGCTAAAAAGATGTGTGTTCTAATCTAATAAAACTTGATGAAAGGATCCCCCTTTGATTATTTACAAGTAGGGTATATATAGTAGGGATTCACTAGGTTAACTAAGGCTAAATTAGTAATTACACTTTTTAGATTTGAGCAGGGAGACGCCGGTATTTTTCGAAGGAAGGGCTTCTTTCTTTGAAGCTTGAAGAAATGGATTTGTGCTGGACTGGAATCCGTGCGTCTTAGGCACGGGACGGGCGGATTCGGTGGTCTGGGCCCGGGCATCTTTGGGAGAAGACGGGCGGATTCTGGAGATTCTGCCCGGGCGTCTTTGGGGGAAGACGGGCGGATTCCTGAGAAGACGGGCGGATTCTCTTCCAGTGAATTTTCTTGTTTTTCCCAGCCAGAAGACGGGCGTCTTGTGGGGAAGACGGGCGTCTTGGCGAACAGCTTCTTTGTTTGAGCTCGGATTGTAAAACGGACGTCATTTTCTCATCCGGACTCCTATTGGAGTGATTCAAAAGCCTAGATCACTTGTTTTTTCGACGCCGTTCCATCTAGCATATTTTCATAGCCAAAGGAGCAACCCTTGGTTCGGTTTTCGAGCGATTTCTTCTTGTAATGCCTTCCCTCTCGTCATTCTTACTTTTAACCCTTTGATCCTTCTATATACACTTTATTCCTACGTCTTTGGTCATCATTCTTGCCTCCTCTTCATACTAGTCCATCTAATATCATCAATAAGCTTCCAAATATGCACGAAAGACGGGAATTTCCGCCTTATTATCTCCTTTTCTACAAAACATATGAAATGCGATAGAAAAGCAAATAGGAAGGTTTTGACGGATAAAATGGCCATAGAATGTTATAATAGTATGCAAAATAGACTCAATTAGGGGACTAAATGTGCGCAAATAATGATCACATCAGAATCCTATTGATAAAGGCTCGTTCTAATATGGGTGCTAATGAAAGGTTTCTATTGCCAGACATGGAATAGATAAAGTGATGGGCACGGAGTTTTGGGTCCTTTGCTTAATTAGTATGGAACGTCACTTGAGTGTACTCACATTGAATCGGAATGTGGTATTTGGCTTTAAAAATCAATTCTCACATCAATTCTCGTTGTCAACAGGAACTGGTAAAGGGGAGAATAGATGATAGTTGGAAGTTGTGCTTTTATTTAGATAAATATGAGGTTAGCACAGACTCCAGGAATACGTGTGACTCATGGGAACAGCCCCCAGTTTGTCACTTAGAAATAAAAGGACAGACACTAGGATAGATATGAGAAAGCCTAAGACTCGGACTTGGGCTCTGACTCGATCGTAGATACGGACTCCTAATCATCACTTTCCTCCTCGAGGGTCTCCTTCGCAGCATCCAACGGCTTGAATGTTTGGTCTTGAGCATTGACCCCCTTGAGCACTTCAGTCTCGTTATTTGGGATGATATGAGGATAATAGTCTATGAGGCTTTCATCTCCTTGGAGAATGAGATGTTCATTAGGGTTATTTTCATCACTTGGTTGGCCTAGGGATGAAGCTATCAGTTCATGGTTGTCGATCATATTTTGAATGGCATGTTTCAGTATCATGACCTTTTCCTTGATGATATTGGCAATAGGCACTGTCGTCTCAGAAACAGGTTTTCCTGCATTCAGGTAGGTCTGGAGTGGGCCCAATTGTTTGTAGCTTCCCTTCAGTCACGCGCTTTTGAAGAGGTGCGATATAGGTTGTGTTGAAGTTGGTGAATGTCCTTTGAGAACGTCCAACCTTGCTGTTTAACTTGAGACATTCGGGAGGATTGTCTTGACTGAGAGGTACGACTATGATTTTGCTAGCTTCGATCATATCTTGAATGGCATACTTGAGTTTGAATCAGGCTTCGGTGTCATGGCCCTTGCCTTGATGGTATTGGCAATAAGCATTACCATCCCAGAATCGGTTTCTCCTGTGTTCAGGTGGGTCAGGAGTCGGGCCAATGGGTTGCAGCATTCCTCTGAAGCAATTATCTCCAGTGTGGTGTCGTATGCTATTCCCAGATCTATGAATACCCTTTGATGTTTTCTCATGGTTCCAACATTGGTGTTTTTTGTGGTATTTTTGTGAGCTTTGTTTTTGTCAACCCTGAGTGGAAACAGGATTTGGTCGTTGTCAATGGGAAGTTTTTGAGATGTTGCTTGGTATTTTGAAAGGGATTTTGGTGAGGTGATTTCATGTTCTTTGTTGATGGGTTCGTGGGTGTGGGAACCATCGGACAATTCCTCATTTTTATCACTCATTAAATGGTGAACAGAGGGTTGGTTTTCTCCTTGGTGGTTTGGTTCATTTTCGGTACTACCAAACCTCTTCTCCAAGCTAGCAACCCGAGTGTTCAAATCATCGATGGCCACTTGTAGCTTTGAGAATATGTTGTTGATAGAGACGGAGAGCATCATTATAGTGCTTTGTATGCCATCTTTGTCAATTGCATGAATTTTCTCATCGTCAGGAGAGATGAGATGAGAGCAGTCTAGGGAAGGTTCCTGACTGTGTCCAATAGGGTTTTCTAGAGGTTTTTTTTGTTGTTCGTTGAGGGAGGTAATGGTAACTCGCCCTTTTCGATCATATCAAGGATGGCGCCTTTTAGAGACAGACACATCTCGGTGTCATGTCCGCGACCCTGGTGATATTGGCAAAACAGTTTTCCATCTCATCTACGTCCTCGCTTGCTTGGTAGAGGGTCCGGAGTTGGAACAATCGGTTGGAGTTTTCCTTTGGAGATTAGCCTTTCCAAGGTTGTGGCATAAGGAATACCCAAATTAGGGAAAGACCTATGAGGTCGTCTAATTTTGGTTGGTGGAGAACCTAAGGAATTGGCTTCAGTGGTTTTGGTAGCCTTCCAACTAGGGTTGGTTTTGTCGTTGGCAAGTAGTCGATTTTCAAGGAGCTTAACCCTTTGCTCAATATCAAAAGAGGGAAAATTCCCGGTTATCATTTTGTCCTCAACTTGGGAGAGACGAGTGATCAAGTTTTCCACGGTAACTAGGAGTCGAAGGACCACGTTGCTGATTTTGGCAGAAGTCATGGCAGATGTAGATTGATCGGCTTCTCCAGTTTCTTGTTGACGATAGATGGCACCCAAGGGATTCGTGTTAGACATAACGATAGGCGTTATAACTTGTCTTGGCAAGGGATCGCACAAACAACGACATGTACGACACATATGTACAAAAGGCAGTTATGTCGTGAAGACGCGACGACGTGACTAGGCTATGAGTTCATTAAAGATCGTGAATGACCTCTTGTGTTTGAACCCTTGGGCATGCCTTTGAACTTAGACTCGAGTGTCGACTTTGGCATAGTGATGCCCAGACAAACGATTTCTAACTGGATTTGGAGGTTTGTCGATGGAGTGACGCCGTTGGACAAGACAGGTACACAACTTGACCTTTGACCCGTAATGTAGGGGAAAGACGGGTTTAATACCCGAGAGGTTCCGACTATCCTAACGCCATTGAAGATGTCTCGACAATTAGGTGACACAACCTAGACCAGAAGGTAGATAGTAACTTTAGCGTAGACTCGACATTATCTAGACGACTTGAATTTAAATAGACTGGACTCTAATTGACTCGAGGTTGAGTCGGAAAAGTGGACTGATATGTTTGTGTTGCTATTATTTATGAAGATTTTTCGAAAATAGAAATTTTCAAAAAGGAGAGTTTGCTTAAGGCTTTCTTTCGAAAAAGGTTGAGTTCATTTTCGGAAGACGGTTTGAAATGATCGGGGGTTGCGACGGCTTAGAAAATGGTACGTGGTTTTCAAACACGGGTTCGAAATTCAGAATCACGGATTTGAAAATCGAGAATTGAAGAATTTGAAATCATCATCACAATGGTCATGAAAACGGTTAAATTTTCAAAGAATTTGAAAATGGGTTGGAAATTTGAAAACGGTTAAATTTGTTTTCAAATGATTTGAAATTGGAGAATTTGCAAACGGTTCAATTTGTTTTCAAACGATTTGAAAATGGGCTGAAAATTTGAAAACGGTTAAATTTGTTTTCAGACGATTTGAAATTGAAGAATTTGAAAACGATTAAGTTTGTTTACAAGGGATTTAAAAATGGGTTAAAAATTTGAAAACGGTTAAATTTATTTTCAGACGACTTGAAATTGAAGAATTTGAAAACGGTTAAGTTTGTTTTCAAAGAATTTGAAATTGGGTTGAAAATTTAAAAACGGTTCAATTTGTTTTCAGACGATTTGAAATTGAAGAATTTGAAAACGGTTAAATTCGTTTTCAAATGATTTGAATTTTGATTTGAAATCTGAAAACGGTTAAATTTGTTTTCAAAGATTTGATTTTGAATTGAAATTTGAAAACAGTTAAGTTTGTTTTCAAATAGTTTGAAAAAGGATTTGAAATCTGAAAACGGGTAAATTGGTTTTCAAAAAGGAAATTTGAAATTAAAAAAAAAACTTTGGAAATTGAAATCGTCATTATGACGGCTTGGACAACGATCAATTCGTTTCCGAGACGCGATTTGAAATTTGGAAAATTACGAGTGTTGAAATCGACATTACAACGGCTTAGAAAACGGTTAAATTTATTTTCAAAAGATTGAGTTTTGATTGGAAATTTAAGAACAATTTAATTTGTTTTCAAATATTTGATTTTTGATTTGAGATTTGAAAACGGCTAAATTCATTTTCAAGATTTGGAATTGGAAATTGTGAGGATTGAATTCGTCACTACGATGCGTTAGAAAATCGTTTTAAATTTTGAAAGACCATATACAAATCGAAAATTGTGAGAATTAAAATCGTCATTACGTCAGCTTAAAAAAGCTAAACTTGATTTTGGAAATATGGTTGAAAATTTGAGAATGAAAATCGTCATTATGACGGCTTAAAAAAGGTCCTTTTGAAACAGTTGTAAAAACCGGTTTGAAAATCGTCATTACGACGGCATGAAAAAGGTTTGCAACGGTCGCGTAAGACCGAGGTTTTAAATGGCCATTATGACGGCACAAAAAGGTGTTTTGAGAAGGTCGTAAAAAACCGGGTTTGAAAATCGTCATTACGACGGCATGAAAAGATGCATTCGAAATGGTTATAAAAACCGGGTTTTGAAATGGTCATTATGACGACGCAAAAAGGTGTTTTGAAAGTTTGTAAGTGACATGGAAGGACTTATGATCACATAGCACATAAGCACTCGCAGTTCATTATATTATGCATAATGTTGACACGGGTTTTGGCTTATTAAGAGTGGTTACACACCAAGCGATCAATCCCCAATTTTCGAGAGGGATACCAATCCAAGCAAAATGTATAAGGAGGGTGCTCTAGCCTCGTGCACGAAGAAAATGAAAGCTCTTTGACGAAACAGAAATGTGTAACGTCAATGGTATGCTTGACTCAATCGGTAGTAAAGACGCGAGGATGAGAAAACTCACGCCGACGATACGATCCAATTGGTCGATAAAGGTTAGGTTGTGGGCCTGGACAAGGAACTCGACTTATGACCATAATATCAATTAATGCACTTTAACCACGAGCTCGTTCGAGTTTCACCTCTAAGGATCACAAGACACAAGTGTCCTAGTTTTCCCCATCGGAGTCGCCAAACTGTGGACATGGGCCACCTGCACGCCAAGCCAATCTGTGGACATGCAGCGGTCTTGAAAGCCACGCTCGGTGGCGTAGAGATGCTTTCGACCGGATCGCTTTAGATCAGACGGTTTCGTCTTAGAAAAGGTCTCGAAACGATGTTAGAGATGTTCGCAGTCGCCACCAAGCAATTATGGGATGCTTGGAAACCGTTCAAAATCCACGTTATACCTCGTTCAATCAAGGCAAGATGCGGTGCTTGACATAGGTACTATAGATAAGGACTCGTCCCCCTTTAGCATCATATCGCTAAAATGACTCTCGTAGCCCTGGATAAGGCCATCCACTATCCAAAGGTTCTGAGTAAGGGGTGAAGTTACATATTGGGAAGCTCTTTAATCGAACACCCAATCCCGCCCGCGTTAGCGGCCTCTACTAATCGATCGTGGTTGTGTAAGTGCAAGAATTCATAAAACGGTTTAAATGCATGAATGCGCATCCAAAGTTCTTAACCTAACATGTGAAGATTTTCTAAGTCGGTTTGTTTATCCAAATATCAAGTAATTGATGTCGAGTTGGATTTAGATTAATTTGCATGTGAAAACGGAAATTAAACATACATTTACCAAGTTCGGATTATGATGCTTAACACGATCCATTTATTGTTAAAATCAAGGAATAAAAGGATGAATAAGAAAATGTTAAAATGTTTAAAAGAGTGTTAATTCGTCAATCTGTTCCATGTAGATTCGGGTTAACCGTAATCGGGATCGTCCTAGACAAGTGCTGAAATTAAAACAGAATAGTGACAGGCAGCCCCATTAGGGCGCGAGCCTATTGGCAAGGCAACAAGGCTTGTCCAGGTTTTGAAAGGTGGAAATAGGCAGACTCTTGGGGCGCGAGCCATGGGGCAAGCCATGAGTTGCCTCCTGGTTGTTAAAAAGGTTGTTTAAAACCGTATTTGTGTTTAAATGATTTGCAATTTTGAAAAGTAGAGTTTACAAATAAAAATGCAAAATGTGTGTGCTTAACTGTTTTATCACCGTATTTGAATTAAATCGACATCGTATTTATTTTAACCAAGGGTGATATCCATTATGGTAAAGACAAGGATGAAAATAAAATGAAATAAAAGTGAAAACAAAATGTTTGATATGAACTAATATGTTAAGTTCATTTCTTTGTAATTAGTCAAGTTTGTCATCGTACTCGGATTAAACCGACATGGTATAAGGAACCAAGAGTGATTATGAATTATGAATAATATATTTGCAAATGTAAATTAATGGAAAAATGGTAAATAAAAGAAAAGGATGTTAAAATACCTATTAATTTGTAATTAACCAATAATATCATCGGGTCACAGAATAAACCGTCATGGTATAAGGAACCAAGGATATTTTCGGTAAGCTATCTTAAACAGAAAGCTAAGACTCAGTGGTTGGAAGATGGAGATGCTAACACTGCCTATTTTCATGGGGCCATTAAGAAGAGATGTTCTGTGAATAAAGTGACTCAGATTGAAGATCATAATGGCCATATTTGTTCTACCAGTCAGAGCGTCCAGGATGCATTCCTTACTTATTATCAAGAGCTGCTGGGAACGTCTAAACCTACTGAAATGGTGAGGCAGCAGGTGATTAATACTGGTAAATGTTGCACTGAAGCTCATAAGGAGATCCTGAATAAGCCAGTCACTATTAAGGAGATTAAAGAGGCTTTCTTTAAGGTGCCTATTGACAAATCACCTGGGCCTGATGGCTACACCAGTGGATTTTTCAAGGATAGCTGGGATGTTGTGGGGAGTGAAGTTTTCTCTGCTATTCAAGATTTTTTCTCTACTAGTAAGCTGCTTAAGCAAATCAATGCTACTACTATCACCCTCATTCCTAAATGTGAGAGACCATCATCTGTTAAGCAGTTTAGACCTATTGCTTGTTGTAATCTAATTTACAAGGTCATTTCTAAATTGCTTTGTTATAGATTATCTGTGGTTCTACCTGATCTTATCAGTGAGAATCAAGGAACTTTCATCAAAGGCAGGTCCATTATTGAGAATGTGCTAATCTGTCAAGATATTGTCAAGATGTATAATAGGCAAGCTGTCTCTTCAAGATTCTTATTCAAAATTGATTTGCAAAAAGCTTATGATACAGTTGAGTTGAATTTTGTGGCACAATTGCTTGATGGTATGGGTTTTCCCACAGAAATTCTCCCAAAAAGTCATGAGTTGTATTCAAACCACCTCTTATTCTTTGAACTTAAATGGAAGTTGCTTTGGTTTTTTCAGAGGTAAGAGGGGTCTTAGACAAGGTGATCCTATCTCACCTCTTATCTTTGCCTTGTGTATGGATTATTTATCCAGGATGTTGCACTTTGCTACTGATAAATGGCCGTTCCAGTATCATCCTCTTTGCAAGAATCTCAAATTGAATCACTTAATGTTTGCTGATGATCTGTTGATGTTTTGTAAAGGTAATATTCAATCCATAATGCTGATGATGAGAGCCTTCTCTTCTTTTTCTAAAGCCTCTGGCCTGTCCATGAATAGTTCCAAATCTGAGGTGTATTACAATGGAGTAGCTCAAGCTATTAAAGATGACATTCAGCAAGTCACAGGGTTTACTGAAGGCTCCATGCCTTTTAGATACCTAGGGGTGCCTGTTCAAGCTACCAGATTAACCAAAATTGAGTGCAATATTTTGGTGGATAAAATGGTTAATAGAATCCGTAGCTTGGGAGCTAAAAAACTGTCTTATGCTGGCAGACTTGTATTGATTAATTCAGTCTTGAACACTCTTCATAACTACTGGTCTGATATTTTCCTTATTCCAAAGTGTGTTGTTAAACGCATTGAGGCAGTTTGCATGAACTACCTCTGGGATGGTTCAGCTGATTATCACAAAGTCCCCTTTGTGGGATGGGACAAGGTCACTCTTCCAAAGGAAGAAGGTGGGTTAGGAATTAAAAGGACTGTTGTATGGAACATTGCATCTGTGGCCAAGCTAGTTGACTGGCTGTATTGTAAAGCTGATAGGCTTTTGATTAGGTGGGTCAATCAGGTTCATATCAAGGGTAGGAGCTGGCATGATTATCAACCTCTTGCTGATGTAGCTTGGTCTTGGAAAAATGTCTGGAAGGTTAAAGATATGATCAAGGATGCTTATGTTGAGGATCAATGGGCCCCTGATGGTGTTGGCTTCACTATCAGGCGTTGCTATGAATGGCTAAGACATAAAGCTGCTCCTCAGAATTTGGCACCTGCTGTATGGAATTCATGGAATGTCCCTAAACACTCCCTTATCACTTGGATATCCATGAACAATGGTCTTAATACTAGAGCTAAATTGTTCTCATATGGCTACTGTCAAGAGCAGCTTTGGTGTATCTGTGAGAACTCAACTGAGACTCAGGAGCATCTATTTTTCCAGTGTGAGTATAGTAAGAGAGTCTTGCTGGAGATCAAACAATGGTGTGGATTTCGTGTTGGTGTTACAATGGCAGGACTGGGACTCAATGGCAACAACATGAAAGGTCTGAAATACCAAGTGCATTGTCAGATTTGGACCTCCTGTCATTACCATATTTGGTTTGAAAGGAACAATGCAAGGTTAAATGGAGTGCTTACTCCTCCTCTTAAGCTGGCTGAAAGGATCATTGTTGAAGCTAAAACGAGAATTTTGAGCAAGATAGGCAACAACATTTGTAGTAAGGATAGAGCTTGGTTGAGAAAATGGAATTGTGGGATACCTTGGATGTAATGTTTTTATTTATCTTGCTTTGTACCTTGGTACATCTCCTTTTATATTTCTTTTGATTTTAATATAATTCTTACATTTCACGAAAAAAAAAAAAAAAAGGATATTTTCGGTAATGTTCAAAATATTTGTCATAAGAATGAATTAAAGTGGTAAAAACCGATTGCAAATAAGAAATAAAATAGAGGAAGAACGAGCACAAACACGTTTGGATTCTGACTAGGGACACCATAAGAGGCGCGAGATTGGTAGTGATGACTACCAGCCTGTGTCTCCAATCAAAATCCGGTTTTTGCTCGATCTTTCATGTTTTGAATCGTGTTATGCATTGTTCATGCTTATAAACTCGTAAAAACAGTAAAGGCATGAAATAAGTGAGTTGTTTACACCCTCAAACTTACGTGTTATGATGTTTGCGAGGTAGACGACTTTAGAGACGGTTTTCTCTTATGCGACTACTCGCGATCAAAGAAGTTTAAAAGAGTGCCTTAAAAAAGGATTTTGTTTTGAAAATATGTTGAAAATATGTTGTTGAAAAACATATTGATTAATGTTGAGTTGGTCGAATGCACGATGACGGTACCAAACAAAATGTGTAAGGCTTGTGTTTTCGTTCGGTAGGTCGAAAACACATGTCGATTTTTTTACTTAAGAAATCGAGTATTGAAGTTTAAGGGAGATGTGAAGGGGCGGACACTCGCGTAAAGATTATGGTGTGTGAAGGTGGATATTTATAGAGAAATTTTGGGTGGTAGGTCGGGTTAATTTGCTTGATGGCCAAGGGGAAGTCCATTAAGGCGCGAGCCACCCAGTGATACAAAGAGGTGTCTTGTCCTTTTCAATTTGGATGTGGCCATTGCTCCAGCCATTTTTTGGTTGGTTTGATTTGTGGTGTCCAAATAAGATGTCGTGTAACAATAAGGTCATCTAATATGATGATTCTTGGGTGTTATTCGGGGTAGGCATTTTGTGCTTGACTCGGGTTTGATTCGTGTTGAGTCGTGATTTGAATTTTGAGTCGGTTTTTGGCCCGGTGTCGGTTTAGACTCTAATTAGTGTCATTTTAATTCAAATGGCATGATAAAACCATTTATGGCATTATTTTCGATATACGAGATTTGGGTTGACTCAGGTTGACCGAGTTGCGGGTTTTTGAGCCGGTTTTAGGTCCGAAGACGGTTTTAACTCTAAATAGTGTTGTTTTAATGCAAATGAAGTAAGAAAACTTTTGAAATCATTTTTCATATCCGAGGAATGCATTGAACCGTCTCATGTATAGCCAATTCACGCAGGTATATCAAAAACGCATTGTAGTCCGATCATCATCGGGTGGTTTTTGGAAGGTGTAGATACTGGGTATCTACACAACCATGTTAAGTTTTTCACAAATTGAGAGGGGCATGACACTTACACTAGCATCTAGGTCGCAAAGGGCTTTCTTAATGGTATATATGCCTATAGTGCAAGGGATAGAATAACTACTGGGATCCTTTAGTTTCGGAGGAGACTTATTTTGTAAGAGTGCACTACACTCTTCAGTGAAAGCTACGGTCTCAACCTCATTGAAGGATTGCTTCTTTCTGAGGATTTATTTCATGAATTTTGAGTAAGAAGGGACTTGGTGAAGTAATTCAATGAATGACACGGTAACTTGTAAATTCTTAACAACTTCCAAGAACTTACCAAACTTACTCACTTTCTTATTCTTTGCTAAGCGGTGGGGAAATGGCACTTGAATCTTTATTAGAGGATCGAGCTCCTTCACCTTAAGAATGGGGTTTTCCTCTTCAACATCTTCCACGATAGGCTCTTCACTAACCCCCATTTTTTTTCACCTCCCTCAAGCTTGGACTCTTTACTCACGGCCTCATCACCCGAAGTCATGGATGGCTCATCATAACTCTTACCACTCCTCAATTAAATGGCATTAACCATCTCATATGGTTTCTCACCTTGGGGTGGTAGTTGACCCGTCTTCTTTTGAGAGCTAGAAAAGGCTAGTTGAGCCATTTGATTCTCTAGCATCGTGATGGCGGTACTGTGAGCTTGATCACTCTTTTGGTATTGAGTCAACAACTCGAATTGAGTCTTAACCATTTGCATCACCAAGGCTTCAAGTTTGTCCCCCCCCCCCTGATTGTTTTGTTGGGCATTTGAGGGTGGTGGACCTTAGTTTGGTCGGAAATTTTGTTAAGGTGGCCTTTGAGTTTGAGTTTGGTTTTGATAGCTCGGTGGATAAATAAACCTTTGTTGTAGTGGAACGTAGGCATTTTGTTGTTGTGGTTGAGGTTGAGGCACAAAAGTATTTTGTGGTTGAGGGTTTAGCACATTGTTGCTTTTATAAGATAAATTCGGGTGAAATTTCGGTTTGGGATTGTAAGTATTGGAAAAAGTACCCGGTGAAAACGAACTTTGTCTAAAACTTTGAAAAGCATTTACCTCCTCAATATTGGCTTGACATAGGGCAGTGCAAGGTCCCGCACCTTCGCAACCTTCACAAACAACAATTTGGCTAGTGGAGGACATGGCATTAACTTGTTGAAGAGAGGAAGCCGCTTTTTGAGCCTCTAATTTTTCTTGGAGCAATAAGATTTGAGCCTTCAAAACGAAGTATCGGAAGCTTCCTCTCCTTTGATTGGTGAACTCTGAGAATTGACATATTGGGCATCATGAATCGCCATGGATTCAATCGTGGCATGAGCAATATCGGTGTCAATTTGATCAAACCTCCCATTATTGGCGGAATCAAGAACTCTTCGGGACTCGGCACAACATTCATTGTAGAATGTTATAACAATAAACCAAGGATCCAACCCATGATGTGGACATTGCCTTTGCAACTCCTTGCATCTCTCTCAAGCTTCATACAAGCTTTCTAGAGCTTGTTGACGGAACCCCGTGATTTGGCTTCTCAAGGTTTGAGTTTTCTCCGGTGGAAAATACTTTTGGTAAAAGCCAAGAGCCAAAGTTCCCAATTGGTAATTCCCATTATCAAGTATATTGATCCATAGCTTAGCCTTATCCTTCAATGAAAAAGAGAACAGTATCTCCCTTATTTGAGCTTGTGTGACTCCCGTTTGCCTATTCATGGAGCAATAGTCACAAAAATTTTGAACATGAAAATTGGGATCCTCCAAAGGACTTCCCCCAAATGTCCTTCTCTCCACAAGGCCAATGAAAGCCGGTTTGATCTCGAAATCTGTGGCTCCAATTTGGGTAGTAGTGATACCCTTTGGAAGCATGGCCGCAGTGGGCTTGGAATGATCGGAAAGCTTCACCATCTTTTTTATTGGAGATGATGGTGGCGGTGGAGATGATGAACTAGAACCTTATTCCTCGTCACGGATTGGGTAATTGGTACGAATACGACCCAAACAACCGGGAGTAGAAGATGCGCCAAGCTCCTTGAAATAATTGAGTCGGTGACGAAAGTTCTCTCGGACTCCGGATCAAAGGGAATCAATTCTCCGGTAAGAGAGGACCGTAACAAGACAACAATCTTCAATAAACTTGTAATTAACGGTGTCAAGGAACAAGTGTTCCTTAAGACAAAAGAAAACAAGATAGAAATCAACAATTCTAAATGCAATAAAATCGTGCTCCCCGGCAATGGCGCCAAAATTTGATAGGTTGTCGCAACCTAATCAAAGATACCCTAGCCTTGACTAACAAATTAATGTAGTAAGGTAGGGGTCGAACACAAGGAGATGGGAATTGCGTTATGAAATGCTATGAATAGAATTATATCTAGGTTGATTCAATTGGTTGTTTGGTTTGGTTGATAACTTGTAAATAAAATGATGTAAAATATATGATAAAAGAGTCTAGGGGAGTCGGGCACACATGCAATTATGTAGATGATCATTCTAAACTCGGAATAGATAATATTGTCAATTGTTTAGGTCTTATGACAACCACCTCTCGGCCTTATTGTCAACCATAGAATGGGTCCTAACGAGCTCTCGCTATGGCTAGGTCGGTCTACTATAACATGCTTAGTCTAATTCATTTTCGTGTCTCTCGACTTATAAAAGTAAATTAACAAACTAAGCAAAGATAGTGATCGATTATCAAAGATTAGCAAATAAAACAAGCATGTGATAGAAACTATTAAACAATATTACATCATCTTAATTTAACATTTACAAATACTAATTATGCATGGCTTCCCTAATCCCTAGACATATGAAAATACTCACTCATATTATAAATTAAAACTTATGATGTAAGAATTAATAAACATGATTATAATGAAAATATAACTAAATGAAATGTTAAGGATTATGAGTAAACTAAATAAAGATGACATATGAAATAATGAAATTGCTAGTGATGAGAAATAGAAATGCTATGAAATAAAATAATGGTGACAGTAACTTGATAATAAAATGTAATAACAAACTAATAATGCTAATGATAATAATAATAATGTAAACTTAAGAAATAACAATGACAAAGAACGATTTAACGAAAAAAACAAGAATCGAAATTACCGTAATAAGAGAACTTGGAACTTGTAAAATAAGAACACGATATGAAGCCCAGATAACTTGAATGAGAACTTGTATTATAAAAGAAATGCTTAATGGAAATTGTTTATAACAACGGAAAGATTGCTTAAAAAAATGTAAACTAATGAAAATTAAGAGAATTGTGTTGCTTAGGGTATATGAAGAGTATAAAAGAGTGTAAAAAGATATCTCCTAATGACGGGTTAAGGCCTTTATTTATAGTGAAATAGGGGAGAAACGTAAAAATCCTAGACCATGGTAACCCCGATCGAGGACAGGCCACCCCGATCGGGGACGCAACATTTTCGATTAATCGCTTTAATTCCTTGATTAATTACATGAGTAATCCAATGTTGCGTCATTAAGCCCCTTAATTTCTAACGGTTTAGAGCATCATTTGACATCCTATGCTTCCAAGCTTGACTTGGTCTTTGAACTTTGTCTGGGCTTGACTTTCATTTCTTCATTTGTATCAATCCATGCTCAAATTTCTTTATGCTCGGGATTCCTTTACTCTATTTTCTCCAAGATGCCCTTCCTTTTGCATTTCTTGTTTCTTTTAGCCTCGTGATCTCTAGTGCTTGCATATATGACGAGAAAAAGCTATGAAAGCTACATTTCCTACAAAATACAATAAAAACAAGCAAAGACACTAGAACGCAGAATTAGCTCACAAATACACTAATAAAAGTGTGATACTCAATCAAAACCGAGCTAAAATAAGGTGTAAAATCATATATAAAATGGACACATCAACAGCGGAATCAAAAGTAACGAGAGATCAACACAATTATTTTTGAATTGGTTCGGGCAACGCTCTAAGAGCCTACGTCCAATCTTCCTTTTATTGATTAGTTAAGTGATCTACTCCGACTACTTAAAACCCTTACAATAGTATCAACAACCTACTCCGGTTGCGACAAGAGTTCAAAGACTACTCCATCTAAGAACTCGACACTCTAAGTTAGAATGTTTACAAGATCAAATTCCTCAAACTGATTCAAGAAGAATTGATAAGGACAACTTATTGATTTCTAGGTAAGAGAGCATTATACTTAAAAAAACAGTAGTGAAAACTGTTGTCACTTGAAGACTTAGAAAGATTTTGCAAATGAAAGAAATGCCTTGAGTTTTTTAAAAACCAATTTTGCAAAACACTTTGAAATTCTCATAAAAAAGTCTTAATGAATGAAGGGAAGGAGTGCTCTTTTTACAGAGAGGCAAACTAGGGTTTTGAAGGTCAAACCTTTTGGTAGAGAACAAATATTTTGACCTTTCTAAGTTTGCATGAGAAGAAGCATTCTTCCAAAGGTGAAAGAAGAAAAGATGTTTTGTTATTATCCTAAAAGGTCTTTGTAAATCAGTCACAACGCAAAGTTGATAATCAAGTGAGAACATTTTAGAAAAACAATTTTGGAAAGAAAAAAATTCTACTTTCCAAAAGCTATGATAAAATGAATTGCCAATTTGAGGGAAAAAAAAAAAACCTTTTGAAAGATACCATTGAGATATTCTTTTCTTAATAAAAAACTTTTCATTAAATTCAAATATCATAAATGAACATTTCAAAAATAGAAGTTTGTATTTGAAAGTTTGAGTATTTTTGAAACCAAAGACTCTCTTCAAGTGACATGAGCTAGAGCAACAATCTTGCTTACTGTTGCCTTGATAAGCAGAATGTTGTTGAACAACAGTCTTACTTACTGTTGCCTTAGTAAGTAGACCGTTGCTTAGTACCATACTCTCTTACCTTATGTAACTGGCTCTATTACAACACAAATCTTGGATGGCTTCATCAACACTTCTTAACCTTGAGCATTTGATAAATTCTTGATTAGGAGGTTGGGCTTAATTCTGAAATGGAACACTTTGAAACACAATTAAAATGGACATGTCATCATCAATAATTAGGTTCTAACACATACATCACCCTCTCAACTTGATCCTTCTCCAATTTACACCATTTTAAACCACCCTTCACCACTATAGCCACCACCATCTCATTTTCATCTTTTGCCCATTAAACCAGAACAGTTTCGCCTCTTTTTCTCCTCTGATTTTTGAGGAAAGTAACACTATCCAGACCAATACAACACATGTAAGCAACCTCAAAAGACCGCCTCCTCGCTGCAATTAACACTAAAATCCATAATTGAATTAGCATTTCTATAACCACCAAAAGGAACCATATTTCTGCCATTTGTAATGTGGAATCATAAAAAGCTTTATTTTTAGATCTCACTAGCAAAATATAGGTGATGATAAACCTTGATTTTTGGTTGAGCAAGACTTGTGGATATTGATTGCCCAAGTTAAGCTACCATAACCCTCTTCTCATGTCTTCATGGTATGCATTGTCACATCAAACTCTTTTTCCCAAATATTTTTTTGTTCGCCAAAATCACTATAGGGTACAACAACATATCTCGCCTCCTCTTCTCCCCTGTTTCAATTGATGTCATTTCCAAAAACCCTAAATCCCCAAATCGATTTTGAGGTAAATATTAAATTAGTGTTTGGGAGATTGTGAGGTGGTCGTTGTGATGGTAGAGAGTTGGGATTAGGTAACTAGTGAGTTGGGCGTAGGTGGCTATGGGTGGATGAAGACGGTTGTGGTGGATGTTGGTAATGTGGTGAGTCGGGTAATTATAAGAGTAGAGTGATTCATGGGTGGGTTTGTAAGGGAAATGAGAGGGAAGCAACTTGTTAAACAGGTACCCGGTTACTTAGTGTAATAATACGAGAAGGGAGTGTCGATAGTTTGGTTTATTGTGAGTTAAATTAAAGTTTGGAGTATTTTGAGAAGGTAACCCATATTTTGAAGTAGGGGTGTAAACGAGTCGAGCCGAGCTCGAACTCACCTATCATCGAGCTCGGCTGATATTGTAAAAGTCAAGTCCGAGCCCGAACCGGAGCTATTGAAATCAAAGCTCGGGATCGGCTCATATAATATTTTACGATCCCAAGCTCGAGCTCGAGCTTTGTTCGAGTACCATTTTTCCGAGCATTATTTTAGTTCTAACATAATTTTTAAATTAAATATTTCATTTTAAGCTAGTATTTTTTTTCCGTTTATTAGCTAAAATAACATTTCTTATGTTATTTTTTTTCTAAATTAATATTATAATTAATTTATCATTTAACTGATATAAGCTAAATAAACAGTATCGATAAAAATTAAATAAGTTAAATAATAACGAGCTCAAACGAGCTTCCAAGCCGAGCCTTAGTGTGTTCGGGCTCGGCTCGGTTTGGGCTCAGCTTGGCTCGAGCCGAGTTTGACCGATCTCGAGCCGAGCTTTGACTGGGCCGATTTCGAGGGTTTGTCGAGCAAACTCAACTCATTTACAGCCCTAGTTTGAAGTATTTTTATTAAATAACCCTAAAACAAATAATTTAACAACCAAGCTAACTAAAATTAGAAAACTTGTGCTTTCCTAAAGAATTTAGGAATGTATTACAATAACTCTTAATTAAATAAATTAAACTCTAATAAAATAAATTATTGTACTTTATAATACTTATTCCTAAAGTCTAAACATACTAGGATATGACTCTTTATGTAAGAAGCCTCAAAATTACTCTCTTGGACGTAGGGGTGTCTAAGGCCACGGGAAACCACGGGCAGCGGAACCGGACCTCCAGTTTTGCCCATTGAATTTAAAAGCTTTATTGATGAAATTCAATACAAATCACGACATATAATACACTTGTCATTCATGTTTAAGGCCTCATTTTTTTCTGATGCACCAGACCTCCATTTACTTTAAGACGCCCCTACTTGGACGTCAAGTAAACGTGTGAACACGCCTGAACAATACTAGAGCAGTTTGAACAATCCTGAGGAGTGTCTACTAAACTTCATTTTGATATATTCCGTTCCAAGTTAACCTCTTAACTTGACTTGAGCCAATCTTAAACCCTTCGACTAACTTGGAAATGGCAGGACTTATTAATACTTCATTGTCACTCATCGCTCCCGCATCAACTTTCCTCTTTTCCCTATCTCATTACACTACGCATATGTTACACTTTCTAGCCGATCCGTGCAAAAAAAAAAATGGTAATCCAAGATAACCATAATCGTGATTAAATTGGGTGGTCTGCTCCTCCTTGGTCACACCATAGTAGTGCAAGATAAGACATAATTTATAAAGGAGTCTCATGTTCTATAAAGGAATTGGTTTTTATAAGATCGTATTATATTGTGAACCAACCCCGCGCGGCGGTGGTGAGGACTATTTTGTACTGGTTTAAACGGAAACCATTTCTCAACATTTTATTTTATTTTTATTTAGAACACGGTAAAAATCTATATGAAATAGAGTATTTGTTTAAGATAGCACTCGGTATTTGATTTGATTTAATTTGATTTTAGTTATGAGGCAGTAGTCGTTTGGAGTTTGGGGGCATGGCAATTGGCATTGGGGCTATTATTAGCTCCCCATTTGAATTTAGTGTATGGAGTTGAACGTAAATGTTTTCCCGCTGAAGACATCGGAAAGTAACAAAAGCATACTAAAGTCATGGGGCACCCCTGTTTCCAGGCGCAATTATAGAACATGGGACTCCTTTATAAACCTGAATTGACAAATATGACCCCGAAACCCATGGTTTCAAAATTTGAAAACAAGGGCAAAGTATGTCCATATGGAAAAAAAATGATTCAAAAGGCGGCAAAACATGTGACCCGTTTATCAGCAGACCCCACACACACCCACACAGTATTTCCACCCACTCAAACTCGAAACTTTTCATTTCATTCATTCTTCTTCTTATTCAATTCTTGTCTTCCAATATACTTGAAGATTAAAAGCAGGTGAGTGCATTTTCATTTATTTCTATGTTTTCATTTTTAATTACATTTTGTACATCCATGTTTGTTTGTCAAACTGGATTTTCTATTAATTTTCTACATTTAATGTTTATACTTTTTGTTTTTGTACATTTCATTACTTAATTTAATTCTTTAAATTAAATGCTTGTTGATGATATGATTCGAGTATTGAAGAAAATTTGATGTGAAGATAAAATTATGGTTGGAGTCAGCGGCGGATTTAGGGGGTTGACCAAGGAAAAAATTGCAAGTTTTAGTTAAAATTTTGAAATTTTTTTAGGTTCTTATTCGTCTCTGCTGAGATTTTTTGCCCCTAACTATAACTCCTGGTATAAAAGGAAATGATATTTTGTTGTATTTAAAATCAAGTTAGTGAATCAGGTTTGTTACATCTCACTATTTCTTAAAATCAAGAAAATTACGTTCCATTAACCTTCTAACTCGAAGAATAACTAGACAATTTTGATATGGAGTGTAGTTAAATACGAATCTCATGATGATAATACTATGACTCGTCATATGAGACCTGTTTGATTTTTTTAAATTCCAAACTAATCTAGGATGCACTTCCTATCACGGGTTCATTTGTTTATCTTTTATATTCTTTTTAAAATTGAGATATTTAGAATTTGGAGGTACAGTTTTTAAATCTCATGAAAGATGTGCTGCAAGTCCCAAAACAATGTGGATTTCTCAACTTCTGAGTGAAATTTATGTAACTTTGCCTAATATCTTAGTTTTGAAAGGAACACTGTACGATTACCAATTGTAAGTAAAGGTTTAATTAAATATATTTATAGGCAACAAGATCTCAAAGTTGGGGCCTTTTTGTAGTTACTAAGGAACAGTTGATGTTTTTCTACTCCACATTTTCACTATAAATTTTTTAAACAACCGAGATGATAAGCACAGTTTATTCTTCAAGCTCTCAATTATACTGAGTTTTTGAGTTGAATGAATTCGCGACATTCTTCCTAGCCCGGTCGTTGAATACCATTGTCCATGTGAGTTCTTGTTGGTTTTAGTTTAATTACATTGTATGTTTAGGTAATGACCTGTACGTCTATCTCTGTGTCATTAGTTAGATGATTTCTGTCTTTCAACTCAGTCGACAAGTCCATGCTTCATTTTCGACTGTCCCAACAGCCCCAGACTGCCAATTCGGCAAATAACCAACTTTGGTGTGCTTTTACTGAACATGAAAGAAACATTTCATGTTTTGGGCTATTGATCACTTGTTTCCTACACCAACTTCAAATTGCTACTTATTTAGGAATAAGGATCCAAATATACTGGTGTGGCTATAATAGTTTGATTTTGATAGCGTTTCCCGTTTATGGCTTTCCTGTTGAGTCTGCCCTCTTTAGCTTTCAGCATGTTTACGAATTTCTGATATCCTTAGTAGATTCGACCTTAGCTACTAAATTCATTGAGCAATTGTATAATTTGCATTCGTGACTTTGGTTTGAAACCCGTCAGTATAAAATTGCTTGCGGCTCTCTTTCCGGCCAAAAAAAATTCAGTATGCTAATATTATGAATACCTATTGCACTCATTTTCGTTCATTTCGTTTTACAATTGTTATTCTAATGCTGAATCCTCCACTGAAGATCGATGTATTTTCGAGACTTGGAAGTTCTAACTGGATCAGTCAAATGTGCAGTACTAGGATATCCACCGAGATCTATTTGGGATGGCGCAGCCTAACTCTGAGCTGTGGCAAATGAATGAACTATCACCAGAAGATGAAATATTCTCTAATGTTCAAGGTAAGCATCTTTTTGCTACTTTTAGCTTTTATTTGTCTATTTATTTATTTATTCATTCGTTTCTGGTATAAAGGGTATCACGGAAGCCATTCTCATTTGGCGGGTTTTGAATCTTGGTCATGAGTATCGTTACCCAATTGCTTTACAATATAAGCTAGCAGACATCTACTCTCGGGCACGTTTGTTATTAGCATTTATGTTACTTTGGCTATCTATCTCTAGCTTCTAGTTCATCGAATATATTTTTCATTTACCGTCTACAGTCAACTCAGAAGAAGAACCTTTAGACATGTTTGGGTCAGGTTCAGAGGATGAGTTTTCTATACAAACTCCTGAACAAAAGCCAACTACGCAAGATCACATCTCAGGGACATATCTGAACTCTGGCAAGGATAGTTCCGACATTTCCACAAAAGAGGAGTCTGAAGCCATGTCGTCTTCCTCTTCCTCTTCCTCATCAGATGCTGAATCGGGTACATATACTTTACCTACTCAAAAATATTCTGCTTCTCATGTCAATGATGGTCAAGTCCTACGTCCTATCATGATCGAGACTGAGGCCGAGTCATTTGACATGAAAGAAAATCTCCATAAATCCGATAGAGATGGAGAAACCGTGCTCAAGGAAAAAGACATTGTCTATGAGAAGTTGCTTGAGAAAGTGGCTACTTATGAAACTGAGCTCAGGATTACAAAGAATAAGCTTCAGGCTTCTGAAGATGAAATTGCTAAGTTGAAGTATGAAAATCTGACTTTGGCGGAGGAGCTTGGAATGACAATAGAAAAACTTCAAATTTCCGAGGTAAACATGAAGGAAATGGAAATCAAGTTTACAAATGATTTTCAGGAAGGTCAAGCTCATTTGCAAGCTAAAATTGATTTAGCAAATCAAAGTATTAATCTCTTACAAGCTGAGTTGTCTTCTGAAAGGAATCATAGTTCTGAACTACAAGAAATGGTAGCGAAGACTGCAAATGATCTAAGTGATTATAGTCGTGAAGTTGATGAGCTGAAAGTTGTGCTCCGTGACGCACAAAATGATTTCTCTAAGGAGAAGTCTCAGTTCCAATCTGACATTGCAATCTTACAGACGGAAAATAACGCATTAAATATTGGAGTAAATGATGTAGAAATGAGATGTAAAATGTTGGGAGAACAGATAAAGCAATGTGAAGTGGAAAAGGCGGAAATGAAAAAGTTTCATGAAGCTCGGGAAGCAACTTTGCTTGATGAAATTGAACAATTTAATATGAAGGTTTGTGAGAAAAACCAGATTGTAGATTCTTTGAACAAAAACCTTGATTCGAGTAAGCTCAAGTACGACATGCTAATGTCCGAGAAAGATGAAATCTTTGCCAAGCTTGAGACTCTACAGGCTGAGATTAAGTGTCGCGACATCAATATTCAGCAATTGGAGGAGCATATCAGCAAATTGAGAATAGACCAGGACAACCTGGTTGCAATGTCGCAGAAGAGTCAGAAAGTAATAGAAGAGTTGGGTTTGAAAGTAATGGAACAAGAGAAAGAGTTGGAGAAGCAAAGAGATTGGATTTGTGAGAGAGGAGATGAGAAGCGAGAGGCAATTCGACAGCTTTGTCTCTCAATCGAGTACTACAGATCTGAGTACCATGAACTCCGTCAGGCATTGCTGAAACACAAGCCTCTGGCGGTTATGGCTTCTTAAACATTAAGGAAGAAAAAGGTGTCATATGTTGTAGTTTAAACTTTGAGCAATTGTTTTGATTAGTTTTCTTAAGAGTTACTTTGCATCTGGGAAGAAAATGCTTTTTATATTTGCAGTATAGTGTAGGAAAACTAAATGTTCTTTTCTGTATTATTGAAGTTCTATCATCATTTATGTTACATCCTTTGTTTCGGTATGGAGCTGCTTTCTGATAGAACGGTGGATGGAGATGGAGTCGAGGAAGGCCATGGGTCCATGATTCAAGTTGAGCTACCACTAGAATCTCATGCCAATTTCGGAGTCAGGCTTCGCTCCTTTTGTTTCGTGTTTGAAATTAAAAACATCACCTTCGGAAGATCAACTTCAAAACCATCCAATACATCTGTTGAATTCATCTTGACGTTTTTTTTTTTAAAAAAAAAATTCCCATTAGTTTTATAAGACCAACTTAATTCAATTTAAAATCCCTATCCATTCTACATTTAATGTAATTAAACCTCCTAATGGCGTGTCCACTCTGATAGGCATGCCATTTGCAATGACAAATGGCATGTTTACGTCAAGAAAGTTTTCTCCCCAATTTTAAAGTTACACCGAACATGTCATTGTCAATGGTGTGTTTATCCCGTGTTTTAGGTTCGAGATCTTTCCACCCTACGTGAACACTAATTTGACAAATAATAAGTTTTATTCCGAACCAAAACGGTTAATATTTTATTTTTAAACATCATATCACCATATACTTCTCTGATGCACTTGCCAAAGAAGCTGACTTGGCATTCTAATATTATATTACAATCTTACGTGGCACTTATTAAGAAGCTATAACTTGTCAAGTCATCTTTGACTATAGCGTAATAAAAAAATCAAAAAGAAAAAAGATGGCAAGGAATAATTGACGTGCATAGAATA